>NC_135618.1:73805382-74405382 GCF_053574225.1 Canis aureus
TCACCCATTCACAGGGTCTTAAAGAGAAAAGAAACATGATCCAACTTACACTGCAGGACGATTACTGCAGCGCTGTGCTGAGGAGGACCAGAGGGAACAAGAGCCCATTGTGTTCTAGTCCCTAAGATGTGCAGACAAAACCTGAGAAACCAGTTTTCTGTTGTTCCTTCTCTACTCTGAAAAGGTAAATAAGTTGCTCGTGGTCACACAGCCAACAGGTGGCAGATGAGGGATTCATGCCAGTTCTCCATAGTTCCAAATACCCCTCTGCCTCTCTCTCCCTCTCCCTCTCCCTGCAGCAGCATTACCTCTCCCCAGGACCCTGGCAGGGGGAGTTGACTCCTACATAGGCCCCAGGGACAGGCTCCAGGGGGGCGGGGGAACAGGCTGAAGCAGCCGAAGCTGACGGAGAGAGGGTTGTGTGTGCCCTGCTGAGTCAGACAGGAAGCCCTTAGGCCAAGTGGCATGGTCCCAGGAGTGCCCTGGCTCTATTTTTGTCCCTGACACTCCGAGCCCCTACTGAGCATCTCGATCTCTTTCTTCTGGCTCAACTATAGACCAAAAAGAAAATCCTTTTCTAATTTCCATTTTAGGACCCAAGATGGGTTGAAATTGAAATATATTCAGGCATAGGAAAGGAAATAATTATAGAAACTATAAGCATCATCCACACAGGTAAGTTCACATCTGCTCCCAGCTTCCAAGGGCTGCTGCAGCTTCTTGGAAACAGACACCTGAGTTCCTTGCCATCAAGCCTCACCTGTCTCTCACCTGGGCCCTGGGCCTGGCTTCTTGCCTCAGCCAAGCAGGTCCTGTCAGCCTCCACTACTGCACCCACTGTATTCCCTTTCCGGCCCTCACCACACCTGAAATCATTGTAACCACCTCACACTGGTTTGCCTTGGGTTTCTTCCAGTAGAATGGACTTGCCTGATGTCAGAGGGCAGATCAGGCTTGTTTGTGACACATTCCCAACATTTAATATGAACCTGTCACATGACAGGCATTCCACAGATGCTGGTGTGTTGTTGCCACTTTGTCAACCCCCAGGTAAGTGGGAAACACCTTTCTTCATCAAAACTTGTTTTTCTTATATCCCACAGGTTCCAGCAAGACTTCCTAGGTTTTGCTCAAAATTTGACTAAAATTTGGTGAATGCTTCAACACTTTAGGCTCTGGTTACCCTCTCAGACTGCTTTTGGAGTCTTCTGAAATTTAGCCTGTCAGGAGAAGCCCTAACGTCTCCCACCACATTCCATGGGAAGACAGGATCTTAGCCATGGTGGAGCCTCTGTCCCCTCATATTGTGGTGCCACCAGAGCTGAGGACAGGAGGAGAAGCCAGGATTAAATACCTTGGGGCCAGCTGACAACGAGACAGATCATAGGGATGCCCCCCCACCCCCATCACCAGGCTCAGCACCCCTCTCTATGGCTTAGTATGAAGAGAAGCAAGAATCAAATAATACAAGAATCAAACATGAGAATCACTGTCACTTACTCCACCCACACCTCAGTTTCCATATCAATTCACCAAGTCAAGAAGAAACAGACTTGGATCTTAAAGGAAAATCTGTTACTCTACTCACACTTCTGACACTGAATGCATGATGTCCTACAATTCAACTCAATTCTGACACTGACTAGCTGGAATTGGTGCAGATCCCAGAGATTAAGAGTTGAGTCCCTCAAGACTCCCCCGACTTCACACACCAGTTGCAAGTCTCAGGCTTCCCATATTTCTGATTGACTTGGCCACACATCAGGGGTTCCCATGACACCCACCTTAGGTTCAATAATCTGCTATAATGGCTCACAGAACTTTACTTACTGTTACTGGTTTATTATAAAGGATACAAATGAACACCCAGATGAAGAGGTACATAGGATAAGGTCTGGAAGGTCCCCAAGCGAAGGAGCCTCTCCCTTCCCCCACCCCCAGCCCTCCCACCTCCTCTACCCTGTTAAGTTTGGAATGTACCACCCTCCCAGCATGTGGATGTGTTCTTGCTCACCAACTCAGCTCCCCGAACCCCACTGTTGAGGGTTTTTTATAGCGGTTCCATTACAGAGGCATGACTGATTAAATCACTGGCCACTGGTAATTAACTTAATCTCCAGCCCCTCTTCCTTCCAGTGGAAACTTTCTATCACATGGTTGGTTCCTCTGGCAACCAACCCCAACTCCTAAGGGTCACCTCATTAGAATAAATTCAGGTAGAGCTCAAGGTTGAAAAAGACTTCTTGATGACTAAAAAAAGATGCTCCTCTCACCCCATGACTCAGGAAATTCTAAGGCTTTAGGAACCAACTGGGAATGAAGGCCTAATATTATAACAAAAGATGCTTCTATTATTTTTATCACTAAGGAAGTGTGGTGGCTAATTTTTTGCAAGATCTTGACCGGGCTAAGGGATGCCCAGATAGCTAGTATAACATTATTTCTAAGAGCATCTATGAGGGGGTTTATAGGAGAGATGAGGGTTTGAACTGGCGAACCGGGTAAAGCAGGTGGCTCTCCCCACTGCAGATGGGCTTCTTCCAATCCACTAAGAACTGGAACAGAATGAAACAGTGGAAGAAGGGCAAATTCACTCTCTCTGCTTGAGGTGAGACATTCATCTTCTCCTGCCCTCAGACATCAAAGCTCCTGGTTCTTGGGCTTTCAGACTCGGCTCAGCACTTACACCAATCCAGTTTACAGATGGCAGATCATGGGACTTCTCAGCCTCCATAACCATGTGAGCCAATGCCTATAATTAATCCCGTGTCTATATATTCTATTGGTTCTGTTTCCCTGGAAAACTCTGGCTGGTACAGGAAGTTATAAGAGTTTTTGGAGCTCTGTGCCAGGAACCAGGCACAGACACCAAGGATATATTTCTTATGCAGATATCTTTGAGCCCAATTCCATTCTTGGACAGAAAAAGAAAGTGAGACCAGAACAGCTGTCTTGTTCAAGTTCACATGGCGTGGCTGATCCAGAAACATGGATCTGAACCCCCGTAGTTGATACAGACAGTCCAGCTAGGCCCTGTTCAGATCCTACTTGCTGGGTAGAGAGACTGGTCAGTAATTCAGAGCAGCTGAGAGAACCCCTGGCTCCCAGTCCACTGCAGAGGCAGCCTGCATCCTGAGCCTGAACCCAGTGATGGTAGAGAAGCCTGGATATTTCTACCTGACATGAGACACAGATGGACACCACTGACTTCAGAGCTGCCGCCACCCTGGCCAGAGGTTTGTGGGGTCTCCTCCAAGGGCTCCATTTCTTCCCCAGCCTAGTCCTGTCTCCCTTCGCTTCTTTGCCCAAGAGACCCCTCACCAATGTCTTGCAACCCAACCCACAATACCTCAGTCTCTTAACTAAAAATCCACTGTTTACTTCCCTCAACATCACATATAGGCTTTTTTTTTTTAAGCCTGAAGAACAGACCCTCAACACATCAACGCCTGAGGCAAACAGGGCAGCAGATCACAAGGTTTCTGTTCTGCCAAAATCTCTCCAAGGTAAGCGCAGCGTGCAAGCATCCAAGCCCCTGGAGTTGGTGCAATTTATATTTAATGTGCAAACGCTCCAAGGAGAGCTGCGCGTGGAAGCCAGATCAAAACATTTATCCTCACTGTGTCTTGGAAAAAACTTATTAGCTGGCTGTATACCGATATTCAAGAGGAGCAGAAAAAAGGAGGCAGAGAAAAAGTAGCAAAAAAATCTGTTGCTACCAGATAAATAGAGCGAGCCCCTCGGAGCGCCGGGCGGCGGTGGCTACCAGGATATATTGTTATGCATCGCCACCGGAGCACTTGTAGAGCAACCACAGACCATGTCTGACATTGCCTTCGCTGACCTTTTCAATATTGCCCGAGCACTACGGAGCCCGTGTTTCTAGAGGAATTCAAATAGAATGTACTCAGGCAGAAAGGATTTGGCTGTGGGCAAACCCTATCAGTCTCTTCATGTTTCGCCTTGTCATTCTCATGTAAATTGTAATTCTTTATTAGCATGGCCAGCCTTCCCAGGTGCAAGAGGCGCCCAGCTCAACAGCAGCCTCGCAGCAGCGGGCTGCACCTGCCGCCCCAGGGAGCCACCCGCCAGCACGGGCACCAGCGCAGGACACCGCCCAGGGCTGGGACAGGGGTGGCCCCCAGGACCCCATGGGAAAGCACCAGGGGCTGGGGCATGAAGTTCAGAGAGAGAGGAGAAGCTTCCCTCTTCCCTGTTTAAGCATCTAATACCTTGTGGTGAGGGCCAGGCACTAGCCGTACAGCCGACTAGCTCTAGAGCAGATCCATCCTACACAGCTGGAACTCCACAGCCTTGGAGGAACTCTACATTACCCCGCCCCATCCGAGTCCCTTTTCTGAATTTAACTGTGTGCTCCCACCACACACACACACACACACACACACATACACAAAGAGGCACAAAGAAATTTTTGGAGACAATGATGATGCATTTGCTTATTACCTTGATTGCAGTGATGACTGTCCGTGGGTGTGGGGGACAAACAAACTTACTAAATCCTATAATGGGTTTTTTGGTATATCAATTAAATCTCCACAAGCTATTAAGAAAAAAAAAGACAAAAAAAGACACATGTAAGGAGGATGACTCTAAGAATGCTAGTCGTATCTGAGAATAAGGAGGATGTTAAAATTTAAGGGAGAGAATGTGGTCTCCACAATGTGGTGCAAGGCATACATATATTCTGTACAAAAGAGATTTCAAAGAGTGTTTGGGGACACCTGGGTGGCTCAGCAGTTGGGTGTCTGCCTTTGACTGAGGGCGTGATCCCAGGGTCCTGGGATCAAGTCCCACATCGGGCTCCCCTCAGGGAACCTGCTTCTTCCTCTGCCTACATCTCTGCCTCTCTTTGTGTGTCTCCCATGGATAAATAAAATCTTAAAAAAATAGAAAGAAGAGTGTTTGAAGAAGAAAATAAAATTCTGGTTTGAAACCAAAAAAGGAACTAAATTTTGCCACTGGGTGAGTCCTTTGGTTTTCTTTTCATAAGTTTCCCCAGGGAATTATGAGTTAATCCTGCCTGGTGCTCACTCCATGCAGCCCTCCACTGCTTTAAGACGTGGGGGAGCCCCCAAGAAAGACCTGAGGAACTACAGGTGGTTAGACATGGTGACACTGGGTTACAAAATCCTTTCTTGCCTTTAGTTCAGCTAAGAGCAAGGCCAGGAGGACCAGAAAAGCCAGCTTGGTAGGACCCATTGAAGGCATAGTGCTGGTGTGTGGAAGTGATCCAGGGTCCCCTAAGGGCAGGCTGACCAATCATGGTATCAATCCTCCAGAGCCTTTCTCTTACTCCTGCTCACTACTTACCTTGCTTAAATACAGTGGTTCTCAAAGTGGGGTCCCCAGTCCAGAGATATTAGCATCACCTGGGAACCTGGGAGATGTGCAAATTCCCAGGCCACCTCCCAGGCTTACTGAATCAGATGCTCTGGGATGGACCCCAGCAATTTATGTTTTGATGAGCTTTCCAGTTGATTCTGGTACATACCGAAGTATGAGAACCTCTGCTCTAATAGCAGCTTGGCCTATCTCTCTAGCCTTATCTGCATCCAGCCCAGGGATGTTTAACCAGTTGGAAGAAAGGAAGAGGATACTCAGTTTATCACTGTCACTCACTGAGGGGCATACCTAGCAGGGAGGAGCTTGTAGACTTTGGGAAATAGAGTCAGCAACTTCAAGTTGCAGAAATATGAAGCCTAAAACTCAGAAGAGAAGGATCTCATGGATTTCCAGACTCGGAGCTTCCAAAAGAATAGTAGCTGGAGGTCATAACATGGAGGAAACTAGGATTACCCCTTACCTGGCATCCCCGGAGATAGGTGAGAAGCCTGGGGAAGTAGCCACGTGGAGGAATCTAAGAACTATGTAAGTAAGAGCCCAGGTCCGAGTTGGCATGGAAAATTCTTGGCTGGGCAATCATGAACCTGGCCGTTAGCTGGAGATGGAGCATAGTACCCAGGCACCTCCAAGTCAGATTGTATAGTATCCCTGCCCCCTTTAGGGATGACTCAGGAGCTAGTGAGCCTGATTTTGAAAGAGAAAAGCATCAGACACTCCTGCGAAGAAACACTAGGAATACAACAGCTGATGGATTCAATCCAACCTTGCGGGTCTGAGAATTGACATAAATTCAAGGTCTTTTGTTCCCAGATGAGGGATCTCAGGAGTTCACTGGGGCCCATACAACTGACTCTGTGCTAAAAATGAAAGAGCCTATGAAGAAAGCAGAGAAGGTTTCTAAGACATCAGGAAACTCTGAAAGAATGATATTGGGTCAAGTTAAGTGTAAATTAATAGAAAACACATGGGCTATATTTCTCTAAAAATATACACAGTTCTGAGGGAAGTGAGTGAAATCTGTTTTGGGTTTGGCAGGATCCAATGTGGTTGGGAGTGAGGTGCGCCACTTCAGGGGACAGGTTTTTCCTATTACCTTCCTGTTTCTCTACCCATAGTCACTGGGATGCAAAGATGGTTGGAGGGAAAGGAACTTAAGTCATCCCCTGAACTCTCCCATCGAACCCACGAGAAACAGAGGCTTCAGGAGAGTAAAGGCGATCATTTCACAAATAAATGATAATGAACCTTAGAGTAGTGGAGGGCCAGATCAGAGACAATTATGCTAACGTCCATTCTTTCCCCCCTCCTTGCCTTCAGGTGACATATCCAGGGGCTATTCAAGACCATGTAGTCCACACAATCCACAGATGTTTTTTCCCCTACACTCAGGCCACCCCTATATTGGGTAAAGTGGAACCCAGTGGATCCCTCCTGGTCTTAGATGGACAACACCCTCACACATCATGAGGGCTAAATCAGGAATGGAAGCCCCATGTCTGCAAAGGCTGCATCTTCTGACTCAGTCTATGATCTGAAATACAGGGTCAAGGTCTGGGAATGAGGATCATTAATTAGTGACTCAGAATCCTGGCAATGAGATACCAAAGCCCCATTATCTACTGAGAGATACATACATGGTTACATAATGATAAAGGGAGCAACCCGCCAAGAGGTCAAAATAATCCTAAATGTGAATGCACCAAGTAACAGAGCTTCAAAATATATGAATCAAAACTGATAGAGCTGGGGGCACCTGGGCTCAGTTGGTTAAGTGTCCAACTCTTTATTTTGGCTCAGGTCATGATCTCAGGGTTGTGAGATTGAGCCCCTTGTCAGGCTCCATACTGAGTGTGGAGCCTGCTTGAGATGCTCTCTCTCTCTCTGCCTCTCCCTCTGCCCCTCCTCACCCTGCTCACATGCTCTCTCTGTAAAAACAAAAACAACAACAATAACAACAAAAAACCGATAGAGATGAACAGAGAAATAGACTAATCCACAATTATATTGAAGACTTCAACAACCCATTCTCAGCCATTGATAAAACTACTAGATAGAAAATCAGCAAGGATATAGAAGAATTGAGTAACACAATCAACCAATGACAAATATAGAATACTCCACCCAGCATCAGCAGAATATACAGGTTTTATCAAAGGCCCATGTAACATTCACCAAGATTTATGTTTAATGTGATTGCTGGTGCTGTACACTTAAACCTACCACCTTGGCATTTATTTTCTATCTGTCCCTTTGGTTCTTTGTGTCACTCTCTTTTTATGATGTTTTTGGATTAATTTAGTATTTTTATGTTTCCATTTTATCTCCTTTATTTGCTTATAAGCTATACCTCTTTGTTTTGTTATTTTAACAGTTTGTTTTTCAATTTATCACAGTATACTTTCAAGTGACTTTATACCATTTTATAAATAGTGTAAGAACCTAGCAGTGATGTACTCTTTCTTCCCCTTGATCTTTGTGCTATTGTTGCCATGTCTTTTACTTATCTTATGTATATGTTATAAACTCCAAACTATATTATTATTTTGGTTTGAAACAGTCAATTACACTTTTAAAATATTTAAATAATAAGAAAACATTCTTACATATGTATCCAAATATAGTTAAATTTTCTGGTGCCCTCCATTCCTCACATAGATTCATATTTCAATCTGGTATGATTTTCCTGCCTGAAGACTTCTCTTAGTATTTCTTACAGAGATGAATGATTTCAGTTTTGTTTATCTGATAATGCCTTATCTCACCTTGGTTTGGAAAAATTTTCAGTGGTATAGAATTGTAGGTGGGGAAATTTTTCTTTCAGTACTTTAAAAATGTTCCCCATCGTCCTCTCACTTGCATTGTTTCTGATGAGGAATCTGATGTCATCTGTATCTTTATTCTATTTTTTTCTTACAGTATATTTTTTCCTCCAGCTGCTCTGAAGACTTTCTCTTTATCAGTGGTTTGAGCAATTTGATTATGTTGCATCACGGTGTAGTTTTTTTATATTTCTTGTGTTTGGAGTTCATTGAGTTTCTTAGAACTGTAGGTTTGTAATTTTCATCACATTTGAAATTTGGTCATTTTTTTTTCTTTGAATGTTTTAGATCTACTCCTCCGTTTTGGGCTGATCAAAGCTGTTTCACATTTTTTCTTCAATTTTCTCTTTATTCTGTGATTCATTCTGGATAGTTTCTATTTTTGTCCTCAAGTTTGCTAATCACTTCTTCTGCCATATCTAACTTCTGTTAATGCCATTTTGCGGATCCTTTTTCAACTAAGATGTTATAGTTTTCATCTCTGCAGAATTATATACATATACTCCATGATTCTACTTAACTTCTGGAACATGTGGAATATAGCTATAAAATCTATTTTATTGTCCTTGTCTGCAAATTCTAACATCTGTTCCATTCTGGGTTGTTTTGACGGACTGATTAGTCTCCTCATTACAGACCACATTTTCCTGCTTTTTTTTGCATGCCTGGTAATCTTTCATTGTATAGAAGACTATGTAAATTTTGCCCTGTTTAATATTGGATGCTTTTGTATTCCCACAACTACTTTTGAGCTTTGCTTTTGGATATAGTCAAGATATTTGGGAATAGTTTGATCTTTTGTGGCCTTGCTTTTATAATTTGTTAGGCAGATCTGGAGCAGGGCTATTATCCTCACTATTAAGGCAAGATCTTCCTGAGTATTTTGATTCTATACCCTGAGCATCGTAAGTTTTTCCAGTCTGGCTAGTGGAAACAGGCTCTATTGTTGACCCCAGGGGAGTCCTGGGCACTGTTCACTAAGTTTCTGGTTTCCTCCCATGCATGTGCTCATCAGTGTTCTTTTGAACACTTGAGAGGGATCTCTGTAAATCTCCAGGCTTCTCTCTTTATGTAGCTCTCTCCTCTTTGGTACTCTGCCCTATAAACTCTAGCCACCGGGTCTCCCTCAGCTGAGAACCCTCAGCTCCATCTTCTCAATGCAAGGAATCTGATGGTCTCCTCCTGGGATCTTGCTCCTTCTGCCACCAAATGGAAACTCAAGACTGAAAGCTGAAGCAGTTGTAAAGCTCACTTTATTTGTTTCTTGTCTCTCAGGGAACACTGTTCTTTAAAAAGAGATTACTTTATATATTTTGTCTGAGTTTTCCAGTTGTTTCTTATAGTATAATAAATCCCATCTCTGTCACACCATCCTGGATGAAAGCAAAAGTCCTATAGGAGTTTAATCTGGGGCAGGAGCCCAGCCACAGGGATCTTGGCAAAGATGTCAGAGCTGGGAATTTATCATACAGCATTCAGAAGGAATGTTGTCTTTGGAAAGAGCTCTGGGTGCCTATAGTCAGCAATCTTATCAATCATTTTTAGTCCCAGTGGTGATATTAAAATGCACATCAGTACTTGTGCTCACACTGGCTAAAGAAGAGGCAAAAAGAAAAGTTCAAAGTGAGTTTTATTTAATATGGATATTTTTCATTTAAAATAAATTAAAAACAGTTCATTGACCCAATTTTTATTGTAATTTAAACTTAATTTATTATAATCATTGTATAGTAGAATAATAACATCATGGCTTTCAAAATAACTTTGAAAATACGTGGTATTAAAAATAGCTGAGACTATATAACCCTTATCATTTACAAAGCAATTCCATCTGCATTATCTTTTTAAATCTTTTCTCACTTCCTTAGAACAGATGCATATGCCATGGGTCTTAATGTTTATTTAACCTCAAATTTGCTCAGCTAGAGCTAGGACTCAAACTTAGGTCATTATTTAACTATAATGGATAATGGATAAATAACTACAGCCTCTAACTTTAAAAAAATTGATGTCATGCGGGAAAAGTTGGGGTCTGTTCTAAATTAAGAAGATCAAAGAAAATAAAATGCAAAGTATAACTCTTGAGTGGATCTTGGTTCAAAGAAAAAGCTGTAAGAGATGTATGGGGAGAAAACTGGGGAAATTTCAGTATGTGTTGGAAATTAGACCATATCAGAGAATTATAAAGTTCACATATGTGATCATGATATTGTCATTTGAGGGGAATGTGCTTATTCCTAGGACATATGCAATGAAATAATTTGGCTTAAAATATTATCTCTACAATTTATAAATGGTTCATGAAAGCTATATGTGTATATTCACACGCATATATGATTAAAGCAACTATAACAAAATGAAAATAGCTGCTGAATCTAAAGTGGCAGGTGTATGGCTATTCACTGCCAATGTTTCTGTATGTTTACAAGCATTGATAATAAAAAAGATAGGAGGATAAAAATGCAATATTAGACTCTTAAAGGGAAGAAAAGAAGACTATAGATGTGGAAGGACAAGGAATGGTTATAGAATCATCCCTGTGACCACAGGAATCCCAGGACCATGAATTTTCCTTTCTTACTTCAACCGTGAGTACAATTTCAGACTCAGATTAAGTAAAACCTGAAATACCTTTACCTTACACTAGAAACCTGTTTAAAACATTTTTAAATGATACAATATTAAAATGATATAATGAATGATACATGATCATGATGAATGATATATGATATAATAAAATGTTAAATACAAATGCATTTGGGTGTTTTAAGCCTTCTTCGTTATATATAGCAATTCAGATACTTTTTATTATAGGAACCTACTTCCCAACAGACTGACAAAGTAGTGAGAAAATGACCACAAAGCTCCAAACAATCCTAACATGTAATTTCCAAGTTAAGATGTACAATCAATTCTCATTATTCCCAGGAGTTAGGTTGTGTAAAGTTTCCATGAGCACTAAATTAGCAAATGCTGAACCATTGTTTCTAGGGGAAACATGTGCATATACAGATACGTATTTCACAGGGTTATAATCTTAAATAGTAAAAAAAATAATAATAATAATAATCTTAAATAGTATAATCTTACAAGATATATATGTAATGTGTATGTATACTATAGAATTTATTGTACTTATTATAATATTAGAATATATGTTACATAATCTATATAAGATTGTAATAAATATAATCTTAAACCTAAAAGGAGGGGCACCTGGGTGGCTCAGTGGTTGAGTGTCTACCTTTGGCTCAGGTCGTGATCCTAGGGTCCTGGGATCGAGTCCCACATCAGGCTCCTTGCATGGAGCCTGCTTCTCCCTCTGCCTATGTCTTTCCCTCTCTCTCTGTGTTTCTCATGTAAATAAATAATATTTATTTAAAAATCAAAAATAAACCTAAAACGAATGCATCCTGGTAGAGTCTATTTTCAAAGTGTGAAGTGACTTGTCTGAGGCCACCCCACTAACAGGTGTCATAGCTGAGATACAAAGCCCTATCCAACTGGCCCCAGAACCAGAGCTTCTTGTACTACACCCTGCTGCCCTCTGCGTTATTCACTATCTGGTCATTTCTGAATGAAATGTGTGAAATTTCATTCTGAATGTATGAAAGTTAAAACAAGAAGGCAGAGTATGGCCTGGTTTGACCCCAGCTGGAAAGGTGCATGTTGGACAACTGACATTTTCACTCTTCTATGCTGTTTGGAAATGATCACAAAAGTGAAGTGAGCATTGATTTGGGGATTACAAATACATGTTAACAAGTTGGTGAATTCACAAATACAGAATCTGCAAACACTGAAGAGCCAGTATAATTTACAATTGCGAAACTTTCTACTATGTTGTAATGGTGGTACTCATGTTAAATTCAATTTTGTATGCCCAACGGTGCTTCTTCACAGAAGACACCCAATGTCTCTTTGATATATAAAGGAATGAATGATTGTACAGTTAATACTCAAACCCCAATGGATGATGCTTTATAGGTAAGACAACAGAATGAATATAAACAAGACCAGACAGAGGTAATCTCTAATTTTTGACTTCAACCATCCAAGTCAAAGACGAGCAAGCACTTTAAGAAACACTAAGGCTCATGGCATTGCCTCCAGACCTGTGGTGGAAGGGTGGGCAAGAATGCACGTGCAACAGTTTCCAGGCAGTTCCTAAATTACAAAATAGGTAATATACCTATTACCTCACTTTTGAATAAATCAAGACAGATTTTCTCAGGTTCTGAGTGCTGCTCAGTTTCCAGTTCACAAAAGGCAAATATTACACAGAATACAGCTTGTTACTATGGTTCATTAACTGTGAATAAAATGTGCAAGATATAAACTTTAGTGCCAGGCCTGGGACCCATGAATGTTCACCATCAGTGAGCAACAGTGTCGTTTCTTCCAAAGTCCATTGGTGATTGGCCACCGTACACATGTTCTTCAGTTCTCCTACAGACAGCAGCATGTAGTTGTGTTGCTTCCTTATCTTGCAGGAATAAAGCCATGTGACATTTTATAAAAATGCATGAAGAAAAGAGGGAATTGGCCAACAAAGATGAAAGTGCAGCAAAGAAACAAGAAGTGACACTAGTGGAGATGAAATTTGGGTCTAATGCTGATGGAGTTATGGAAGACCATGGGAGTGTTGACATTGTCTCCAAGACTAGATAAGCAATCAGAAGAATTCAGTCAAGGCAAACATAAATGAGGAAGGATTTACAGAAAGCGTGATGATGGCCCAGATAAAATGATGCTGGCAAAAGATACTGCATTAAAGGAACATTCAGAAATAATTTCATGACATGAAGAACATGAAGAATGATATGTTGTAAATTGATTCAAACTTCGAAAGGGTTATGACAGTTCAACAACACGCTCACTCTGTAAAAAAAAAAAAACTAAACATGGAGGGGCGCTAGGTGGTGCAGTGGATGAAGTGTCTGTCTCTTGGTTTTGGGTCAGGTCACAATCTCAGGGTTGTGGGATTAGGCCCTGTGTGGGGCTCTGTGCTCTGTGTAAGGTCAGCTTGGGAACCTCTCTCCCTCTGCCCCTCCCCCTCTCTGCCTCTCTGTCTCTGTCTCTCTCTCTCTATCTGAAATCAGTAAGTAAATAACATCTTTAAACAAAGAAGAAGTCAAGCACTCTTCAAATTACTTTCTGTAAATTTTTTACAGAGATTATAATATGGTAATTTCCAACCTTTCAAAATGCTTTAAGTTACTTTCTACCAAATTATTTTTTCCCTAGACATTTGTAATTGATAGCAAGAAAGTTTTTCATGTTTTGACAAAAAAAAAAAAAAAAAACTTGAAAGGTCATTGAACAATTATTTTTCTCATTGATCATTAAGATCACTTGGCATGATTTCAGTGGGCAGGGTCATTTCATGATCCCCACTGTCAGGCAAAGCAAGGACTGCCTGCATTTGCAATGATAAGACAATATGCTCTTCTGATGTAAGGCTGGTAATTAAATAAAAGAAAATAACAATGAGGTAAAAAAAATTCCATTTTAAAGCTTACTGTATTTTTCCACACACGCACAAAAAAAATGTTGGTGCATTCCTGCAAAACAAGCAACATACGGATGAAGTTCTAGAGAGTTCGACCTTTCTTAAACAAAAATAAATATTCCTGACATTATCAGTAAGAAAAAAAAATGTTTAACTGTTTACATTTAGAAAAATGTAATAATGTAAATTTAGAACAACTCTTGTGAAATCTGTCAGCCTATGAACGCAAGTGGTCAGGGATTCAGAGTTGCGTCTGACAATGAAAACGCCTGATTCTCCTTGTGACACTCCAAGGTATCCCCATACCTGGGCATTCAGAGAGAGCCTGGCTCCACAACCCACCCTTCTTGGGAGGCCAGACAGTATACTTCTATAGTCTTCTTTGGTAGCCTGCATGACCCTTAGCTATCCTAGGGAGCTAAGAATTCAATCAGCATTTGTTGATTTATTATATGCCTTAATTTTAAAAAATATACACACGGAGGACACCTGGGTGATGCAGTCAGTTAGGCCACCCACTCCTGGTGTTTTTTCACTACTGGGCGCCCATCAGGCAACATAGTCCTACTGGATGGTTGTCATCCAATCAGTGTATGTAAATGTAATCGCTGATGCCCTTAAAGGAGCTTTTGGTGGCACAAAGGAAAATCTAGATGGAAGAGACACTCTAACAAAGAGCTTAAATCTTTCTTCCTCAGTTAAAGGCACCTTTGATTTAGGCATTTTGGCCTAGGATTTTTTAAAAATACTGTATTTTCAGTGGTAAGAGATATGAAGTTTCTGCTTGACAGGCTCAAAGAGTTGAACCGGGGGCTCAGGCAGCTGCAAAAGGTAATACTGGGTCTTTGCTCCAAAAAGAATCAGGCCTCCAGAAAATAACACTCCGTGAAACCAAGGAGAAATGTAGGTTTTAAGGGATTGCCTGGGGCCAGGGTTGGTCAATACATTTTAGGAACAGCAATACCTGTTCTGTGGTTTAAAGCTGCCCCGTGCAGTCATTTCCCATCATCCCTAACCCAGAACTCTGCAGTGAAGTCAGGTGTGAGGGTGCAGGCAGGGCACCTCTGTTCACTTCTGGTGTGAAGCAGTGAGAAAGGCACAATATAGGTACAGACAACCCATGGCCCTGGGGGAGGTGGCAGGCAGAGCCAGGCCACACACCCTGAGAGGAACTGGGGAGAAGTCTAGACGTAGCGCAAGGAAGCAGGATAGGGGCTCCAGTCATTTGTCATCCAGTTAGTAAAGGAAGGCTGGCAAGCCCAGGACACTCAGGTTACCTACTGTAGTCCCCCTAGGACCTCTGCTAGCTTTTAGATTGCTGCTGGTGGCCTCAGCTGCTTCTCAGTTGTCTGAGCCTCGGCACCCTGAGTCACGAATCCATGTGCAAGTCTTAGCAGACTCACTGGCTTTGCTGCTTAAATATCCCACCTGCCACCTGCCAAGTCCGACTACCTCTTTCCTGCCTGCCCAGCCTACTCTGCCCAGATCCCCTGCTGCAGGCACCAGACGGAATGCCTCTTCTCAGTTCTTGGCTCTGGCAAAAAGCCACTGACCTGTCTCTATATCCCAGTTTGTCCCACTCACCCCCTGCACTCCAGTAAAGAGGCAAGACCTCTGGAATCCTAGTGGATGGCTCCTCTTTCTCACTCTGTTAAAAAAAAAAAAAAAGGCCCCTGATCCGGGGCCCCTGAGTGTCTTAGTGGTTGAGCATCTGCCTTTGGCTCAGGTCGTGATCCCAGGGTCCTGGGATCGAGTCCCGCATCAGGCTGCTTCTCCCTCTGCCTGTGTCTCTGTCTCCCTCTCTCTGTGTGTCTCTCATGAATAAATAAATAAAATCTTAAAAAAAAAAGCTCCTGATCCTTTTAATTCAACCATATCTCTTCTCCTCCAGCAGGAGGTTTGTTCCCAATAAGACAAGCAAAGTGTCTTGAAAAGCCCCCAAAATAGAGTGTGTCAGTCTGAAAAGGGTTCATTCATTTAACAAACATTTCTGAGCTGCTCTGTGCTACGTGCAGGAAACACAAGACGGGTGAAAAGCAAACAAACAATACATGGAATTCTCGTGTAATCCTGCAGCCTTCTCCAGCTCGGGCTGTGGAGGAGACATCCATCTGCAGAGTTATCTTGTGGCTGATGTGAGTGCAAACTGCAGGTGGGGGCCTGGAGGCAGGAAACTCATTTCTCCTACGAAGAGTCTGACCAAGCTTGGGGGGCGGGGTGGGGGTGAGAACTGCTTCCCGGAAGGAGTGTCATGTGTGTGAGATGGGAATAAGCAATGGTTATCAAGGCCACAGGGCAAGGGCAGAGGGCAGCATGGCTGGGAGAGCAGGCAAGTGCACGTGGATTGAGGGAACAGGAAAGACAAATGGCCGAGGAAAGGGCCCAGAGTGGGAAAAGCACAGAGCATGTGAGATGAGACCAGGCATGGCCTCTACAGAGGCAGCACTGTGGGAGGGAGTTCATCCTAGGTTGGCTCCAAACATGGCTCTCCACCGGGGCACACCTCCCAGGACTCATTCCCTCATGGAATCCCCTCCTCTTGAATCTCAGTGTGCCCTGTGACTTACTTTGGGCCAACAGAATGTGGTGAGACTTTGTGTGACTCGGCTGGGACCTAAGAAGCCCTATGGATTCCACTGGGGGATTTTGAAAAGCTTGCACTACCCTAAAACTGGCGTACCATGAGGATGCCCGGGCTAACCACACGGCCAGGACACATGAAAACAGAGAGATGCCCAGCCAGCCCAGCTGAGGCACCACACACCTGACGGAAGAAATCATCTTACACATCCATCCCAGCTGAACCTTCAGATGACTCCAGCCCCAGCCAATGTCCAACCACGACTGTGTGCCAGGCCCCAAGTGAGAACCATGGAGCTGAGTCCAGTTCACTCACAGAACCGTAAGAGCCAAGGGGTGCCTGGGGGGCTCAGTCAGTTAAGCATCTGACTCCTGGTTCCAGCTTGGGTCATGATCTCAGGGTCATGAGATCAAGCCCCCACATCAGGCTCTGTCCTCAGCATGGAGTCTGAGATTCTCTTTTCCCTCCCCCTCTGTCTTTCCCCCTGCTCACATGCTCTCTTGCTCTTGAAAGAAAGAAAGAAAAAACATTTTTTTAAAAGAACTTTAATAACCAAATAGAGTGTGCTTTCAAACCACTAAGTGTTGGGTTGATTTATTGACTTGCTCTGCAGAAATGGAGGAACAGAAATTGGTGCCTCAAAGTTAGATGCTGCCCCTTCCCATCAAAAAAATCCAAAATAAGGCTCAAAACATGAAAATGCTCCTGGGGATCAATAGAGCTATCTGTTTTGATTCTTGAGTCATGAATGCTGCCCCAAAAGGCTGAAGGGCACGATGCCTACTGGACAGAAGTACAGCTCCTGTCCACCTGCTGGCTTCCTAAGCATGTCGTTTGTTTGAGAACTGTGCTTTCCTGATGGACGCTGGTAGTTCGGGGCATCCTTCAGGGCAGAGCCTGTAAAACTGTAGCCACGCTGATGAATAAGATGTCTGTATTTCTCTTCTTTCCTTCACTGTCATTTACAAGAAAAGAGCAAAATGGGTGGCGAAATATAGCCTTGCCACGATCCTGTCTTCACAGAAATAAAGAAAAATGGGAGACTGTCAAATCTCAAGTGTTCTATATCCGGAGGAACATTCCCACATCCTCTCCGGCATCCCTCAGCATCCCATAATGCTTCTATCAGTGAAAAAAACAACAGCATCATGTACAGATGTCTCTTCTGGGTTTATTTTCATTTGGTTTGGTGACGATCTGGGTGATTTCTGAATCCCAAGAAGAGAGGTACACCCAGCTTTCCTCCCTTCCCCATGGGACAGAAATTTTATTCATCACACCAGCCAGACTTAAAATGCCCAGAAAGTTTTGACTCTGGTCTGTGAAAGAATTCTACTGGTAAGGCACTATTGGTAGATTGTAGACTAATCTATCTAAAGACCTGATTCATTTATTTCTTCATTCAAAAACCTTTTCTCGAATGTCTTCTACGAGCCAGGCACTGCTTTCCTGGGCAGCCTTTTTCCATCGTGGTAGGTGATCACGGTCTTAGCCTGCAGAGCTTCATTTACTTTCAAGTCTAAAGGAGCGAGGCCTGAGCCCAGGTTTGGCCATGTGATGGTCTCTGTGTTTCTGTCACTCAGGTATCCAAAGTGGCGTTGGCACCTTTGCTTCTGGATGCCCGTTATTCAGTTCTTCCTTCCATTCCAAGAAGTATTGCCCACCGTTTCAATAACTTCATTTTCTTTAAACTAGATGAAGTCTCTTTTTACTGCTTGCAACTAGGAAACAGTATATATCATATATATACTGATCTATCATCCCTACTCCTGATATATCATCCCTACTCACAGATCAGCTGGCAATGAGTTTTATTTTCTTCAGGACCTCAATCCAGCTTCCAAGAAAATAGAAAGGCTTACTTTGTGTCAGTTTTAAAACTTTTCAGTTTAAAAAAAATTTTTTTAATGTCACTTATATGCAATGGAGCGGTCATTTCGGATCATATTGCCTTGTCTTGAGTAGCTGCTATATGCCAGGCCTAATGGAAAAGCCCAGTTTCAGAGAGGCTCCGTGTACACATCTCACCCACCTTACTGGGCTGTAAGCACCTTGCTGTAAGAGACTATGGCTTATTCATTTTTGTTTCCTCAAAAATAGTGATTCCTAGGGGTGCCTGGCTGGCTCAGTCAGGTGAGTGTGCAACTCCTGATCTTGGGGTTGGGAGTTTGAGCCCCACATTGGGTGTAGAGATTACTTAAAAATAAAATCTTTAAATAATAGTCTTTTCAGGCGCCTGGATGGCTCAGTCAGTTAAACATATGACTTTTGGTTTTGGCTAGGGTCATGATCTCAGGGTCATGAGATCAAGCCCCAAGTCGGACCTCACACTGAGGGCAGAGCCTGCTTAAGATTCTCTCCTTCTTCCTCTGCCCCACCTCAGGCTTGTGCGTTCTCTCTCTCTCTCTCTCTCTCTCTCAAAAAATAAATAATGATTCCTAAGCGTTCATGCTTCAGGGGCAGTAGAGATGGATTTTGAGACTCATTAAAATATACATGGCCATTAGTGGATAGGAGTCTTGGAAATAGATGACGGTGTCTTGGAAGATTGGAGAGACTTTAAGAGCTAAACCCTAGGTCACATCAACATTTAAGAAGAAGAAAAAGATGGAAAGGAAAGCCAGCAGTAGAAGCAGAGAAGGCCATCAGAGACATAACAACCCAGCATATTCACATAGAAGCCAGAGGAGACCAGAATTTGGAGAATTAAGTAATAGTCAACACTATTAAATGCTGCAGAGAATCCAGGCCAACTGCACACTGATAGTTCAAAGAATCAGACAAGAAAAAAGCCACTGGTGACTCAGAAGGTCATTCCCAGCAGAGCAGTGGCAACCAAAGACAGATAGCCCTGGTCAAGGACCCAAGTCTTGTTTTCATGGTGGTGACAGGGAAGGAGAAAATATGGGTAATTTTCTGTGGCAAAAGCAAGGTGGAGAGAGGCTGTGACTGTTTTGTGCAAAGCAACAGATCATTGAATGAATAATTTTTTGAATAATTATTTTAAAAATGAAATGTCCTCCTTATTGCTTAATTCTCTGAATACCACTAAACCCCCCATTATCCATTTTAAAATAATAAGAATAATTAGTATTTGTGCAGGACTTTGTGGTTTACAATGCATGGACTAGTGCTCTTTCTCTCTGCTGTTTAAGCAAAACTGATATTTTCAAAACCCCAAACCAAGAATAGTCTTCTATTGAATCTCAGATGAACTAAGACTCTAAAACCCTTCCTTTGATCAGGGACTGAGAACACTTGAAAAGAATACTGTGGTAATCCTCCCACTCTCCACCCCCAGAAAAAAAATAAAAGTAACAAGCACTGATGCAAATAGCAAGTGCTTCATTCTGCTTTGAACTAAAAATCACACAATGTCAGGGGAGCAAGAAAAGTACCCACATGAAGATTTTCTCTAATGGACACAAAAACAAAAAAATCACTTTGTGATATGGTCAATGGGGCTTTCTAGAAAGTAAAGCGAAAGTCATTTTCATGCTATCTGGATGCCAAAACTTCTATCCTGGTAATGATGCATTTTTTAGGTTTTTTTTTTTAAAGAGTTTCCTCTTTATCTTGGTTGTAGAGAGCATACAACCATAGACAAATAAATTCTGCACTCTATCCGCACAGTGCAATAGCCAGTCAACTTCTTGAGCAAGGGGACCTTGGCCATCTAGTGCACTTTGTATTCCCAAGACATAACACAATGCCTGGCATGTCATGGCCTTGGCTATGCCTTAGCTTTAGCCTTAGCTTAAAGCCCTCATCATTTCTTGCCTGGACAAGAATGTCCCCTAATAGATACACCTGACTTTATTCTCTTCCCATAGAGCAGTTCTCTATTGCTATGGAGCAAACCATCACAAAATGCAGCATCTGGAAATAATGGTAATCCTTTATTTTACCCTCAGATGTGAAATTTTAGTAGGACTCAGCAAGGGCAGCCCTTCTCTGTCCCATGTGGCATTACATGCGGTGGCTCAACTAGGAGCTAGGGGATCCACTTCCGAGATTTTGAAACTTCAAAATCAGAAGCTTTCCCCCACAATCTCAGTGTCTCACCTTTGCTTTCCCTGGGGAGGAAAGGGATGGTGCACTCACATGGTAGGTAAGTGGATGCAGGTTGTCAGCTGGGAGCTCAGCCCTGTCAGCTGAATTCTTCTTCATATGGACTTCTCCACAAGTGCTTGGGGATCCTCATGGTTTGGGGGCTAACTTCCAAGAGCAAATATACCAAGAGAGCTAGGTGGAAGCTTTATTTCCTTCCACGACCTGGTTTGGAAGTCACTCAGCATTCTAAACCCATCCAGATACTCCTTGGTGAAAGGAGTGTCAATGTCATACTCCATGAAGACCACATGTGGAATGGCTGATATTCTTGCAGCCATTTATACAATCTGCCACATTCTCTAGCCACCTTTCTCAATGTTCCTAGAGTTTCTAAAACAAATCTGATTGTTTTAAGCACCACTCTGCCTAAAAACATCCAACATTCACTTTTACTAAAATATTAAATTTCACAATGTTTGTGGAGGGCACAAATATCACGGAAGGCATGCGAGGCTTCTATGACTTGATTCCTGAATCCTTCCTGGTTTTACTACTCATGTGGATCCCCAAGGTCACACCAGGCACCGCTGTCCCTCACTTATTCTCTTGCTATCTTCCCACCTATCTGATCAGGTGCATCTTCACCTGGAAAGGATGAGTGACCACTCTCACTGGTGTTCCCCTACCACCACTGGGGTTAAGGTACCCTCTATGGGTCATGCAGCCTCCCATTGGACATAGCACTCTCCATTTTAAGTAAGCATTTCTATTTCAGCCTGTCCTTGAAAAAGACCTCCTGGGGAGAACACAACTTGTTTTATTTACATCTAGATCTCAGAACCTCACAACAATACTTATCACTATATTAAAAGATGAAACTGACACATGAAGAATAAGTAACCTGCTCAGTATCACCATAAATGGCAGAGCTAGAACTTTAATCTGAATCTTTCTGGTTCTAAAGCCCTCACTCCCCATAGAAAGTGATCTACATGGTTCTAGAACGGACCACTAAGCTAATATGAAGAGATAAAGCAGACTCCTGGCTTCTTCAGCTCTCAAAACTAACAAAATAAGTTTAAAAGATAAATTTCAAGGTGTCATAAAAACAGGTGATAATCAAGTAACAAAGGGCTACAAGCTTATGCCATAATCCTTTTTGAAGGTCTAGGAATTAATGCGTCTGATAGGCATGTCCCCCCAAAAGCAGAACAGAATAAAGATGGTCAATGGACAAAATCCTAAACTGTCTCACAAATCTCTCATTATTTCTAGAGAATTCGGCTGAGGGATGTGTGGCAGTTGGAGGGGAAGAGATGTAGAAAAGCTTCAAAATCAGAAGCCCTCCTCCACAATCTGTGTCTCACCTTTGCTTTCCCCTGGTGGAGAGGAAAGCTGGAGAGGGAATAGAGAATGATTATAATTGCTCAAAGCTAATTACCTTCAGCAATAACAGGGATTTCGAATTGCAGCAAAGAAAATAAATAAGACAAGATATCCAGAGGGAGGGAATAGGTTGCAAGGGAAAGAAACACAGAGATAACCAGTTTCTGTCCCCCTCTCCCCGCAGTTTGAAACGTGGTGCTCAAAATCACTGGATTTTTCCAGTTGCTTCCGAGGGCTGGGAGCAGATGTAGACCAACCACTGGGAGGAGGGGCAGGTGAAATTTAAGAGAAACACTGGAACAAAATGTCTGTTACAGTGAAATTTCAAGATTCTAGCGGGAATTAGGAAATTAATCCACCTGGGAATAACTTCAGTGACCCCCTGGATAATACTTTGAAATACAGTTGCAAAAGGGAAAGAAGGAATCAGGCTACTCAGCATAACTTAGCCCACATCCCCAGCTCCTGTGGCTGTGCCTGTTCCTCCAGGACAACAGCAGAGTTGAGTGATTGTAACAAAGACCCTTCGGCCAGCAAATCCGGCCCTTTACAGGAAAAGGTTGCTGACCCCTGATCTAAAGCACTTGCAGGACAGGGGAGGAGGGCGGGGGGTGGGAGTGAATGGGTGACGGGCACTGGGGGTTATTCTGTATGTTAGTAAATTGAACACCAATAAAAAAAATAAATTAAAACTTTAAAAAAAAAATAAAGCACTTGCAGGACAGACAATAAAAATATGAATGGATAGGTTAAAAGAAAAAAAATAGCATCAAATAAATATTGATCTACAATGATACATAAGACAGAAGAAGTGATTAAATCAAATGTGTTCTGCAGGCTGCTACTGTTTGAAGAGAAAAGACACTGGTTAATGTTGGATATTAAGCATTTTAGGCATATTGAAATTTTACGATGAGTGTCCAAAAGAATAGCAATGGAGTGGGACAGCTGGGTGGCTCAGTGGTTGGCACCTGCCTTCAGCTCAGGGTGTAACCCCGGGGTTCTGGGATCGAATCCTGCATCGGGCTCCCTGAATGGAGCCTACTTCTCCTCTGTGTCTCTGCCTCTCTCTGTGTGTGTCTCTCATGAATAAATAAATAAGATTTACTGGGGATCCCTGGGTGGCTCGGCGGTTTGGAGCCTGCCTTTGGCCCCGGGGCACAGTCCTGGGGTCCCGGGATCGAGTCCCATGTCGGGCTCCTGGAATGGAGCCTGCTTCTCCCTCTGCCTGTGTCTCTGCCTCTCTCTCTCTCTCTCTCTGTGTCTATCATGAATAAATAAATAAGTCTTTTAAAAATAAGATTTATTTATTAAATCTTATAAATAATAAATAAATAAGACCCTGCTTGGGATTCTCTCTCCTTCTGCCCCTCACCCTGCTCACTCACACTCTCTAAATAAATAAATAAATAAATAAATAAATAAATAAATAAATCTGTCATAAATGTGCATAGGCTGATATTCACCAGCTAATAGACAGAATGACAGGGTTTAAAAAAAAAAAAAAAACCTGATGATACAAGGGATACCAGGGTGGCTCAGTGGTTGAGCGTCTGCCTTCAGCTCAGGGTGTGATCCCGGGGTCCTGGGATCGAGTCCCACATCAGGCTCCCTGCAGGGAGCCTGCTTCTCTCTCTGTCTATGTTTCTGCTTCTCTCTGCGTGTCTCTCATGAATAAATAAATAAAATTTTTAAAAAAATTTTTTAAAACCGATGATATGCTAGTATACAAAATGAGAACCAAAAGTACAGAAAAAATCTTGTGTAGCTTACTGATGGTGGTTAAGAGACTTTACAGCCAAACCACACTGTCGTGAATAAAGAGAGTTGCTATCACATTCAAAGATTTGCTTCACCAGGGTGGTACAGCAATTTTGTATTTGTTCCTGATTAATAGAACAGTCTCTTTAATAAGATTGAAATCAACTATAAGAGAAATTGTCAAATCCATCAACAGAGTGGAAGTGAAATGCATCTTTCGTAGGAATAAATAAAGCAGACAATCAGTGAGCTATAGAAGGTTTGAGCTATACAATTAATGAGTTTCACCTAATGAATATGTGTATGTACATCCCTATAGTAAACAGTTGGGGAAGTCGTGTTCTAACCACTCATAAAGCATTTATAAGAACTGATCACTCCCCAGGTCAGAGATTTCTTAAAACTGTTCACAGAACTGGCATCTAATAGGTCACATTCAACTAAATTCAGTTAAGCTAGAAATCAACCATAAAGAGATAGGCTCAAAACCAATGCAGCTGGGCATCTCAGAAACATGGCTTTTTAAAAAATCTTTTTACTGTGGAAATCTCCAAACATACATATAATCAATCCTATATTCATATCACCACTTTTGATTATCAGCATTCAAACACACATGTACACACACACACACACACACACTTCAAAAATAACTCATGGGTCAAAGAAGAAATCATCATGGGAATATTTAAATACTTGAGCCTAAACCCTAATAAAATCAAACACGTCAAACTGTTGGCGAGCACTAAAGCAATACTCATAAGGTTAATGTATAATCTTAACTGCTTATATTAGAAAAAATAAAAACTAAAATGTAATGATCAAAGCATCTAATTTACGGAGTTAGTAACAGAACACAGAATAAACTCAAGGAAAGGAGTAGGAAGAAAATAATAAACATGCAAGCTGAAATGAAGTCTAAAGTAAAGCTATGAGAGAAAGGATCATCAGTGCCAAAGTAGGTTACTTGAAAAGCCTTAAAAAGTAAACAATCTTTCACCGAGAATACTTAAGAAAAAGGAAAAGAAGGCACCATATCATGATTGAAAAGGTGTAACTCAAAGAGAACAGATAAAATCAAGATCAACAAAAGAAGTGTTACACACAGTGAGAGAATGCTATAAACACACCGATGCCGATAAATATGAAAACAAAGGAAACGGACACTGTCTTTGGGAAAAAGCTTATCAAAGTTACTCAGGAAAGAAAAAACAAAAAACAAAAAACAGAAAACCTGACTGCTCCTAAAACAGCTCAAGAGATGGTACCTTATTCAATCACCAAAAACAAACTGGGGGACGTGACTTCTGAATAAATAGGCTTTTGGTTTTATGGGTTTTTCTTCTTTTATGGCTAGATATTACTTATAGTAAGATCATTCATATCATATAAAGCCATGGTATCCAGATACCAAATGTGGCAACTGGAGATTCGGGGAGATTTATACAACCCGATTCTTCAACCATCATGAGAATAGGTCACAGAACTACATCAACTTAACGTGTAAGTTCTCCAAAACCACAAAGGGAGGCGTGGATCTTTAAGGAGCTTCAGACAAATTCTTTGTGAAAGCTGAGCTTCACGTCAAAGACAGGTATCCAAAGGAAAAGGAGACAGTCTGTCCAGACACCCAGATTAAGAATTACTTCCATCCCTTGGAGATCCTGAAGTAGATCCAAAGAGTGGCTAAAAGTTTCCCTGCGGATGTGCAAGGTGCCCCAGACTGCCGGGCCTCCAGACCTCTGAGCTGCGTGTTTCTACCTCCCTTAGGTTAAGTCTCTCAGGGTGACCCCTCCATTCCCGCCTCCCTGTCCCTTCTCTCCGCTCTTAGCTTGTTCCTTGGGAAGCCTGGAAGGGTGGCTTCGGGCTGTCAGGGCAGACACTAACCTCTGCCCGGTGAAGAAGGAGCGGGGAGGCATGCACACCCACGGGGGCACACGGCAGCTCCTCTGCCATCTGCAGAAGGGGAGCGCTCCCCCCATTTCCAAAGGTCGCCTCTGGATGCCACTTAATCCTATTACCTCTGGCGATCTGGGCAGTGGACGCTGAAAGAAGGAGGGGAAGCAATACAGCCACTTTTCCCACCTGACTCCACCCCAACCACATTTAGCACGAGCTTATTACCATCATTTGCTTCTCCAGTGAATGCAATTAAACCCACCTCCATGCCTGATCTGCTGGGAACCTGAAATGTTGCTTACAAATTACCTCCCTTCCTTGGCCATTAGCGGGCCGTGTAAGCCCCATTGCGCTCTAACGGCCGGAGAGGACGGTGGAAACGCCGGGCTGGGCGCGGAGATGAACCTGGGGCTTGTGTCCTGCATCATCGTGGTCTCACACCTCACAGTTGACAAAGTGCTTCAGTACAACTTAAGGTCAACATACCGTTACCAGCGCTTTAATTAAAAACTCCGGTCCCTTTGGACTTGCTATTTGTCCCAGATCCGGTTACGCCCTCTCCCCCGATCCCCGAGATTGCCTTGCTTTCTGGCTCAAGCAGCCCTGGGTGTGGTGTGTGACGTTCCTGTGATCCTGGACCGAGGTCTCTGCTGCTGTCATCACCATGACAGACCCAGTGCCCCTGGTCACAGCTGCTGCTGGTCCCCGACGGCAGCGGTGAGCGTAGGCAGGTGGCGTCTTGCTTCATACCAGAGCCAGGCACCTCTGCTTCCCAGGCACCCCCGCCGAGTGCAGGACTGAGCCACTGAGCACCCACACTTAACCTGAAAACGCAGGAAAAGCTGTCAACGATGGGCGATGATGTCAACAGATGAGTTCTTCCCCCTGTCTCCCCTTGGCATCACGGGCTGCCTGAGCACCCACCACATCACCCTACAGTGGAGCAGTGGACCCTGCGCGGCACCCTCCCTTAGACTTGTCCCCTCCTTTCAGCCTCACTCCTGATCCCTGGGATGGCACTCCCCAATAAAGCTTTAGGCTTTAAGCTCTTAAGCCTTCGTTTCTGTTATTTAAGGGAACCTGGAATGAGACCCCATTCTTGAAAAAAAACAGATGTTTTATCCTTTTCTCTTTGGCCTGCCTCCTTGAGAAACTGGACTCTTATTCTCCGGCTGTGAGGCTCAAACCAACGCTGAGCACTCCCTCAGTCCCAGCCCGCCCCTTGCCCGGTGCCCACCTTGCATTCAATCTACCATGAACCAGCAATAGATCATGTCGTGCACAAAACCAAGGCTCAGCTTCAACTTTCAACAAAGGAACTTTTTGTTGGGGCATCTCACAGCTCTGGGGTTGGTGGTGGTTGTTGTTGTTGTTGTTGTTGTTGATGATGATGATGATGTAGCCAGAAAGCAAACACTGGTGAATCCTTTTGCAAGCAAAGGTGGCTTCAAGAAAATATGAGGCCAGCAAGAGGAAAGAGCTTCATTCTCCAAGGCGGCTCGCCATCAGAAATGAAAGCGTTTTGGTGTTCAAATGTAATAGCTTCTTTTCAGACAGTTGGGTGGTTTCTCTAGACTTTATTGACAAGTAAAAAAATTAATTGTAAAACTTAGAATGTTTAAAAGTGGTTTCTCTAATTATGCACAGGAGTGATGTAAAAAGAAGATATAACAGAAAATTTTAAATGCTGTTTGTCCACAAGGCATTTTGGAACACTTCATGTACCTGATTCACTAGGTCTCGAAAAAAGGAATAATTGTACTGATACGATATATTTTTTCTATTGCTGTGTTAAAATGAAACGTTTTTACATGAAATATTCATTTTCTTTGAAATATTCATTTTTTATGTTTTTAAATGCTGAGGATTTTAATTAGTGGGG
This sequence comes from Canis aureus, assembly GCF_053574225.1. Classification (NCBI taxonomy): domain Eukaryota; kingdom Metazoa; phylum Chordata; class Mammalia; order Carnivora; family Canidae; genus Canis; species Canis aureus. The sequence continues at coordinate 73,832,640 of NC_135618.1, forward strand.
GGAATTACAGGAGGATTTCATGTTCCCTAGTTGCTACTCTGCTCCATCAGATTCTCCCCCTCCATGACTGGGAGCAGGGAAATCTTGAAATGCCTGTTGGGATTTTGAGAAACTACATCTTGGGATGTGAGTTTTTCTATTAGAGCACTTCAGCCATTTCCTAAACCTCTCTGTTATCTTCTTTTGGAGATGCTAAATATTCGGCACAAAGACCCGTTCTAAAGTGAAATTCAAAAGGAAACACATGCTTTATATAAGCAAGCGTATCCACGCACAGGCCATTCATTCCCCCAAAACACCTGTTCTAGCCACAATTCAGGACTTTTCAAACAGATTTTGTTGGGCATATCAGGTCTCACAAAGATGACAACTAAACTAATATGCTGTCTCCTATTAGATTCTGAATTGGCAGATATATATATATATATATATATATATATATATATATATATATCATTTCTTCATTCAAAGGGCCCAATAAAAACATCTGTTGAGCACTCTGTCAGTCCTGGGCTCACGCACGTTGTATACAACATCTCCTCTGATACTGTGCTAGCTAGAGTAATATTGGTTGCTGTAACAAATAAACCCCTAAATTCAGTGGATTGTCACACACTGTCACCTAATTATCTACAATAGATGTCTCTGGTCGCCAGGTGGCTTTCCTCCATATAATGTATCCAGGACCTGGTTTTTTCCATGTGGTGGCTTTAACGCCCATCACCCAGCATTCTGGAGTCTTCTTCATCCAGCTGGCAGGCACTGGCAGATGGGGTGGGGAAGGCACACCCATCCCTGATCACTTCTGTCCACATGGTAGACTAGACCAGATTGATCACCTACATGCAGGAGAGTCCTCGGAGGCAGCAGCTGGCCAGAGGAGGCTTGCCCTGAGATAAGTCTATACTGCACCAAGGGAACACACATTTTAGGGGCTATCTAGCCACCTCCCCCCTTCTCCCTCCTCGCTCCTCCTTCCCCCCTGACCCAGAGCTACAAACACACAAACGAACCCTATGAATATGGCATAATTTTTCCATTTTACTAATGATGAAATCGGCTTCTGCAAATTTCTTGAAATCTCAGAGTAACCAAGTTGGGATAATAATCCAAATCTGTAAGACTCTAAAACCCTGGATTTAAAAAAAAAATAAGCCCCTGGATTTTTCTAATATATCATGTGACACACAACAAGTATTTGTACAGCTTTTTCAATATACAAAAGCACTTGGGGCTTTTTGAGAACTGGTGTGTGAAACAGCATGCCCCTCCTCAGTTCATATAAATAATGTATTCCTCCCAATTTTACCAATCGATTTTGAATGACTTAGTGTGTACCCCAGGGGACTTTGAACAAGGATATATTTGTTTATTTCTCATGCTTTTTTCGGGGTTCATTTTAGAGAATAGCATAATATTTTCATAGTATAATTCTTAACATGGCAGAAATTGTTTTAAAAGATGTATAGATTCCGTTGTAATTTCAATGGAAAGCTTATATTCATAATTTTTTTTAAACAGCTTTGATTTGGTTTGTGGTCCACTAAAAATAAAAGTGATACTTGGAACTGGTTCTGCCTGGGGTTCAGTAAATTAATGTGGTTAGTTCTGGTTTATAGTTAAGTTGAATTCTGATTCCTAGTAAAAACAAAGCCTCATTTCAAGTAAAATAGCTTGTTACATGTTTAAAAAAAAAACTACTTCTCAGTACAGAGTTGTTTCCTCTTTCACTGAGGCAGTAAATCTTGGATAAGATGGATATTTCTTCTGCTTTCCTGTCATGTGGCCCTCCAACTCTTCCACTAATGCATTCCATTTCTATTTAGCCTTCTGTGGTTTAATTACATTGACCGTTCAGATCACTAAAATGATGTTTCTGAGTTTATCTGCAGGGAACCTCAACTGGGAAGTAAGCATGAAGGCTGTTCCTGTGACCTATCTCTATATCACAAACCAACCTAAAACTGAGTGACACAAAACAACCAGTTTTTTATGCTTCTGGATTCTGCAGGTCTGACATTTGGGAAGGACACTACAGGGACAGTTTGTCTCTCCTCCCTGATGTCGGGGACCTCAGCTTAAAAAGGCTGGGGGTGACTTGACAGCTAGCAACTAGAACCATCTGAAGATCTCTTCACTCACCTGTCTGGTGACAAATAATGACTAGGACCTCAGATGAACTGTTGGCTGGGACATCAGTCTGTGGCCTCCCCATGGGTCCTGGGCTTCTTCACAGCACTGTAGCTGGGTTCTAGGAGCAAATGTCCCAAGAGAACAAATCCGAAGCACATGACATTTTACTGACCAATCTGAGAAATCACATGGCATTATTTCTACTGTAGTGTTGGTTGAGGCAATTGCAAAGGTTTGCTCAGGTGCAAGGGCAGGGGACATGGAGCCCACCACTCAACGGAAGGTTCCCAAGGTCACCTGGTAAGAAGATGTGGGATGGGAGATATTGGAGGGACTGTCTTTGGAAAATACAATCAGCTGCAGGGGTTCAGGAGATAAACCCAAGAAGGTGGGAGCTGCCACTGTTTCTCTCAGGCTGCTGCTACTCAATATATTACTACAGATGTAGCCGGCATCAATGGAGGCCAGGCCAGACTGTAATGTTTACTGGGCTTTACAAAGCCTCTACAAAGCCTCAGGATTAACCAAACAGAATGACAATACAGAGAACTGAACTTTATAGACTATAGAGGTAGCTGTTTCCAGATGCACAGATCTGGCCCTTACAGAGCAACCCCTCCAAGCTCTTGGAGCGCTGCCGGGTTGTAGGAGTCAGCCTCCCTCCCTCCAGCGGCAATGCCCAGGCACATGTCTCCATGACACAAGGTCCGGAACACAGTTCTCCAAGGCTCAGATAAAGTCTGGGGTCTCCCTCTCAAATCTGCCCTCCCCATCCTGAGCTGAATGACAATAGAAACATGCACCCCTTCAAATGTATGGTCTTGCCCTTCAGTACCCCAAGTGCATCAAAACACATGAGCTTGATATTATTTTATTCCTCAGGGCAGAGTGCATTTAAGACTGAATTTACCAGATGTGGGGCCTCCAATGAACAGCCCAGTCCAGGTTTCAGCTACTCTATTCAGGGCTCTACGTGCTATCCTCCAGCAGAAAGGCGAGAATGTACCTTCTTATGTTTTCTGAGTCTAGCTACCAGTTTCCTGTGAGCAAATGTGTGAAAATACACACACACCACTTCCAAACACGTGATAACATTTGATACTCGAAATTACCTGTTGGAATGAGTATTAATATACCCATTTTGCAGACTGAGAAATTAAGGCTTATCAGAAGAGGAGAGGCAAGCTCCAGCGTCTTAAACCAGGATTAATAAGCCAATTTCTCACTCCCGGGTGTTTGTTGCCTCAGACCACACTGGCTGTGTGGATTCAGAAATTCTAATTTTGTATCTCATACACACAAGTCAATATTTCCTACCTGATATTAACTCATTCATCATTTCCTTTACAGTCTTTGCTTCAGGTTGTAGGCAGCCCCACACCACTGTTCTCCCTCCTTCCTCCCCAGCCCTCCCTTGGAGGCTATCAATTTATTTTCGATCATTATCGTTTTGGCTTGGATCTGCACCAGTTTTCTCTAAGTGATAGAACACCTTGTATCCCAAAGAGAAATGCCGCTACTCTGCAAAGCAAGCCTTTGAGTCTCTTTGTAAAGAGAGTTCCCGCAGTGTGGCAGATTTTAATGACCCCCATCTCTCATGCCTGCATTGGGTCACCTGAGCCACACTGCTCAAAATGATCCAACCACCTCATAATGCAGGCCAAGGCAGACTCAGGCTCACAGTGGGGAGTCCGGCCTAATTCATTACACCATTCAAAGCCGTAAATCACAGGATTCTCTCCTTTCCTCCCTTCCCTCCCACCAAAATGAGAGCTCACATGAAATCTATTTACATGGCATGATTATTCAATTAATTTTTTCATTACACTTGCCAGAAAGCATTGCCAGGATTTCTAAAACTGCCCTGTGTGTTTGCATTAATGATGACGGTGGTCTGTGCTACTTAATTTAGCAATCCTGGCCCATTTGTTGGTCCTGCCCAGCCATATGCAGACTGGGGACCATGGAGGGGTGGCTAACTGGTCCCTGGACCCCTGAGGGCCCTGACATGTGTTTAAGATAATCACAGAGATATGAACATCTCCCTCTGCTATCCCCACAGCTCCATCCCACTGCAGTGGCCTTCACACAGGCATGGGGCTCTTGGCCTCAACTGCCCAGGTGGTTACAAAGGCCCCTATTGTTCTCCCTGTCTCTTGAACCTCTTCCAACCCATCCTCCATATGAGCTGCTATAGTGGCCTTTCTCATGTGTGAATCTGACTTGTTCTCCAATGCATCCCATGGTGCCTGGTGGCCCATGGAATAAAGTACAAGTTCCCACCCTTCTTTGTAGGCAACACCCTAAGTGATCTGACCTGACCCACCTGGCCAGCTCAGTTCTTGTTCCCTAATCCCCCCACCCCAGCCACATAAATACCTCCAAGGCACTCACACTTCCTCAGCCAAACAAGCTCTCCTTGGCAGCCAGGCTCTTCTTCTGCCTGAAGTGTCTTTCACTCCCTCACTCACCTGACAAATTCGTGCCCACTATTCAATACCCAGCTCAAATGGCACCTATCCTGGGAATTTTTTGTGGCTCTCACAAGGCATCAGCAATCTTCTTCTGTGGTCTTCAAAGCACATTTTACATGTTCTAATCACAGCCCTTACCTGGAATTTTATTTCTCTTTCCCATGAGTTCCTTAGATCAGAGCCCTGGTCATTATTTCTTGTATCCCTATGAGACAGGAATCTTCAAAATGAGAACTTTGAAGAAAATACAGATGATTTGAAATTCACCTAGGCCTATGGAGAAACCCCAGAACTGGTATTTTTAACAGCTTCCAAAGTTGCTTCTGCTTCTGCCAGTCTGGATCTTGAGTTAGAGACTTCCTACCTCAGTATATGCTCTGCCTTGGAAAGCGGTCCAATGATTGTTCCTTGAATGAAAGGAAAAATGTGTGCCTATCAAGCACAGAGAATCACAGAGTGGTGTTCTACGGAGGAAGGAACAGGGCTGCTCTTTCTCTCCTCTGACCATTAGAGGTCTGACATTGACCTGAAAGGTATCCCAGCTCTGTGAATTGTTAGAAAAGAAGTGGATGAAACATGGATTTGGGGCTCACCTAAGTGCACTTTGACTTCTAGTCTCCAAGCATAGTGCATCCTGGCTGCCTGGCATCTGCCCTTTCCCATAGACTCTGGATGCAGGAAGGGAAAAAGGATGAGCAAGTGATGCGTGTGCAGATCCGGTCCTCAGATGATGCAGCCATGGGAGTGGCCCCAAGGATGCCTCTGGAGATCCAGCCCTCTTCTTCCCTTATTGGGGCACTTGGAGACCTTTCAGGATCCACTAGCCCCCCAGCCTGTAAATCAGATGTTGTAAACCTCACCCCCTGTGTCCTATTGTGGCTGCAGTCAATCCCTCTGCACTGCTTCCACCCTCCTTCTGGAACACTGGGGTCTCGTAGAGATTGTCTCTGGCTCCCAAGTTGACCTCCCCTCCTGGTTTTACTTAGAGAATGCAGTCTCATTCCCAATCATTGAGACTATAAGACTAGCTACTCAGGCTTTCAGCATCAGTTCATCAGTTTATCAAAATTGCTGCCCAATACAGAACTTTCCCTGGGAGGACCAGAGAATGGATGGGGAATTTGTCTCTCGCTGTGCCTGTGGCAATGGGTGCTGAGGTTCCATATGAAACTGTGGGTGACTTTGTGCAAAAGACTGGCCCTCCCCTCTGTGCGAGGCCAGGATGACCTCCGTGCACTGCTGATTTGAGGTACTCAGAATTAGCTGCCAGCATGGACCCCCCTCCTTGGCTGCTTGCCATGTCATGAAGTGCCCACCCCAGGTACCACCCATGGGCTTCCTGACTTGGACACTCTACCTTCCTGGGAGCAAAGGCTGTGCAGGGCTTTTAGGGATGGGATCCCAGGTAAGTCACCACTAACCACTGTGCTCCTGCTGATACAATTCTAGGACAATCTAGAAAAATCTAGGAAGACTCAGAAAATGAGGAAGAGAACTAACATTTATGGAGTCTTTACTATGTGCCCAAGATTAAGCATGTATCATTCCATTTAATGTCCATGACTACCTCGTAGCATAGATATTATTGTCCTCACTTACAGATGATGAAACTGAGGCTCAGGTCGATTGGGTTACTCATCTAATTTTGTAATGAAAGTCAAGGCCATGGCTGTCAGACTCCAAAGGCTTCAATTATTTCATTAGCCAATCCTCTCTCCAAGGTGCCTTCCAGAAGGTCCTGAAGTAGAAGTCTTTGAGTCTTTGTGTACCTACTGTGCATTTTAATTTGGAAAAAGCCTGTAAAGAAAAAGTCAGCACAGTGGTCCCCCCACCTTATCCATGGGGGATATGTTCCAAGACCTCCAGTGGGGACCCGAAACCGTGTTGCACCAAACCCTATACATACATACCTAGGGTACAGTTTAATTTCTAAATTAGGTATAGTAAGAGATTAATAACAATAACTAATAATAAAATAGAATGATTGCAGCAATATACTATAATAAAAGTTACATCAACATGGTCTCCCTCTCTTAATATATCTGCTTGTGAGATAATGCCTATGTGATGAGATGAAGTGAGGGGGATGACGCTGACCTCATGACACAGCCTTAGGCTACTACTGACTTTCTGATGATACTTCAGAAGGAGGATCATCTGCTTCCTCAGGACAGTTGACCACAAATAACTGAAACTGCACAAAGCAAATCCACAGGAAAGGGGGACTAATGTCCATGGAGTCCACATTACCAAGACTGGGGCAGCGTAAGTCCCCGGTGTTCCTAGAAGAGTGGGCCATAGAGGGGTCTTGGGCTCCAAACACCCCAACTGAACTCCTAGCAGGGGGAAGCTCACTCTCCCTAGCCCCCCACAGGTGGGGAGGGCACTTGGCCAACCCTTTCACTTAGTTGGGAGGAGAGTGTGAAAAGAGCCAGCTGTGAAAATCCAACATCAAATGCACATTTATTAATGTGGGGTCAGGGGAAGAGGGAGGAGATTCAAAAGAATCATAGAATAAAATTTGTCCTCAAGGAAATGGGGGACAATAGAGTCACAAATGGAATTACAACAGGCCTAAGTCTCGCTGCTCCCGATAACCAGAACTGTGCTTAAAATAGGAGGTGAGTGGCAATTAGTTCTAGTGGGCAAGAGAAGTGTAGGGAACACTGACCCTTGAATGATGAGAACATTCCGTACTTGTGGCCTCAGCCTGTTTGAGAGTAGCCGGCCGGGGGTGGGTCTCAGGCACAGACAGTTCCCTCCCAACCACCTAAAGGTGGCAGGTGATTATTTTGTGTCCTTGGGCAGGAGATTTATTTAACTTTCTTTTGGTGGAGACCTATAAATGTTATTGTAGTCCTGGCTGTAAAGTTGTGAAGTCACTTTTAAAAACTCAAGACTCTTAATTCACTTCATTGCCTATCAGAGACCGTGAAGTCTTCAGTGGACACAACAGGGTGAGGGAGGAGGTGGTGCTTTTATCAGCATCGATCATATCAGCACCGGGCATGTCCCTGGCGGGGTCTTCTGTGCGTCCTTCCTGTCCTCCTCCCCAGCCAGCCCCTCTCCTCTCCTCTCCTCTCCTCTCCTCTCCTCTCCTCTCCTCTCCTCAGAGCTAGCCACAAAAGACACATGGGACCTTTGGAATGTGTAGGATGGTGGTCCTTCTGTTTTTCTCCTGTCAGACTTCCCAGCACCTTCACCAGAGCCTCCTCCCACCTCCCAGGAAGCTCTGCGGGTTGGCAGCCATGTTAGCTCCTTTTTTAGAATTAACAATAAATCCTGTCATTGGCCCTTTGACTAGTCTTTGAGTGTCTTTGGGCTTTTTTCTTTTTTTAACCAGAGATCGAGTCAAGAATGTAAATGCTAGTCTTTAGGCTCCTCAATCATTGTGGTTTCTTTCCTATTATCTAACTAAACACAAAGTTAACTCACAATGTGAGTTCAACTATGTCGGGAGTCTGTGAAACGTTTGATATTGAAAGAGGCCATATGCCTTCTGCCTGTGTCCCAGAAGAAGAAGGAAAACTCTAGAGGCTTTTTGTTTCTTTTGTGTTATTATTAAAATTAATATGTGGGCTTTTGGGAAAACTTGACATATTCCAGAAAGTATTGGAAATAAAATCTTTTGAAAAGAAAAACCTTGTAATCTCACAATTCTGAGATAATCATTGACATTTTGGTAGATTTCTTATACACATAATTTGTAATTTATGACTTTCACCTGCTATTTTCACCAACTAGTTTCCATAAGCAACCTATCTTTTGTTGCGACAGAAAATACAACTCAAAGTGCTTAAGTGCAAGTGGGGACCTACTGGCTCTCGCAGCTGAAAGTGCAGAGAAAAGGAGGTGTCAGTCATGGTGGAATCCAGAGATTCAAACCGTGTCCCTGAGGTCTGACTTCGGTCCACCTCTGCGTTGCTTCCCTGTATGATCTCCAGGTCCGTTAGGCTTTCTCCTAATGCTGGCAAAATGACAGTCTGCAGTTCTGGGGTAGTCCTCCTACCTTCACAGTAAGTTCTAGAAAAGCTCCCTATCATTAGATCTGATTCAGTCACCTGCTCATCTCTGAGCCAATCTGGGTTGATATGATGCTGTGATGGCATCATGTGACACAGATGTCACATGCTCACTCTTGCAGCCAATAAGAGTATGTATGTAGAATGAAGACATGAAGGTATCTTGCTGGGTTCCACCTGTTTTTTTTTTTTTTTAAGATTCTATTTATTTATTCCTGAGAGACACAGAGAGAGAGACCCAGAGACACAAGCAGAGGGAAAACTTGATCCCTGGACTCCAGGATCACGCCCTGGGCTGAAGCCAGGCACTAAACCGCTGAGCCACCCAGACATCCTGAGGGTTCCATCTTGATATGAAGTTGCCCCAATCAATGCAAATTGCTAGAGCCCTGGGTCTCAGGAAGTGGGCTAGAAAAACTCTTTTATCAGCCATTCAGTTTCTATGAAAGCCAATTAAATATGTTAAATAAAATCTACTTTTGCGATCTGATCATCTAAGCTACAGAGAGGCAAAAGTTGATCTAGTCACTCATATTCATTCAACAAACATTTCATGAGCTGTTTATTTGCAAGACACATTTCTAGGAACGTGAAGCTACAGAGTTTCTTTTTTAAATATTTTTTTTAATTTTTATTTATTTATGATAGTCACAGAGAGAAAGAGAGGCAGAGACACAGGCAGAGAGAAGCAGGCTCCATGCACCAGGAGCCCGACGTGGGAATCGATCCCGGGTCTCCAGGATCGCGCCCTGGGCCAAAGGCAGGCGCCAAACCGCTGCGCCACCCAGGGATCCCGCTACAGAGTTTCAAATGGAGACTATAGGTCTGTTCTGTGATAGCTAAGCAAAACCTTCCACACATAAATCTGAAATATGTGCATTATCCTTACTGAGATAGAATGGTTCCTAAGTAAGAACAGGGCCTGGTGGTGAGTTAATAGACTTTATTAACTTATCCAAAGAAAGAATGTGTCAGTCAGAAGAGGGATGTGATCACAGAACACACAGAAAAAAAGAAAATGAGAGAGATTCATTCTGGCAGTGCCCATCAAAGCACACTTCTGTTATCCTCGGAAGTCCACAGGAACACATGGATTGTTTGATTTCTCTGTGGACATAGATGCATCAGACTATCAGAGCCTGATGATATTAAACATTCAAATCTGCCACCAAGGCCCCTTGCTCTGATCTCTTATAATCCATGCAACCTTCTGACAATTTGGCTTTATATGCAGTTTTCCTGGATGGAGAAAATGTGCGATCAGCCTAATGTGAATGTCTGCTCCTCTTGTACATTGTATTTCCCATTGTAAATTAGGGAATTGACATTTTGATTTATATACATGAGATTCTTGTGAGCTGGGTTAATTTGCACCCTGAGAAATTGGCCCACTTAATATACTGAGAGAATCAAGTTTCCAAGCCCCCAGGGCTGAGGGTTAGAGTCACCAAAGTAAAACCATCCTGTACAGCTACTCGATGATCAACCAACCTGCTTAGCACAGTGCCTGGTACGTAGAAGTTGTCCAACAAATGCATCTTGACCTAAATGGATTTGGATTGAATGGATTTGATTTAATTGAGATTGGGAGAAAGAGAGATAAGGACAGGCTCCTAGACTTGCGGGGTTGTCAGTATAAGTCAGTTAGAGCTCTGTGAGTGAATGAGAGCATCCGGGAATAATGGGATTGTAAGGAGTTGGGGAGGGATGCTGATGGCAATAATTTAGGGAACTCTCATCAGGAGAAGATGGAAGAGAAAGAACAGCTAGTGGGCCATTTGGAAGTCAGTTGAGAAGAAGGCTGAGTAGAGCTGAGGATAATATAGTGAAAGACCCCCAAGTTCTTCTAGTCTATCCTCCTCTGTCTGCACTCTTTCCATGGATTATACACCTCACTGGCTTTAAAAACTATTTATGAATACTATATAATAATAATCCAAACTCCTACATCCAAGTGACTATCATGGAACTCCTTAGTATAATACACTTGAAAATGAATCCGCCATGCTTCTCTGCCAAATCTTATTCTCCTTTAGGCTCCTCAGTTCTGTAAATGGTGGTCCAGTTGTTCACGCTGAATCCCAAGGCATCAGCCATAACTCATCCATGTTCTTCACACGCCTTCTCCCCGACATCAAATCTGTCCTACCCCTACCCCCTGTGCCATTCTCTCAAAAATAGGTCTCAAATTCATAAACTACCTTCCACTACGCTGAGTTAAACCATCAATATTTCTTGCATATAAGTGATCCTCTTGTTTATATCTTTGGCACCTCTGTTCTTTGAAAAATATACATTGGTCCATAGCACCCCCCTGCCTAAAAACCTTTCATGGCTGTTCCATTGAAATTAAGATAAAACTCAAAATCCTCATCATGGTGGAAAAGTTATATGTGAACTAGTCCTGAATAACCGTTCAGCTCCATTCCCTACTGCTAACTTGTTATGTGGCTATGACTTGGCCACACTAGCTTTTTTTCTCTTATGTGAACATATGAAGCTTATTGCCTCCTCAGGGACTTGGCACTTGCTATCCCTTCTGCCCCTATACCTTAACCCGGTCTTTGCAGGACTGCCAGTTGTTATTCAGGTCCCACACAGATGTCCCCTCCTAACCACTTCTAAGGACCCTATTAAATTTCCCAGCCCCCTTCACTGGACATGGAGCCTGTGTAAGACTCTCCCACTCCCTCTGCCTCCTTCCCTAGTTCGCTCTTGTGCATGCACACACATCCTCTCTCTCTCTCTCTCTCTCTCTCTCTCTCTCTCTCTTTCTCTCTTTGTAAATAAATAAATATATTACCCAGGCCCAACTACGGCCACACTGTAACACATCACCTTATTCCATGCTTTCCATGGCACTCTCTTGCTGACTTGTTCATTGTCCTCTTTCCACCGCACCCATTCCCCACCACTGTGTTCTCCAGAATCTATAAGACTACCTGGCACTTGGTGAATGCTCAGTAAATATTCATTCAATAAAAGATGAATAAATAGAAGGTCAAGAGCTAAAAGGAAACTCTACAGGAGGAGGAGGAGACAAGCAGTCTGCTCACTTTTTTTGCCAAAATAGATTTTTCTCCACCAAGAATCCCCCAGTTAAAAATCTGGGTCCATTTGCAATATTTTATTTTGCATTCAGAGGCCCAAATACTTGATCTGTGGTTCTTCTTTACAGCCTCGAGAGTCACGCCAAAAAAATTAAAAATCCACCCATCCTGTTGAACTACCAGAAAGATGATTTTCATGCTTTCAAACTCAATATTTTTACTGGAATACAGAGATGTGATTCTGTAAAGAAAAAAAAAAAAAAAGGAACAAGTGCAATCTAGTCCCGCTTTCTATTTTTTCACCTTGAGCAGTTGACTTGAACTCTCTGAGCCTTAATATCCCAGCTGTAAAGCAGGCATACCAATACTGGCCTCTTCTTACTTACCAGGTCTAGTTTAAATCATAAAACGGAAAAAAAATGTATAACCATGGCTTAAGGTTAGAGATTTTATAGTTTATAGAGCTTGTGAATTTTTTGATAGCTTTGAAGAAAAGAGTGAATTATTATTCTTACGGCCATAATTCAGGGACAGTTTATCACATTATATAACTTTGAAAGGAATTATTCTTTAACCAGAGAAATAACATGTTTACATTATGGACTGTTACACTAGTAATGGGATCCATTGCTACAGCATCAATGAAAAGGAAGACACTAGAATGAGAGAAATGGAAAATCAATTTATCTATTTTTCCAACCCAACATTTATATGCTGACACCAAGTGCTGATGGTTATTGAGTCAAGGATCAGATGTTTATGCAATGTCTCAAACACTACAGGCTGCCAAGATTTTCTTCTGAAAATTCCAATTGCCTGACTTAAGTTCCAAGTAGGATTTCTTTCCTCTACTACACATCCACGGTATCACATTGACTATTTTCCACCTGCGTTTGGTAGAGTGACCTAAGTGACTTAATAGTTATGTAAGCTAGAATTGTTTTTTGCTGTAAATATCAAGAACCAAAACCAAAACAAAAAATCTTGGCTAATAGGCTCAGAAAACATTGGGGTCTATTTGTATCATCTAACCAGAAATCTAGGAGAGGGTGGCCATTCTGAATTGATGCAGTAACTCAATGATGTCTTCAGGAACCCAGCAACAGTGTGCTCTTAAATAATAACTATTCTGCAGTTCAACCTGCTTTGCATGCTTGTCAATTTCCATTGTGTACCTACTTCCACCATGTTTGGTTTACAGCTGCCAACCATGACATAACTGAACAGAGTTACAAAGGAGCATGCCATTATAAAGTATTTCCACCATACATTTAATAGATGCAAATAATCTCAAGAACATTAGTAAAGGGCAGCCCAGGTGGCTCAGTGGTTTAGCGCCAACTTCAGCCCAGGCCCTGATCCTGGAGACCCGGGATCAAGTCCCACGTCAGGCTCCTTGCATGGAGTCTGCTTCTCCCTCTGCCTGTGTTGTGTCTCTGCCTCTCTCTTTCTCTCTCTCTCTGTGCGTCTCTCATGAATAAATAAAAAATATTTTAAAAAAAAGAACATTTGTAAAGCATAATAGCAGAATTAGGAAATTATGAGTTTAGGGCATAATCTTTGTTCTAACATAATCTATTTTATTTTATTGTAAGCATATTTGGCAGTTTTTAATAATGCCTGTGCTTGAACAACAGGCTTGCAAAATTCCTGAAAGTTTAACAGATCAACTCTTTTTTTTAAGATTTTATTTATTTATTCATGAGAGTGAGAGAGAGAGGCAGAGACATAGGCAGAGGGAGAAGCAGGCTCCCTGTGGGGAGCCTGATGAGGGACTGCATCCTGGGACGTCAGGATCACACCCTGAGCCAAAGGCAGATGCTCAACCACTCAACCACCCAGACGTCAGTAACAGTCGTCTCTTACAAACCAAGGCAAGCCATGTCTAAACACCACTGAATGCAGGCTTTTTGCATAATTTTGCTTTGCCATCTTCAATGTGGAGACAGACTTTCATCTGCATGCTTGTTGCCCCATGGTCACAAAATGGCTATTGCCCTTCAAGGCTTCACATGTGAATGCCGGGCAAGAGGAAGAGAAAGGGGTAAAAGAGCTTAAGTGGAATGCCTATTTTTAAAAAATACTTCCCAAAGTCTCACCTTGTGGCTTGTGTTTATAAATCATTGACCAGAATTGTGTCGCATATACCCAGATTAAAGATGGCCGGACAGAAAGGAATCATGGATGAAGGTTGGGTTGGCCAACCAAATGGGTGTTCCATAAAAATAAAAATATATTTATAGAACTCCAGTGTTCAAGATATGACACCATGCTTAGCACAATGACAGAGATGAGAATAGAATGATTCAAGACTCAATGCTTTCCCTCAAAGATTCTTGGAAGATAAGACATGCACACATGAAAACATAGCCAACAATTCGAGATGAATTCTCCTTTAATAACACAGTAAGAGCCAGGCATTGTTTCAGAAGCTAAGTACCTCTGGACTTGGCAAAGACAGGCATTACTCTGGACCGGGTGATCCATTTCAACAAAAGGGCTTGTCATCACAGAAAAAGAAGTCAGGTCAAATAAGTAACTACCAACAGGTTTATAAATTCTGCTTAATTTGAATCATTAGTTAGTGTACATGGGTATGGCCTCTGTACACGTCCCTATTTCAGTTAGTTTAGCTAATTGCATAGGAGGCTTAAATTCACATTGAAATACATGGACTAAAATTAAATTGCTCTCTCTGCAATGACCTACCTGCTTTTTCTAGGTAACCGATAATTATCATTTTCCTAAGCTCAGTCCAAGCTCTTCAAAGCCCTCTGGAATCACATTACTGGCATCAAGTAGTTTTTCAAGTGTTCCATTTTTTAAAAAAATTATGACTACCCAAGAAAGAATACCACAGTGTTTTAAAGCATTATGTGTTGCCCTAAGTGATGATAAATAACCCAAATAATGATAAAAATACTAATATGAATACTATTATCATTCCTCTGGAAATTTCTATCATCCACCAAAGTTGATTATGCCTGATTTCTTCAAATATTCTGATCTCCATCCTGCACTTAGGTGGCGGGGGGGGGGGGGACCTTCACTCTTACCATGAATGAATTTCTTCTAAGAGAACAAGAATGAAGGTTGCTTTCAGTTGCTCGGCTATACAAGCCTTCGGGGCTGTGGAATCAGGCTATCAATTCTACCTGATGTAAAGGTCATTCTCTTAGTGCCTTTCAGTTCTGCCCTTTTAGCTCTGTATGGGTCACCACTGAGTTTCTGCCTTAAAAATTTTTTTAGCATAATGGCCTGTCTGACACAGCAATAGGTCTGGAAAGTTCAGAAAAAATCTTGCTACAAGGTCCTTCAGGACCTGTGATAGACAAATAATAACTTCCTCCTTTCCCTGGGTAACCTAGAAAGCCTTTTTATTCCCCACTGCCCTGCATCTTTCCCCCATAGGACTCACTTTGCCCCATATAAAAATAATGTTAATCAGCTCTTGCTTCAATAAGTCTACAAAACTAACTTCCCCAAAACACATTGCCTTACAGCAGCAAGCATTTCTTTCTCTAGCTCTCAAATCTGTGCTGTTGTGAGGAAAGGCCAGGAGATGGATCAGTGTAGCTTGGCTGCAGACTTCTGATAGGGTTCAGGTCAGCTCCACATGTCTCTCCCTCTCTTTGGATGAGCGGCTACCCGAGACATGGTCTTTTCATGGCCAGCTTCAGGAGCGCAAAGGGCGAGCAGAAACACACAAGACCTCCCAAGAGCTCAGCCTAGGACCCACAGTCACCAGATGTGTTCAGTTTTCCATTGGCCAAACCCAATCAATGTCAGTGGAAGGGATATATACCCTCACTGCAGTGGAAAGTATTTAAAGTCCATCTATTTCCCTGATGGCAAGTGATGCAGAACATTTTCTCATGTGCATGTTGGCCATGTCTATGTCTTCCTCTGTGAGATTTCTGTTCATGTCTTTTGCCCATTTCATGATTGGATTGTTTGTTTCTTTGGTGTTGAGTTTAATAAGTTCTTTATAGATCTTGGAAACTAGCCCTTTATCTGTTATGTCATTTGCAAATATCTTCTCCCATTCTGTAGGTTGTCTTTGAGTTTTGTTGACTGTATCCTTTGCTGTGCAAAAGCTTCTTATCTTGATGAAGTCCCAATAGTTCATTTTTGCTTTTGTTTCTTTTGCCTCCGCTCAGCTATTAGAAATGACAAATACCCACCATTTGCTTCAACGTGGATGGAACTGGAGGGTATTATGCTGAGTGAAGTAAGTCAGTCGGAGAAGGACAAACATTATATGTTCCCATTCATTTGGGGAATATAAATAATAGTGAAAGGGAATATAAGGGAAGGGAGAAGAAATGTGTGGGAAATATCAGAAAGGGAGACAGAACGTAAAGACTGCTAACTCTGGGAAACGAACTAGGGGTGGTAGAAGGGGAGGAGGGCGGGGGGTGGGAGTGAATGGGTGACGGGCACTGGGTGTTATTCTGTATGTTAGTAAATTGAGCACCAATAAAAAATAAATTAAAAAAACAAACAAAAAAAAATAAAGTCCATCTAAGAAATGAAACAAAGAAAAAAAAGAGAGACAACAACAAAAAGCCCAGACTCTTAAGCACAGAGAACAAACTGGTGGTTGCCAGATGGGACAAGGAGGGTGGGGGATGGGTGGAATGGATAAAGGGATTAAGAGGTAGAAATTTCCAGTTACCAAATGAATTGTCACCAGGATGGAAAGTACAGCACAGAGAATACAGTCAATAGCCTTATTTGGAATAAGGCTGTTTGGTGACAGATGGTAACTAATTGTACTGAGTGCTGAGTAATATATAGAATTGTGAATCATCATGTTGTACACCTGAAACTAATATAACACCACATGCTAATTATATTTCACGAAAATAAATAAATAAAATGATACGGAAAAGGGCGCAAATGAATACTGATGACCCTTAAACAGCTCAGAGGTTAGGGGCACTGACCGACCCCTACCCCCACCCTTCACACACTCAAAAATTTCCATATAACTTTTGACTTGCTCCAAATGTTAACTACTGATAACCTATTGTTGACCAGAAACCTCACTGATAAACTGAACAATCAATGAACGCATATTTTTTTAAAGATTGTATTTATTTACTCATGAGAGACACAGAGAGAGAGAGATTCAGAGACACAAGCAGAGGGAGGAGAAGCAGGCTCTCTGTGGGGAGCCCAATGTGAGGCTCGATCCCAGGACCCAAGGATCACGCCCTGAGCCAAAGGCAGATGCTTAACCACTGAACCACCCAGGCGCCTGCAAACACATATTTTGTATGTTATCTGTGTTATGTATCATATTCTTACAATAAAGGCAGCTAGAGATAAGAAACTGTTAATAAGAATACCAAAAGGAAGAAAAAATACATTTACACTATTATAGTGTATTAATCGGCAAAGATCCACATAGACGTGTGCCCATGCTGTTCAGTCCCTGTTGCTCGAGGGTCCGCTGCTGCTGTAATTCAGGGAGGACTTGAACTACAAATAGTGATCCCATCACCCATAGCGATCTTTCCTCTTTCAAAATCATCTGCAGAAAACTTCAAGCCACCTCACAAAAAAGTTTCTCTGGTGACTTTGTTCTTTCATCCATAAGTGCACATTGAAAGCCTATAAAATATCCCCACGAATCACCCAGGGGCTAAGACGGGGTGCTGTTCTAGAGAAAAATCTAGTAATGGGAACAAGTGGCAAAAACACACTTGGTTCGGTTGGTTGACAATGTGAAGTAACGTATGACGATGAGCAAGGATGGGACCAGGTAGGCAGGATTTGGAGAGACACAAGTCATTTTTAAAAGGAGAGGCGCATTTGAAGGAGGAAAAGCTTCTATATGGGAACAAACACTACCTCCTACGTCATCCTAACTTTTTATAAGATTTGTTTGTTTGTTTGTTTGTTTATTAATCGCTACACCCAATGTGAGGCTCGAACTCACAACCTGGAGATCAAGAGTCACAAGCTGCTCTGCCTAAGCCAGCCAGGCGCTTCCTCATCCTAATTTTTAGAAAGTGAAGTGTGGACGATCCTGTTTGCCCAGTCTGTAGACTGGTTGTACTTCAGCCCTGTTTCTCTATCCTTGATTTCTGTCTTTCCATTATTTGATTTGTTAATAATAATAATAATAATAATAATAATAATAATAGTAGTAGTAGTAGTAGTAGTAGTAATAGTAGTAGAACGGCACAAATGAAGTTTTTCTTCAGAATGCCTTTGTAGTGTAAACATTCACAGCAACTAAACAATTGATCAGTTTTATAGATTTAGGTTTCCTTCTTTAAAAGCAGAAATACATTCCCTATAGAGACTTGTATTCATGTCTTAAGAAATCTCACCCAAAGAAGCAGGGACTGCTTCAGTTCAGGCAGGAGGACACCTTGGTGGTCTCCTGGCAGTGGTGGGGAATGAAAAGATTGCTTTATGTGTTTTACCCATTTCACATGAAGAATGGAGGAGCAGACACTGGAGCTCTGCACTGGGCTAAGTCCAGTTTCTACTTTTTTGCATCCTGGATGCAGGACCTTTGGCCATTGGTCTGAATTGGATTCTGAGAACTGGAAGTTCATTGAGCCTTCCTTTATTTTACAGATGCTGAACAGGGAGCCCAGGGGTTCATTCAAATAAAATTCAATAACACGGAGACAAAAATCCAGAACTCGTAATTTCCCAGATGAGGGCAAGTTTCTGCCAGTAACCTCCTGGGTCCTCCTGGTACTACTCCTAGAGCATTTCTTATAAGCCTCTGCGAAATCAGCTCCTTGGAACCAGCAGAGGAATCTTGACTTCAGAGAGAACTTGTTTCAAATCACAACTCCCACTTATTTAGTGGATGTGCTTGGGCAGATCGCGTGACCTCTCTGTGCTCCTATTTCCTTCTTGCCAAAAAATGGCTAATGCTATCTAAGGTGCAGTGTTATTGGAGGAGCAGGTGAAATGATGCATTGCACAGAGCCCAACATGTTGGAGCAGAGTGATAAATGGTCATCACAATAAAGTGACACATGACTGGGCCCTGTCCAAGGAGCATGCAAGCACAGAGCACCTGAGACCCAGGTGGGCTTCTGGAGCTTTTCTGCCCTGGGACAGCAGGACTCGACTGAGAGAGAGAAGATACAGCGGCTCTCTGCTCTGACAGGGACCCTGTCTGGGGACTTGGAGGACGCAATCATTTCCCTGCTGCCCGCCCTCAGCCACCCTGCTCAGGATCTTGTCAGTTTAATGACTCAGACTTGGATGAATTTACTATTTGGAGTGGAATGGGGAAAGTGGTAATGGATCTTGAGATTCAGAGATTTCCCAGAGGATGGGGAGATAGATTTCCCAAAAGGTAAATGGAGCTGTACCCCATGGAGATTGGAGGAATGAGATGCCTGACAAAAAGCCTGGCAGGCAGGGCACAGTTGGGAAAGAAGAGTGTGCCACTGGGACCCTCATAGTGGGAAAATTATCCCAGACAGCTCATTTCTTCATCCAATGTTGTATGTGCCCCGAGTTACCCCCAAATTCACATGGACAAACTGATCCAAGCTTGAGGGGTAGCATGATGGGAAGCCAAGTGTCAGGAGAACGACAAAAGGCAAGATCTGCCTGAGTTGTCCTGGAGGTAAACAGTGGACTCTGCACACATACAGGCCTCCGCAGGGCAAACAGGAATTGAGAGGTAGCACTGCTAAATCCAGAAGGCAGGACAAATAGATTTTCCTAGGTCATCCTGTCTCATAGGCTGAGAAGGTCTTGTCTTGCACAGTAGAGCCCAGCCTCTATGTTAGTGTGCGGAATCCTATTAGATCCAATTCTTCAACCCCTCTTTTCAAACAGCACTATATGATCTACAAGACATAGGGAAGAGCCCTGTTCTCAGTCATATCAGTATATGGCCACACAAAGACCAGAGAGAAGCCTGGAATCACCATATGTTAGGATATTGCAACTGTCTCTTAAGGGTGAGATATTGTAATCCTACTAAGCCTCAGTTTCCCCAATGGTAAAGTGGAGATAAAAGCTCCTACCACATTGGGGTATCACAGCGCTCAATGAGCAATCTCGTTTTTGTTAAACGCACCTGTTCAATGCCTGGCACATGGCAGGTTAACATCTCCTAGTCATGCTCACCGGGGCCAATTCTCTCAGTCTATCCATAGGGAAAAAGTCTTACCAACAGCATCCAAACAGAAGCTCAAAGCTGGGGCCCCAGGGACAGCTTTGTCCACGAGTTCCTAATGGGGGCCCTTCAGAAAGGATACTTGGCCAGGAAACTGTTTCTAGGAATAAGGCATGGTGTTATTTCTAGAAAGAAAAAGTCACTAGTTGAAAAACCAAGGCAGCTGGACATTGTTCACAGTTCCCCAAAACTGGGTTAGTTTCTAACAAGGTGTGGGGTCCTGGACAAACACTTATTGCTCAAGATGGATTAAAACAGACTAATGAGATCTTAAGGGAAAAGAAGCCCCAGAGTAGTTCTCTGAGGAGTGTAAGCAGACTGCCCTGCTGCTAGGGCTGGGTCATGGGCAGGGGGATCTGGGGGTCAGGGGCTAGTGGAAGGACAGCATGCTCCCTGACCTCTGGAATCTGGAACTTTTCTAAGGAAACTATTTAGAGAGTGACCTTGGTCTCTTCAACTTTTTTTTTTTTTAGATTTTATTTATTAATTCATGAGAAACCCAGAGAGAAAGAGAGGCAGAGACACAGGCAGAGGGAGGAGCAGACTCCCTGAGGGGAGCCTGAAGAGGGACTCAATCCCAGGACCCTGCGATCACAACCTGAGCCAACGGCAGACGCCCAACCATTGAGCTACGCAGGTGTCCCAGTCTCTCCAACTTTAAAGAGCTCTGACCACATGCCAGTAGGCTGGGGACTCGGGCAGTGAGCTGACCCCAGGCCAGCCAGTGCTGCCATGGTGGGCAGGAGGCTCCAAACTCAACGGATTCAGCCTTCAAGTGTACTATTCTGGAACTACTACTGATGGGTTCTCTTGCGGAACACAGCACGTTGCCCTCTCCGCGGTCTCTGGAGGTTGTCAAAACACAAGCTGGTCCTACTTGGCTGCCAAGTCCAGGAAAGGAAGGAGCAGAGGAGTTATGGACATGGCTTTGAGGGTTTTCTCATCATCTAAGGGTTCAATATTTAGAGCAATATTGATTCGATTTATCTAGTGTTGTAACGTTCCATTGGTTGCTAGGCAACAGAGTTCCTTCTTCTCTGTTTTCTGGGTGGCTCATGGGAGTTTAACTACCAAAGAGATTACTTTGTGTATATGAAACTAAATGGACCATAGGTGCCATACATAAGTGGAGGAATACTGTTTTACCGGGCAGGGCTAAGACCACGTTTCCTATCACATCTCGGTAATTGCAATTCAACCTCCAGAACAGGGCCATTCATATTCACATTCCCCTACAAGATACCCACTGAGAACAATTTAACACAAAGTTGTGCTGATGCATAAAACCCTGTGTTGTGTGCTTACTATTCAATCCTCATAAAGTTCTAACCTGCACTGGGGCAAGGATGGATTTATTCCTCCCCATTCTGGTCCTCTCCACACCCGCCGCCCCCACCCCATGATAACCAAAAATAGCAGCCTGGATAATACAGGGCAAAGTCAGGTTTGCACTTAAACCCTGGTACAGCTGGATCGTTCCTCATTTCTCGGATCCCATCTTCTTCCCAGTTCAGCCCCCAAATTGCCTTCCCTTGTTTGGAAGCTCTTTTGTGAGTCCTTTATCCTGACATTCACTGTTTCTTTAAAACCCCAAATCAGAAGCAGCAGGCAACCGAGGACTGTCAGCTTGGGCTATATGGTTCAGTGACTTGGCATTAATGACGTTTATTTTGGAACCTGTGTGATGGCCTGACCTATTTTGGGATCTCTGCTTTAACCATTCCTTCCTCCCCCATTTTTTCCAATTAGAAGCAAAGGCAAAAGAGATCGTGGGGAGGTTGGAGAGGGAGGAAGGTAAGAACCTGGAGCTTAGTGGTCCGGGAGTGACATCAGGAGTTGCCCATGTTGATCAGAGCATCTGAACCACGGTCATAAAGGTGATCTGATGTCCCTCTGGAGAGGCTGTGTCCACAAAACGGGAAAAGATCCCTGAGGCTCTTCTTTGCTCACTTTTCCGAGTGTGGACACAAGAAATACACAAGCCCCAGGCCACACTGGGTATTTTGCAGCATTTTCCTCTATGGAAAGACCTGTTCAGGAAAGGAATGATCTCGCTCTTCCAAGGGAAAAGCTATATGGAGGTGGGAGGGGGGAGAAGGAAGAGAATGGGGGTGGTTAGCGAGTGCAGGCAAGTAGCCAACTATGCACATTTACGGAGAGTAGGAATGTAAAACAGATGTTTTGCAGGAAAATAAACCATTGCCCTGGGAGCATCATCATCGGTCTCTGGAGAATAGGGTTTCTCAGATCTAGGCAAACAACCCAGTAAGTCACCGAAAGCCGCATACTCATCATAACTAGCTCTGAGGAATGGCCCTCCTGGGTTGCCTGGTCCCCCGTCTCCACAGCTTTTTTCTTGGCTGGGCAGTAGCCAGAGTGCCTGAGTAGATGTCGTTCTGTCTCCCTGAGGAGGAGGGAGTTGTTCCCACCCACACCAGAGCTCCTTCCCGGCCATGGAAGGGGCCAGAGCAGCAAGACCTAGACCCCAAAAGGGAGGTGGGGGCTCTATAAGCCCCTTCCTACTGGCTCCTGTGGAATAATGCTGAGTGTTATAGGGAAGCAAAGGACCCAAGTCATTATGTGGAGACCCTCATGAAACAGTCGTCCAGTCGTGGAGCAAATGGTGATAGGAGGTTCCAGTACAGAGTGCCCAGGGCAGCTGCTGTGGGGAGCTCAGGGAAGCTTCAATGGCTATGGGGAAGATTCTATGCTTGAACTAACAAACAAACAGAAAAGCAGAAACAGACCCACAAGTACTGAGAAGAGACTGATGGTTGCCAGGGGTGGGGTGGAGGGATGGGAAAAATGGACCAAGGGGAGTGAATCGTACTGGCTTCCAGTCACGGGCCAGGAGTTCCCGCATAGGGAACACAGTCCAGGGCCCTGCAGCAGCGTCCTATGCTGATAGCTGGTAGCCACACTTATGGGGAGCACAGCATGACCTACACTATGCTGTCCCTGAAATTAATGTAACATTGTGTGTCAACTATACTTGGGTCTTAAAAAAAAAAAAAAAAAGGTTTTGTGCTTGTACTACCTGGGACCTGCCAAGGGAACAGGAGGGACATAAAAAACGGGAGGTGCCGGGCATTGTGCAAGACAGAAGTCAGCGGTGGGACATCTCCTCCCACTGGGTCGGAGTCCAGGAGGCACAACCATGTCCCTTACAGTTAATAGAACTCACTTCTGTCTAAGGATACCACAAACATAAAGGGCCAAGTGAGTCTTAAGAGAAATAAAGGAACAAGTGTCCACCGTGGTAAGTCATTAAAGTTGAACAGGGTGATAAGGCCAGACAGCAAACTGTTCCCTCAGAACTGAGCCAACAGAGCACGTCTCGTGATAATATTATTTAAATCAACAGCTTCCATGACCTGTGGAATTTATTGATGAAATCAGAAATGCTCCCTGTTCCAGACTTTCTGAATCTTCTTTTAGAATTTCACATGGCAGGTCGGCACTGAAATATTTTGGATTCCAAAATATTTTTTTTTCAAAAAGCAAGCTCAAAATATCAACCTGTCAGACACTGTCTAAAGCTATTAGCCTGTGTGGTGGATGCGTCGCGGAGGCTGGTTGGAAAGTTGGCCAGGTGTCTTTCCCCCTTCGCTTTCTTTTCTTTACCGAGTGTGTTTTCCTAGGACTGTGGTTCACATATTTATAATTAGCGCAAAAAAAACAGAGAAGGAGATGATCATGTTCTTTCCCCATTCCTGGCAATGCTCTCACCTCTAGCTTAACACTGTAACATCTTGAGGGCCTGGAGAGAAGGTGGAAGAAGGAGGAGAGAAGGGAGGAGGAAGAGGCGGAGGAGGAGCAGGAGGAAAAGAAGGAGTTCCCTGCAAATTGTAGTTCCAGTTCCAGGCCCAGAAAACTGTCGAACCTGAAATTGCCTTGCCCCCATGTAATTCTGATATGCTGGAATCAGGTCAAACCGAGGAATGTTGTGTCTTAAAATTAATTCGAATAAATTAATTCCTTAATGAAACCTACCATCAAACATGAAAAAAACTAAAGGCTGCAAAGTATTAATGTGCTGATTGAAAATGCGATCCAAGGGCAGCCCGGGTGGCTCAGCAGTTTAGTGCCACCTTCGGCCCAGGGCCTGACCCTGGAGACCTGGGATCGAATACCACGTCGGGCTCCCTGTGTGGAGCCTGCTTCTCCCTCTGCCTGTGTCTCTGCCTCTCTCTCTCTCATGAATAAATAAAAATCTTTAAAAAATAAAAATGTGATCCGAGGGACGTCAGCTCATGGAGCCTGATGCTGTGACTATACACGCAGGTGACTTTGAAAGACATCAACCCTTCTGATGGTTGGATCACAACCAACCAGTTAGCATACGCTTGGTTACCCGACCGAATTCAGCTTGGTTTGTTTTGAAAATCACCCACACTCTGCCTAGCGTTGTCACTTTTGAACCGGTTTGCTGGGTGCAATCCAGGCTGTCTGCCTGCGCTCAAACGGTGGGGTGGAGGACAGCCCAGGCTCAAGCTGAGCTAAAGAAGCAGGTTGAAGGAGAGGGTTCACAGAAAGTCCAGCAGCCAGGAGAGGATCAAAGAAGGGCTGCAGGCCGCCAGCTAACTCCAATTTAAGAGGGATACTGAATGGGGATAGTGGAACTGCCGGAGAGAAAACCTGGTGGTTCTAGAAAATTCCATCTTAAAATGTGTCATGGGAGCACAGCTCTCCCCAGGCGCTAGTGCTCAGGATGCAACCCTAGAAAACGAGGAAGAGGAACCAGCGAGGCCGTCTCATGTCTCCGTGTGGGGATCCGACAAGGCAGCCTGATTATCCGGTGACATGTCAGCGCTGCCCTCCACGAGGAGGGCCATTTCTATTTTCGTAATCTGGAAGTTTTCAGGAAAAGCGCTCTTGATGTGCTGTTGGACTGACCTTTCGTGAGGTCCAGGAGAAGGGCGGAGAAGTCCACTGGGAGCTGGCTGCTTATTCTAAACGGCCGTGATGGAGTTGGGATGACAGGGACGGGGACACCCACTTCTGGCCCCTCCAGATAGTAACGCGGCTCCAGGGAAAGGCAGGGGCGCCGACTGTCTTCTAATTAGTGGGAGAAGCTCTTGATGGGAACCCCAGGAGTCCCTTATCCCCAGATATCACTTATCACACGAGCACACAGGCCCACGAGTGCACCCTGGGGAGAGGGATGAGCGGGCCTCGCTCTCACTCTCCTGCTGCTGTGATTTAGGGAACGATCCGTGGCCCTGGTCTGATTCACCACTTGGTGATTCATCTTTCCCAAAAAGCTATGGCTCCCGTTTTGTGACTCCTTCCATTCCTCTCCTTTGAAGAGAGACAAATAGGTGATGAAAGCCAGGCTTGAGAACAGAATTCTTGCTTTTTGCTGCCAGAACTAACCCGCAGTGAGAAGGAGAAACAAACGGACTGTGGATGGATTTCAGGGAAGACCACGGATTATTGACAAAACAATGTCCTTTTGACCAGATAATGTTGCTTCTATTATTTTGCATATTGGTATCAGTACCGTGAACAGCCATGGCAACATATGAACTATTAAATAGATTTTTCTACCTATAACCTATAATTTATGGTTATTTAAAGGAAAACACATCTGGTTTTTTTAAAGGAAAATTATGTTTTGACACTTAAATATATAGACCTCTTAATACATTGAATGTTGCATTTCTGTCCTAAAAGATTTTATTTCCATTTTGAATTCTGTTACATATTATCTGTTTTGGCTATTTCTACAATATTTTTAAGCAATATTTATTGTGTTTTTATAGCAGAAGCAATGAGAAGCACTATAAGATAGTGAGCTAAGAAAAAAAAAAGGTCCAGCTAGTGTAGAGAAAAAAGCCTATTATACTACTACCCAGAGATAATCATGGTTCATAATTTGTTGAATTTTATGTATTTATATATAATATACATAGTATACAAAAATATGTAAGTTAGGATCATTTAATATAAAAATAACACAATAACATTTTGTCTTTGTGTATGAATGGCCTTCATCCTAGCTCCCCCTAATCAGCCTGTAATGCCCATCTATCTAGAGGGGGTTTCTTAGAGAAAGTAAGCACAGAGGGCAACTAAAGCAAAACTCAGTTTCTGGAATTCAAAAGTCTGATTTTGCAGCAGACAATACCTTGCAACCCCAGGCATTTTCTTAAGATAGTTTTACCTAAATCTTGTAATCTCCTCTACGCCCACATATCCCAAACCAACAGTTTTAATTATCCAGATTAGAGATCTTTTTAAGATTTTATTTGTTTAGGGACACCTGAGTGGCTCAGCAGTTAAACCGTCTGTCTGGCTCAGGGCATGATCCTGGAGTCCTGGGATCGAGTTCCACATTGGGCTCCTTGCATGGAGCCTGCTTCTTCCTCTGCCTGTGTCTCTGCCTCTCTCTCTCTCTCTCATAAATAAATAAATAATGTTTAAAAATATTTTATTTATTTAATTGAGACAGAGAGAAAGAGCATGAATGGGGCGAGGGCAGAGAGACTTCCTGCTGAGCAGGGAGCCTGGCACGGGGCTCCATTCCAGAACCTGAATAGAAGGAAGATGCCCAACAGACTGAGCCACCCAGAAGCCCCATAGATTAGAGATCTTTATTTAAGAGAGGTCCACATAGAAAGAAAAAAGGGAAACTCCTGAGGTATGCCAATTTCCCCCACTTCAGCTTGAGAAGGGCAGATACATGGAAGCATAAAGGTAATGTGAAGAGCAAAATTGACTGTGTCAGTCAGTTTGGGCTGCTGTAACAGAAATACCATAGCCTGAATGGAGGGACAAGGTATCTCTGGGGTCTCCTTTATAAGGGCACCA
Source organism: Canis aureus (assembly GCF_053574225.1). Lineage (NCBI taxonomy): Eukaryota > Metazoa > Chordata > Mammalia > Carnivora > Canidae > Canis > Canis aureus. The sequence continues at coordinate 73,859,302 of NC_135618.1, forward strand.
ATCCCATTCAGGAGGGCCCCACCCTCATGACCTAATCACTTCCCAAGGGCCCCACCTCCTAATGCCATCACACTGGGGATTAGGTTTCATTATATGGATTACAAACTTTCAGTCTGTAGCAAAGGCCCTTGGCCTCATTCCTCACTGAGGCCTCTGAGAAATGCTTCCTCCAAGGCTTCCCTTGTATCATGTTGGGGTGCAGCCTCATCTGTTCAGCTGTAGACCATTAATCAGGTAGGGAGACGCCCTGAGGCTTGGCTCTGCTGGGCTGTCCTGGCTTCCTGAAGAGCAAGAATACAGTGAAGAAAGCCAGAAGGGCTGCCCAGGGATTTGGCAGAGCAAGGTGAGCTGGCCTGAGCCTCCCAGGCTAGCAGGGTGGATGGAGACAGGGGCAGAAGCCCAGAGATCATTTTTTATACAAACAGTGTCAGAGCACCGACTTTTTTTGTATAGTAATATTGATACACAATATTGATTCAGCACTGGATCAATCAGACATCTTTGAAAAAAAAAAATTCCAGGGCCTCCTGGGTGCCTCAGTTGGTTAAGTGTCTGCCTTTGGCTCAGGTGGTACATGATCCCAGGGTCCTGGGATCCAGCCCAGGGTCAGGCTCCCTGCTCAGAAGAAAGTCTGCTTCTTCTTCCCTCTGCCATTCCCCCTACTCGTGCTCTGTCTTTGGCTTTCTCTCTCTCTCTCAAATAAATAAAATCTTTAAAAAAGTTTTCTCACAAAGGGCAAATAGTTGGTAAATTTCCTAAGATCCTGACATTCTCTAGAATATTTTGCTTCTACCTTCAAGTGTGAATTAAGATTTAGCCAAGTTTAAAATCCATGGATCTAAACATTTCTCCTGTAAAACCTGGTTTATTCCAACACCTTCTGATTATTATTCCAACACCTTTTGGCATTTCGTGTTAACGGGTGAAAGTCTGAAGCCGACTCATTTTTTATTATCTTGAGGGAAAATTTATTTCTTTTCTGCCTGGATATTTGTCTTATTTTGTATGGCTTGTTTTAATTCTTAGAATTAAAATAAAAATTTCCAGGCTATGTAGGCTATGTATATTGCCTATAATACAACAAGCCATTACAATTGTTAAGTTCAAATTTTTTCTTGCTTTGATCTATGGCTTCTTTTCCCCTGAAGTCTGAGAGAGCTTCTCAAGTTTGTCTTGTACACCATTGAGAATTTTCATCTTAGCAATGCATCTCAGATTCCTTGATTTCTTCCTTTAACTCTTCTTTCTCCCTTATTTGTCTCAGCTGGTTAAATCCAAACCTCATCCCATAAGACCCTTTACCTCTGTCACTTCCTTCTTATGGTTTTACTTCTCTCCTCATCAAGACCATGCCTTTTTGCAATGACTGTGGTCACCAAATAGTTTTCTAAAAGGTTCTTTTTGTCCTTGCAGTAAATATTTCCTTTGATCACACTGGAAAAGGCTCCCTTTTCCTTATTCTGCAGCATATTTTCCAACTAACTATGTTATGTTAAGTTTTGTCTTGAAAATAGAAGTGTATAATCAGCATTTCTCAACAGATCTAGTGTGAATTTCTTTGGGTTCTACTCACAAGTCCCGTAAGTGCCAGGAGGTCCCCCTTCTTTAATCTTATCCTAGAGGGAACATTGGTTACTATAGCTCTCAACATGTTTTAGGCTCTAATATGCATTTATCTGGTCCTAGCTTTTGTTTTCTCCCTCCCCCACAGCTCAGCTCTGTAATACTGAGAAATAATGAAATAAACATTTATTGATTAGAAGGTGGATGCAGTAAAAATTACACCCAAAACTTTATAATGGTTCAAATACAGTAGATACACATTTCTAGCTTATTTAAGAATCCAAGGATTCCTGAGCAACAGACAGCTCTCCTCCACATAGTGACTCCGAGATTCAGGCTCCTTGCATTTCTATTAAAATGATGAAAAAAGAGAAAGACAACAAAGGAGGGAGACGGTTTCTTCTAAAAAGTCTTGGCGTGGAGCTAGCACAATTCATATCCATTCATATTTCTTTGGAAATAACTAATTCTTGACCATATCCAACTATAAGCTGGAAATTCTTGTGTGTTTAAGAAAAAGGGAACACTGATTTTGGTGAACTCAGACCGCGTTGGAAACTCAGATCACCAGTAAACATTGTCATATAGGCTATTCCTGCTTCCCTCCTTGTCAACAGTTCTTTTGTTGATTGAAAAAGATAAAACTCTCAGTATTCAACCACTATGGCTTCTGTGTCTCCTTACTTCCTGGCTATTTTGAGTAAGATATTGCATGCATCCCAGTCTGAGCCTCTGGAACACAAGCTCTATAACCAGGCCAGGCAGCCTGAAACCATGCTAGAAATTAATCAAAGAAAATGACAGGAGAAGAGGAAGTGTCTAACACAAACTAATCCCTTTTCTTTCATTACTTGGGAACACACTTGGGTTTTTCTCTGGCAGCAGAGGCAAAACAAACCAATCTCACTGAACGAGTATACAGCTAGCTCAACAGTTCTCAATGTGTGGTCCTTGGGCCAGCAGCATCAGCACCATTTGGGTGCTCGTTAGGAATGCGGATCTTCAGACTCCACTCCAGACCTAGGTAATCAGAAACTCAAGGCATGAGACCTTGAAAACACTCTGTGTTTTTAACCAGCCCCGCAGGTGATTCTGATACCACTGCTCTAAGTAATGCATGGTCATGACCTGGGCCATAGCAAAGCACCCCACATCAACTGGTAGCAATTCATCCGAGTTACAAGCAAAACACTTAAGAAGGCATATCTGGAGTTTTAATCTTGCAAAACTGAAACTATAGGACAATGAGAGTAAAACTTGCTGCTCTAATTGGCCTGATGAGGAAAACTTAAAATTTAAGCCTCTGTTAAATAGGAAGCTTCCACCACTCACAAAAGATTGCCTATTTGTTTTCCTTGGGACTAAGTATCTAATTCTTTGTGCCAGATCAAAATGACCATCAGTGATGAGCGCAGTCATAAAATATCTGAAGGGGAAGGATTTCAGAGATCCTCAAGTCCATCCCCCAATTAATAAACTGGAAAACTGAGGTCCAAGAAGAATTAATAAGTCTTCCACGGCCCCACCTCTGGTTGGAGGGAGAGCCACTACTAGACCCCAAGACTTCTAATTCCTGATCCCGCTCTCTTTCTGCTAACATCATCTCATGAGATCATGTTTGTAAAGCCCTCTGAGACACATAAAGTGTAAAAAGTGGTTGTGCTATATTAATATTGAATTGGGTCCAGATAATTTGAATTCCAAATCTTAAGGAGCCAAAGCTAAACGTGTGTGCAAATTTGCTCTGTAAGCCTTGTCCAAATGCAAATAAAAAATGAATGAACAGTATTGCCTTAGAATTATAGAACACTTCGGGACATTGATATTGATATTAAGAAATATAATGAAAAAGCATCAGACAGCAGTCTCTGATATCTCCTTTTCACAGGCTTCTCTAAAATGTCTGGTGCCATAAAAATCTGAGAGATGTCCACTAAATGTAAGGCCAATGTTCCTGAGTAGAGGAAGAGAGTCTGAGGATTCCTATACCTTATTTCACGAAGAGAGTAACCCACACATCGTAGAAGAAGGTGGGAAGCCATTTGGCCCCTCCCTCACTGTCTATATTGGGAGATTATAGCAAAAACACAAGAAAAGTGGACAGGGAATCCCTGGGTGGCTCAGTGGTTTAGCGCCTGCCTTTGGCCCAGGGCACGATCCTGGAGTCCTGGGATCGAGTCTTGTGTCGGGCTCCCGGCATGGAGCCTGCTTCTCTCTCCTCCTGTGTCTCTGCCTCTCTCTCTCTGTCTATAATAAATAAATAAATAAATAAATAAATAAATAAATAAACAAACAAACAAACAAATAAATAAATCTTTAAAAAAAGAAAAGTGGACAGTACAGATACTGTTGTAGACAACAGTGGACAGGACACTTCCTCCACTTCCCCCTGCCCCAACTCCACCTCATTGTTCAACACCCTTTCGGAGATTGCAACTCCCATTGATCCCGCAAGGCTGATGAGTCTGAGACTTTCCCTTTCTTGATGCACCAGGAGCCTCACACACTGCTCCAGACCTAGAACATTTCAGAGATTGAAAATGAGTGAGATGCTGATGGGATCCTATGCCAGGCCACTGACCAATGGAGTTGGGTTCCCTTAGCTTGGTTTCATTGGTGGCATGCTCCAGGTAGTACCTGGCTGGCTCAGACACGGTTGGAGTGGACATAGTTTCCCCATACACCTAGGGCAGCTTCTTCTTAGGAAGAATTTTCCTCCCAGTTTAGGTTGTTAGCTGAAATAGACTTCTTTCTGACTTGACTTTATCATTTAGCTTAGCTGGGTCTTTGAATTGAGAGCCTTTTACATCGTTCATCCTACTAATTTAACAGATGTTGAGCCTCTGAAAGATTCAAACCAAGGTAGGAGCCACTTTGAGGTTGTAGTTTTGAAAAAAATATTTGTAATATAGCAGTGATAAATTATCCAGGTAACCCTTATGATGGTGCTATGAATCTGGTGTTGCTAGTCCTGTTTTATGGAAGATAAACTCTGAGGATTCAGGGTCAATAACCTAGTGGGTAGAAGACAAGTCAGAAAACTTATAATTCAGTCTTTTGTTAAGATATATTTTCATCTAATTTTTATAGGGAAGAAATCCTTTTAGGAACATTTTCCTACAATAGATGAGACTTTGAACTATCTCTTGGTTCTCGATCGGAGGCAAGCGCATCTCTTCTCTTCTAAATTCCAATAGCTTTTTTTATACTTTTTAAAGTGTGTCATCTTTTACCTTTTATCATCATATTTATGTTATCCCCTCTGCTAGCTGTTCATAGCAGAAAGACCAGACCAGAAGTCCTCTGAAATCTGCTAGTCATAAAGTTTCTGGAGCATTTTCTTCAATGATATGGGATGATTCTACCATTAAAACAATGTTCTGGTTTTCTTATCAGCGGCTCCCTTTGCAGGAGGCTGGGAAAATCCAGTAAGAATGCTGACCATGTGGGCTCATGATGGATGGTTTTGGAATGGCTGGAAGCCAGGTGCCCATGCAAGTAATCATGAAGGAAGTTTGCATTTTGCTAACGGGGTACCAACATGAGAAAGGGACCTGACAGAGACAGGAAACAAGTAAGAAGTCAGGAGCCAAGGACATCAGGCAGAGGTTAGATCTGGAGGGAATGTGGGATGAGTCCAGTGGGTTCCTGACAAGGTCTGATTCACTGAGGTACCTGAAGGCTTATTTATAGTGTGTCCTTACTTCCTGGTAAAAGGCAGAGTTGTCCAGGTGAAGAAAACAGGCACAATGGAACATCCCGGACTATTACTGAGTCTAGTTTTAGTCTAGCTCATATTCTAAGGGTATCATTAGTACCATTTTCAGTGGAGAATTGTTACCTTGTAGGCTGCAAAAAAAATGGAAACAAGCTAACTGTCCATCAGTTGGGACAAGTTAACTACAAGCCTATACAGTGGGCTGCTGCTGGTTCTTCAAATGGTGGTGGACACCTATACATTTTTCTGAGAAGATATTCAGCATACAGTGTTGATTTTTTTTAGAGGTTGTTGAAAGAAGAAAGAAAGAAAGATTATAAGAAGAAAAAAAAGCTCATAGATAGATACAGAGAACAGACTGGCAGTTGCCAGAGGTGGGGGGTGGAAGAAATTAGTGAACTGTTTTGTTTAAATAAACTGAATAATTTATATACTTTTAAAAGGTTGTAAGATGCCATGAATATTACTCCATTCATGTAAAATTGTGTGTATGTATATGTGTGTGTGTTTACACATATATATATGTGTGTGTATAATTTTACGTCTCTAAGTGTAAAGGGAGTATTGAGACTTCTTGCAATTTAAAATTATATTTACCAAAATTAAAATTGCTTTCAGGGTAAGTGGATTTTTCAGTGATTTTTTTATTTTTATTTTAGCCCTTTTCTATATTATTTTACCACTACTCTTATCCTTAGCACTTACTAAATGTTCAAAATTCATAAAATAATCTGCTTTAAGATAATACCGTTTATTGGGCACCCACCAGCTGTTACAAGATTTGTCTCATTGGAACTTCACAGCAATTCTTGGAAGTATAATATTTTTATCTCTGTTTCTTAAATGAGGCAACTAAAACCTTGAAATGTTAAGAAATTGGCCCAAGGCCACACAGCAAGCAAATGGCAGAGCTGGGACATTAGTTTAGGACTATCATTCTCCCCATAATTGTACTGAGCTGCTATGGAAAAGGCAAACAACTCGGGCCTTATCCAGAAAGAACTATGATGACATCAGCAAGCGTAATTTCCCCATGTTATTTATTCTCCGAAGCCATAATGAGCAAATCATCATGAACTTGGATCAGCCTTGACAAGAAATATTCAGAACTCACAAGACTGTTCAAAATTGAATTGCTCAATCCACTTTATATACTGATATTAGATATTGAAGTATAAACATGGCTGTGAATTCTTTGACATTCTTCCCACAGAGAAGCAGTTTCTGTGTCCCCTTCCCCTGAATCTGGGCTGTTCTTAGTGATGGAACTAACAGAATACATCGAAAAAAACACTGTATCACCTTCAAGGCTCCCACTTTGCTCACTTTGATGCTCACTTTGAGTCCTGAGCTACCTAGGACCACCTTGACTGAGGAAGCCAGGCCATGAGAAAGTGGTCCAGGTGACAGCACCTCCCGAGAACCCAGCCAATAGCCAGTATCACCAGCCAGATGCCTGACAAAGATGCCCTTGTATGACTCTAGCCTCCAGATGACAAATCCCCTCTAGCCATTGAGTCTCCCCAGGTGAAACTGGATCAAAGATAAGCCATCCCTCTCTAATTCCCGACCCACAGGTTCCATAAGCATAACACAATGGTTGTCTCATGCCACCACATTCTGGAGTGGTCCGCAGTGGTAAACAGTGGTAAGCAGCACCCCAGCTCCAATGCCCACTCAGTCCTTCAATGGCTTTCCATTTTACTGAATTCTCATACCCATTCTCATACCCATTCTCATACTGAATTCTCTTACCCATTAGATGTAAGGCTTAGAGTTTATTTGAACAGGAGTTATTGACTCTGATCTCTTTTTCCATAAAACTAGGACAAGCTACAGCTCCCTGAAGGCAGGAATAAGTTTGTCATTTTGACAATCGTGTTTCAACAACAGCCACAGTGCCTGGAGCATACAAATGGGCTGCTCTGGTTATCTATCACATTTTAAAATCACTCCAAAACTTAGTGGCTTAACAGGAGGGTCAGCAACTTATGGTCTGGTCTGCAGGCAAATCCAGCCTGCCAGCTCTTTTTGTAAATAAAGTTTTATGGGAACACAGCCACACTCATTTATTTACATATTGTCTACAGCTGCTTTGGCTGCAGTGGCAAAATTGACTGGTTGGAACGGAGACTATAAACCCTCCTTCTAAACCTAAACTATTTACCATCTGATCCTGTACAGAAAGCTTGCCAGCCCTTGGCTTAATGCAATGATGATTTATTATTTCTTCCAATTCCATGGTTGGTGGGGCTCAGCTGAGCAGGTTTTTTCCCTCTGCCTGGTCACTGATGAGGCTCTTTTCCCCTGGGAGCTGGGCCAGTGCTAGAACATTCCAGGTGACCTACATACACTTCTGAGGCCTTGGTGCTGTCAGTTGGGGCATCTTGATTTTCCTCCATGCAACCTCTCTCTGGCTTCCTGTCATTCATTAGTCTGTCCCAGGTTTATTTTTTGCAACTTGAGAGAGCAAAAGCAGAAGCTACCAAACCTCTCAAGATCTAGATCCAGAACCTTCCCAGCATCACTTCTACTGCTTTCAATTGGTCAGAACAAGTCACAAGGCAGTCAAGATGGAAGGAGAGTGACTCTCCACTCCTGGTTGGAAGGAGCACCATGGAAGCACAGATAGAGCAGAAACCTCGGGTGACCATCTTTGGATCTACCACATAAAGCACACAGTAAATATCTGCTGAATGAATGAATGCAAGAGAACTCACAAAGGCACAAAACTGGAAAGAAAAGTGAGCAAGTAAAAGGCAAGGCCCTGAAGGATATGTCCTAGCTTATCCACACCGAAGGGCCAGGTCTCCATGAGCTGTTGGCATTAAGACAGGGCCAGTGGAGCTAAAAGATGCACAAGTTCTAGGTGAGCACAGAAGGAAAATGAGAGAAACCAGGAACATAGTCAACAAAGTCATTTGGGGATGGCAGGCTGCAAAAGGAGGTGGAGGGGAGGTCAGACACCGAGTCTATCCATTAGGAGACGCCAAAGGTCCTCAGAACAAGTACAAGAATCACAAGAGTATGACCTTCACGGAATTGAGATAAAGATCATGGATTATCTTCTTCTTCCAATCATGGGTCAGTGTCAGACAAGAGCTAGCAGTAACTGATGAAGAGGCAAAGAAACGGACTTTTGTGAGTTTTTGCAACATGTGGGTGAATGTATGGGATGGCCTTCTATCGTATTGGTGGTGTGTCAGACTAGATGACTGACGTTGTGGACGTGATTCCTCAGGCTTCTAAGTTGTGTCACAACAGCATCTGACAAAAAAATGATCCAAACTCAGTTAAGAGGCTTGAAAGAACTTGTTACAACCCAGGAAAAGAACACAGCATCTTCAACAACAACCAAAAAGCATCACCTTGCAATGGTCTATGTAGGTTGCAACAGGGCCAACGACTCAGCTGGCAAAATGATTGGAAGAAGAAGATAATCCATGATCTTTATCTCACTTAATTCTGTGAAGAGCTTAAAATGTTCCCCATTTTACAAAGGAGGACACTGAGGCTTAATGCATGTAGTTAACACACAGAAGAGGCAGATTTTGGACCCAATTCTGCGTGTCTCTAAAACAGTCACGTCGCTTCCCTGTGGAATACAGAAATTGCCACATAAGGAAAAAAATTAAAATACGAGGCTTTGTCTGCCTAGAAAAGTGTGTCTCAAAATATGTCCTGTGAAATACTAGTACCTTGAGATGATCCCCCAAAAGAAGGATCCCAAAGTAAAAAAGTGTGAGAGCTGGTACCAAAGTAGAGCCCCCTTTTGAAAGTCATGGCATCACTCATGTAGTTAGACAGAAATCTGTCAAAAATTCAAATCCTTTTCCAGATGCCATTCACTAATACCCTGAAGAACTAGTGTTTTAAGGAGCAGACTTTGAGAACATTCTATCTAGGAAGAAGCAGCAGTGAGGTGGCACTATTCTTATAATCTCTTTTGATATATAACCACTGAGAGCACATGTTTACCCACCACCAGAATTGGGAGTACCCCATGAAGGCTGAAACAGTTTTAAGACAAATAAAAAGAGGTCTCATTTTTCACAGTCTCAACTAAGCTTATAAACCTTGCAGCTTCATTAAATTAAAATATTAAAAAGTCATAATCATGCTACTAAAGAAGAGCCCCCTCTGGCCTCCCAAGAGTGGCTGTAGGTGTCAAGAATTAGAGACAACATTGTACTGGGTGTGCCACTGCCCCAGCATTTTGTAGAGACAGAGAGCCAGTCTGGTCCAGTTAACCTGGCCTGTCAGAGTCAGCTAGGGGTTAATCTAATCGGTAGAGAATACCTGGAAAAGTCAGCCTCTTTCAATCTTGCCACGTTTACATAATCCCAGTAACTCAGGATTGACAGGGCAGTTACTTGTGCTTGCTGGTGGAAATGTAAATGTTGCAGCTGCTATGGAAAACAGCATGGAGGCCCTCCAAAAATAAAAATAGAATTGCCATAGGATCCAGCAATTCCACTTCTGGGAATGTGCCCAAAAGAATTAAAAGCAGGGACTCAATGAGATATGTATATACCCGTGTTCACAGAAGCGTTATTCTCAATGGCCAAGAGACAGAAGCAACTCTTGTGCCCATCACAGGTGAATGGATGAAGAGGAAGTGATACATACATACAATGGAATATTTATTATTCAGCTTTAAAAAGGAAGGTCATTCTAATACCTGCTACAGCGTGGATGAACCTGAGGAGATCATGCTCAGTGGAATTCACCCATCACAAAAGGACAAACACCGTATGATTCCACTCACATGAGATGCTTAGAGTAGTCATTCATAGAGGCAGGAAGCAGGGTGATAGGGGCCAGAGGAGGGGGGCGGCTTGGGGAGTTCCTGTCTAATGGGTACAAAGTTTGAGTTTCACAAGATGGAAAGAGTCATGGGGGTGGATGATGGTGCGGCCGCACAATAATGTAAATGTCTTTCACACCACCAAACTGTACACCTAAAAATGGTTAATAAGATGGCAAATGTTCTGTTATGTATAATTCAGACAATAAAAAAGAAAGAATTGATATGGGGGCAAGATTGCATTATATTGCATCTAGCAAAGGAGAAGAGAGACTTTTGAACCAAGAAGCTGAGCCCCAACCCCTCCACACTCCTGGCTAGAATCATACAAAGACAGCTTGGGGACCCCCCCATCCAGTCCCCAGAATTGTTCCTCTCCCACAAAGGGGAGGTGAGATACTCCATACCCATGGCAGCTGCTGCAGGTTTAGTCACCTGCCACCCAATCCTGCATTCACACCAGTCCAGGAGCAAGGATCCCACACGTCTAACTTACCACTGGCCTCGTGGTCCTTCTCTCCCTGCAAAGAGAAAGGTTTCAGGCTGAACAAAAGAACCAGTTTAAACAACAACAAAGAATCACTTCAAATGTAATGAAAACAGGTATTGAAAGAAATAAGAATCCCTGTCTCTCCTTTCTATTTCTTCTTTTTGCCACAAGGCCAAGACGAGGCTCATGAGACCTGGCTCTGGAGGGAACCCCAGGATAGCTCATACTGCACAGGGGCTCAGATTCACTAGCCTCTAGGATGATAACTGGTTCTTGAAAACTCTTAGAACCTGTACAATTTGTGTGAACCCAGCTAAACTTCCGCCTGCCATTTGTTTGTCAATTTATCATAATCTCCTCTTCTTCAGACTAACTGGAAATAAAAAACATTTCTGAAGAGGTGGCAAGATAAGGGAAATGGTCATCAAAGCAACAAAGTGCCATTTTACCACTATAGAATTGAAAGGAAGGAAAAAAAAGAGAGATTGTTTTAGTGAAATCGTGTTGAAACAAGAACACTCAAGCATTTCCTGATAGCATTTTACATTGGTACAACTACTCAAGCAACACGGTGCTGTGCATCAGGAGTAATACAAATAAATACACCTTTTCACCTGGTAACTCCACTCAAGGGATTTGTTCTAGAAATAACTTAGAAACAAAAAGCTATGTGCATTAGAATAAGGATCTCAGACTAATGCCCAATATTGAGAAATTGCAAATAATCTAAATACCTCATCATATGGGAATAACTAAGTAAGATATGAGAAATCAGCTTGGGGGGCCTGGGTGACTCAATTGGTTAAGTGTTGAACTCTTGATTTCAGTTCAGATCATGATCTCAGGGTCATGAGATCAAGTCCAGCATCAGGCTCCATCCTCTGTGCTACATGAGGAATCTGCTTAGGATTTTGGGATTCTCTCTCACTCTCTCTCTCTGCCCGTTCCACCATTTGTACACATGCTCTGTATATATATATATATATATATATATATATATATATATATATACACAAAAAAGAAAAGAAAAGAAATCAGCTTGATGATATATTATACAGCCACTAAAAATAATTATGAAGAACGTGTCACATTATAGAAATTTTCTAGCAAAGCATTAATTAAGAAATGCAGAATTTACATTTATGTATATACTCTGATTATAAGTATATAAAATATATGCATAGAGGCCTACTGGAATAGAATTTAAAACTGAAAATTGTTACCTTAACAAGGCTGGTAGAATTATCAGTGATTTTTTTCTTCCTTTTTAAAATATTTTGTCTACATTTCAAATTAGATATTATGATCAGAGTAACTTAAGGGCCAGAAAGTACCACCAAATTTATGATCATGCTCTTTCATAAAAACCAATTTTCAAAGATTTATAACTCAGATATTTCAACATGCATGGATCATACAGGCAAAGAGAGAGAGAGAAATGTCAAGCAAATGCATGCCTTAAAAGATTCATATTTCAAATACTGTATCTCAGACCAAGCTAAGCATTGCCAGGAAGCACAAAAATGTAACAGTGTAACACTGTGGAAAACAGTTTGATGTCTCCTCAATAAGTTTAACAACATTACCTGCATAACCCAGCAATTCCACTCCTAGATATATACCCCAAAGAACTGAAAATAGATGCTCCAACAAAGACTTGTACATGTGTGTTTATAGCAGCACTATTCGTTATAGCCAAAAAGTGGAAAAAAAACAAATGTCCATTAACTGATTAAAGGATAAACAAAATGTGACATAGCCATATGATGGAGTATTACTTAGCCATACAAAGGAATGGAGTCCTGATATATACAATATAGATGAGCCTCAGAAACATTATCCTAAGTGAAAGAAGCCGAACACAAGAGGCCACGTATTTTACGATTTGCATTTATGTGAAATATCCAAAACACATAAATCCATAGATTGAATGAAAATCAAGTTAGTGGTTGCCAGGGGCTGGGACAAGAGATAAATGAATATGACCACTTAATGGGCATGAGGTCTCCTTCGAGGGTGATGGAAATGTTTGGAACCAGATGTGATAGTTGCATGACATTGACATGACATCCAACCTACTGAATGTTGCTGCATATATACTTTGCATTGCAAAAATGGTGACATATGTGTTATGGGTATTTTACCACAATAAAAAAACAAAAGGCAACATTGGGTCCATGCCTTCAAGTTCATGACCCCGTATCCAAGAGGTAGGCATCCAGGCTGAATGTAAGAATAGTAGCCTCAGTTGTACCCACAATGCCCACAATGCCCAAGACTATGTAAGTACTTGCAGAAAGATAGGAGGAAGAAAAGGAAGATGAGAATTGAGGAAAGAAGGGAGGGAGAGGGTAGCCTGGCTCATATGTTTATTGAATTACACACCTTATACAAACTGTACCTTAGAGTCACATGTTCCTTCTGGATAGTTTCAAGGTTGTAATCACATGTCCTGCTTAAGGATTACCTTCATTAAAATCCTAACATTGTAGCCATAGTTTGCTCCTGGAAGTGCTGGGCACTCAAGTTGAATAGACAAGTTGCTCTTCCCTAGAGACATGTAAGACAACCATAAAATACAATTGTCAGTACTGGGCCAGGTATGACTTTAAGCAAATCACTTACCCACTCCCTGACTCACTTTGTCCATCCATGAATAGAAGCTGCTCTCTGACATGACCGTAATACCCCCTTTAGCTCCTGTGCAATTCATAACTTATAGGTTAAGAACAGCACCTCTGGAATCTGATTCCAGCCCTGACTTCTCCTAGAAACCCCAGACCTTCACGTGGTGACCAAACAAGCATCTCAAAATTAACATGATCAAATGAAACTCTTGACACCCACCCCCTACCAGCCTGCTCCTCCCCACTTTTCCCATTTGTAAAACCATATACCCATTCAATATTAGAGAAATATAACATTCCTCTAAATCCTCAATTGTTCTCTTTTTCTCACCCTCTCCATCCATCAGCATGATATCCATGCACATTTTCCCTACCTACAATCCATTCTCCATACTACAGTCAGAATTTTATTTTAATAATTGTCATTGTACCTCTTCAACAGCTCCCTATTGTATATATAGTAAAATCCAAACTCCTAGGAAAAGGAACCTTGTGCAATGTAAATTGGTACAACCACTGTGGAAAACAGTATGGAGATTCCTCAAAAAATTAAAAATAGAAATACCATTTGTTCCAGCAATTCTACTACTCAGTATTTTCCCAAAGAAAATGAAAACGCTAATTTGAAAAGATATATGCACCCTATGTTTTTGCAACATTATTTACAATGGCCAAACGTGGTACCACTCAAGTGTCCATTAACAGATGAATGGATAAAGTAGATATGATAGAAATATATGCACATATATACATATTCATATATATAGGAATATTACTCAGCCACAAAAAAAGAATGAAATCTCACCATTTGCAACAACATGAATGGAGCTAGAGAGTATAAAACTAAGTGAAATAAGTCCATCAGAGAAAGACAAATACCATATGATTTCACATACATTTGGAATCTAAAAAACAAAACAAATGAACAAACAAGGAAAACAAAACAACTTTAAATACAGAGCACAAACTAGTGGTTGCCAGGGGGGAGGTAGATGGGATAATGGATGCAATAGATAAAAAGGATTAAGAGGTAAACTTCCAGTTATAAAATAATTAAATCACAAAGATAAAAAGTATAGCCTAGGGAATATAATCAATAACATTTTAATAATGTTTTTGGTGTCAGATAAAGGCTACACTTACCACGGTGAGCAATGAGAATGTATAGAATTGTCTAATCAATATGTTGTACATCTAAAACTAATATACACTGTATGTTAATTATACTTCGAAAAAAATCCAAACTCCTGACAATGCCATAGGACCTTTGTGACCTGGCTCTGTCTCTTCTTAGACCTCATTACCACCCTGTGCTCCTCAGTCTCTACTGATTAACCACACTGGCCTCAATCCTTCTTTCACTTGGGTCTTTTCACTAGTCATTGTCTCTCCCTGGATACTCTCCACTTTCTTGGTTCCTCCATAACTTGCTGATCCCAACCCAAATATTACCACCTTTGTGAGTATTTCCATTACCCACACAAATTAAATGACTTCACCAAGTCACTCTACATGAAATATTTGCATAAAGCTTAATTTTTTTCTTAGGTAATTATTTATTGGATTTATTGATTTATTTATCCTTTATTTATTTTTTGGTGTATTAGTGTTCTCTAGAGAGACAGACCAATAAAAGAAAGATATACAGATGATAGATAGATGATTGATAGATAGATAGATAGATAGATAGATAGATAGATAGATAGATAGATAGATGATAGAGACAGAGATTTAGCTTACTGGCTCATGTGATTATGGAGAATTCCTACAATCTACCATCTGCAAACTAGAGACGCAGGAAAACTGGTGGTATAATTCAGTCCAAGTCTAAGGCCCAAGAACTAAGGGAGCCAATGATGTAAATCCCAGCCTGAGAAAAGAAAAAATGAAGTCAGATATCCCAGCCCAAATAGTGAGGCAGAAAGAAGGAATAAATTCCTCTTCCCTCTGCTTTGTGTTCTGTTCAGACCCTCAAGGGATTGGCTGATGCCCACCTACATTGAGGAAGGCAGATCTACCTTCCTGACTCCACGAGTTCAAATTCTAATCTCTTCCAGAAACTCCTCACAGACACACCTAGAAATAATCCAATCCAGGCACCCCATGTCCAGTCATGTTAACACATAAAATTAACCATCACAATTAGATTATTACCCTTTTTCTGCAGAGAACTTTAAGTACCGTGATAGCAAGAACCTTCTCTGTATTATTGACTTCTGTATCCCCAACATCCAGGACAATGCCTGACACATACAAACATAACAGTTATCTGTTGCTGTGTAACAAAGTATTTCACAGGTTGTGGCACACAGTAAGAGACATGAATTATCTCACACAGTTTCTGTGTGCCAGTAATTTGGGAGTGGTTCTGTTTAAGGTCCCTCATGAGACCACCATACACTTATTTCTACGCTATCTTCTTGGTTACGTAGGTTAGTCCTATTCACTGTGGGAGAGGCCTACCTCCTGGTGAATACCAGGAGGCCATCTTTGCGGCTGGCTACCAGACTAGGTGTTCGATAACACTTGGCCCCATGAATTTGAACTGCATGGGTCCACATACACATAGAATTTTTTCAATAAATATAGTACAATATTGTAAATCAATTTTCTTTTCCTGATGACTTTCTTAATAACATATTTTTCCTCTAACTCACTTTATTGTAAGAATACAGCATATAATACATATAACACACAATCTCTTTAGTAAGGTTTTGGATCAACAGCCATTTGGGAGAGTCAAAAATTATATGCAGATATTTTTATGGTGTAGGGGGTCCGCATGACTAACCCTTGCATTGTTCAAGGGTCAACTGCTATTGATGAATACTCATGATTAAATAGTCAAAAAAAAAAAAAAGAATCTGAGTGCTTGGATTTACACTATGGCTCTGACACTAGCTTACTGTGTAGTTTTGGCAAATGATTTAACTTCTTTAAACCTCAGTTTCCAGATCTATAAAATAAAATTGCTTCAAGTATTAAATTACATATCAAATATAAAAGCACTTAACATGATGTGAAGCATATAATAAGTGTTCAACAAATGTTGGCTATTTTTTATTATAGTTACTATTAATTCTTGGTCATAAGTCTCCTCTTTAATACTCCTTGTAAGAGTTCATTATTCAAGGAGAGAGAAGCTCACTCATCTAGAGAAAAATGTTCAAATCATTCTATGTGTGTGAGAAAAATCCAAAATATTTTCCAGATTGCCCTGGAAGCAAGATAATTGGTAATAGACTATTTTAAGACTTACTGGAAGGATAATATCAAGGCCACTGGATAAAAGTGATATTTGGGGAAATTGGATCAAGATGGCAGCTGAGCACATGCTTTGGTCACTCTTCCTACACAAAAGGAAATAGAAAATCAATACTATTGCTGGAATATAGGAAAGTGTCCCATCAGCAGACCAAAGACTTTTAGGATTCATAAAAAAAAGAGAAAGCATGTGGGCACTATAGGTAATAGAAAATATTTATGTTGGTCACTGTCCTCAGTTCTTGGCCCAGAACTCCTAAAACCCTTGTAAATTCCTAAGTGATAAGAGCATGAGGAGCAACTTTTGCTCTAATGAGGTCACTCTGGGTGGGCTCCTGGATGGCTCCTCGTTGGGGGCTGGTCACTAGAAAGACAGAGCTATGATTAGAAGCTTGGAATTTTCAGCTCTACCCCTCATTCTCCAGAGAGGGAATATGGGCTAGAAGTTGAGTTAGTAATTGATCATGCCTATATGAGAAAGCCTCATAAACTCCCAGTAGTAGAGGGTCCTGAGAGCATCCAGGTGAGTGAACACATCCATGCTGGGAGGGTGAAGCATCCCAACCCCACAGGGATAGAAGCTTATTTACTCAGGACTCTCTTAGACTTTGCCTGTATCTCCTCATCTGGCTATACATCTGTATCCTTTATCATAGCCTCCAGTAAATTATAAACATACGTGTTTCCCTGAGTTCTGTGAGTCACTTTAGCAAATTAATTGAACCCAAAGAGGGAGTCATTGGGACCTCCAATCTATAGCTGGTTGGTCCAAAAGACAGGTGAGAATCTAGGCTTGCAATTGACATTTGAAGTGGGGGGAGGGCGGCAGGGAACAGTCTTGTGACCTGAATCCTTAACCTTTGGGAGCTGTTGCTATCTCCAGGTAGATAGTGTCAGAATTGAGTTAAATTGTCGGACACCCAGTTGAGGTCACAGAGAACTTCTTGGTAGGGGAAAACCTCCACACATTTTCTGACCAGAAATGTCAGAAGTAAAGTTTTTATGTGAGTAGATAAGAAAAAAATTGAATTGAGGTTTTCCCGTATAACAAAAGGCAGAAAGGAAAGACTGGATTTTTCATTTTGAGCCCAACCATACATTGTTGATGCTGATGTCAGATGGTAAAGACTATTTTGAGAGCATTGAATGCATGTTATTTAAGCTGTTTCAATACTAGGAATCTATCTTAAAGATACATACTAAAATATGTACCAAAGAATTACCTGTGTGTTTGTAATATATTCACCAAAACATTTTTCTATAATTGCAAAAAATTAGGAACAACCAAAAGGTGTATGAATGATCATCATTAAAGAAATTATGAACAGACTCTTAAATTCAGAGAAGAAACTGATGATTACCAGAGGGGAGGTGGGTGGGGAAATGTGTGAAAAAAGTGGAGAGGATTAAGAGTACACTTATCATGATGAGCACTGAGTAATACATAGAATTGTTGAATCACCATATTATACACCTGAAACTATAATACCATACATTAACTATGCTGTTAAATGAATGAATAAAGAAATAAATATTATGAAACACTATGCAGACTCAAAAAACTATTTTTTTAATTTATTTATGATAGTCACAGAGAGAGAGAGAGAGAGAGAGAGAGAGAGAGAGAGAGAGGTAGAGACACAGGCAGAGGGAGAAGCAGGCTCCATGCACCGGAAGCCCGACGTGGGATTCGATCCCGGGTCTCCAGGATCACGCCCTGGGCCAAAGGCAGGTGCTAAACCACTGCGCCACCCAGGGATCCCTCAAAAAACTATTTAAAACTTCATATATACTGACATGGAGAGTTCTTCAGAATATATTATTCCTTATTTCTTACTATTATTTATTTCCTCATGTTTGAAATCATATGAAAAGAGCAAGTTGTGGAACAGTGAGAAAAATGTAATGTCACTTTTGTAAAAATAAAGTCATGTACTTATAATTAAACATATAATACATGTACATAGGTATATGTGTGTATAAAAGCACAGGAAAAAATCAGGAACTTAAAAATCACTTAACTGCAGTGATTCAGTCAGAGTTCACTCAGGAATCCAAAATCATGAAACTTCTTTCAACACAGAGAATTTAATTTAAAAAGGTGTTAAATAGGTATAGAGTTCTTAACTAGGTAACTGGAAGTTATGACAGAGGTAGCAACTACAGGAAGCAACAACCACTTCCAGGGCTAGAGGAACAGAGAGAAGAGACTGGAATTATGAAAACTTAAAAGAACTTAGAAAAGTAGCCATGGAGGCCCAGAACCTCTGCAGAGAGGAGAATGGCCAGCTGAGGCTGGTGCTTCTGAGGGACCATAACGAAACTCATCTGCAAAAGCTGGAAGAGCTGCAAACTGAATTCAGCTATTTCTACAAGAGGAAATCACCACTGCTGGAGTGGCATTAATAAGAACAGACGTCCACAGGAAGCAGACAGGAAGTCCACAAGAAGCAGATGAGAAGGAACGATTCTCTACTTCTCCTCCCCTTTGCAGTCCCCCTCCAGCCCACCTTCGGCAGAGCCTATCAGAGCCAAATATGGCTTTCAGAGTTCCTCCTCCAGGATCCCAAAGCAGACTAAGTATCAGTCAATGACTCCACACAGAGTCAGAATAATTCCAGTGGTGAAGGGTCTTCCTGAGATGGTGTTGACAATGCTTTGAGGCTTCATGCAGATGCCTTTCAAATTCTCTGAGATACAGTGAGCAATTATCTTCTATGATGAGCAAAATGCCTCCAATCCATGGATCACTATTCAGAAGCAAGGTAGGGCTGGAAACTAGTAATTCAGTTACTCAAGGAAGCACTTCTCAACTCAAAAGAGCATATATTTCCATTTCTGTGGAGCAGAAGAGTCTTTTATGTTTAATTTTTATCAAGCTGTGAAATGAGGTTTTAGCTGTGGGTGTCTCATTGATGCCAGCCGTGCTCAGGAGGCTCTGTCTCTCCAGTGTCTTTAATATTAGGCCCCCACAATGTCCCCCATTAGCAAGAGCACAAAGCCCAAATGAGAAAGCAACTTTTTCCTTTAAAACTTTCCATAGTTTCCTTTCCTCACAATTTTTTGTCAATTTTATTCATCCTGTTATCTCAGAAAGCCCCATTCAGTATCAGTAATCAGTATTAGATGCTCAGCAAAAGCATGTCTGAATCAATACAAGCTTCAAGGGAGCCAACCTGCCTTTTCCATACAGAGGACTAATGGGATTATGGGGTGTGTGTGTGTGTGTGTGTGTGTGTGAGAGAGAGAGAGAGAGAGAGAGAGAGAGAGAGAGATGGAGAGAGAGATGGAGAGAGAGAGAGAGATGGAGAGATAGAGAGAGAGAGATATGGAGAGAGAGAGAGAAAAGACAAGGTTTAAAGTTTTGCTTTTCCAAGACACCTGAAAAAGCCAACTGACACTTGAAAAAAATAAATAAAACAGCTCTTACAAGTTTCCCTTAATGCAGAGAAGCTGATGTGCATTAGAATAATATCATTCTGAGTCAGCTCCTTGATTTTCTGTCCAGAGTTAGGTCCATTTGTATTTTTTGGAAAGCTGAATGGTAGAAAAACTAGTCTCCCCACACACACACCTCCAAGCATAGAACCAATGAAGTCCTAGGAATGGCAAAAGTTCTGTTGGTTTTCCCGCAGACACTCTTGGTCTAAGCTTTAAGTTGACATCCAGAGAAGTGAAACAATCTATCCCAGAGCCATATAGCTGCAGAGAGGTCTCTTACTTCCCTGGTCAGTCCTGTGTCTGTTGTGCTCCAGGCTTTTCCATCTTCGTAAATGCATATGGAACGAGAAGCAGAACATGAAATGTTCACCAGGAGCCCCCTTGGGATCAGCAGACCATGTGTTAGAAAGAAATAGTTGATAATGCATTGAGAATACAGTTTAAAACCCAAAAGGTAAATTCTAGGAATTAGAGATAGTTTTTCAATTATTTCCAAAGAATGGGTTCTATTAATTGGAAATTTACTGACTTTTATCCTGAGTATGGGAAGGCAGATCAGGGTCAGGAACTGTGATAGAATAGCTCTGTTTTAATAGAGTGGTCGGCAAAGTAAAATTTGGATCAGAGTGTAATAATCCTGGGGAAAAGAAGAGAAACCAGCAAAACTGTGCATTATTTTGGAAAGAATGGGGATGGGAGGACATTAGCTACTTTGCCAGACATGAATTTTGGGGAAGAAAAATGTCTAAGAGGAATTCTTAGATTATTGGCTTAGTTGCATGTGTTATCAACTCCTCTGTTGGTTAGGGCAATGTTAGCTGGTGAAATAAATAAACCCCCAAAGTTCAGGGTTGAACATAATTTCTCACTTATGGAAAATCTAAGGTAGATGCTCCTGATCAGTGAACAGCTTTCTTCCACATGGTGATTCAGGGATTCGGGCTCCTTTTACCCTCTGAGTCTGCCACCCCCTTAGAGTTTTTGCTTCCAACTGGTGAGAAGAGAATAAGACGTTGAAAAAGGCACACCCACTTCTTTAAAACTCATACTGAGAAATGAAGCACATCACTTCTATCCACATTCCACTGGCATAAACAAGTCACATGGGACTCCCTGGATTGAAGCTTGTAAAGGTCATAAATCTATGTAGGATCTGCCAGATGTGAAATGGAGAACAAATTGTGATGTGTGGCTAGATATTGCTGTAACATTGCTTCCCTCATTCCTCCTAGAAAATCTTCAATGATGTCAATATCACTTCTTAAACTTCTGAGAGACTGGATTGTTTAGGGAGAACTTGAAATTCTGTGACTGGGGGAAGCCCGGGTGGCTCAGCGGTTTGGCACCTGCCTTCGGCCCGGGGCATGATCCTGGAGATCCAGGATCGAGTTCCACATCGGGTTCCCTGCATGGAGCCTGCTTCTCCCTCTGCCTGTGTCTCTTTCTCTCTCTCTGTGTCTCTCATGAATAAATAAATAAAATCTTTAAAAAAAAATTCTGTGACTGGAGTGAGGAAGTGGGAAAATCTGTCTGTCCAAGAGACCAAGGAACAGAACAGTGGCTGACACGTGGCTCACACGTATGTGCAGTACACACTTCAAGGGCATATTTGTCTGTACGGATTAGCAAATGAGCCCAAACTGGAATTCAGAGCCTAGCAGTTTCTGTAACTGGCTCACTGGATATAAGTTATACACAAGCTGCCATGTAGTTGTGTAGGAGGTTTGGGTTACAATTTTGACAGCAGAAGGAGGGAGAAACTTTGTCCGAGTTCTCCTGTGGAGAAGTAGGTGGAAAGGAGGATAATGAAGAGGCTGATAGGGGAACTGCCTGACCAGGCCATTTGGATACATTTTCAACCCTCGAAGGAGAGGATGTAGGACTGGAAGCTGAAGATGCTGTTTCCATAAAGGTTGTGTTTCATAATACGTGGTAGGATTACACTTCCTGGATCCCTTTTATTTAAGTTTAGCCATGTGACTAGTTTTGACCAATGAATTAGGAATAGAAGTGATGCTGGGTATTATTCTGTATGTTAGTAAATTGAACACCAATAAAAAAAAAAAAAAAGGAATAGAAGTGATGTATGTCAATTTCAGACTGAGCATTTAATTTCTGGTGAAGATCTTCCCAGGCCCCCTTTCCGTCTGTCACAGTAACTGCAATATTCAAGATGGTAGCCACTCCATCAGCCTGTACCCTTACCTGGTTATATGAACAGGGCACCACTACAGATCTG
The DNA here is from genome assembly GCF_053574225.1 of Canis aureus. Lineage (NCBI taxonomy): Eukaryota > Metazoa > Chordata > Mammalia > Carnivora > Canidae > Canis > Canis aureus. The sequence continues at coordinate 73,881,451 of NC_135618.1, forward strand.
CAATAGTCATGTGGTAAGGGAACAATTAACCTTTGCTCTTTGGGGCCTCTGGGATTTTGAAGTGTTTGCTATTAAAGCATAAACTAACCTCACTTAACTGATACAAAGCTCCTGGTGAGACTGTAGAAAAAAATGTGCTGCTTTCCAGTAGAAGACAGTGTAACAAAGCAGATCAATGAACCGTCTCCTCACTTTCATCTCCAAGGAAGCCACACCAGCAACTGTAGGAGCAACAAAATAGTGATATCATATCCTTGAGAATCAAGAAACAGGTAAAACAACCGCCTTTGAATGGGGTGATGTGACCAGGCCACCACCACTGCTAGTCGAGCTCACTTCCACAGCTGCTTCCAAAAATGAATTCCCACTGATCCTTATCTCTCTTTCACTTGTTTCTAGAGGCAAAGACTCAGGAGGGGGCATCCAATTGGCTGAGTAGAAGTTACATGTTATACATAAGAAACAACAGGTGTTGATGAGGATATGGAGAAAAAGGAACCCTCGTGCACTATTGGTGGGAATGCAAACTGGTGCAGCCACTGTGGAAACCAAGAAGGAGGTTCCTCAAAAAGTTAAAAGTAGAACTACCCTAGGATCCAGTAATTCCACTACTGGGTATTTACAAAAAAATACAAAAGCACTAATTTAAAGGGGTACATGTGCCTCTATGTTTATAGCAGCTCTGTTTACAATAGCCAAACTATGGGTTGCCTGAGTGACTTAGTGGTTGAGCATCTGTCTTCAGCTCAGGGCATGATCTCGAGGTCCTGGGATTGAGTCCCACATAGGGCTCCCCGCAGAGAGCCTGCTTCTTTCTGCCTATGTCTCTACCTCTCTCTCTCTCTCTCTGCCTCTCATGAAAAAATAAAATCTTTTTTAAAAATAGCCAGACTATGAAAACAGCCCAAGTGTCCAGAGATAGAGGAATACATAAAGAAGATATGATACATACATACACACACACACACACACACACACACACACACACTGGATTATTACTCAGCCATAAAAGAAAGAATTAAATCTTACCATTTGCAACCACATGGATGGAGCTAGGGAGTATAATGCTATGTGAAATAAGTTAGTCAGAGAAAGACAAATACCATGTGTTTTCACTCATAGGTGGAATCTAAGAAACAAAACAAATGAGCAAAGGAATAAGAGAGAGAGGCAAACCAAGGAACAGACTCATAACTATAGAGAACAAACTGATGGTTACCAGAGGAGAGGTGGATGGGGGGAATGGGTGAAATAAGTGATGCAATTCAAGAGTACACTTATCGTGATGAGCAGTGAGTATTGTATAGAATTGTTGAGTCACTATATTATATACCTGAAATCAATATGACACTGTATGTTAACAGTACTGGAACTAAAACAAAAAAACTTAATATAAATAAGTAAATAAGAAATAACATCACATGTTATAACAGACATCAAGGGGCCAAGAGAAAGAGGGTCTCCATTCTCGGCAGACAGCACCTTTGATCCTTCAACATCACACTCAATGAGAGGGTTCTCTAGCACAGGAAATGACCTGGATACTAGAAAGCAAAAATAAAGATGACAAATCCCTTTACAAAGGGATTCCATAGGTTTGCTTTGACCTTGACTCTGCCCCCTCCCATCCCTGCTCTATTTTTTTCGCAGTTGGAATTCTCGGCCTCAGATTCTCCTACCACAGGATTTTTCTGTAACAGCCTTTGTGGTTGAAAGGAGAATTCTGTATTCACAACCCACCAAGGTAACAACACTGATCTTTTGAATAGGAGTTTCATGATTCACTTTAAAGAAAGCATTGTGCAATGCCTATTGGGTTCAAACTCTGCCAACAGGTAAATGTCTTCTTGCCATAAGCTAGATGCCTAGTACATCAGTCTGTCCTCAATCCCTTCATCTACAGGCCAAGAAACTTTGAACAAGTCAAGCTTCTTAACCCTGGATCTTTGTACCTGTAAAGAAAGGTTAACAATCCCTGTCTTTGCAGGCTTGTTATGAGAAGTAAATGCAATAACATGGGAGGGTGGCTGGCAAAGTGCCCAGCACATAGGAAGGTCTCAAATATGGTTGTTCATTTATCCTCTCTAAAATTTTATAAGCTAGTTAGGAAGACCAGACACATCTTTTCTGTGAGCCGAAAAGGAGTTTTAAAATCATGCTATTCTGGAGTTTTTAAAAATGGACTCAGCTGGGTAATTCCCCTTTGCAAACACATGGAACCCAAAATATAAAACAAATAAGGCCAAGCTGTCTGGCTGAAGCTGTGGAGGATCTTGGAGCCCAGCCTGCTGGGCTGATCAAGAATGATCCGCATCACTTCATACTGCCCTGCTGTATCCAGGAAGCAGCCTTCCCACCCATCCACTGAACTGGATGGCTCCATGAAGCACAGATAGAAAGCCATTATCTACCTCAAACACTTATTCAACAGGCTGGGAAAATGAAGATCAGAGAGAAGTAATTTGCCCAAAGATCCCATAGAAGTTTGTTGCCTTTTGAATGTCAGTTGCTGCTGATACTTAAAAACTCATTTGGATGGAGAGACAACTAATAAAGAAAGTACTATGAAATGTTAATTGTAGAATCTAAGTGTGGGTATATGGGTGTTCACTGTAAAATTCTTCCAAAGTGGCAAAAATTTCTAGCCTAAAATTTTGGGGAAAAATCTGGAGGAGAAGCTTAAAACTTTGAGGTCAAGAGGCCAATCAGGTTTCTAGAAAGTAAAATGGTTTCAAGTTTACAGTTTATCTACTTCAAGATTTTTAAATATTTATGTCTCTAAATTGTGAAATCAAAAAAAAATTTTAAAACATAAATTGTGCAATCATGTGCGGGTAGACTTAAGTTTTTTTCCTTGTCAGGACATCCGAAAAGATAGTAGAGTGCATGTTGGCTGTGGATTTATCTTGGATGCTGAAATTACCAAAAGAAATGTGGAAAAACTTAAGAGAGTGAGTTTACAGAAGAAATCACATGAGTGATTTAGAAAAACTGCAGTTTTTGGACAAAAGAATCAACTGTAGAATCTAGAAAAGTAGTCTTTTTTTTTTTTTTTTTTTTTTAGAAAAGTAGTCTTACTTGAGAAAGTGGTCTTTCATAGATTTGTGTTGATAATTTCTATCTGAAGTGCAATCTTTCTACACATATGCACAGCAGGCACACACCAGGAGTTGGTCAGGAGAGGCCAAGGGCAGAGGTCCACATTCTAACACCATGCTGTGAGTAGATTAGAGAATAATAACTATAGTTAAGGAAAGGAAGGAAGGAAGGAAGGAAGGAAGGAAGGAAGGAAGGAAGGAGAAAAAGAAAGAAAAGGAAAGAAAGAAAGAAGAAAGAAAGAAAGAAAGAAAGAAGAAAGAAAGAAAGAAAAAAGAAAGAAAGAAAGAAAGAAAGAAGAAAGAAAGAGAAAGAAAGAAAGAAAGAAAGAAAGAAAGAAAGAAAGAAAGAAAGAAGAAAGAAAGAAAGAAAGAAAGAAAGAAAGAAAGAAAGAAAGAAAGAAAAGAAACCAGTAATGCCAAAAAGCAAATAACACTTTCCATGTCAAAACAACAGATTTCAACAAATAGCTCTCTATTTTCAAGAGGGGGAAAAAAAAAAAAAGAATGGTGGCCCTAAAAATAGATCAAGATTATCCAAACTCTGAATAACAAGAGTCCCTGGAGGAATAGGGAAGGTAAGTAACCTTGAAATCTTAATTAATGAAGTAAGGGGGAAAACATTTCTTAGATCTATTAAAGGGACCTCAGCAAGCAAATGGAAGAAATTCACAGACTGTGGCCAACATGTCCCTAAAAGAAAAGCCCAAATCATGCCATTATAAACAGTGTAAACAGAGGGAAAGACAGAGAAAGAAAGCAGGGTGCTAAGAATAAAGGATTGCTCACTGGGAAGGAATGAGCAACTAGTACAGAGGATAGGAACCAGGATTCACAGTCAGCGGACAAGTTGCCACTTAGCAGCCATGTAGCTTATTCATCCCATCATGTTATGGTAGCCAGTTTATTCCATCTTGTCTTTCAGCCCATTTATGAAATGGGGTAACTGTATCTGCCTCCCACAGTAGTTACAGGAATTGAGTAGAATAACCCCTACTGGTGGTCTTCACACCTCCTCAAGGGCTGCTGCGACAGGGTGAATGGGTAAAAGGAGCTCAGAGAAAGGGGGGACTTCCCTGCCCCAGCTCTCCCAGGCAAATCACTCCAATTATACCCGTCTCCCATATATTAGTCTTCTTAATAAGACTGCAGAGAACCTGCTGTAGTAGGAAAAAAGTGTGAAAACCACTAACCAGAGTGAAGGTATTTGATGGACTGGATAGCACCAGTCTAACATATTAGGATCTATTCCTTCATATATTCATCAGATAGAGATGGTGCCTGGAGCTGTACTAAGCACTGGAGAGATAGCAGGGAGCAAAATAATGGAGAAGACAGAGAGTAAACACATGTGCTGATAAATACATAACAGGCCGAGGGCTCCAGAGAAAACACAAAGTGAGGTCAAAGGATTGGACGGTTGAGAGTGTCCTTTTAACAGGGTGGTTAGAAAAGACTTTGCTGATAAAGTGATGTTTGAACAGACCTGAAAGGAGGGGCTGAACCATGCAGGCATCTGGTGGGGTGGAAGAATGTTCCAAGCACAGACAGCAGGAAGGGATAAGAGAGATAAAAAGAGGAATCCATGAACAAGATGACACAGGGCCTTGTCCTCCACAGAAAGGACAAGTCACTTCATTCTAAGTGAGATAAGGAGCTATCAGGGGGGTTGGAACAGAGCAGGTACATGATCTTCTTTGCATTTTAGATGGATCATTCTGGCTGCTTGGGGAGAAGAGATTGCAGAATCAGAGTGGAAAAGGAGCAGAGACGGGGAATTAGAGGTGTCAACAGTGAGTAATGCTGTATTCAGGATGTATTTTAAAATGAGAGCTGGCAGGATTTGTTGGTATATTGAATACAATGTGAGAAAGAAGAGTCTAGGGTGACCCTAAAGTTTTTAACTGGATGACTGGTAGATTAGACTTGTTGAGGTGTGAACGGGGGAGACATAATACAGGGGAATTTGGGTGGGAAAAGGAAAAGAATAGGGAGTTCTGCTTTGGTAGCTTTAGCTACCAAAAGAGATGTCTCTTTGACTCAAGAGAGGAGATGTCAGCCAGACACCTGGACATGCAAGTCTGGGTATGGAGGAGAGACTAGTGAGAGCTCATCTTGTCATGCCTCAATGCTACTGAATCTTGCGGGGAGGGGGGCTGGAGACATCTCTAGAGAATAAAAGGACAAGTGGGGAAGGTGTTAACAGTACTTATCAAAGATTACTTTAGAAGAATAACCTTTAACCTATGGCACCCAACCACACATTAAAAGGATGAAGTGTACCTACATAGGTAATGTAAATATTGTACTGTCATCTTACCATATGAACCTGAAAAGATAAGAGGGAAAGAAGGAAAAACATGAAGGTGCGGGTTCCAAGACACAAAAACTGTAACAAAAGTGTAGGGCTTAGGAAGATGGGAGAGCCTCTAAGTACATCTCCCACCCACTGTAACATTCAGGTCCAGAGCTTTGAACCCCTTTGGAGGTTCAAAGACGTCAAGAACGGAAAGAAAAACAAAACAAAATAATTTGAACTAGTTAAATAGATTTAATTGCAAAACAGAATTAGATTGGTGGGAAAAGTGTCCTTCTGATTGTATTCAAGTAGAAATAGGAAAGCTCCAGATATTTAAAGGAAATAATATTTGTAATGAGAGAAAACAAAGAACTTCATTAAGTAGAAAATAAGACAGGTTGAAGGAGAAAAGGATAAATATGATTATACCATTAAGCAGTAATAGGCTGCATTCAGCTTCTAGTTTTAAATATCATCTACTTAGCAGTCCTGAAAGAGCCTTTCCCTACTTTTAATTAAAATGTCTTTTAAAACCCAGAAAAATTAAAATTCACATCTCCATGAAAAACCAGGACCAATCGCCAACCTATTTCTCCATAGAATTGGGGAGATCTTCCTTTATGAAAACATAGGGAATGGAAGAAAAACACAACCCAGGGCTCATTGGGGCTGAAACAGACATATGTCCTTCCTCCCTTCTCCCATATTTGCTCTCTGGTTTGAGGTCTATGTTACCCAAAACCTGAGCTCTATCCCCTCTCCTGCAAGAATGCTGATTTTTTTTTTTTAGACCATCAGAGTGCAAGTCCTCTTCCTTAAAACTCTTCCTCCCCTAGCCCAAATCAGGAGCTCTTTTCAACATTCAGTTAGAACCTACCATTCCCAGAAAATAACTGGTCACAGTGGATGGAATAGCTCATGGGAGCATAGAGTCTGAGGCATTCTAGAAAGTAAAATCTTGGGGGAGAAGGTTCCCAGGAAGAGCCACTTAAGAGCTAGCTATCAGAGCATTATATTCTCGAAGGGAAGGGTTTCACTTCCTACATGTGTTAAACCATAGGCCTTGGGAGTGAAAGGTCCCACGTTGGCCAACAGAGGCTCTCTTAAGTAACTATGCCATAGGGATCCCTGGGTGGCGCAGTGGTTTGGCGCCTGCCTTTGGCCCAGGGCACGATCCTGGAGACCCAGGATCGAATCCCACGTCGGGCTCCTGGTGCATGGAGCCTGCTTCTCCCTCTGCCTGTGTCTCTGCCTCTCTCTCTCTCTCTCTCTCTCTCTCTCTCTCTCTGTGACTATCATAAATAAATAAAAAATTTTTAAAAAAAAGTAACTATGCCATATATTGGAAGTTGGGCTTGGAGCTGTGTTTACTGAATCTCTGAGAAGGATGTGAACCCAGTAGGCAAACTCATATTCAGCCATGAGCAAGAACTATGACAAAGCATATCTTCCTTCTGTCAAGGAGAAGAGACACAACCACCACCACAACCCTAAATAAATATAATCAACACCAGCATCAAAGACCTACTCAAACAAAAACGTAGACCCAGTGGGAAAGAATGTCACTACCTAGACTAGAAAAAAGCAAATCACTAAAATAAAGAAAAAGGGACTCAGTCATTTAAGCATTTGCCTTCAGCTCAGGTCATGATTTCAGGACCCTGGGATCAAACCCCAAGTCAGACTCTCTGCTCAGAGTAGGGGAGTCTGCTTCTCCCTTTGTTCCTCGCCCGCCCCCACTCATGCTCTCTCTTTCTCTCTAAAATAAATAAATATTTCCCTGATGGCAAGTGATGCAGAGCATTTTCTCATGTGCATGTTGGCCATGTCTATGTCTTCCTCTGTGAGATTTCTATTCATGTCTTTTGCCCATTTCATGATTGGATTGTTTGTTTCTTTGGTGTTGAGTTTAATAAGTTCTTTGTAGATCTTGGAAACTAGCCCTTTATCTGATATGTCATTTGCAAATATCTTCTCCCATTCTGTAGGTTGTCTTTGAGTTTTGTTGACTGTATCCTTTGCTGTGCAAAAGCTTCTTATCTTGATGAAGTCCCAATAGTTCATTTTTGCTTTTGTTTTTTTGCCTTTGTGGATGTATCTTGCAAGAAGTTACTGTGGCCCCCCAGCAATTGCACTGTTGGGGATTTACCCCAAAGATACAAATGCAATGAAACGCCGGGACACCTGCACCCCGATGTTTATAGCAGCAATGGCCACGATAGCCAAACTGTGGAAGGAGCCTCGGTGTCCAACGAAAGATGAATGGATAAAGAAGATGTGGTTTATGTATACAATGGAATATTCCTCAGCTATTAGAAATGACAAATACCCACCATTTGCTTCAACGTGGATGGAACTGGAGGGTATTATGCTGAGTGAAGTAAGTCAGTCGGAGAAGGACAAACATTATATGTTCTCATTCATTTGGGGAATATAAATAATAGTGAAAGGGAATATAAGGGAAGGGAGAAGAAATGTGTGGGAAATATCAGAAAGGGAGACAGAACGTAAAGACTGCTAACTCTGGGAAACGAACTAGGGGTGGCAGAAGGGGAGGAGGGCGGGGGGTGGGAGTGAATGGGTGACGGGCACTGGGGGTTATTCTGTATGTTAGTAAATTGAACACCAATAAAAAATAAATTTAAAAAAATAAATAAAATAAAATAAAATAAATAAATAAAATCTTTGAAAAATAAAATCAAGAAGAGAATTTTAGAAAACTTATTTTTGACAGGACACATCTGACTCTATGTCTCAGGAATAGAAAGCCATCAAAAAGAAAAAAAAAAAAGAACATACAGAAATGAAAACACAACAAAATAAGAAGGGAACTAAATGAGATGAGAAAAAACTTGCTAAAAAATTTGAAATGGGGCAGCCCGGGTGGCTCAGCGGTTTAAGCGCCTGCCTTCGGCCTAGGGCATGATCCTGGGGTCCTGGGATTGAGTCCCACGTCAGGCTCCCGGCATGGAGCCTGCTTCTCCCTCTGCCTGTGACTCTGCCTCTCTCTCTGTGTCTATCATGAATAAATAAATAAAATCTTAAAAAAAAAAAAAAAGAAATTTGAAATGTCATTGGGCAAGGGACATAATTGTTTTGTTCAACAGTGTATCACCAAGGCCTAACACAGGGCCTGTATGCCACCAGTCTATGTTCCAAAAGTCTTCAGGAGACCACACAAAGCACCAGAGGACCATTATTTCACATCATAAATATTAAAATATATTGGTCTTCTTGTAAGAGTAGTTCTCTATCAGTCGTTTATAGATCTTGGGGTTTTTTAATACCCTGATAATCTAATCATAATCTATCAGACGAATATTCATGAATAATCAACAGTTCACACTTTTGAGAAATTGGATGCAATTGGGGAAATAGGAACATACAATGGAATAAAGTCAATTAGATCATACGGAATGTCGGAGGCTGACCGTGTCCTCCAGAATTCGTATGTTGAAACCAAATTCCCAACCGGATGGTATTTGGAGGTGGAGCCTTTGGGAGGGGATTAGATCATAACAAAGCCACCGTGAATGGGATTATTGCTTTTATAAAAGAGACCCGAGAAAGCTCCCACCGTGCAAGATCATAGTAAGAAGACAAGTGTCTAAAAACCAGGAAGCAGGCTCTCACCAGACACCAAATCTGCGAGTGCAGATTTGGACTCCTCAGCCTCTGGAATTGTGAGAAATAAATTGCTGTTTTTTTTTAATAAACCACCAAGTTTATGGTGCTTTTGTGATAGCAGCTTGAATGCTCTAAGACATGGGTTACTATGTGACTCCAGCCTTATTAAGGCTATGCCCTAAAGAGTTAGGTTAATGGCACTTCTCCAGATTTGGAGAGACATTTAGGGCCATTTAAAACCATTAGGATCAGTACCTCTTTCGGTTTGGATACATGTGTACTTGCCTTCCTCTTGTTCAAAATAACTCCCTATGCTATCAATGTCTCTCCATCACATTAGGTAAAGGATGTAATAATTGTACAGTACTCTATCCTGCTCAGAGTGTTTTTACATCCATTATGTCATTAGAGCTTCACAGCAACCCAGAGAAGTAGATCAGGTGTCCGCCTGTGTCCATTCTGAAGAGGTAAGCAGCAGAAGGAAAGAGAGCGCTGTGGCTTCCCAGCACACAGAGGGGAAAAGACAGTAGACACCTATCCCTCCTCATGATGCTTAGTCCCCCTTGCAGCGGCAATTTAACTGCAGGACACAGCACTCAAACCTAGCATATGACTCGTGGAGACCTCAGCCAGCAAGCACGCGGAGGACTTCCTCATAAGGGCTGGCTGAGAAACTTCTAGAATGACAAGTGGCTAAGATCCTTTAAAACTATAAACAAAAGCATAAGAGGTGTGGATCACTTTGGGGGAGTAAGGCATACAAGGGGTGTGGCAGGATGGTTCTGTTGATAGGTTCTAGCTCTTGGCCTGGGTACTGGTACACGAGGACGTTCAGACTGTGATTGTTCATTGCACCGCATGTACACTTACGATCTGCGCACTTCTCTGTGTCAAGGTTACGGGTTCGATAAAGGTGGGACTCACTTTAGGGCTCAGATACCTTTCTTATTCCTTGCTTGCCTTTTCCTTATGTCCCTCCGTGTTTTGTATTCTTTTTTTCTCTCCTCTCCCAGGGTAGATCACCCTACTTGTTAAAACTGTGCTACAGCAAATGTTGGTCAATGATGTGCCTTGTGGTAGTGATTAAATCAAATCAAACACATTTGTCACTGAAGAGATGGCCTCCAGCTGTTTATCTGGGAAATATAATTGAATACTAATGGGATAAACACTAAGTTGCCAGTTTTATTTTCACTAAAGGTGTGGGGCTACAATCAGAGAAGGCGAATTTCTCTTCATCTAAATACAAAGGAAATTTTTTTTAAACATACGAAACCTCTTCAAAATTTAACCCGGATGATTCATCATCACCTTGTGTCACTCCCCTAAAGGAAGCAAACAAGATATTCTTATTTACATGGTACAATTGGTACTCTAACCCTAAACTTGCTACGCTCTCTCGACCTCTGGAAGAACCCATCCATGCATTTCTCACTGCGTTGATTCAGTCTGCGATGCCCAGAGAGGCTTGTTACATCCCTGTCCTTGAACCACGCTTAGTATCACATAGCAGTTACCCTGGGTTGGGCAGAAATGATAACTGGCTCTCTTTCAAGTTACTTAACAACTTGAAAAGTAGATTTATGATGTAAAAGACTGTGATATTGCAAATGGAGCAAAAAGTTTGAACAAAACTATTTTACAAGGAAAAAAAATCCCTAATGACATTCTAGAATACTTCAGAAACATCCTCAGCATGCTCCAAACTGAATCACAAACTCAAGCCCCCCCTCTGAGGAAGCTTGCCATCTCAGAGAGGTGAAGAACATTCTGAAAAAAAAAAATAGCAAGCACAGACCCAAGAAAGACACCCAGATAGTGAGGCTAATTTGGATCAAGCATCTTTGGACGAGTTGGTCTTCCAAGTTACAAAGCTGTAAGGCACAGCTTCCAATGTAGCTTTTTGTTGTTGTTGTTGTTGTTAAAGATTTTATTTATTTATTCATGAGAGACACTGAGAGAGGCAGAGACACAGGCAGAAGAAGCAGGATCCTCTCAGGGAGCCCGATGCGGAACTCGATCCCTGGATCAGGGATCACACCCTGAGCTGAAGGCAGATGCTCAACCACTGAGCCACCCAGGTGTCCCTCAGCGTCCCTTTTTTTGGATGAAATCTCAGACACAGAACTATTAAGCAACATACCCACGGTTCCAGAATGGTAACCCAAGTTCCCAGGATTGTTTTGTGACTGTCCATGAAGACAGCTGGAAATCATACAGGTCAAGCACTAACAGGGGGTAGTGTAACAGGAAATAAATTAAGTTTATATTAAGGATGCTGCCGTAACTGACCACCGTTTGGAAGTGGACTTGGCCAAGACCCAGGGACCCAACAGACCATCAGTGGCAGGGATAGTGGGAGAGGGAAGCAATGGAGTAAACAGGCAGTCCATGTAGGTGGTCATCAGTATCTGAGAAGTCCAGCAATAAGCTATATCATCAGTGGCCTTGTAGAAAGAGACAGCCTAGGATCTGGAAAGTCCATCAGTAGGCAATGGGGACCAACTTCCAGAAGGGCTACAAGTGTTCTGGACACATGAGACCTCACAGATTCTCAAGACCATGGATGCTCAGAAATCAGATTCTATTTCATGCACACATTCGGGCCTGTGCCTTTCTACTTCCTTCCATGTATCTTTGCCTATGACCCATCACCTCCCACCACTGAGAAGGGTTCCCCCAAGTAAGCCAAAACCATGATAGGAAAGAAGATAATGAATCATTAAGATTCCCCCACACACACACACCTCTCTTGGGTAGCCATTCACCTTTGTGTCTCTGGCCAACCTGAGTCTGTTTACTGATCAACCATTTTCAGAGACTCTCCTTGAATTACAACCAGAGAAACACATCATTAATAGACATTTTTTTTTTTGCTCTGTCAAACCATTTTTACCTTTTCCCCTCAACTATCTTTCCATTCAAAATTCTTTAACAATACACACAAAGGGGACAAAAGCGGGTCGGCACGCATACTAATAACAGTGTGTTCATTTCTTCTCAAGGCAGCGTGCTAACAGAATCGTGTTACACTTTTGTTTTACCCTTAGCTCTATTCTGTAGCACACAGTTGTTATGCTCTCGCTTGGCAGGCACAGCAGAACCAAAGGGATTATACACTTAGCATCTGGAAATATTCCACTATCATCATAGACCGAAATCTGTACCCTGCCTCTTCCCTCCTGCGCCAAGCCAGTCAAATAAGAAAGAGAAAAGGATACTTTTGCACATCCAGAGCCGCCCCATCAGAGGAAGCCAGCAGGCTAATGAAAATCACATGTTCTACGAGCCGGTGACTTGTTCTGGAAGTGAAACCTGCATGTGGCTTGTGAGCGGGGAGAGGACTTGGAAAGACTTAGGTGATAGGTTTTTAACACTGTCAGGGGAAACATTCAAATGCTCAGATTCATGAATATAGCAACATCACATCTTTTCTCCAGAAAACGATGCATAACTCCAGATTCTTCATGAGGCAGGTATACAAAGACCAACCAGCAGCACTCAATCCAGAGAGTCTGCTAGGCTCCCTCTGGCCACCACCTGCCTCTGCAGGAATTTCTGCAAACCAAGGAGCTCTGGGGCCACTCAAGGATAATCAAATCCCCAGAAGTGAAATTGTCACGGACAGGACATCACCCTCAAGGCTTTCAAGTCTTTAATAGCTTGAGGACCGCTTCTGGATGTCTGGGCTTCCCTGCAATTCTACCCAGTTAGAATCTCTGAGGATGAGATCCCAGTATGCCTGGTTGTTAATAGCACCAAACGCTAGATGTGCCCCCCACCTCCGTGTAGAACAACAAGCCCACAGCAGATATTGGTTTGTGGATTCATTTACTTTTACATCTCACTCTACCATCTGTGACAGTGAGTGATTTCTTCACTGGAGAGGCTTCCATCACAGAAATATTCCATGGGAGGACATCGGATTGTAAATTAAGAGAGAGAAAATACAAGGGGCATGTCTCCATAAGGAAACCATTAGCCCTGTCACCAGTCCTTTCCCACCTCATCTCGACTCCCGCTGACTCATGCCAATACGGAAAAGGCAATAGCTTTACCAAATATAGTGTCTAGGTCCTGGGTGCTCAAATAAATAGAATTTTCCCTACCAAAGGGGAGCCAAGATTGAAGGATCCTTATAAAATATGCTCACATAGGTCCAAGCCAAATGCAAATCATGCTCTGGCCCCATTTGGAGAGCTGGCTGTGTGCAGGGAAAGAGCCCAAGCCAGGGAGTTCAGAGACCACAGTCTGTTTCTGCCTTTGCCTAGTAGTTCTGGAAGTCTGGGCAAATCACCTCTCCCTGGAGCCCCGGTGTCACCAGTGAAACAAGGTTGTAACAAAAGTAGCTGGCTCATCTGTAAGTGAATATTCACGTACTCACCTTCCGTCATCCCTGACTACACCTTCTAATCTGTTCTGGACTCAGACTGGGAGTCTCAACCAGGAGCATGGAAAGCCTCTGGGTGAGGCAGAGCTTGGTTGCTGCTAAGCCAGCATCTTGACCTCATGTCTCTCTCTTGGCAGGCCCCACCAGGCCCTAACACCTGGGCCACCCTCTGTTGGATCCCCTCCTATCAATCCCAGGCCTGAACTGGAGCAGGAAAGAGAACTGAACCCTTCCAGGCCAGCATCATAGCATTCAGCCTTGATTCCCATGTCCTGAGCTCCCCTGCCTGTGCTTCCCTGGAGCCTGTTCTGAAACCTAGGCCAGCACTTTGGTTCACCCAAACCAGAGCTACCTAGAATCTTGCCTTTTCCTTTGTTTTCTGCTTTAGTCCAGCTGCTGGACACCTATGGCATATCTCAGGCTTCATGTTGGCCTGAAGCCCTAAACCTGAACCCTGGCCCAGTCAGTCACTTGGCCTGTTTCCTCAAGAGGCATTGTCGATGCCCAGAGTCTCCAGGACTGTCTGACTAGGTGAGCCCCACCCCCTTCCCAGGTGCTCTCATTGCCCAGCTCTGCCCACCTGCCAGTGCCACCTGGGAAGCACCCAGGGATTGCTCGGCCTTTCTTCCATCCACCCCTGCAGTCCCTGCAGCTGGGTTCATGACCCCAGAGTCTAGCTGACCTTAAGCAAGTAGGCTTTGTGCAACCTCTTCTGGCCTAGCTCATCACTCATACTCCAAGTAAATGAAGCCCCATCCTTTTTTTTTTTTGAGCCTGGTCCTCAAGCCTGTTGTCTCCATCTCCTTTGTGAAATGTGCTACCTTGACTTGGAGTGACATCCATTCTGCTGCCACCTCTTCCCCTGGGGCTTGGGTGCTATTGAATACTCCCACCTCCGCTGAATACTTTATTTCCTTGGACACTGTATTAGTTTCCTTTTGCTGCTATAACAAATGACCACTAACTTAGTGGTATAAACAATATAAGTTGGGGCACCTGGATGGCTCAGTGGTTGAGCATCTGCCTTCAGCTCAGGTGGTGATTCCAACATCCTAGGACTGAGTCCTGCATCCAGCTTTCTGTGTGGAGCCTGCTTCTACCTTTGCCTATGTCTCTGCCTCTCTCTGTGTCTCTCATGAATAAGTAAATAAAAATATTTTTTAAAAATAAAATAAACAATATAAGTTTATCTTTATTTATAAATTAATCTTTATTATCTGGAGGTCAGAGTCTCAATGGGCTAAAATCAAGGTGACAGCCAGTTCCCTTGGAGCTCTAGGGAGAGTTCATCCCTTATCTGTTCCAGGTTTTAGGGGATGTTCACATTCTTGGCTCATGTCCCTCTTCTAACTTCAAAGCCAGCAATCACATCAGTCTGGCCTCTGCTGTCATCCTCACATCTCTTTCTCTCTCTCTCCTGCTTCCCCCTTTCCTCCCAAGGACCCCTGTAATTACACTGGGCCCACCCAGAACAACCTCACTATCTCAGATCCTTAACATGATCACATCTGCAAAGTCTCTTTTGCTCTGTAGATACCAAGATACCATAACTGTAGGTTCTGGGATTAGGATGTGGACAGACCTTGACATTTCTCTCTCCAGTTCTTTCTCCCCCTCTGACCATTCTGCCTTATGTTTCATCAGTGAATCTTAATTTCTCTTAAATGTGAGTGTTCCTAGAACTTCACTGTGGTCCTGTCTGTTTCTACTACACATTCCCTATTCACTCACACACAGTCATGGGTTGGTCTTTCACCCGCAGATTCTCAAATACAGGTCTCCAGCCCAACCCTTTCTCCTGAGAGTCAAACCTATACATCCTACTGTCAAACTCTGGTCCTCTGCCTTGGGTAGATTCCAAGACCAGTGTTCCCAATGGGTGCTGGGCCCTAGCACAGTCAGAGCCTTGACAGGGGGGCCTTTGGGGGTTGTTTTGTCCCTCTTTGGTGCAATGATTGATGAGACAAGGTCATTCTTGCAAAAGAAAGAAATATGGACAGGCAGAGGAATAAACACAAATATCCTCAATTTAATAATCTTACTTCCTTGATACATAAAAAACCCCAGCTTCCACATCTTGTTCTCCTAGAGCCTTTTCCATGAGGGCCTTATCCAATACCAATAACTTAAAAATAGGACAAGGAAGAATGTAGACCAGATAACAACAGAAATGACTATACTTTATTGAGAAGCTTCCAGGGATTGTGTTAAGCATAGTACATAAAATATTTTATCTCATTTAATCCCCACGACAAGCCAGTGAGGTATTTTTAATATTAAGTGAAGAAAGTGTGGTTTGGGCACAAACTTGGTGAGCAAATAACTCACCAAGTTTATACAGCCAATGAGAGACAGAGCTGGACCTGAACCAGGGTGTGGCTGACCCCAGTGTTCGCGCTGTCAACACTGGCTTCCCTTCTTCTATAAGGCAACACTCACACTTTTGGGCATGTTTTGTCTTCCCATGGTCACTCCAGAATTCTGCAGGTCTATGGAGAAGAATCCCTGGCTCTCTATCCGCTAAAATACATGCCACCATTTCTCAGGCTCTGGGGTCAGATTATCCAGCCTCTCGGCCTCTGAGAGGGTTGGAGTCATGAAAGTGCCCCAGGGACAGATTGCCTGGGAACTGCCTGCCCGGTCACCCCAGGCCTCCAGCATGCTTGTGTATAATTTGCACTGGTTGGAGGAAATCATTGCTGGCTATTGATTCTGGAAGCAGCTGAGACAAAGGAAACAAATGCAGCCCAGTAATAACACAGTGAGGGAGAAAGCCGAGAGGAGAACCCACAGGTTCACTTCACTTCTCAGTGGTCGATAGGCTGTTTATTGAGACTCATTACTCTTCTGCTCCTGGATCTCAACAGCATGGGCATCACCGGGAGCCTCCTCACTCCTGCATTACACTAATGGATACAGATTGAGTTTGTACAGTTTGAGGACAATGGCAGTCTGCTGGAGGAGGTCATTGAGAGGATGTGGCCACCAGTTGGCCAATAAACTGGATCTGGGCAATTGGAGGCTACTCACCCCCTACCTTATCCTTGCAATATATGTTCTGCCCACCATTCCCAAGGTGGGAGCCGCTCCTAGGGTGCAGCCTTGAAGTAAGGTGTCGTTGAGACCATCTGGACTGTGTACGTCAAGGCACACAACTCAACACTGAACCCCATTAGGGCTACTCTATAAATTTTAAGATGTGGTGGGCAGGTACAGAGATCTACTCACCTTGTAGCTGTCCCAAACAAGGCTCATATGTAAATCTCCTCACTTAGCCAACCTGCTACCTATTCATCTGGAGTGGTCTGCCTCTTCCTATGATCTCTTCCCACCCTCTATGAACAAGACTGGTTTGTGAACAAATATAGTCCCCCAGTAAAGTCCTGAAAAGCTCCATAAAGGGAGGTAGCTCCGTGCTGTAATCCTGTAAGGGGTGGGGGGAGGGACAGATGTGCACCTTCCAACCTCCATCCCCCACCTCCTCCTCCCGTCCCTGCAGCACTTAGATGATTCATTCTGTTGCAAAACTGTTCCAAAAAAAAGAACAAGAAAAAGAGAGACAGGGAAGGACAATAATAAGGAAGGGAGGGAAGGTGGGTAGG
This sequence comes from Canis aureus, assembly GCF_053574225.1. NCBI lineage: Eukaryota > Metazoa > Chordata > Mammalia > Carnivora > Canidae > Canis > Canis aureus. The sequence goes on from NC_135618.1 coordinate 73,898,464, forward strand.
AGTAAAGGGAGAAGAGGGGAAGAAAGGAAGGAGAGAAGTGGGGAGGACACCTTTCCCCTCCGCTTTGGCATAACATTTTTTTTCATTATCCTAACACCCACTTAGGTCTCTAAGTACCCTATAACTCACAATGGATGATCAGGAAGAAAGGAGAACACATCAGAACACTGCAGAAGTGGAAGCTGTGTCTGCCGATCCTTAACCACCGACAAGCTTTTGTTACAATAAAGAACTACGAAGTGGGTGGGTGTAGTTGTGAGGCTCTAGAAGACCTTCTGTCTGAAAAGGACAGACGTGGATACAAAGAGGGTCTGCAGGTATCAACAGGCAGGGCAGAGAAATCCCAATGGTCAGCTGCCAAATTTTCAGTGCAAATTTGATCTCTTCTAAGATTAACATTGAGCAATTTCTCCCCACAGGTCATACCCCCAATTCATTATTTGATAGCTGGCTAGTACTTCTTTAAACCTGGAGTTCTAGAAAGATTTGTAGCAGAAGGAAATGCATAATTTCTTTTCTCTTTTTTCTTTTCTTTTCTTTTCTTTTCCCTTTCCTTTCCTTTCCTTTCTTCTTTTCTTCTTTTCTTTTCTTTTCTTTTCTTTTCTTTTCTTTTCTTTTCCCTTTCCTTTCCTTTCCTTTCCATTCCATTCCTTTCCTTTTCTTTCTTATCTTCCTTAGGTGAGGCAACACTTTTGTGATTCCCATGCATGATTTTAACTCCCATTATAAATATTTGCTATTCCTGGCTGTTTATGTCCAAAAGTGTTCCTCCAGAAATACCTCAAAAAAGCACGGGCTGACCACACTATAAAGTCACTCATAAACACAAGAATTGAATGAGTGTCTACTGTATACCAGGCAAGTAAAGGAGTAGGTATTAGGTCACTAGACAAGAATCAGTGGCATAGTGCTGACCTCTTCATCGTCTTCTTAAGAGATATCATGAATGACTAAGAATTTCCACCCCGTGTCAGACCAGTGATCATGCCAGGTGCATGTTCTGACTCTGAAAGTGGCACTATGGAATATTTGATGAAGAATGGGTAATTATAAGTGCTACCTTCAACATTCTAAGTCCCCCTGAGTAACATGATGATACCAAGTTCCCTGACCTGTTGCCTGGCACACAATGGTTCTCATTAAAAGAGGCCAAGCATGGAAAACTGTGGTGGTGGTCAGGCATGGAAGACCATAGTGTGGGCTTAAAAGCATCACACTCCCACTCTGTGCCAGGCACTGGAATATATACTTTACACACATTCATTCCTTATAAATCTCAACAGACCTGTGGTAGGTCATTTTACATATGAGCAAATGAGCACAGGAGGTAAAGGGACTCATCGTGATCTCTGAAGCCCTCCTGATCCTCTTGCAAGCAGCACTGGCACTCCAACCTGACTTTGAGGAGAGCCTGGGAACACTGGAGAATTCTATACACTAACAATGAGACTGAAGAAAGAGAAATTAAGGAGTCAATCCCATTTACAATTACACCCAAAAGCATAAGATACCTAGGAATAAACCTAACCAAAGAGGTAAAGGATTTGTACCCTGAAAACTATAGAACACTTCTGAAAGAAATTGAGGAAGACACAAAGAGATGGAAAAAATATTCCATGCTCATGGATTGGCAGAATTAATATTGTGAAAATGTCAATGTTACCCAGGGCAATATACACGTTTAATGCAATCCCTATCAAAATACCATGGACTTTCTTCAGAGAGTTAGAACAAATTATTTTAAGATTTGTGTGGAATCAGAAAAGACCCCGAATAGCCAGGGGAATTTTAAAAAAGAAAACCATATCTGGGGGCATCACAATGCCAGATTTCAGGTTGTACTACAAAGCTGTGGCCATCAAGACAGTGTGGTACTGGCACAAAAACAGACGCATAGATCAGTGGAACAGAATAGAGAACCCAGAAGTGGACCCTGAACTTTATGGTCAACTAATATTCGATAAAGGAGGAAAGACTATCCATTGGAAGAAAGACAGTCTCTTCAATAAATGGTGCTGGGAAAATTGGACATCCACATGCAGAAGAATGAAACTAGACCACTCTCTTTCACCATACACAAAGATAAACTCAAAATGGATGAAAGATCTAAATGTGAGACAAGATTCCATCAAAATCCTAGAGGAGAACACAGGCAACACCCTTTTTGAACTCAGCCACAGTAACTTCTTGCAAGATACATCCACGAAGGCAAAAGAAACAAAATAAAAAATGAACTATTGGAAAAAAAAATGAACTATTGGGACTTCATCAAGATAAGAAGCTTTTGCACAGCAAAGGATACAGTCAACAAAACTAAAAGACACCCTACAGAATGGGAGAAGATATCTGCAAATGACATATCAGATAAAGGGCTAGTTTCCAAGATCTATAAAGAAATTATTAAACTCAACACCAAAGAAACAAACAATCCAATCAGGAAATGGGCAAAAGACATGAACAGAAATCTCACAGAGGAAGACATAGACATGGCCAACACGCACATGAGAAAATGCTCTGCATCACTTGCCATCAGGGAAATACAAATCCAAACCACAATGAGATCCCACCTCACACCAGTAAGAATGGGAAAAATTAACAAGGCAGGAAACCACAAATGTTGGAGAGGATGCGGAGAAAGGGGAACCCTCTTACACTGTTGGTGGGAATGTGAACTGGTGCAGCCACTCTGGAAAACTGTGTGGAGGTTCCTCAAAGAGTTAAAAATAGACCTGCCCTACGACCCAGCAATTGCACTGTTGGGGATTTACCCCAAAGATACAGATGCAGTGAAACGCCGGGACACCTGCACCCCGATGTTTATAGCAGCAATGTCCACAATAGCCAAACTGTGGAAGGAGCCTCGGTGTCCATCGAAAGATGAATGGATAAAGAAGATGTGGTTCATGTATACAATGGAATATTGCTCAGCCATTAGAAATGACAAATACCCACCATTTGCTTCAACGTGGATGGAACTGGAGGGTATTATGCTGAGTGAAGTATGTCAATCGGAGAAGGACAAACAGTATATGTTCTCATTCATTTGGGGAATATAAATAATAGTGAAAGGGAATAGAAGGGAAGGGAGAAGAAATGGCTGGAAATATCAGAAAGCGAGACAGAACTAAAGACTCCTAACTCTGGGAAACGAACTAGGGGTGGTGGAAGGGGAGGAGGGCGGGGGGTGAGGGTGAATGGGTGACGGGCACTGAGGGGAGCACTTGACGGGATGAGCACTGGGTGTTATTCTGTATGTTGGCAAATTGAACACCAATAAAAAATAAATTTATTATAAAAAAATAAAATTAAATAAATAAAATAAAATAAAATTATGTAGTCAAGCCCAGAGAAAGAGAACCAGCTTCTTTTTTTTATTTTTATTTATTTATTTATGATAGTCACAGAGAGAGAGAGAGAGAGGCAGAGACACAGGCAGAGGGAGAAGCAGGCTCCATGCACCGGGAGCCCGACGTGGGATTCGATCCCGGGTCTCCAGGATTGCACCCTGGGCCAAAGGCAGGCGCCAAACCGCTGCACCACCCAGGGATCCCCGAGAACCAGCTTCTATGAAGGAGTTTCTATGTCTGCTCTTAGGAAATCCCTGAGTGCATACACTGAAGAGCACTCAAGAGTGATTTCTCATCCAAATCAATGACACAAGGTCTACTTTGCCCCAACACTCCATCCAGCAGGGACTCAAAGGTTTCCCATAGTTCCATCCTTGGCTAATTGTGGTCAGTTAATTTTTATTATCATGACCTAAACTCTGGTATGTAGAAAGAACCTGTTTCCTCCCCTGGAGGACACAATACTGGAGAGAGTGTTATAGTACCCAGATGCCTCATCTTTTATTTGTTAGTTAATAATTGTTGATTAAGAGCTTATCAACCAGGGCAGTGCCAGGCATTTAGAGATACAATAGTAGACAAGACAGACATGCTCTCTGCCCTCACAACTAACCAGCTGGTAGTCATTCCATTTCAAGAAGGATACTTGGCAGTCTAGGAAGTGCCCAGGAGGAAGGCAGATGAGAACAGGTCAAGAAAACCCCTTGACAGGATCAGCTAAAATATTGATAATTTTTGAAGCTGAGTGATGAGTAAAGGATGAGCATAGCATCATACTATTCAATTTTTGCATTTGAAAACTTCCATAAGTCATCTCAAGGGATGGTCTTGGGAAAACAAAGTAAATATATTGTGTGTCCTCCAAAAGGCTGATGAATACCCCCTTAAATTGCTTAGCACTCTTGAAAAACAATATGGTCACAATCAATCCTCACAGGAGAGGTGTAAAGTAATCAGGGGGGTAGTACCTACCCCTGTTTTATGAATGAGGATAAGACTAGATTCACAGAAGCTCAGGAGGCAGGAGAATTGAATTCTCCATCCTAATGTTTGACTTGATTACAATCCCCTCCACCACAAAACAAGTCAAGGTTATGGAGAGACAGGTCTGATACAAACAAGAACTTTCAGAGTCTGAAGATGCTATGGGCATCCTTGAAAAGTAGTGAGTCTCTAGTCCTAGAAGTATCAAGCAGAAGGTGGAAGCTTCTCCCACTTGAAATGACCTGGAGACATTTCTGCTATAGGCGGGATAATGGATTGAAAGCTTCAAGGGGCCCTCCAACTATTAATTTCCCGTAGTCCTGGAGATTTTAGAAGGCTTCTTTGCATTTCTTCATTGGTTCCAGCTCAGGGTGATATGGGGGAGGAGGGTCCTCCGGGTCCCCACTTGTATATTGAGAGGAAAGAACACCGAAGTACAAACAGCTCCCACTGAATGAGTAGAAACCGTCTGACACACACTTGCTGAGTTTCTATGCATTCTCTGACCCAATCTTCGCATAAACCCCATAGGTGGATACCATAATGATATTCGAGGCGTGGAGAAGTAAAGTAACAACCGGCCGACAAAAGATCCTTGGCAAGGCGAGAATCCAATGGCAAATCTTGAGTTTGTAGAGAGAGACTGCGCTGCTCCTGGGAGGGTCTGCTCCCTCTTCCTTGCTTAGAATCCTCCAGCACCCGGGGAGGCCAGCTCAGACGCGCAGGCCACTTAGGGAGGGGAAAGGAAAAACAAAGGTACCTCCAGAGCCAATTAGTGAGTTGAAATTCAAATCCAAAACCTAACTGTTGGTTCCTTGAGCTAAAGTCTCAAGCTTTGATCACAGTTTCTAACTCTTGAATGGCTCAGAGCTGCCTCGGTTCCCCGCAGGGAAAGGTAAACATTCTTGGGGAAACGCAAACATGTCACTAATGGTTTAAAATGGCCTGTAATGGAGGCATCATTTCTTTTGGGAACAAGCCCCCTATAAAGGTAAAAGGTTGTTATTTTTACAGCCTGAATGCAGGATCTTTCCAGTGGCAGCCAGAATTCTTCCCCTGGTAGTGACAGCACCCGCAGGGCAGACAGAGAATACTAATTCCCCAACCAAAACCCCTGCTTGCTCAGCTTAAAGCAGATGGTGCCCCCCCCACTGGGGAAGTGAGTGTCACCCACTATAGTTTTCCTCTGAAAGGGAGGTGGGTAGGTAAGGCTGAGAAGGTATAATTACGGGTGGAGCCTGGAGCATCTGGGATGGTAATCCCAGGCAAGGCTTTCTCTGCCTAGCGCGCCCCTGAAAGAACCTTCCCCGCCACCCCTATCAAAGCCGCTGTCAGGGGAGCTGTTATTAATAACAGGGACCCCTGTTATTAAATGCTGCTCCACACATCTTGTGTGGAGGCATCATCACCGGTGGTAGGCCTGGAGGGGAAGCTGTCCAAAGGGAGGGAAGAAAGAAAACAGGAGGATGAGCTGACTAAAAACACATAAATGAGGTGTAAAAATTTGATTAGAGACCTAGGGAAGAGGGAGAGGAAGGGAGGATTGGGGAGGAGGGGCGGGGACTCTGAAGTTTTCTTTAGTTCTCCTCCGGCTGGGTCAGAGGCCTTTTGTTTTTCAGTCCTCCTGATGGTGGAGGGCAGAAGGTTCTCAAAAGACAAGAAACATGGGGGAGAATGTAGTCCTGGCACGATCACACCTCCCATACCCACCTGCTACAAACTTCAGTGAAATAATAGGACAATAAACCAGAAAGCTATCAGCAGCCTGCCTGATCTGGCATCTGGCAGGTTCACCAAAAAACACCAGTGACTTCACAGGATCCAGGCACTAGGTAGGATTGGTGACCTCAGAGTCGTGAGGATGGGCCAGTGAAAAAAGACAGTTGCTGGAAGTGTCTCAGTCACCAAATAATAAAATGATCTTGGAGCAGGGGTTAGCAAACCCGAGTGCAGCCCCTTGGAATCACGTGGTATGTGGAGTGGGGGGAATCAGGCATCCCCTTCCCTTTTAAAGCTCCCACAGGCAGCACCTGGGTGGCTCAGTGGCTGAGCGTCTGCCTTTGGCTCAGGTTGTGATTCCGGGGTCCTGGGATCGAGTCCCGCATTGGGCTCCCTGCGTGGAGCCCTGCTTCTCCCTCTGCCTATGTCTCTGCCTCTCTCTCTGTGTCTCTCATGAGCAAATAAATAAAATCTTTTTACAAATAAAATAAAAATAACAAATAAAAAGCTCCCCCAAAAGATTACAATGTCTAGTCACTACTTTGGAGACACTGCCATGAAGGAAGCAGGGTTTGTGCTCTGTCTCCCAGGAACACCCATCCCCCCCAAAACTAACCCTCCCCAACCTGCAAGACACAGCTCAAATGTCACCCCAGGAAAACAACCACTCCTGAGCCCGTAATGAGTGCACAGTAATGAGCTAAGTGCTCTAGGGAACACGTATAAAGTAAGACAGCCTCTGCCCAGGTTATAAACGCAGTGAGAGAGAAAGCTTGTGTCTGGTACCAAGGAGAGCTCAATAAATATTTAGGAAATAAAAGAATGAGGGAGTAAATAAGCAAATAACTTAATAATAGTAAACTGCCCATGACATTCAGGGAAAACAGAAGCAGGTGTAATGTGCAAAGTAAGGACCACTCAATGGGGTAGGGTCGGACAGGGGGTGCACTTTATAAAGGTGGCAGCATTTGAATTGGGCTTTGAAGGAAAGGTCATAATATTTAACGTTTGTTCAGAGCTTTAAACTTGATCAATGTTTTACGTATATTAACTCCTTTAATGGCTTTTAACAGCCCCTGAGGTTGGCGTTTTGATCCCTACTAAAGAGGTAAGGACTTAATCAAGGTCAGGAAGCTAGTGAGTGAGGAAGCCCAGGACCGAGCCTGGAATCCACTGACCCTCAGGAGGACGACAGCCCGAGCCAAGAATGCGGTGTAAGGCAGACACGGGGTGTCTATTCTAACTATGTCATCTGTATAGGGAAGGATGGGTTTGTTTGGGTTTCTTAAAAAGGAATCTTTCTTTTAGGGAGAGAATTGTGAGTGCAAAGACAAGAACAGGCTTGAGAGCTGAGGTGCTGGTAAAGATGTCCCCAGAGACCCCGGAACCCTCAGAGCAATTGGTTAGCATCTCTCTGGAGTGTTCTTCTTGTACAGACATGTCTCATCTCCTTTTCTATGCGATAAACTCTTTGGCCAGACACTGGCCACATTTGGGTTTGAATTTCTCTGAAACCTAGCCGGGGCTGGATTCTATAGTTTATACAACTCAGAAAGCCTTCTTTAAGAAAAACAATATAAAATTCTAAATACCAGATTAAGTACAAACTGAATATGTATTTAGAACTCACAGCAAAATGCAGCTTTTAAGAACTGACAAATAAAACCAGAAAAATAGCACATACTTTTATTCCTTAACTGTTGGACCCCCCTCTGAAATACTTCCAACCTTCAATTTTGGGGGGCACATAATCTTTGACCGCCTTTTTGTATGATAAAAAATTTTGTAATACTTTTTTTTAAAAGTATGGCTTGGGACTTCTGGGTGGCTCAGTGGTTGGGCATCTGCCTTTGGCTCAGGGCATGAATCCTGGGGTCCTGGGATCGAGTCCCGCATGGGGTACCCCACAGGTAGGCTGCTTCTCCCTCTGCCTTTGTCTCTAACTCTCTGTGTCTCTCATGAATAAATAAATAGAATCTTAAAAAGAAAGAAAAGAAAAGAAGCATGGCTAGGCAAAACTTGTTCTGTATTATTAAGAGTTTTGAGATGCTTACTTGTTGATGGTAACGTATTTATCAAGTTACTTCCTATAAAAGCTAGAAGATTTGGAGACATTTCAATTGCCCTTGTTTCCGGGGCAAATCTTAAATACTTGATGACCATCATTTACCAGTGTGATGTCGATGTCCTTGCTGCAGTGATATGTCTCATGCTATCCTTCAGGAAGGAAATTTTGTATTAGCATGGGTGGGACTCAGTCCTCCACTGATGGTTGTATGAACTTGTCTGATACTTAGAACTTTCCACAGACTAGATTATGGCTCTGTACACTTCAAATCTTGTTCCTTCTCCATTGCCTGCTTGCTCCTGAGTCTGAGTTCTGTGGGTCCACTCATACCACCAGATGACCCTGGCCTTGCACTACTGTGTCTTGCCACCAGGTAGGTCAGCGCTGTGGAGGCTAAGAGTATTCCTGGAAACCATGCCTAAACCAGGAAGGCTACCTGAATGTGCTTCGCAATGGCAGCAAATGACGCACGTTCATGCCACTGAACTCAACTAATGGAAGTGCATGCCACCTCAGATTCTGCTTCAGAAGGCCAAAAACTGCTGCCACATCCCCCCTTCAGTGACATAAGTGGGAGCAAACATGCCCTGATGGAAAGGAGGTCAGGGCAGAAAGAGGCAACAGTCTTAACTGGTTATAATTACAGTATCTTAGGCTCTTGAATTTAGCAAAAACTCACAACCATACAAACACATCACCGGGGCTCATCCGCTGCCTTGAAGGGATGCAAGAGAGGAGCTTAAAGCTTCAGCTTCCTCAAAGTCAATTTACCTGCAGACATATTTCCACACTTTCCAGAGGGTAAGTGCTAAATGAATGAATGAATGAATGAATGAATGAATGAATGAATGAATGAGTGAATGAATGTTTTTTGTTAATAGGGCAGCCTCCGCGGGGAGTTGGAATTACAGGACATCCAGACAAGGGGGTGTGAACTGCAAGGGGCTCACTCTCTCGGTCACTTGTGCCCATGGGGATCAGGCCCAGCTCAGAGCCCTGCCCAGAACTGAGGGCAGTTTTCCAGAATGGATCGATCGGACTCATGTGGGGCAGGCAGAGTAAACCCATCGCCTTGCTCCATTTACACAGTTTGCCTCTATGAATTCCAACTAAAGTTGCTTTATTGTGCTTTCTCCTTTCCTTCCCTCTTTGGCAGACTTCTCGTGACGTTGATGCATGCTGCTATATGCATCGTAGTCAACTAAAACCTATTTTAATCTTCACGCTGGCTCAACCAGTTCTCCCCCCAGGCTACGGCTGAGTGATTTAAAGTTCTTGTGAGTGAATTTTCTATGTTAACTTGACTGGGTTCGGGGATGCCTGGAGAGTTGGTATGAGTAAAGAAGAGACTCAAGATCATCCTCACTATTACAGAAGGGCATCATCCAATCCGCAGAAGGTCTGAATAAAAAGGCAGAGGAAGGGCGAGTTTATTCTCTTATCTTGGACTGGACATTCATCTTCTCCTTGCCCTCTGACATCAGCATTCTTGGTTCTTGGGCCTTTTGGATTCAGACTAGATGATACCATCAGCTTTCCTCGTTTTCCAACTTGCAGATGGCAGAGTGTAGGACTTCTTGGCTTCCATAATTGCTTGAGCCAATAGCTATAATATAATAAATTTCTATTCTATTCTATTCTATCCTTTTTATTCTATTCTTATAATCTCTCTGTTCCTCTGGAGAGCCCTGGCAAAGACAATGCAAATGCACAACTCCACATTCCAATTAAATTCATACTCTTATGTTTAGCCCACCGTGCTGGCCTCATGAGATGGATCTGGCTCTCCTGGTTGTCATCTGGCATACTGACTCCCACCACCCTTTCTGTAATATCCAAGCCACTGATTCCAAACCATGGAATGGGACATGATCCTAAGGGGAACTCTGCAGCTCATCCTCCTGAACCCCTTCTCTGGCCTGCCATCAATTTGCTAATCAACATCTTTGGGGCCCAGATGTTCAATTTATTTTTAATCCATCTGATTGGAATGCCACCCGACCCAAATTTCAAGCTCTCAGGGATATCCAATGCCTTGGTAGAATTCATGTATCTTCCATATTTTCACAAGCCAACAGTTGAAGGATCCCATCCAAAAAAATTAAATGAAGATGATAAAAGATTCCTTTTTTCTTAGTGTGTTTTTATATTTTTCCTATTGTCTGTCACTTCTCTTTCTATAAGCTCATGATGCTGGCTTAAAATCATATGCTTATAGAGCATTTCCCTAGCTCATCTGACTCACAGCTCTCTTCAGAGAGCAGGACTCTTTGCCATGGGTAAGAATACATCTTGCAGCATTTTTAGAGGTCAGTGATTTCAGAATGTGTTTGTATGCAATTATTAATGTCATAATAATACCTTGCACTTGATATGGGGCTGTGTGGTTACAAGGCTCTTTCTTGTACGATCTCATTTAACAAAAAACTACCTTAGAAAAAAGGCAAGAATTCTGCTTTATGGCAAAAAATAATTAACTCTAATCATCCAGCTCTAGGACAGCTGACTCTAAAAAGCCACTGAGATTGTACTTTCCATTTAAGCATTCTGGAGTCCAGGTGTTATAATACTAGGATGCTAAAGGCCATCATCTCTATGTTATAGTGATCACTAGAGCAAGGAGAACATTCTACAATCCATTGATCCCCAACAGCATGAGCAGCCTCTGTTACGACTTAGGATATATAATGCAGTACTACGCAGAAAGTCTGGGGATGCGGCCCAGGAATCTTTGTTTCAGCAGGCCCTCCAGATGATTCTGATGCATATTCGCATTTGAGAGCCTGACTTAATAGAAAGTCAGTAAACATTTAGTCTGTAGATGAAATACTGGATTGCTTACATGGTCACTTCACCATCAACACGAAACTGGTACCCTCTACTACTGAGGGTGCAGGACTCTCAAAAATTAGATTCCTGTAAGAGGCTCTATCAGAAGGGACCAAATTCAGAGGCTGCTGGTGCCAAGGACAGATTACTTCAGAAGACCATGAGGAGAGTCGGGTGCAATGGCACCATCCAGGGATATGTGGAAGTGATTGAACCAGCCTTGCCTGGTTCCATTTGCTGGGATCCTGCTCCCACCACACACAGGCAGAGAGCAGAGCATGAGCCGAGCACATGCAGAGCAGTGCAGTGCAATGTCACAGAGCAGAGCATAAGCTGATTCAACTCATTCTGGACCCCACAGTGGGAATATCCTGTGCTGGGTCCCCACATAAGGAGGGAACCCTTTAAGACAGGGCAAAATCTCAGGTATGTAGGGTGACTATGGTCCCAGTTTGCCCAAGCCTGAGAGGCTTCCCAGGAGATGGGTCTTTCAGTGCTAAAATTGGGGGTTTTAGCAAATCGACAAGGGGTAGCAGACCTGGACTGCTCCCAGTGTGTTTGCCCCCGTGATCCTGAGTCCTCTCTGATCTGAAGATTCACTCCACATCAGGTTGATTCCCAGTCCATTTCTAATTCTCTGCACCTGATCCTCATACTTGGTCTCACTGGCACTGGACCATGGATTTCCCCTCTTGCATTTTGAGTCGATCCTAAGCTCTAGTTCTTGCCAGTGCAGATGAACTCACAGGACACAAGGCTGGTGTTGATCATTAGGTCAAGCTCTGTTTCTCACTCCCACGCATCCACAAGAGGGATCTTTCAGCACTGGCAGATGAATCGGAAGGTCATGGAAGAGAAGAGATTCAACTCAGATTCCTTTACAAGGAGACGCACACCTAATTAACTATCTTGCTTTCCAATTAGTAGTATGACCAACCAGTTAACTTCTTACCCACCCCATCCCACCTCCAACAAGTTTGCATGCATAGATACTTATACAAACTGACTCCTTAAGGAAATTGTAGAATGTGAGTTCGGGGCATGTTTTGGAGTTGTCGATGAATCAACAGCACAAGACTCAGAAAGCTGAACTGTAGAACTAGCATCCTATCTACCCTTATTGAGGGCCTCTGACATAGGATAGGAAACCAGTCAGAGAATAGGCATGCAAGGGAGCCTCAAGGGTCTGAGATGGATGATGCCAGGGTCTTGTGAAGCTGTGATGAAAATAATCATCATACCTCACATGCAGAGGGCACTCTAGGGTACATCACATTTTCTAGCCCACCAGCTATCTTAAATTTCTAAGCATTCTTGACTTATAAAAGGACCTTCACAGACATGATCGCAATATGACCCCACAGCAACTCTAAAACTAACCCTATGAGACAGAGAAAAAGATTCTGTTGTCATCTTTCTGATGAGCTAATCGAGGCACCGAAGGAACACAAGACTTACTTTTACAACCTCTAATACAACTGTTTATGTTGCTCACAGCTTCATGGGTCAGGAAGTCTCAGCTGGCTGTGCATCTTTGCTCCACGTGGCACCAGCCTGGGAGGCAGGGACTAGAGACTCCACTCCCAAGATGGCTCCTTCACTCACGTGTGTGCTACCTTGGTGTTCCATGGCCCTCCTCACCCTCCAAGGGTGTCACATCCTCCAGGACCTCTCCACATGGCTTAGACTTTTCACAGCATGATTTTTTCCCTCATGGGAGACACACTCGGGTGGCAGCTGGTTCCCACAGGCAGGAAGTGGGAGCAGCTGGGACAGCAAAGAGCTATACTCAGAACTGGCACAGTCACTTCCACTTCATTCCACTTGTCAAAGCAGTAGAGTCAAGGTGGGGAGACATCACACTTCTCGATGGAGTAAGGCAAAGTCACATTCACAGAAGTGTGTGGAATAAGAGATTGTTCTGGCTATCTTTTCGACAGACCAGAACTTTGATTTCGAGAATCCAATTCCCTTGTGCTTCCCAACAGATAATACTTCTTAATATGTACCAAGCATAAATGATGCACATCTATTCACCTTAGCAGAACCTAAGTGCTTTATGCATAGCTTCATGCATCCCTTGTATATTTTCCCCCAGAAAACAATTAGAGTTTAGTGCCATTTTTGGCAATTATAAATTCACAAGTTGATAATAAGTATTTTTTTAGGCCAGCAAAACATACATTCAGAATCAGCTCATTTGGGATTTGTAGTGATTTTAGAAATATGTTTGCAAATCAAATTATCAATTCAACAAAATTGGAAGGGCGATGTTTAATCTACTTAAGAAAATTAACACTGGGTATTTGGCAATCACTTTATCAGCATTGTTTGCATGTAAACACTGTGCTTATCAATGATTCTTATCTAGTCATTAAAGTAGGCCTTGTAGTTGGCTAAGCGCTTGTCATAATTCTACAATTTTCACTCACTAGGGCTGGCCACCCTCCAAGATATTCCAATTAAGAGTTTATTACTCTGTCACACTTTCAGGGGCCTGTGTCGACATATAGTTAAATTCTATCTAGAGGACATATCCCAGGCTACAGCTGCTCTGCGTCTGTGGGATTTTTTTTGTCTTGTTTTTCTAATGAAAATAATCTATTGATCCTGTTCATAAGAGAAGCACACAGCTCCAAATCATTACCTCCTGGCAGTAACTAATTTTTGAGTCTTCTCCGCTTCACCACACTCCTTAATGGCAGTTGAATAAATATCTAAGATGCAGACTTCTAGTCCTTTCTGAAGGGTAGCTCTTTCTCTCCAAAGAGGAGATAAAAATCAGTAAAAACAACAAATATTTACCGGGCACCGTAACATGTTCTGAACACCAAGCCAGGTTCCATCAGGGTCTCTGTCCTCAAGAAGCACACCACAGAGCAGTGGAGACAGTACAAACCACAACTTCTACCCTACCATTTGACCTTACACCCTCTTGAGTCACAGCTAACCGGACTAGGGATAATACATGACCCAAAGATGGCCATTATGGCCCTGCATAGCTTGGCTCAGGCAGATAAAATGATCCAATCTAAAGCTTACCAGATTTTTCACTAAAAGACATGGAAGGTAGGGGCACATGGGTGGCTCAGTGGTTGAGTGTCTACCTTTGGCTCAGGGTGTGATCCCAGGGTACCGGGATTGAGTCCCGTATCAGGGTCTCTGAAGGGAGCCTGCTTCTCCCTCTGCCTATGTCTCTGCCTCTCTCTCCATGTCATGAATAAATGAAATCCTTTTTAAAAAAGGTTAGCTTGTCAGCAAAAGTGATCAGCACTGGGGCAAAAAGGTCATATAGATTTACGGACTGGGGCTAACTTTGGCTTTAGTTTTGGTTTTTGGTTTTTGGTTTGTTTTCCAGAAAAAGCCAGTCTGCAGAAAGAGTACCCTCGAGCAAACCAGCAGTACATGGCCACAAAGACAGACAGAGATAGAGAACAAAAATGCTAGTTATCTTTCTGGTTCCCAGCCAGACTTCCCAAAAGGCTGGATCTATTTGGATGTCTTCTTGGGTTCTGGCATCCCTCTTTACAATACAATAGCCATTTTTTATGTTTGAGCTGATTTGCCTATGTTCTATGCCCTGGATGAACCTCATGTCCTCATGTGCTAAATGCCACATGAGTGGTGTTGACAACTCATGCAACCAGTGTTCCTCTGACAAAGAAATGGCTTGGGGCTCTCGTTGAGGATTAGAAGAAAAAAGTTGAACATAATATGAAATAATGCATGTAAAACTGGCTCTTTCTGAGCCAAGAGACCCTTCTGATCTTAACAAATCACACAAAATGAAAACTCCTGACAAAAGTTGCCAGGAGTGGTAGTCTTGGAAGAACTGGATTGCTGGAGGAGAAGAGGTGGGTGGGGACCTAATCTGGGCTACATACTTTTGTACCTTTTGGAGGTGTGTGACATACATAATTGAAAAAGTAAAGAAGCGATTTATTTTTTTCACAGAACATGCTGCCAGAAACAAATCAGGTAGCACTCCTGTGTTCTCCTGAAAACAATATCTCACCCTGAAGAAAACATTTTGTTACTTGACCTGGGACTACCATAATCTGCTTCAAACCAATTTATCCAGTCCTGTTGCCGACTTCCCATCTTCCAGAACACTCCATTCCAGTCACTCTGATCTCCTAGTGAAAAACCTACTTTTTAATTTCATTTTTGAAA
Organism: Canis aureus; assembly: GCF_053574225.1. Lineage (NCBI taxonomy): Eukaryota > Metazoa > Chordata > Mammalia > Carnivora > Canidae > Canis > Canis aureus. The sequence goes on from NC_135618.1 coordinate 73,913,584, forward strand.
ATTGTAATGGTATTCTTTCATAGGTACATCAGTATAGTAATAAATAATAATAAATAAATATTAAAATTGGGAGCTATAGATATTTGAAAAACCCCTAAAAAAAATCAGACCCAAATATAGAAAGAAAAAGAGGGAGAGAGAGAAATACCATATGATCTCACTTACATATGGAATATACAAAACAAAACAAATAAAGAAACAAACAAACAAAAAAAGCAAACAACGTCTTAAATACAGAGAACAAACTGGTGGTTGCCAGATGGGAAGTGAGTGGAGGATGGGCACTACAGAAGAAAAGAGATTAAGAAGTGCAAAATGCAGGTTATAACATAAATAAGTCAGGGATCCCTGGGCGGCTCAGCGGTTTGGCACCTGCCTTCAGCCCAGAGTGTGATCCTGAAGTCCCGAGATCGAGTCCCACATCAGGTTCCCTGCGTGGAGCCTGCTTCTCTCTCTGCCTGTGTCTCTGCCTCTCTCTCTCTCTGTGTCTCTCATGAACGGATAAAGAAAATCTTTAAAATAAATAAAATAAGTCACAGCATAGGGAATATAATCAGTAATATTGTAATAACATTGTATAGTCACATATGGTGACCAAATTTATTGTGGTGAGCATTGAGTGATGTATGGAATTGTCACATCAATATGTTGTACACCTGAAACTAATATTACATTGTATTTCAATTATACTTCAATAATAAATTTTATTTTTTAAAGATTTATTTATTTGAGAGAGTGCATGTGAGTAGGTGGAGGGGTAGAGGGAGAATGAGAGAAAGAGAGAGAATCCCAAGCAGACTCCCCACAGAGCATAGAGCCAATGTGGGGTTTGATCCCACAACCCATAAGATCATGACCTTATCCAAAAATCGGATGCTCAGCCAACTGGTCCACCCAGGCACCCCTTCAATAATAAATTTTTAAAAGAATTTTAAGCAGTCTTTCCCTGCTCTGAGATTTCATTTTTGCTGCTTTACCCACCTCTTCATATTCCTTCCAACACCTGCAACACTCTCACCCCCTTCACTACTCACCTACTCTTCAGGCCTTCAGCAAGGATCAGCTTTTTTTCTCCAAACCATTCCAAGACTAATTCAACCCACTTTTCTAACCACTGCTATAGATCCTACAGGCTGTCCAACTAGTTCACTTTTCCTAGTTCCACTTACGGAACCCCCAGCCTACACCTTCTCTTCCTCCCCATACTACTGTGATGCCTCAACATGCCTCAAACTGGGCTTTCTCGGGCTTAAGGGATGAAGCTAAAAGGAAATAGCACAGTTTTGATAGCACCTGCTGTTCAATAAATGTGAATCCAACCTGAAGATTCAGAGATGACAAATAAGACACCTGGGGGATAGTTGACAAGACATGGACATTGAATCCTGACTCTACTGATTGAAGGAGCTTAGCCAAATCACTCAAGCTTCTGAGCCTTGGTCTCTGTATCAGTAAAATAGAGGTAGTAATCCCTATCCCACAAGACTGTGGAGAAGAGTAAAGGGAGACAAATATGTGGAAGAATCAGGCACTGTGTGTGACCATCCTTGGCTTCAACCATTGTATCGAGTGACCACCAATTCACTGTATTGCTATATACATTCTCATGGGCAGATGGTAGTTTTTGGAGATTAAAGACCACAGCCTACTTCTTCAAATTCCCGAACTTAATATTGTACATAGAAAGTCCCTTGTAGATATTAACTGATCAACTGAAAGTTGTATCCTGAAAATTTTTATTAGCACACATACACCAAATCAGAAGACTCATGTTCCAATTCACTCAGCTACAAAAATCATTCACTGTGTTTCCATAATCTTTGCAAAGAGCAAGTATAGTCAATTTCCAATTATCTGTGTCAGTGGGGAATGGGAATAGTCTGAATAATGAAACCCACAAATAATCCATACATTTAATTTTAGTAGTTGCTTCCAGCCAGTATGAAAATTTCCCACTGTGAATGTGACTATCTTCCTGTCCCTTCTTTCTCTCTGGGAGGGGCAAATATTGCCGAAAGGCATCGTCAGCAAGAAGAGGGAAAACCCAGGGTCCAGACAATCTGCAGGCTGACTAATCAGCCTTCAAATAATGAAGCCTGGCTCTGCTTCATAGGAAGCACTGCCTGGTACACTGCAAAGGACAAAGTGGTATCGTAAGACTTCACCCTAGATTCCAACCACAGCAAATGTCCTGACCCCTCATGGTCACCAGCTAGGCATGACCCCTTGGCTAAATCAGCCCAAAGTGGAGCCAAGTCCTCATTCTGAGACCCTGGAACAGAGAATCACAGGGCAAATAGTTCAAGAATCACACCATTCAGTGCCCAATCTACTTGTCAGTTAGCAAATAATATCGAACATGTACCATGACATGTGACAATTATACATAGATGTGTGTGTGCATATTATTATGCATATACACAAAACAATTACTGTGACTTGTAAAAATGAAATGGACTCAGGAAGATGTAGGCCTGATTTGAGAATCCCTCCATAAGGCTGCTACTTACCAGAATCTTGAATGCAAAGATTGGGTCACTTGGGTCTGCTCATTTCAGATGCCTTTCTTAAAAATAGTCACAAAGCAGTTTGTTATTGTTTTAACCTGAGCTAAGAGTTAATGTGCATATATATGTAGCAAGCCCAGTTTGAGGCACATTGAGATCACAGTAGCATGAGGAGGAAGAGAAGGTGTAGGCTGGGAGTTCTGTAAGTGGAACTAGGAAAAGTGAACTAGTTGGAAAGGTGTCCAAAACTGACAGATGGCCTGTAGTATCTATAGCTGTGGTGGGAAAAGTGGGTTGGATTAGTCTTGGACTGCATATATAAAATAAAGGATTAATTTATTTCCTCTAATCTCTCCTGATTTATAAGCTGTTAAACCTAAGGTTGCCAACAAGAGGCCTGAGGGCTGACTCTGGCCCAGAGCATTGGCTTGGTCCTCTCACTGTGGGTGCTCTCCAGTTCACCAGCACCTCCTCCATCCCCTACTTCTCCCTGACACTGAAGTCACCTGTGTCAATTCCTCTTGTCACCTGACATCTGAGCCCTCCACTAATTTACATTATCCGCCTGGCTTCTCTCAACCTTTGCATCTTTATGGTTTGGATTTTATTGTACTTTCTTTCTTTTTTTCTGAGATTTCTTTATTTATTTTAGAGAGAGAAAGAGAGCAGGGGGAGGGGCAGAGAGAGAGGGAGAGAATCCTCCAGGAGACTCCCTGCTGAGTGCAGACCCCCCCCCCCAACGTGGGGTTGGATCCTAGGACCCTGATTTCATGACCTGAGCCAAAATCAAGAGTCGACCACTTAACCGAGCCACTCAGGCACCCTGGGTCTATTGTACTTTCCAACTTGCAGCAAAAATAGCTTCCATCCCACAAGTTCTTCTTACAATGTGACTTTGAGACCCTTCCATCAAGAGATGGGGTCTCAGTTCCTCTGTCTTGCATTTGAGTATATCTGTGGACTACAGCAGGAGTGACACTTACATGACCTCCCAGGCTGAGGCAGTTCCACCCATTGTTGCTAGAGTTGGCTCATCCCAGCTCCCAGAGCCAGTAGTGCACATCTGATTCCCAACTGTGTTCAGTGGCTTGAAATTGGCCACATTGGGAGCATTCACACCATGGAAAATCAGCAAATGCCAAAAATCAGGGCTTTCCCATCCAGGAGGCCAATCATGATTAAACATTTTCCAGCACACTGCTCCCTTGGTTCTCTGCAGGCCAGCCACCATGCACTAAGGAGGCCTTAGCAGCCAGTAGAGAGGCCTACATGGAAGGATACCAAAGGCTCTAGCCTCAACCCTCACTGAGCTTCCCACTGATGATCAACGCTGACTTGACAGCTATGAAAGGGGTCCTTGAAGTAGATCCCCAGCCTCCCGCCATATCACCCCACTTGATGCCACATGGATCAAGGACAAGACCTCCCCACCATCTCACTGCAGGTTCGTGCACAATAGTGCAAATCCATGAGCACCCATCAAGGTTTGAGTGGCCTGTTCAATGCAGTAGTGAGCGGACCACAGCTCCTGACAGCAGGGAGTAGCTCGCTTTGCTCTGCATGGACCCTTTTACCTGTGATCTGCCAACCTCACGCTGCCCTGCTGCTTCCCACTGTTTCACATCCTCTGCCAATGTGGGTGCACTTGGCCATTTCCTTGTATCTGCACTGGTGTCATTCCCCTTAGAAAATTCCAGAATCTCTGTCCCTGGCCTTTCAGAACAGCATGAACTGGGGCTAGTCTGAGACTGTTTTCTGGCATCTATTGCTCTGGATAGGTCTACCTGGAAAGTGCATGCCAAAGGCCAAGTTGAAACTAAGGGGTTTCACTCTTCTGTACCCACAGCTGTCATCTGGAATGCCTTGTCCCTGGATGTTGTCAGGTCCCCATCATTTTGGACAGAATTAGGAAAATACCCCTGTTTGGAGCCAACTGAAAAAGTCTCCTTCACTGTCATTACTATTGATTTCATCTCACTTCCCATAACTGACTCTCGCACCCTCATGGCAGCAGGACAAGGCTGGCCAGCTTCCCTTGCATTCCTCCCCACATGGGGGTTACACCATGTCCGAGAGACCTACAGTGAGTAAGATTCTATCTTTGCCTCCAAAGTCTGCAGCCTACTGGGTGTGGGCACTCAGGGAACTAGGGAGGACTTCTCTCCACCTGTGCTTTGGGGTCCAACTAAGGGTTTACTGGGCAGGGAGAGTGAAGGGGGGGAGGGGGAGGAGCTGGGATGGAAGGGGGAGGAAGTGGAGAAGTAGAAGGAGGAGGGGGAGGAAGGGGAGGGAGGAAGAAAGAGGAGGAGGGAGAGAAAAGGGGAGGAAAGGAGGAAGAAGAGGAGAAGTAGGAGGAGGAGAAAGGGGAGGGGAGGGAGGAAGAGGAGAAGTAGAAGGAGGAGGAGGAGGAAGGAAAGGAGGAAGGAAGGGGAGGATGATGGAAAGGAAAGAAGGTGTATTAATTCCAAGCAGAAGGGCAAACACGGAAGGAGGCTGACCTGAGAAGAGTGAGACCCGGGATGTCACTGGAGCACAAGACACACAGGTAGAGGGCTCTGAAGGTGGCTCGGGGTCAGACGAAGGGTGACTCTCATACCTCGGGCAACATGGGGTTACTGCAATGAGACAAAAATGGCAGCATTCTCACTGGTAAAAAAATAGTGAAAGGGATTAAAGGGGAAAGGAGAGAAAATGAGTGAGAAAAATCAGAAAGGGTGACAAGACATGAGAGACTCCGAACACTGGGAAACGAACAAGGGGTGGTGGAAGGGGAGGTGGGCGGGGGCATAGGGTGACTGGGTGACAGGCCCTGAGGGGGGCACTTGACGGGATGAGCGCTGGGTGTTATACTATATGTCGGCAAATTGAAGTCCAATAAAATATATATATATATATAAAAAATGGCAGGATCCGATTTGCATTTTCTACAAATAGCCTTCTTGCAGGCAGAATGGCCAAGGGCTCAAAGATGGACTTCATTGCCCAACCAAGGAAGCCGATCTGAGGGTTATTTCTAGGCGAGAGGGGACAAGGGCTAAAATGACGTGTGACACTTGCTGAGCGCTTGCATCCCGAGGCTAAAGGAAGGTCTCTGCGGATGAGCATGTATGGCGGAGGAGCATAAAAATAGTAGTGGTGGTGGCGGCAGCAGCAGCAAACACTTATATGGCACTTACTATGTGCCAGGCATTATTTTAAAGACTTCATATTAATTCACTTAATCCCCACATCAATCTTATGAGGTAGATGTGACAATGATATCGGTTTTACAGATGAGTAAACTGAGGCACAGTGATATTAAATCACCTGCCCGCTTTCATCCCAGGGCAGGGATGTCAAATCACAGCTAGTAGTGCTGCCCCAGCCCTGCCTTGCCCGGGAGTGATGCACAGGGTCAGCAGGACCCGAAATGGTGTAGTCCAGCACCAGAGTGCAGAAATAAGGAGGTGAGCGCAACTCGAGGGAGCTTTGAAGGAGGAGAGAGCTAGGTAACAGATTGAATCTAATGCCTGTTGCAGCATCAGCTTCCAGCTCTCCAGACTGATGGCCCCAAAGCTCCCATGCAAAAGTGGAGGGTCCTGTTGAGCCTGGCATCTGTCCTGAGTGAGTCCGGATGGCCACCAGTAACCTCAGTGCTATGCCCTGGGAAGTTAGCCTGAAGTCACTCCCCAGTCCTAGGACCCCAGCCCCTGTCCTGGGAGGCCCTGCCCCTAGCTTCCCACTGATGGCAACCAGACCCTGATCCAATCCCTCAGGGAAGCCCCAAGGGGCAGCCCTGCCCCGCTCAGCCCCCCAGAGCCCAGTTTCTGCAGCGCCAGCTTACAAGTCCCTTTCCTGGCTCTGATCACATGCCCAGCAGGTGCTCCAGGGCCTGCCTCTGGCCAGAGCCTGGCCCACAGGCCACTCCACTCTTCTGTCTCGCCCAACTGCCGCATACTGGCTGCCACCCAGATGCCCTTGGGCGACCCTGGCTGATGGGTTCTTCAGAGCCCATCTCTTCTAGAACCGCGAATGGCACTGGCAGATGCTCTCAGACGTTGTGCTAGAGCTAGCCCTGGGCCCGCCCTGGCCTGCCCTATCCTAGGTGGCCGTCCTGCTTGCCTCTCCGGCCCCATCCCGGCTGACCCAGTGTTGGTAAAGGACACCCGGCTCCTGGATAAAGCCATGCCAAGGCCCAGCTGCTGGAAGGAGGGAAGTGACAGCAGAGTCAGAGCTAGCAGCCGTGTTCCTAGCCTGAGCGGAGGAGTCATAAACACTGGCAGAAGAGAGTCGCTGGAAGGGTGTGGAAACGTTTTGTTCCCTTATTTCTGGGTGGGTGAGATCCGAGGCATTGCCACTCATGTCACGCGGGCAGCTGTGCCTGTCAAGCCATCTGCACCACAGAATGCCAAGGGACTCACGCAGGGCTTGCATCTGCCTGGGGGAGGGGGGGGTGGAGGGAGAAGGCTTCTGTGACTCCAGGGCTGCAGCAAGGGGCTGCTCATTCCAGCTTGCCTTTCCAGTGGGGCCAATTTGCCACCATGAAAAGCCCAGGAGCTACTGCTCTGAGGCCATGTGTGGGTGATTTGCACTCGCTAACGAGGATCAGTTGTCAGGGAAGGCACCCCTGATTTCCATAGCCAAACATTACATCTGCACGGAAGTCTTAAGTGAATTTCCACAAAGCGTAAAGGCACAGGACACTTTATTTCATGACGTAGATTCTAAATCACATCACAGATTTTTAAAGCACCTGGGGCACTGGCAGCAAAGGGCTGGGCCTTGTGGCCTCCTATGAGTGGCTGTTCTGGGTGTTTCTTAATGGCACCAGGGATTTGATTTTTGCGATTGTTGTCCTATCTGGAGAATGAATGAACACTCCTTCTTGTACGTGTTCTTTAAAATCCTACCTTCCACCCTCATGGGAAATTTAGTAACATATGGCCAAGCACAGACTATTCTGAGGAAAGTGATAAACTGTGTGTATAGGAGTGAGGGCAGGTGAATGATAGATCAATCAATTGGTTGATTGATCGAGAGATAGATAAAAATCTCTACCCAGTATGTCAGGCCTTATATCTGGGATGGGTAAAATGGGGCCACATTATAATGAATCCAAATAAGAAGCTTAATAAGAAGACGAGCCCTTGTCAAAAGTCCCTGCAGTTATTTCTAGCAGGCCACAAAGAGGGTTCTGTGTAATGCCCCTCGAGGACTATAATGTCACCAAGCCCTGGGTGGGAAACTAATGCCAGTTCCAAGTTGTTTCCCTAGGATGCTCCCAAAGTCTCCATTCCTCAGCCTGGCCAAGGGTGTTGGGTATTGTGCAGACTCTTCTGTAACGCCACACTACTCATGGTCCCGGCTAATGACCAGAAACCTGTATGTTCTCTAGAATCTTGCCGCCAAAGATGCGATCCCTGCACCCTGAGCAACTGCATCACCTGGGAGCATGTTAAAAATGTTTGGATCCTGGGGTACCTGAATGGCTCAGTCAGCTGAGTGCCTGACTCTTGATTTTAGCTAAGGTCATGATCTCAGGATCCCAGGATCGAGCTCTGAGTTGGGCTTCCTGCTCAGCATGGCGTCTGCTAGACTCTCTCTCACTCAAATAAATAAATAAATCTTTAAAAAGGAAAGGAAAGGGAATCTCTGAGTGGCTCAGTGATTTAGCACCTGCCTTCTGCCCAGGGCGTGATCTTGGAGTTCTGGGATCAAGTCCCACATCAGGCTCCCTGCGGGGAGCCTGCTTCTCCCTCTGCCTCTCTCTCTCATAAAAAATAAAATCTTAAAAAAATGTTTCAAGAATTATTTTAAAAATAATAATAAATAAAAAGGAAAGGAAAGAAAATGTTCAGGTCCTACTCCCAGAGATTCTTATTTAATGGCTATGGGGTGCATCTAGTCTGCTTCTCAAATTTTAATGGCTGAGGGATCACACAGAGGCCTGGTTAAAATACAGCATTTGATTCTGTTAGGTCTATTGGGGCCTGAGATTCTGCATTTCTCTGGGCAGTGATGATGCTTCTGGTCCTCAGACTATACTTTGCAAGAAAGTGGAGAATAGTTTTCTTAGCCTCTGGTCCTGGACCCTCCACCAAGGGCCTCAGACCTACTAAAAAGTGTTCATCCCAGCCAGCCTCTCCTGACACCAGCAAAAAAATAAAAAGAAAAGAAAAAAAGAAAAAAAAAAAAAGATTAGGAGAGGGGAAGGGGCCACTTCCAGGGTAAAACTGTGCCCCAAGTTAAAATAATGCCTCTATGCACTCTCAAGATCTCAAGGAAGTTTACAAAAAAAATAAAAGAATGTTTAATAATCCCTGGGGAGTTAAACCATTCATTGGAAATCAGAAGTCTCAACCCAAACACACAATTTGGAATTGGCTAATGTGTGATGGATTTTAGACACAAAGTCAGCGTGGGCTTCATAGTAGGATGACTGGGAACCACCCAGCACACAGAGCTGCTGAAGCTCTCACATCTGGTGACTCTAAAGAAAAACTCATGTCAGCTCCATGCCCTCCCTGTGCCTCTCTAGCTCATCCTGCCGGTACTTGCAGCTGCCTCCTCCCTGATCATGTCCAAAAGCCCCTGAGGGACCCCTGGGTGGCTCAGTGGTTGGGTGTCTGCCTTTGTCTCAGGGTGTGATCCCAGGGTCCTGGGATCGAGTCCCGCATCGGGCTCCCCATAGGGAGCCTGCTTCTCCCTCTGCCTGTGTCTCTGCCTCTTTCATGAATAAGTACACAAAATCTTAAAAAAAAAAAAAGTGCCTTGATGCCTCCCCACCTCCAACTCCACTCACTCTGGTACATGGTCCACCTTGCACATGCACAGCACCTCATCCTCTCCTGCCATAATCCAAGCCCTCCTCTAGCTCTTGGTGGTCTCCGAGATGAACCCAAAGTTTCTGAGTCTGACACCCAGAGCCCTGTGTGCCTTGACCCCAAAATGACCATGTCCCCCCCTTCCCCCAGATCTCCCTCCCTCCTCTGACAAGCCTGGAGTCCAGACTGGCTCCTGCCAATCCCCCAATGTCTCCAGGCATTAGCTCATTCTAGTTCCTCCACCGAAAACAGCCTCTGTCTTTCTATCTCCCCTTTTTGTGCTTTTGCACCTGTCAGAGAGAGGAATCTTTGTTCTGAAAGAGACAGAACAAAAAATGAAAAGCAGGAACCAGCACTCCAGAGAAGTGGACTCTGCAACTGAGCATCCCGCACTGGAAAGTGCAAGTGTCCTGTGCTGCATGAACTCAAAGGGAATCTAAGATCCTATTGATTAGAGGCAGAGTCAGAGCAGGACTGGCGGAGGGCAGACCTGAAGATGGACAGGTTGAGTTAGGCTTCCCTCAAATGCAAAAGTAATATTCAACTATATTTGACAAGCTGTAGGGTAAAGACACGAATTGGTCAGAAGGCAGTGCTGGTACAGTGTCCTGGAGGCCCTCTGAAGAGCTTGGGGACATCTGAGGAGCTTGGGGTGCTGGCAGGGAGGCTGGGGGAGCCAGGATGCTGGTGGGGAAAGTGGCCCCCCAGGGGCTGCCGGGTTCCTCTGTTTGAAAGCTTCCCTCATTCCCACCCCAAGAACTGAGAACATGTCTTGCTTTTGCCAATTTCTGAGGCAGATAAAAGACTGGAACCGTGCCTCTAAAAACCGAGAGGAATGCGAACAAGTGTGCTTCATGTTGATCCAGGAAGGATTCTAGAAAGGATAGGTTTTGAGCACTTAAAAAGGAAGCAGCAAGGATTCATTAAGGATGTGCTGTGCCAGGTTAGCCCCGCATCCTGTTTTCCCAGTGGGCACAGGACCCCTTGCTGTCAGGCTCCATGCGGTCTTTGGCGCTGCAGACTTTCTCTTCTCACACATCTGAGCCTGCTTTCCACCCCACCCCCCACCTCGGATCCTCTCCCTCTGCAGATGCCCAGAACCAATGCTGCCCAGAGGCAAAAAGCCTTACCTCCTGGGGCGGGGCACTGTTGCTCATTATCTGTGCCTGACCTCAAGCCCAAGTCCAGAGAACTTCCCTATTCCCCCCGGGAACTTCCCTATTCAGTTCGGGGAGAGGGAGCACAGATCTTGACCTGAACACCTGTTTTAGCAAGCCGCCTGGTACCCTGTCCCCCTTGGCCTCCTCCTCCCCAAATTCAGGAGCCCTGACTCTGAGCCCTAAATTAACTATGAGGGCTCTGCCAAATGGCAACCCCAAAGCCAACCACCTCCCTACCCATCCGGATCCTGCTATCATGACCCTCAAGTTGCATCACCAACGTGGACTCCCCATCTAGTCATCTATACTAACCACTTGCCTAGACTGGCTGCCATTAGAAAAGTACCAGAAGAAAACTCCCCTGGGTTCCTCATATGGGTCTGTGCCTAATCTGGGTTCTTCTCTACACTTCCAGCTCCTCTGCAAGGGACCTGGTCAGATGTGGCCAAAATCAGAGGGGAGACAGATCAGGGGAATGTGGTCAACATGTTGTACTAGCTTCATCGAGGTGTCTTGTAGTCTGTCAATGCATAAGAAGGGCTAGTTATTAAAACAAAAAGCAGGGGCACCTGCGTGGCTTAGTCAATTAAGCGTCTGACACTTGGTTTCAGCTCCAGTCATGATCTCAGGATCATGAGATGGAGCCCTAAGTCGGGCTCCTCACTCAGTGCAGAGTCTGCTTGGGATTCTCTCTCTCCTTCCTCTGCCCTTTGCCTTGCTCAGGCTTTTGCTCTATCTCTCTTTAAAATATACAAATAAAAATCTTTGACAAAAATAAACAAGGGGCACGTGGGTGGTTCAGTCAGCTAAGCATCTGCCTTCAGCTCAAGTCATAATCCCAGGATCCAGCTCCTTGTTCAGTGGGGAGCCTGCTTCTCCCTCTGTGCCCCCCATCCCTGCTCATGCACTCACTCTCTCTCTATCTCAAATAAATAAATAAAATGCTTTTATTTATAATAAAATGCTCTATCTCAAAAAAATAAATAAAATGAGTATTGACGAAGTATTTAACAGCTTTATTGGGACATAATTCACATAAGACAGGATCCAGCTCCTTGTTCAGTGGGGAGCCTGCTTCTCCCTCTGTGCCCCCCATCCCTGCTCATGCACTCACTCTCTCTCTATCTCAAATAAATAAATAAAATGCTTTTATTTATAATAAAATGCTCTATCTCAAAAAAATAAATAAAATGAGTATTGACGAAGTATTTAACAGCTTTATTGGGACATAATTCACATAAGACACAATTTGGGATTTAAAGTATACAATTCAAAAGCTTTCAGAATATTCAGAGTTGTATAGCCACCACAGTCAATTTTAGAACATTTCCATTGTCTCCCAAAGAAACTCCACATTATTAGTTTCTATTCCCTAACCCCCAACCCCTTCACCCCTAGGCAACCACTAGTCTACCTTCTGCCTCTATATATTTCCCTGTTCTAGACACTTTATATGAATCATGGAATCATATAAGACATGGTTTTTGTGATTGGCTTCATTCACTTACCTTAATGTTTTCGAGAGTTATCCATGCTGCAGAATCTGTCACTACTTCATTTCCTTTTTGTGACCAAATAATATTCCATTGTATGGATATAGCACATTTGTTTATCTATTCATGAATTGATGGACATTTGGGTTGTTTCTACTTTGGAGGCTACTATGAATGATTTGCTTTAAACATTCATGTATAAGTTTTATGTGAGCATATGCCTTCATTTCTCCCGGGTGTATACCTAGAAGTGAAATTGTGGACCTATATGGTAACTATATGTTTAACTTCTTGAGAGACTGCCAGGCTGTAGAAGAATATTTACTTTTGTATTAAATCAGTTGGAAGGAACACTCCAGTGAGTTTGCCACAGGGATCTGTCCTTGGCTTGTCCTAACCAAAGTACTTGATGTAACCAAGCTAAGAACCCATCAGTTCCTATGCTTTTCCTTTTCCCCCACCCTCACCACCTGCCAAACTCCACTGAATAAAAATTGCACCTCCCTTGGATTGTGGTCTCCTCCAGAACAAGACCCACATCCTGGGTAAGAGTCCTTCTCCTTCTATACAATGACTCTCTACTTTCACTCCCTACCTACCACCTTCCCCTTTTCTTTTAGAAAATGGCTTTCTTCCTAGTCCCAGTGGAAAATAAGATCCATCAGGTGAAATTTATTCACATTTATATCCATCTCTTTCATCTTCCCCTCGATCCTAGTGGGTGAGCTCTCCCCCACTATATGAGGCCATCCTACCACCTAGCACCTGAAACTCCTTTCTCCCTCTTCCTCAGAACCTTCACTCCACAGATTATCTTCTCAATCTTCTGAAATTCATGCTCTTTCCTCCCCATTGTTCATTTCCATTGCCCTTAAATAAGTTCAAGTCTCTCTCATTTAAAAAAAAAAAAAAGTGTTATTCTTATAGGAACTCCTTCACACTTATCGCTACTCCGGTAGCTAATACCTCATCTCTCTGCTGCCCTTCAAAGTAAAAGTCATTGAAAAGGATGTGCAGTAACTTCATATCCTCTCTACACACTTACTCTTCAACCCACAATGCAACCAAAATGTCTTGGCAAACATCACCATTGCCCTGACTTTTGCTAAAGTCAGTGAATGTTTTCCAGCCCTTATCTGAATTGACCTCTCTTCTTAAAATCCATCCTTACTGCCCTTCAATCTCCTTCACAGTCTTCTCAACAGACCTGTTCCCTGCTGATCATTTTTTCTTCTCTCTCACTCTGTAGGTTTGCACCCATTCCTGTTTTCTCATAGCTTTGAATTTTGCCTCAGTGTGATTGCAACATTCAAATTTGTCTCTGCAACACTATCTCTCTCTCAGCTCCAGATTCATATCTCCAACTGCCTGTTCCACATGGCCATTTGAATGGGGATGAAAACTCAAACCTAACCTGGCAAAAGGCAAAACGCTTACTCCCACCTCCCACAAAGAGGAGGGAAAAAAGTCCCATGCTCAAGCCTTGCCTGTTTAGCAAATAGCATCACCATCATCCAATTGTGCACAGAACCTAGGCATATCCTTGGTTGTTCTTTTGTTCACACCCCACATCCAATCTATGCATATATTCTTTCAGCTAATTCTTCAAAATTCTTAGGAAATACGACCCTTCCTCCCACTTCCCCTGCTACCTTCCCTAGTCAAACGACCATCATCTCACTAGACCACTACTCCAACTGACCTCTCTGCCCTCAATTTTGCCCCCACTAGAATCCATCCACATGGCAGAAAACATGATCCTTCCAAATCATAAATCAGACAGTGCAATGTCCCTACTGAAAATTCCCCCCACCTCAAATCTGCCCACCACAACCCAAATAAAGCCCAAACTCTTCAGCAAGGTCTGTAGGATTCTAAGTGACTTACAAGGGATCCCCCACTCCCTACATCATTCCTCCCCAGTCTCCCCCTTCTTGCTCACTATACTCCAGCTATTCTGGCTTTTCTCACTCACAAAGGCCACGTTGACTACTGTCTCTGGAGCTTTATATCAGCTGTTCCTCAGCCATCTGGGGCTCTTCCCCAGGTTGTCACATGACTTCCTCCTTCTCATTCAGGTCTCAGTCTGAATGCCACTTCTCTTTCCCTTAGCACTCTAGCTAAAGCAGCCTCATTTGGTCATTCTCTTCCACATTACCTTTTTTATCTGCTTTTTTGTCACTTTTGCCACTTATAGATTACTAAAGTTATCATATTTTCTTATTTATTATGAGTTTATTATCTATCTCCTCCTATACAAGATCCTTGAGTATATCTATCATTCTCGTTAGCCAATTGAAGGTACTCGCATGGATGGATGGATGGATGGATGGATGGATGGATGGATGAGTGGATGGATGGATGGATGGGTGATAAGATGGATGCTGATCTCACAAGTCTCCATCTCTTCACTTCACAAGCTCTCCCTGAACATTTTCATCCACTCCACATTCAACTATTGTCTCTGGGATGGTGGTCCCCAAATCTGTGTCTCCAGTCCAGCTTCCTCTGGACCACATGAATAGATGCCTTCCATGCTATTCAGTTGCCTTCTGGACAGCTCTAACCTCAAATGCCCAAACTGAAACTATTCCTCTTCTTAGTTTCTTATCCAAATGAAGATGGCCATTATGTACCCAGGTGCCAAGGCTGGGATTCTGGGCATCAACCTTCACTCCTTCCTCCCAAACACTACCATGACCTTTCAATCTAATCCCAGATCTATATAGTTTTCTCCATCCACACCACCCCCATCAGCCCTTCCCAGGAGCACTGTAACTGCTCCAATGCCCTCTCCACCTCTAGATGTGCCCAATCCCCTCCACCTACAGTCTGAGTGGTATTCCTTCAACTCAAATCTCTGGTTTTACACTGCCATGGATGAAGTCCGAAGGCCTCAGTCTTTCGTGATCTGATCTCACTACTCCCCACAGTGCATTAGACTCCTGCTATGGAAGTGCTTTCAGGTTCTTCAATTCACCATGCTCAGAGAGAGAGCCTCTGAGCTCTTGCCTCTGAGTCATCATTTTCTGCCTTAAATGCCATGTATCCTCCATCTTCTGCTTTCCTATTTTTCATGCAGGATTTATTGAGGGTGCCACCCAGCAGGGGAGCCTTCCTTTTGCTCCATGTCATCTCCTAGGTCTAGATTAGGGACTTCTACTTGCTACCATAAAATCCAGTGCCTCTATTATTATCTCCAGTGCATTTGTGTTATATTCGCCTTTTTACATGTCTGTGAGCCCTCTGAAGGCAGTGACAGAGTCTCAAACATCTCTAAATCCTCCATACCAAGAACAGAGCTGACACAGAAAAAGCATTCAAATATGTGTAGATTGATGGGTGGAAAGTTGTGGGAGTACAGCATATATTTTGGAAAACCTAATAAGGGCTCCAGGCATTTTTGACAGGATAGAGTGATGAACTGGGTCTAACAAGATAAAATTTAATTGGAACAAATGTAAGGTTCTGCCCTTGGGTACAAAAGGCACGTGTGTGGGAAGAGAGAACGGTGTGTCGTTGCAGTTTATATGAAAAGCCTGGGGAGTTAGAGTTGTCAGTAAGCACAGCACGGGTCAATAGTGTGATCTGACTGCCAAAAAAATTAACACAATTTTTGCTCGCACTAAAAGTGTAGCTTCTAGAATGAGAGAGGTGATGCGCGTAATCTGGTCAGAACATACTATGGATCTGGGTTCATTCTGAGCTCCACACTTCAGGAGCCAACTGTAGCAGGATCTGAGGCAAAAGGTCAGGGTGATGTGGGGACTTCAGGTAAAGTCCAGTGAGAAGTGGGGGGGGGGAATTAGAGTCTAGTCCACCTTCAAAAACCATGTAGGTTCATACTAGTTATCTCTAAACATCCAAAGACAAGGCCTATCATAAGGAGTTACTTTCTGGCCCATAGGGCTGTCCAGGATGGACAAGTAGGGAGTCTCCTGTCAATGGATACATTTCAAAATCCCACAGAATCATCTTTTTAAAGCACAAATGTGATTCTCTCTCTCTCTCTCTCTCTCTCTCTCTCTCTCTCTCACACACACACACACACACACACACACACTCATAATCCCTGTATACCAAACATTTCTCCCTTACCACTCAACCCCTACTCAAACCCCAGCCCCCTCTAAGGCTTTCCAATGTCCTTGGGATACAAAAGCACAATTCTCTGTGCCACCTCTGACACTACCCATTGGTGGCCTCCCCCTCCTCTCTCCATCCTCCCCCTTACCCCTCTCCTTGCTCCCTCTACCCCCTTCAGAACCTCTCACTACACTCTCCTGCCTCAGGACCCTAGCCCAGACAGTTCTCATTGCCTGGAGTGCTCTTCCCTCCCTTCTTTTACCTAAGTCATCCTTCCTATCTTTTAATTGAAGTCTCTGCCCCCTCAGAGAGCAGATCACTGCCCTTATTCCAGGCTTTCTGAGCACCAGATGAGTCTTTGCTTCTAGAGCTCTTCGACTGCCTCAAATTTTTACATTTCTACATGTAAAAAATGCTTTTCTTGAGGTCTCTCCTACTGGACTGTAAGCACCCAGAGGACAGGCATTGTGTGTGAGCTTGCTCTTATCTCACAGCCTCCTTATCACTGGACATAGGATCTGGTGCACACAACGGCTTAGTCAGATCTGTGCTAAACGAGCAAATGAATGAATAGATGAGACAACCAGATGCCTGAACTACTTGGGCAAATGCTGGGCCGCCATGAAAAACTTCAGATGAGTGGTTGGACTAATGGACTTTCAGGGCTCTTTATAATGCCAAAGTGCCTGATACTCACTATCAAAAACCCCACTCATTCTTCAAGGGATTCTCAAATGTGAGCCCTTTCAATTTACCAAGGGATCTGCTTCCCATGATTCCACCCTTTTGTTTCAGTTTTTTGTTTTTGTTTTTTTAGGTAGGCTCCACTCCCAACATGGGGCTTGAACTCATGACCCTGAGATCAAAAGTCTCTAGCTCTAGTCAGGGGCCCCTATCTGCCCTTTGGTAAACAACTTGTTATGTACTTGCAATATCCCACCTAATCGTAAAGACTTTCGTGCATTTGTCTCAATCCTTCTACTCAAAGAATTTAGAATCCACTGGGGGAGATATCACAGCCACCTTTGTACTCTCCCAGTACACCCCAACCTACAACCCACAATGTTTGGCACATACCTATTCTATATGGGTAAGTGGAGACCATTGATTTGGCATTTCATTATGCAGTGTTTCAGTAAGTCTTGTCTTTCAGTTACGCAAGTGCGCTTGCACACATTAAATGTCACACTCTACAGGTCAAATCCCGTTGTAAGGAGAGGTGCAAATACTTTTCATTATGCCAGCATTGTGTCATAACAAGTAGTTTGAAGTAGGGAGATAATAGAGGTTTGGGACTATGAGATTCTAGGTATGAAGAGATCCTGCTGCAACTCTTTTTGTGAATTTGACCTGTGTCTGCCTTAATGAATTTTGAAACTATCCTCCTTCAGGCTGCCAATTACAGTCAATTTGCACTCATCTAAAAATCATAAACAGTAAATTAAATTGCACATTATTCATTTAATACTTCCCTGTGGGCTTTTCATGTTTCCCTTCCCAAATTAAGACCCCATTGAGTGAGTAAGTAGAAATTCTTAAGAAATTGTAACTTCATTTTTCTAGGCTGAACTCAATTTCTGTCCCGAGTCCCCATTTCCCCACCCCCCACCCCGTAGATGAAAACGTCATCTTGCTAATGCACAGTGGACTCGGTTAAATGAACGTTCTTTCCTGCCTCTCCCTAAGGCCACCCCAGTCCCTTGACACGGCATTTAGGTTTCAGCACATCACCTTGTTAAATTTATGAAACGATCTTTCAAGACGAAGCCTTCTGCCCCGGGCGTGGTCATTCCTCCGTGCTGACATCTGGGGAGGCGTCCCCGTCTGATCTGAGACACGGCCTGAGTTAGGATTGTGTCCCGCCGCCAATCACTGTGGTCCTGGCTTGCAGCTCCGCAGTCGGGTTCCCCACCCCGGCGGCAGCAGCATCACCTGGGGACGTGTCAGAAATACAGATCCTCGGGCTCCCCGCCAGACTGCTAAATGTGAACCAGCAATCTGCGCTCCAGCAAGCCTCCCAGGTGGTCCTCATGCATGCCCAAGCTTGAGAACCACTCCAAGGGAGCTTCTTGTCCTCACAAAGCATGATGTCTGGAGGTTAATGGCTATCGCTGGGTGACATCAGGGCCCCTCCTAGCTGCGGTGAAAGCGGGAGAGACACCAGGGAAAGGTGGCGGGGAGATGGCCGGGCGAAGGCCGCTGGGTCAGCCAAGGGGGCAATCCTGCCCTACAGTTGTCGTTCTTTGCATGCGGGGTCCCCTCTGTGTGTGTCGCCCTTCCTTCGGGGTCCCGAAGCTCCACCTGTTTCCACTTTGATGGTTCGGGGCCTCGGGGACCTTGGCTTCTCATCCTCCAGCCCAGATTCCAGCTGCTGTTACTCTTGCGGGATGCCAGGACAAACAGCTCCTGTCCGGCGGCCACCCCCTGCAGCTCAGGTCCTCAAACTCCTCAGGAATTCCTTCACCACCCCACTTTGGCCCTGGGGCACAGGGAGGGTGGGGGAGCGGCAGGGCACCCAGCACCCTCCTGGCTGCTCCACTAACCACCTCCGCCACCCCAGGGAGGAGTCACCTCTTTCAAAATCTCATCTTAAATAGAAAGAACAAACACGGGGACAGCGTGTATCTCCCACACGTCTCTGACAGACACCAGGACTGCCTCTTAAAAGCCAAGCGCCGGAAGCTTTTTTTTCTCTGACTCTGTTCTCGAAGCAATGGGAGCCTCAGATACAGTGGTCTGTAGGAGGTGGGGGTGGAGGCAGTGGTTGGGGGAGAAGAGAGGGAGGGCGGCGGAGGCACTGAGGACTTGACAGCAGCCTGTCAAATCCGGGATGACTTCATAAACAGTAGCTGCTGTTTTCAAGAAACATCTCTGGAAGGGAATATTGTAGGAAGGCTGGAGTGTGTTGGTGGGGGGTGTCTCCCCAGTGCTGCGTCTACAACGTCCAAAATAGCAGCCTGCAAAGAAATCACAAACCCGATTATTTTGAGAGGCAACCTAGTGCAGTGGAAGGAATACTGGGATAAGAATTGGAAGACTTGGATTTCTCTCCCGATCTGTCCTAGCTGGGTGTCCCGATGCATCCTAGCTGGGTGATCGCAGCCAAGTCCCTCCATCTCTCTGGATCACGGATGATGGAACCCACAGAACAGAAGCGAAAACACCTGCTCTGCCTGCCCCGCGTGGATTTTCATACCCACTTTACAGATTCTGGTTGTAAAGGGTCAAAGGAACTAAGGCACATAAAAGTTCTTCGGAGTAAATCAGCATTTAAGCAAATGCTGTTTTATGAGCCAAAGGGGAGATTATGATTTGCTTTAATAGAGGCAGATTTTTTTTTTTAACCAAATTAAATTCCAGTAGCATTGCAGCTTCTCTTCAGATGTTTCGAAGAGGTCAAAGAAACAAAGACAACGAAATAAAGAAGTGAAGGAAATGAGAGACAACAGAAAAGTTGGTTTCCCATGTAACCTAGCAGGTTATTTCAGGTCAAGTATCCTCACTGATTTCCTGCCTGCCTGATCTACCAATTACCGAGAAGAGGCATGTTGATGTCTCCAGCTGTAACTGCGGATTTGTCTGCCTCTGTCGGTTCTGCCTTAATATTTTGAGGGGTTATTTGGCACGTACACTTTTAGGATTGTTATATCCTCTTGGAGAACTGACCTCTTTATCATTATGCAATGCCCCTGTCTCTCCCTGCTAATTTTCTTTGTTCCAAAGTCGGCTTTTATCCGAAATTACCGGAGCTCTTCTAGCTTCCCTCCCGCTGGTGTTAACATGGTGTATCTCCCCCCACCCCGCCGCCTTCACTTTTTTCTCATTTCCCTTTTTCTTAATTGAAATATAATCGATACACAATGTTTTACTACTTTCAGGTGTACAACTTAGTGATTCAATGATCCTATACATTACTCAAGGCTCACCACGATGAGTGTAGTCACCATCTGTCACCGTACAATGTTAGGACAGTATTATTGTATTATATGCTTTTCATTTCCGGGACTTATTTATTTTATGACTTAAAGTTTGCACCTCTTCATCTGCTTCCCTTATTTTGCAACCCCCCCCCACCTCCCCTCTGGCAGCCTCCTCTCTGTTTTTAAGCGTCCGTTGGGGGGTGTTTCTTTGTTCTATTTTTTTATATTTCACATATAAGTGAAATCAGATGGTATTTATCTTTCTCTGACTTATTCCCTCAGCATTAGACCCTTAAGTTCCATCCATTTGCTGCAAACACCTTAACTTTTAACCTAGGGGCGCCCGGGTGGCTCAGCAGTTGAGTATCTATCTGCCTTTGGCTCAGGTTATGATCCCAGGGTCCTAGGATCGAGTCCCACATCGGGCTCCCCGCAGAGAGCCTGCTTCTCCCTCTGCCTATGTCTCTGCCTCTCTCTGTCTCTCCTGAATCAATAAAATCTTTTTTTTTAATTTTTTTTATTTATTTATGATAGTCACACAGAGAGAGAGAGAGAGAGAGAGAGGCAGAGACACAGGCAGAGGGAGAAGCAGGCTCCATGCCCCGGGAGCCCGACGTGGGATTTGATCCCGGGGTCTCCAGGATCGCGCCCTGGGCCAAAGGCAGGCGCTAAACCGCTGCGCCACCCAGGGATCCCAATAAAATCTTTTAAAAAAAACTTTTAACCTACCTGAATCTCTGTATTAAAAGTGGCTTTCTTGTAAACAGCGTAACTGAGACTTTTCTTGTTTTATCCACTGTGACAAAACCGTCTCTTCATTGGTGCATTTAGATCATTCACTTTTTAAATTTTTTTTGGCCATTGGACATTTTTATTTTCAAAGTTCTTGGATTACATTGCCACATTTTTCCCCCAAAGATTTTTGCCAATTAATACATGCATCAGCAATTTAACATAATAAGTGCCTGCCGCAAGCCAATCCCTGCGAATAAATGATGGGTCCTTGTATAAAATCCGGTTTCTCCACATCCTTACTGGCATTGGGTTTGGGTTTTCTTAGACTAAACAAATATAAGATCCATTTTAGTTTGTGTCTCTCTGACATTAGGAAAGCAGAACTTTCATGCATGTCCGCTTACTACTTGGAGCATCTTCTGATTGTATGTATGAGTTGTCCATTTGTATCTTGAAGTGTTGATGGTTTTCTTACCTACATTCTTTGTATTGTAGAGATAGTTGCCCTTTGTCATTTTGTCCCAGAGACTTTGCGAACTGAGCAAGGCCTGGAGTTCATTTGGTCTAAATCCCTTGTCAAATGCTGGCCTCAAAAAAGATATGTCTATGATCTAATCCCCGGGACCTGGGACATGACTTTCCTTGGAAAAAGGGTCTTATTCGTAGACGTAATTAAGGTTAGACCATCACATTTAAAGGGGTTATTGAAATAGTTGGATTATTGCCATGCTTGAACTATTTTACTGTTTTTTATTCATTATATTTGTTCTTCAGGTTTTTTCTTCCCTCTTTTCTACCTTCTCTGGTTTTAATTGAACATTTTAGATGATTTCATCATATCTCAGCTCTTAGCCTATCAATTATAATTTAAAATAAAAATTTTAGTGGTTGTCCTAGAGTTTCCCGTTACATTTTTAACTATTCTAAATCCGCCTTCAAGTCACACTCTATCACTTCACATGTAGCCAGAGTGTGCCCAATTTGTCCCTTACGTTCATTATGACATTGCCGGTATTCATTTCACTTCTCTGTATGCTGTGTTTACCCAAAGAGTCTCTCCACTCAGGCAAGCCCACACTCAACCTCCAGCGACTGGTCAGAATTACCACTGAAGCGTCCCCTTTCATGGCTCCCAGTGGCTTCAGGTTCAGATGGATAGGTCTTGACCATGACCGTCTGGGCTTGCCTGTCTCCAGATTTCAAGGTGATAATTTGCCCTGCAACCTCAGTTCTCTAAGGGCTCCAGGAAAAGTCATTGGTTTTCAGTTTGTTCCACTTTTTCTTGTGGTAAAGCAACCAGAGCAATGGCTTCCAAGCTCTTTACATGTACGGGCTGAGCTAGAAGAAGCCCAGCAGGTTCTTTCACATCACGGAGATGATAGCTGTGTTTGCTGGTTTTTGAAAGCATCCAGCACCATCAGCTCAATGATGCTCTAGCCAGCTGGCCAGTTCTGTACTAAAGACAAAAAGCAGTTCTTAACCCAGATGCCAAGGGATAGCTCCATCTTCCAATCTGATCTGAGGACCCCCTGTGCATGGTATTACTGCACAAAGCAAGAACAAGTAAGTTTCTGCCCTGTGCTAATTTACAATCTTAGGGGCGCTGGTATGATTATTCCAGGATGTGACTGCTATCTTTCCATGCCCAAATGTCAACTGCCCTCCATACATAACCAGTATGTATGCAGGAGCTCATCTCCCAGAGAACCACTATTAATTATACTCTCGTCCACCCAACAGCTCACCAGAATTAAACTGCTCTGTCAAAAAAAAAATCTTTTTAATCAAGGATTTGATTATAGTATGTACTTTTCAAACACTTAAGCAAATTGTTGCTTTAAAAAAAGAAGAATTCTCATTTCTCCAGAACTATCAATCTGAACTTCCCAACTGGCAGCTCCATACAATGAGAATTGTGCTTGTATGGACGATCCTGCAGCACTACAGGATTCTGGAGGGCTTTTGAATCTTCCAAAAAAGATTAAATTATGTTCAGTAGCGCTTTCATGTTAAGTGCATCTTACTTATACCGTATTCCACATCGATGGGATCTGACCATTCATAGAGGCACAAGGTGACTCTCTTCTTGCCCAGAAGCCAATTCACTTTAGTTCAATTTGAATTACAAAGGTTTACTGAATACCTACCTCACATCCTGCAGCATGGTACACAGGGAAGGTATTTCCATTTATTCACAGGGCTCACAATCTCATGGCTAAGGAAAAATAAACAACTAAGCAAATAAACAAATGAACAAACAGACCCCAAGACTCAGCACGTACAAGAATTGATTGAGTAAGTGTTTACACAGTGACCTGTAGACAAAGCCTACATACTGGCAGAGACCTGAGCCATCTGGGAATGTGACAAAGGGAAAAAATATTGAGCCCAGCTATGGAAGATTCTCATGAATCTGGCAGTTAGTAAAGGGGAGGATAGTATCTAGCCATGGGGAAAGTGATGAGAACTTTCAGGAAATGGAAGGAAGTCCAGGATTTCTGGAATAGGTAGGTGGAAAATGCCAGGAGATGATGCTAGGAAAGTAATCACAGAAGGTCTTGACCATCATGCTAAGAAATTTGAATGTTTTTCCTGTGGGCAATGGGACGTCAGCAAGAATTTTGAACACATGTGTTTGGTTGGGGATGCTTTAGAAAGATCACTCCAGGGGTGTCTGGGCGACTCCATTCGTTAAGCATCTGACTCCTTTTTTTTTTTTTAGACTTTATTTATTCATGAAAGACACACAGAGAGAGGCAGAGACACAGGCAGAGGAAGAAGGAAGCTCCTCGTGGGAAGCCCAAAGTGGAACTCGATCCCAGGACCCCAGGATCACGACCTGAGCCAAAGGCAGATGCTCAACCCCTGAGCCACCCAGGTACTCCGTGCATCTGACTTTTATCTCAGCTCAGGTCTTGATCTCAGGAATGTGGGTTCAAGCCCTGCATTGGGTTCTGCACTAGATATGGAGAAAGAAAAGAAAGAAAGAAAGAAAGAAAGAAAGAAAGAAAGAAAGAAAGAAAGAAAGAAAGAAGAAAGAAAGAAAGAAAGAAAGAAAGAAAGAAAGAAAGAAAGAAAGAAAGAAAGAAAGAAAGAAAGAATCACTCCAGAAGCACCTGGGAAGCTGGAATGGATGAAAGAGGGAGATGGAACACACTCCAGTCAGAAAGCTACTGCACAAGGTTAAACAAAAAGCTAAGGGACAGAAGTAACAGAAAATGGAAATAGGTACAAGGTTTGGGAAATAATCTGCAGAAGTAGCGTCAATGGCACTTGGCAACTCATTGCATGTGACAAGTAGGAGTAGAAGATAGCCCTGAATAGTTCGTAGAAAGAGCTGTGTTCTCCCCTCCTATATCGCCAGGTGATGTTGCAGCTCCTACCATGACCAAGAGGTGGAGTCTATTCCTTTACCCCTTAAAACCAGTTCCAGCTCCACACTGTGTGGGTCCTGAGCCAGAGCCGTACAGTTAGGCTGATGAGGGAGAGGATGCTGGAACCAGGTACCTTAGTTTGTGTTCCCCCAGCAACAGGCCTGTCACAAGGATTCAAATGTGCATAATCCCATGAGGAGGTGGTATCAGGAAGCATAGGTAGCAGAGCAGGAAGCCAGACCACAAAGGAAACCTTTGTTTGCAGACGGCTGTCTTCTCCTTGTAACCTCCTGTGGCAGAGAGACCGGTTTCTTGTCTCTTTCTCTTCTTATAAAGGCATTAATCCCATGATGGGGGCCCCATCCTCATGACCTCATTTAATCTGTTAAAACCCAAAATTCAACCAAGTAAATTTGAAGATCAAATTGGCTTTACGAAGCAATTCATGAATCGGGCATCGTGCCATCTAGCAGGTGGTGAGCTGCTCCAAGGAGCAGTACACACAATGGAAGGTTTATGGAAAGAGAGTGGGGAATGCAGGGTATTTTATCCTGTAGATGACCTCTCCAGTGGAAGGAAATTTCAGATTGACCTCGCTAAAAAGTCACATTCCTGGGAGTGGTTGAAACTGTAAATAAGTCTTGGTTTACTGTCATGAGGAATAAACGACTCCAATTTTGGCTTGTCTCTTCTTTTTTTAACAAACCGTAATCTTGGGGATCCCTGGGTGGCTCAGCAGTTTAGCGTCTGCCTTTGGCCCAGGGCATGATCCTGGAGTCCCAGGATCGAGTCCCGCACTGGGGTCCCTGCATGGAGCCTGCTTCTCCTTCTGCCTGTGTCTCTGCCTCTCTCTCTCTCTCACTCTCTCTCTCTCTCTCTATCATGAATAAATAAATAGAATCTTTAAAAAAAAAAAAACATGTAATCTTACCTCCCACAGGTCTTGCCTACAAATACCATCACCCTGGAGACTGAGGTGTCAACATGTGAATTTAGGGGACACACACATCTAGTCCATAGTAAGCCCTCTCCTTGAACTCCACCACCATCGCTCCACCCTCCTTACCTAACATTTGCCAGACCCATATTTCTGAAGTCAGGACTCTGCCCTGAACCTTACTACCACCTACACCCCTGCAGGTGGAATAAGAGTCCTCTATAACCCAAGCCCCGCCACTCACCCAACTTTGAGAAATGTCACTCTCCAGAGATTCCTCCTACAGTCCCACAGATCCTGCACATGAGCATTTTCGGGAACCAAGAGGCAGTTTTAAGGAGCCAGCATTTCCCCATGTCCCTGTTGCTCTGTCATTTGAACCTCAGGCTCTCCGTCCCCCACCTTCATACCCAAGTGGGGCCAGTTCTGCGGTGGATGTCTCACAGCTAACCCTCTCCCCCAGTGGTCTCCACTGTTTGCATCTCCACTGTGGTCTGTTTGTCAGTGGAGCCGGTGGTTGTGCACACGTCCATCCAACCAAGGGGCACTGGCACCTCTCCCATGCCAGGCGCTGCTTTGGATTCAGCAGTAGGATAGCAGAAGCCCCTGTCGCCTGGACAAGGCAGGAGAACGCACACAGGAGCATTTTCTGCATGGAGAGAACCTGCAGGCTGGCTCTTCCCCTCGCTAAGCAGCTGGCTCTGGGCAATTGTGTCAGCATCCTTACCTAGCAAAAAATTTAAAAAAAAAAATTGAAGCCTTTCTACAACCCAGGATTGTAGAAGACAAAATGAGGGGCAAAACTAGCCCTCGACTTGATCATGATTCCAGGCTCATTAGTGGTTCTGGGACACCAGAGGTGGCAGGACAGCAGGGTCCGGCTTCCCAGCGCCGGATCTGAGGACAGGCGCGCCTGGGGAGCCTCCCGGCGAAGTGCTCGCAGCACCGGAGCGCTCTCAACCGCTCGGTGGGAGCAGCTGCCAGGTCTTATCTCAAGGGCCATGTGCTTGGCACTAGGTCTGGTTCATAGGAACCGCCGAGCACTCTGGACAGGGGCGTTTACAGACCCAGAAAATCCTCCACACTCTTTTGGATTTTTTTCTTCTCTCTGGAGAAAAGCAGGAGTTAAGAGATTTATGGGGCCCCAGCCAGGCCCTCTCCCCGCTCTCCTGGCGATCCCATCAGCTCTGGCGCAGTCCTCATCCCTGCCACCGTCCACAGCCAAAGGGCAAGGCTCACAGGGGAAGGCAGCCAGAGCTGCCCGGCCAGTTCTCTGGAGAGAAAGAAGGCGCTCCCCGAATGGCCAGAAATCATCGGCGGGCTCTAAAGCCACAAGCAGTGGTGATAGCA
This sequence comes from Canis aureus, assembly GCF_053574225.1. NCBI lineage: Eukaryota > Metazoa > Chordata > Mammalia > Carnivora > Canidae > Canis > Canis aureus. The sequence continues at coordinate 73,939,949 of NC_135618.1, forward strand.
CCCCGGAGCTTTGGACAAGCGCTCCAGCCATCCAGGATCCCCCCTGGCCTGAACCAGCCTAGCCCGGCCCCTGCCCTGGGGGTGCTCGAGTTGGCTTCTCCTGTTCCTTAAGGAATCCCCCACTTGCCGCCCCAGCTTAGAACATCATCAGGCCCGATTTGCCTATTCCCAACCTCTGGAAAGAGCTTAGAAATTAGACAAAAGATTTTGAGCAGCATTTGAGTTTGCTTCTGAACAGCAGAGGTATTGCCATCCGGGACCTGCAACCTTGAGGCAACCACAGGCAAGTCTGGAGAACAGAGGAGGGCATCCTTTTATGGAGGGGCGGTGGGAGGTGGGAGGGCTTGTTGGGAACAAATTTCACTGGAAGAAAATGAGGCCTTGAAGTGGCTGCTTCTCACTGGCTGCGGAGCTGCTGGGCAGAGAGGAAAGCGCACCTGTCCCTTTGGCGTCCCATGGATGGTGGTGCGTGATGCTCTCTCTTCACCACTTGTCCACTCTCCAGCCAACAAGGTTTCCTTTATCCGCTCTCACAGGGCCAAATACACACAGGTGCCACGTCAGCCTTTGAGTCCTACCTCCCCTTGCAGATGCCTGCAGAGGCACAATGTCAGGCAACACAGAAGCTCCCACCACGAAAGACCCACATGGGACTTCCCTGACTGTGACAGCAAACATGCTCATACGTCTGGCCCTGCTCTCATCCATCACTGCTATGCTGTAACTCACTTTTTCCTCACAAACACCCAACGGGGGATGTGTTGTTACTGTGATGTGGGAAAGGAAGCACAGATGGTTCTGGTTGGTCTCGTCCAGTGTCACTAGCAAGTACAGAGTGGGGATCCCTCTGCGGTCCCTCATTTCCCATCCAGAACCCTGTCCCCTGCTCTGCAGGACGATGAGTCCCAGGGCCCTCACCTTAGACTCCAGTGAGTATGGGTCTGACGGCTTCCGAGGGCTTGCAGGATCCCCTTGCTAAGGCTGTGGGATGAAAGGACTTGGGCTGAGCATGAGCATTTTTCTCTGGTTAGACTGTCCATTCTTCTCTTTCAGCACATACCCCGTTTCTGTCTTTCCTCTTCCTTTCCAGACCCCCAGGAGCCAGAGATGAACACACAGTCTTTGCACTGATGTAAATAACCATTGGTTCTATTGAACTCATCTGCTCAGGCTGTTGGTTGAAATCACAGCTCTGGAGTGCTCACCAAGCCCCCCTCAGCCATCAGGAGGTCTAGCTGCTTCCCTATCCAGCACGTTTGCTGTGCTCCCTTCCAGAAGGACCCACACTACAGAAGCTGTGTGTTCATTTTCTTGGTAGCCTTAAAACCCAATGTCTACCTATCTTGTCCTCGCTAACAATCACTTTCTCTCCTCTTCCCTCCCCCATCACCCCAAAAAGCTATCTCCTTCCTCCCAACCTGGCAGACCGCCTGGCCCCATCATTCTGTCCTGGGACCTTAGGTTTGAAGGCAGATAGAAACAGCAGGTACAGCCCGTAGCCATCACCCTTGGAGCCTGCCAGCCTCCCCCTCCCCCCTTCTCTACCTTGAACTGGAGCTCCCCTCACTTCTAATCGCTGTAACAATAACAGCTCAATGGACCAGGCACTTGTTATGTGCTAGGTATTTCTAGAAGCCTCTGCAAGTATTCTTTTGTTCATCCTCATAACCCCCTCCAGGAAACAGGCACAGATAGAGGTGAATAATCTGCACAAGATCATACAGCTGGTAAGAAGAGATAGACTCTGGGGTCTCATGTGAAGCTTGCGTGGCAGATCTTTTGTCTTCTGGTTGAGTTGCGTTTTGTTTTCTGGGCTTTGCTGTGTTCTGTTTACATCTCTCCCTTATCTCCAGTACCCCCAGTATTGCTCATGATTTGATGCTTTATTATAGTTAGTGGCCTTAACCTTACTTTCTCTTCTTTCTCTTTCCCCCCGCATCCACTTAGTAGTCAAGTCCTGTGGATTCATTCATTTCAGAAGTATTTAGTGAGAACCTACGATGTGCCAAGCACGTAGTAGGTGAACATGATAGATGGAGTCCCATGCAAGTGGCTCTTTCAGGCCAGTTGTTCTGCGTCTAACCCCCAAATCTCCCACCCTCTGCCTAGGCCCTCATTCATACTGATTTCCACGCTCATCTGTGGAATTGCTCACTACCCCTCCCTGCTGAGCATTTTATGTCCCTCTGCTCATGACTGACAAATCTCACATAAGCCTACTTCAGATCAGGTTTCTGCTAGTGGCCTTTGCCTGGAGCTCAGACTCCAGTATTACCCACAAGATAACATGCCAGATCCGCAGTCTGGAGCTCTGGGCTCATCTAGGCTTGTTGGTTTCTACTTCCCCAAACATAATCCCCACTGCACTCCTGGGTTCAGGGACAGGATGGCATTTCTCAGTGGGCGACCCCTCTGAGCGCTGCATCAAGTCACTTCATGCGCCCCAATGAGAGTATATTATACTCTCCCCCCACCTTCCACATCAAAACCTCCAATGGTGGGATCCAGGAGCCTGGCTCTGAACCAGTTCCCTGGTGATTGGCATGCACTCCGCAGTCTGATACCCACTGGCCTAGGGGACAGCCCCTGGGCCCCACAGCCTGGCTTGCTTGCCAGGCCCAGGTTCACTCTATTGCATACACTGGGACCCACATGCCAACCCTTCCACCAAAACTCCATCTCCAAATCCTGTCCATCCTTCAAGGTACACCTCAGTCCCGCCTAGATTCCTACCACCCCTCATCCCAGTTGAAATCTTTCCTCTTTTGCTGTAAGAACATTCATAGGATTTGAGAGTTTCTTTGCATTTTCTACTTTCTAGCTTATGTTATTGTTATGTAATGTATGTGCCAGTCTTCTCTCTGTGATGAGATTGTAAACATTTCAAAGTGCTATTTCTTAATCAACTGACCAGGGTGTCTAAACACTGAAGCCAAAGCAATCCTTTAAAAATGTCTCAGTATGCCATTCTTCTGCTCAAAATCCTCCAATGGCTCCTCACGGCATTGGGAGTAAAAGCCACGTTCTTGTGATGCCCCATTAGGCCTTATATGGTTTGGTCCCCTTTATCTTTGTGACCTTCCTGATCACCACTCAACACATTGCCTCCTTGCCAGTCCACCAGCGTGCTTCTGCCTCAGGGCCTTTGCACTGGCTGTTGGATCTACCTAATGCCCTAATACCATATAGCACCTGGCCTACCACCTTACCTCCTTTTAGAATTTGTTCAACTGGCATTTTCTCAACAATACCTAACTTGTCTACCCTCTTTAAACCTGCAACTCATTCCTACACTCCTGTCTCCCTGCTGTACTTCATATCTTGTCCATAATAATAAGCATCATTGACTTATTATAAGTGGATTTATTATTATGTACTGTTTCTTTCTTCACTCCCCACTGTACTATAAGCTCCATGTGAATCTTCATTTTGTTCCCTGCCACATCCCATGCACTGAAACAGTGCCTAGCATAGAAAAGGTGCTCAATCCATATTTGGGGAATGAATGAATAAGTGAGTGGAAGAATGAGCTGTACATCTTCAGCCCCAGTTTAATGCTTTGCTTATCATAGGTGTTAAATTACTGGTTACTAATGAGAAGACCCCAGCATAGATCCAGTGAACTTTCTGGTGGCAGCTGCTCTGGACCCACTGGCACAGATTTGGACCTCATTCTTTCGGCTTGCATTTTTAGGACCAAACAAGAATCCTGGACAGACCCTCTGTGCGGTATAATAATAACAAACATGCTTCTCCCTGATTATATCGCAGAGGGTCCATCCGGGATTCTGGGGAAGAAGGCATGTTCAGGGCTCACCTGGCACCCTGTCCTCATGTCCATCCAAGCCAGCAGGTGGGGTGTTTCCTCTCTACTTGTCCCCACTCTGGGAAAAGTTCTCACTGCTGACCAGGGCCCTAGCTTTCAAACTTCAGTCTGATCTGGCTTCACATCTTGCTCTAATCTTAGCAACCATACCTCTTCGTGGCTGGTTTCAACTTCTAGGCCCATTCAGCAGCTGCCTTCTGCTGTGCTGTCCCCAGAGCCCGTTTCCAGGCATTAGTTCCAGTCTTCCAGGCCTGCTCCTGCCCTTCTCTCTTCTTCCCAGTATCTGACCTCTGATTCCATTTCCCTGGCAATTGTTGTCTGAAACACCAAGACCCATAGCTCAATAGCTCCCAAAGAGAACCACCAGTCTGATTTGCAGTAGGCTCCCTGCACTGGACACCGTAGCTGCCTATCTCATCCCAGACCACGGAAAGAACAGGGCTACTGGGCTCTGCATTGCCCACAGCTTAGCCTGTATCCAGGCCCTGCCTTTCTTCCTCCATTTATAATCAATCGACCACTAATCTGCTTTCCAGACTCACACTTCCTTGGTATCCTTACCTTCCTGGTGTGCTCCTGAATCTAGAATCCCAGCCTTAGCCTGTCCTGTGGATTCCAGACTTCTGTAAGTTGGGTCTCAATTTTATTCTGATTCTATTGTTATTCAACACCCACATGCATTTGCATCCTGGGAAGCTGGAGGGAGGTAAGGAGGCAGAAAATGGAGTTGCAGGCCTGGGTGGGGCCTGCTCAGTGCTTTCCAGGACAAGAATCAGGACCAAGAACAAATAGAGTTTTGTGTGCTATTGGTAGGAATATAAATCAGCACAGCAACTCTGGGAAACAGTATATAGAGTTTCCTCAAAAAATTAAAAATAGAATTATCGTATGATCCAGTAATTCTGCTACAGGGTATTTACCCAAAGAAAATAAAAACACTAATTCAAAAAAAAATGCAACCCTATGTTTATTGCAGCATTATTTACAGTAACTAAGATATGGAAGCAACACAGTGTCCGTGCATCGACAAAAGGATAAAGAAGATGTGGTGTGTGTGTGTGTGTGTGTGTGTGTGTGTGTGTGTATAATGGAATATCACTCAGCCATAAAAAAAGAATGAGATTTGCCATTTGTAACAACATGAACAGATCTAGAAGGTATAAGGCTGAGTGAAACAAGTCAGAGAAAGACAAATACCATATGATTCCACTCATATATGGAATTTAAGAAACAAAACAAAGAAAAAAAGACAAAAAAAAACAGACTCTTAAATACAGAGAACAAACTAATTGTTATCAGAGGGGAGGTGGGTGGAGGAATGGGTGAAGTGGATGAAAGTGTTAGGAATACACTGTGAGGGACAACATGGTGGTGCAGTCAGTTGAGTGTCCGTCTTTTGGTTTTAGCTCAGGTCATGATCTCAGGGTCATGGGGTCGATCCCGGCATTGGGCTCTGCACTCACTGTGGTGTCTGCTTAAGATTCTCTCTCCCTCTCCCTCTGCCCCTCCTGCTTGTGCTCACTCGCTCACTCTCAAATAAATTAATTTTTTAAAAACTTTTTAAAAGGACTACACTTATTGTGATGAGCACTGAATAATGTATAGAATTGGCAAGTCACTGTGTTATACACCTGAAACTAATATATCACTCTGTATTAATTATACTTCTATAAAAAAAAGAAAGAAAACTGGGGATTTACCCCAAAGATAAAGATGCAGTGAAACGCCGGGACTCCTGCACCCCGATGTTCATAGCAGCCATGTCCACAATAGCCAAACTGTGGAAGGAGCCTCGGTGTCCATCGAAAGATGAATGGATAAAGAAGATGTGGTTCATGTATACAATGGAATATTCCTCAGCCATTAGAAACGACAAATACCCACCATTTGCTTCAAAGTGGATGGAACTGGAGGGTATTATGCTGAGAGAAGTAAGTCAATCGGAGAAGGACGAACATTATATGGTCTCATTCATTCGGGGAATATAAAAAATAGTGAAAGGTATTAAAAGGGAAAGGAGAGAAAATGAGTGAGAAATATCAGAGAGGGTGACATAAGAGACTCCTAACTCTGGGAAATGAACAAGGGGTAGTGGAAGGAAAGGTGGGCAGGGGGGTTGGGGTGCCTGGGTGACGGGCACTGAGGTGGGCACTTGACCGGATGAGCACTGGGTATTATGCTATATGTTGGAAAATCAAACTCCAATTTAAAAATATACAAAAAAGAAAAAAGAAGAAGAACAAATGGAGTTTCAGGGTATAATATGAGCCACATCTTTTCAGTCCTGTCCTAACAGGTTAGAAAGGATGAGAGTGGGCCTATACCTGAAGTAGTGAAGGTAACTGTCAGCATCTTCTGAATCTGATGTCATTAGACCAGAAAGCTATAAGTCTTCACCTGCCTCTGGCCAACTTTCCTTGGGCTTTGCTAAAGAAGGGAAAGGGGACATAAAGTGTCAGCATTGGTGGGGAGAGGCAGAGAGTGGCCTGGGCTCCCAGAGTCAGAGTGCTATCTGCATGTATGAGCTTCCTGTTTGCCGCTCTAACAAAATACCACAAACTTAGTAGCTTACAACAACAAAATTTGTCATCTTATAAGTGTAGAGATCAGAATTCTCACCGGCCAGTCTAGATGTTGGCAGAGCTGGTTCCTTCTGGAAGCTCCAAGGGGAAAATTGTGTTGTTGTTGTTGTTGTTGTTGTTGCTGTTGTTTTCAGCTTCTAGTGACAATCTGTAATCCTTGGCCAAAGCACCCTGCTCCAACCTCTGGTCCATTAGCACATTGCCTTGTCCTCTGATTCTGACTGTTACCTCCTGCCTCCTTCTTATAGGGACCCTTGTGATCACATCAGGCCCACCTGGATAATCCAGCATCATCCCTCCATCTCAAGATCCCTAACCAATCACATGTACAAAGCTCCTCTGGCTGTGTCAGGTAACATTTGCAGGTTCAGGGATTAGGCCATGGACATATTTGAGGGACCATCATTCAGCTTCCCACAGTCCCTGTGGGGTCAAGGCACACCTCATCATATAGCTGGGCCCACTCATCCTTCCCTAGGTTTATCTAGGAAATTCATGTCAAGGTGAACCCCCAGGTTGGAGAGGAAGTGAAGTCCCCTGGGAATCTATCAATAAAGGAATCCATGAGAGAGACAAGCGGCCATCCCAGCCCTCCTGCTCAGGTCTAGGAACATCTCACATGTCACTTGGCCCTCCCACTTCGGAAAACCTCTGGAAGGATCTTCTCTGGTCCATGTCCTCCCCTGGCTGCTATGTGATCCTGATGGAAGAGGAGGCCAGAATTCAAACCCGGGCCATCTGGCTGCCCAACTCCAGCACTGGGCCATCCCACCTTTCCTGCTCAGGACTTAACACCAAAAGATCATTCTGTGTGTGGTTGGGAAAGAGGAATGACTAGGAACACAGAGGATTCTTAGGGCAGTGAAAATGCCTGGCATGATACTATCTGATGGATACATGTCCTTGTACATTTGTCCAAACCCACAGAATGTACAACACTGAGCCTGAACCTATGGGTGACAAGCACATGTCCATGGTGGATCATTGATCGTAACAAATGTCCTGCTTTGGTGGGGGCTGTTGATAATGGGGAGGCTGGGCATGTGCAAGACCAGGAGGTAAGTGAGAAACCTCTGCGCCTTCCTCTTAATTTTGCTGTGAACCTAAAACTTCTTAAAAAACATAGGAACATAAACTTGAAAAAAAAAAAAAAAGTCAGGGCGCCTGGGTGGCTCAGTGGTTGAGCGTCTGTCTTCGGCTCAGATTGTGATCCTGGGGTCCTGGGATCGAGTCCCGCATCAGGCTCCCCGCAGGGAGCCTGCTTCTCCCTCTGCCTGTGTCTCTGCCTCTCTCTGTGTATCTCTTGTGAATAAATAAAATCTTGAAGAAAAAAAAAGTAAAGTAGACACCAATGAAATGAGGCAGCCTTCAGTTCCTAAGTAATTACCCAAGAGAAGTGAAAGTGCACATCTATAGAAATATAGAACGTGAGCGTTCTTAGCAACTTAGCAACTCGTATGTGTCTGTACTTTTTCATAATAGCCAAACAACGAAAACAGCCCAAATGCTCATGTCACAGGAAAAGATCAACAAACCGCAGTATATTCAGATAATGGAATATTACTCAGAAGTAAAAAGAAATGGACTATTGTAATGCAGTAATATATATATACACATATATATATATGTATATATATATATATATATACAATCTCAAAAATCATTCTGGCGGGAGGGTGGATGGTGAGGGGGAGCAAGAGAACAGAGAAGTGAATCAAGAGGATCTTGTAGCTTCAAGGTAAAAGACGTGGGTGGCAGGCCTGCAATGGGAGCAGCAAAAACAGAGAAAAATGAATGGTCTTAAGGTAGACTTGAGATCTGGAAGAAATTCGGCAGATTCCTCGGTTTTGAGCCTGAGCAATAGAGTAGATGATGCCTTTTCTAAGAGAGGACCAGGGTCCCTGGGGCTGGTCCCGGAGCCCCAGTATCCTGGCCCTTGGGTAGCCCCTGAGGCCACACCAGCCCTCAGCCCCACTCTCGAGAAGGCCCAGCACCCGGACGCCAAGGTTAGCCTGTGTTGGCGGGCCTATGCCAAGAACCACAAAAGCCTCATTTTATTTAAAACACAGGGCTTGGCCGAATTCCCTACCTAGACAGAGACAAGCCCATTACTTCATCTTGTGAGCTGCATTACAGCCTCTGTTTCCGTGTATCTATTAGCCAGGCCTCTGAGCCGAAAATCCAGCCAGTCCATCAATCACTCCTCCTGAGGCCCACAGACCCGGCAGCAGAGGCCAGGATCCCAGCTGACATCTGACATCCGTCGACGTTGGCGCATGGGACCGAACCCCCAAGACTTTCCTGCTGGTGCGGAAGGGGCCTCACTGCTTTATATTTTTAATTAAAAGCAGATTTTTATCAAACTCCCCCCAAATCTATTGGGGGAACTGTAATTTTGCTTCCAATCTTCCTATTTAATACTCCCCTAATGCCCATAAAAAGCTTTGGAGTTTCAGCTCATGATTTGAATCTTTACAGATAATTAGCTGGTAGGATGACTTGGAGAGAGAAGCAGGTATATATTTTCACAACTTGGTCGGGAGTGGGTGGGTAAGCTGTGGGAAAAGCGTCCCCAGGCAGTCTTGGCACATCTCCGCTCCTGAAACATAAACATGCAATTCATTTAAAGGCACATTCATTTAGGTTCCTTAATTGTGGCCATAAAAACTGCTTTCCCCTCTTACTTCTGCGGCTCCTTATTATAATGCCACTTGGCTCTCCCTGCTTCGACATCCCCCTGCACGACCCTCAGTATTTCACCTACCCTGCCCCTTGCCCCCTCCACTCACCCCTTGCTCCCTGTGGCCCCTTAGCAGTGGACAGGCCTTTCCTGTGTCTCCCTGCCCTCCTGCTCCTCCAGCCCCCTGCTCCTCCCTCATCTCCGTTTCTCTCCCACACCACCCAGCGACGATCACCTTCTGCTGACCGCCTTCTCTGTGGGTCAGGAACGATGCTTTAACACATGTACTTACAAGCCTTACCACAATCACGTGAAATGGTAGTGCTACACACACACACAACCACACATGTACTCACACCACACACACACACACACACACACAATGTGCGCATATATTTCTTTGACATTTGAAGAATTTGAGGCTCCTAGAAGTGGCATGGGCCCCTGTTTTCTCTTTATCTTTTGTCCCTTTCCACTCCTCACTCTCATATACTTGATAAATAGATGATAGATAGATAGATAGACACAGAGATACATAAATAGACATATGCACAGACAGGCACACAGATGGACAGACAGACTGACAGAAGGGTGAATATTAGGATAGTTAGTAAAAACAAGACAGGTATAGACACACAGACATAGACATAGATGATGTAGAGATAGATGATGGATGGATAGATGGATGGATAGATCTATTAGACTAGATAGATGATAGATAAATGGATGGGTGGATGGATGGATACATCTATTGGTGGATGGATGGATGGATGGATGGATGGATGGATGGATGCATAGAGAGATAGAGAAAGAGAGAAGGTAGGACAACAGCAACTGGGAAAATTAACCCAATACCTCATTTCCCCTTTCATACATCTTCCCATGCAACCTTCTCAGTCACATTTCTCCTTCCACTTGCCAGCCCTCTGCTCTTCTGCTAGCTCAGTGAAAACTCCATGAGGTAAATGGTAAAGTCTGGAAACAACAAGAAAGTAACTAAGAGGCTGCGTGGCTGCCCAGGTGTGAATCGGGACACATGAGACAGTGGGTGTGAAGGCTCTATCTTGACACACAGTAATTGAATAGAGTCAAGGTCCCAGGGAAGGTGCTTACCCCGTGGTTCCCCACCTTACTGTGCATTTGAATCACCCAGATGGCTTCTCAAAACACAGTTTGTTGATTCTGATTCAGTAAGTAGGGCTTGAGAACTCACATTTCCCACAAGTTCCCAGCTGGTCCAGGGACCTCACTTGGAGAAGCTTTGCTGCAAAGCAATGATCAGAGGTTAACGTGGCTATTACGGTGATGTTAAATCATGTCTCTTTTAATTAAACCATGTAATCTGGCATATTTGAAAATGAAGGAAACAACAGTGGTTTGATTGTTTTCAAGGGTGGGTCAAAATGTCAGAGGATAACTGACTTGAAACGATCAACTGAACACCCCGCCCCATGACACTATCTGGAACTCTCATCCCCGCTTACTGTGGTCCTACCCATCTGCGTCCTTGTCCTGCACAATGAAAACAAAACCTTGCCTGTCTCATTTTCCACTGGAACTCTGAGGCCTAAAACTCTGTCTGAAATTCTGGATGTGTGTGTGTGTGTGTGTCCCTGTGTGTATCTGTGTACCTGTGTATGTATGAGTGCTGCGTCTGGCGAATGAGCCAATGAATGGATAGGTTGCCCTATAGAGACTGCCATGAAATGGGCAGGAGAGTGGGCACAGAGCCCGCCCACCCGGGCTGGAGCCCCAGCTTCACCATGTGTACCAGCTCAGAGTCCTGAGCAGGAAATCTCTGAAATATCATGCTCCTTCCCTAACAAGTCCTCCTTCCCCAGGCAGAGTCCTGAGCAGCTCGCACAGCCTCTGGAAGTACACTTAGCTCCTCAACTGAGGCATCTGACTTCCCCAGCCCTGTTCTCGTCGCTGGCACCAGCTCAGAAGAGACCCAGTGAAGGGGAAAGTCCTTCCATCAGTACTAAAAATAATCGCATTGATCTCCTTCTTACTGTGGCATCCTTCCCCCCACTTCGGGTTTTTCTTGCTCTTCTTATTTAACATACCCTCCTCTGGGCTTTACACTTGGTACGAGATCCTTCTGGCTTTGATAAGAGATCGTATGACCCTCCCTGCGATGTCACATTCACAACTGTTCCCCTCAACCAGGACCTAACTTGCACGGCCCGATGCAAAATGAAAATGAGGGCTCTTTTGTTTAAAAAATTCTTAGGAATTTTAAGACAGGGACAGTGGAGCATTAAACCACAATGCAGAACCCTGTAAGTGTGGGATCCTGAGCTACACGACACAGTTTGTACAGAACCCAAGTTTCTAGTAGATAGAGCCCCTCACCCACTCCAGAGGAGTTCTGTCCTCGCTTGACATATTGTCTGTGGGATTATGAGTGATCCCTGAGTTCGCATCCCTCCTGGGCGTTCGTCAACTCCAAGGCAAATATTCTATGCCCTCTACTCCGGTGGGGTCCCTGTAAAGTAATTTCTCAAGTGGCCTTCCCTGACCCAAAAGAACACTCAAACAGGTGGGTAAAAGAAACCCCTTAGGGAACTGCTTGCACCCCTTTCCTTCCCCCATCCCAATCGCTGACTCCTAGCAGAAACCAGGAGTATTCTCTCAGCAGAGCAGTGAGCACTGTGCAATGAACTTGCATGGAGTTGCACGCAGGTGCCTGCAGGGACGGGCATTTCCTCTTGGAGTGAAGGAAGCAGTGAAGTCTTAGGAACCACACCCTGATTCTAAAAATGGGTCAGCTCATTATTGGCAGGCGTTCTCAGAGGCCTCGAGGGCAAAATAAGTCAAATACAAAACGGCTATTAACTTCCTCAAGTTTCGAACCAGCTGGGGAAATTAGAAAAACTAACATAAAAATAGAGCTTGCAACCCTGACAGTGACTTAACTGAAAAGCATAAAGAGGACATCAGTCACAGGGGAAGGGTCCTTTCCCTGGCACAGCATCTCTCTAGCGGGACTGAATTTAGAACTCCGCTGGGGCAAGGTTAAAGGAAATTAAAGGAGTTTCTGGAATTTGGGCTGTGTTTTAAAATCACGGCAGGAGCTTTTAAACCAAAACAAAAGCAAAACAGCCCAGGCGCTATGGAGGGCAATTCAATAAGAATTCCTTCTGGAGGAAAAGTTACTTTTGTAACTTTTTATGTAGAATATTTTAAGAATATACAACATAGAACTCTATGCTCAAGGCTCATCCAATATCAATAATTAATGGGTCAGGACCAATCTTGCTTCCCCGCCCTCACCTCTTCCCACCTCCCTCCTCAAAATACAGTTTTTTTGAAGCAAAACACCAGATGTCAAACTTCAGAATGTATCTCTGAAAGACTCTTTTTTTTTTCTAAGATTTTTATTTATTTATTTATGAGAGACACACAGAGAGAGAGAGAGAGAGAGAGAGGCAGAGACACAGGCAGAGGGAGAAGCAGGCTCCATGCAGGGACCCCAGTGGGGGACTCGATCCCAAGACTCAGGATCACGACCTGAGCCGAAGGCAGACTTTCAACCACTGAGCCGCCCAGGAGTCCCAAGAGATATTGTGGTTTTAAAACATAACCACAATATCCTATCACACCAAAAAACAAACAAAAAAAAAAGTAAATAAACTCTCTGTAATAGTAATTCTTCAAATGATTCCTCAAATAATTTTTCAAAATCTGATTCTCCCTGTTTGATATATTTCTTTACCATTGACTTCATTCATTCATTCATTCATTCGTAAGGGGATAGTTTATTGAATACACCACAAGGGAGCAGTGGGCAGGACAGCAAAGGAGAGGCTGTCTGCACGCTCCTAAATTCTTTTAATCTGTAAGTTCCTGCTCTCTTTTTTATTAAGCGATTTCCTTTTTACTTTTTCAAATGAAGAAATGAAGACAGGCATCCTGTGGAGTTTCTCACTGGAAAACATACTGTCCTCTCCTTTCTTAAATTAACATAGAGGACCACACTTTTACCCTGTTTTCTCTTTAGATAAGCTCTATGCCCAGCGGAGGGCTTGAGCTCAGAACTCCAAGATCAAGAGTCACATGCTGTACTGATTGAGGCGGCCACGTGCCGCCCCCAATATTTTTAGCTTTTTTCACTAACTCCTGGAGTTTGCTTCCTCCTGCAATGTAGAGAGGCTCACTCCCTCCCCCGGGTGCCTGGTACTCTATCATGAGGATGTGCCACAGCTCCTTCTGGGTTATTTCTAGTTTGTCGCTATTACAAATAGAGCTGACGTGTAGAGCCTTCTGTGTATGACTTCTCATAGTTTCAGACTCCTTAGTAGATCCAGGGTTGAGAACTTCTGATCTAGAGAGAAAAGCAGATGGTTAAGAGACCTAAGTTTGGGTCCCAGCTCTTATCTCACCTTCCTCCTTGTAAGATCTAGATCATAGTATCTGGAAAATATCTGGATAATAAGCTACCTCATAGAGGGTGGACAGGGTTTAATGAGATAATGTATGCAAGGTAATCTATCCTCAGCACAGTTTAAGAGGCTCGTGTTGCTGTTATTGTTGCTGTGAATCTTTAAATTTCTTATTTAGCCTCCCTGTTGGGTTCCTCGGCTATCCTGACCATCTCAGATGTCGGCACAACAAAATCACATTGTCGCAGCAAAATTTCTTGCAACAGCTATGATCTCTGAGAATGCAGAAAACGGTACTGTCTGCATCACCAGGATCACAGAGGGGGGCCCCACGGGAGATAAGGAGCTTCAGGGTGGTGGCACCCTCACCCCGGGAGCTGTCCCTACAGGGCTTCTTGCCTCAACTGAGTCAGTAGGACAACCTGTCAATTCACTCAAACCACTAATTTAATTGATTTTTTATTTTCTACTAAATTGACAGACTGAGTAAATGGACCAGATTGATTGGCTGTTTTGATACCATTTAGATCCAGCTTGAGTGGAGCTAATCATGAAGAGGGAAATAATTATTATTGACATTGCTGCAGTGATCAGACACCCTGCGAACAAGGACCAACAGAGGAGCGCTGGGACCCTTCCTGTGTCAACCTCTTCACGTTCCACCCGGTCCAGGCTCGGAGGACAAACCCTGCCCAATGCACTGTACTGCGTTACAGAGGAGACCAAAATAGGGGGCAGATGGGCAGGAGGGAGGTGCTTTGGAAAGGATCGATCAATACTTACATGTGCATGATTATCCAATTCTGCATGAATAGAAGAGCTAACAGATCTGAGGGGACACAGACACTCCCCACGACAGGGTGAATAATGGCCCCCATAGTCCCGGGGACCAGTGAGTGTTATTTAACTGGAGGTGTGATTAAATTAAGGATCCTTAGATGAGGAGATTTTACTGGACTATGTGGGTAGGCTTAATGTACCCATAGGAAGGAGGCCAGGAGGGGATTTGGCCATGGACGAACAGTAGGACAGATGAGGATGGAAGCAAGAGGTAGCAGGGCCGTGAGAAGGCCCACCCACACTGCAGGCAGACTCCAGAAGCTGGAAAAGGCAAGAACATGGATTTTCCTCTAGAACCTCCGGAAGGAGCCAGCCCAGCCGATGCCTCGCCTTTAGCCCAGTGACACCAATTTCCGACTTCTGGCCTCCAGAACTGTGAGAGCGTGAATGGGTGCTGCTTGAAGCCACCAAGTTAGTGGTGTTTTCTGACAGCAGCCACAGAGAACCAACACACTCTCACCAGTGGTCTGCTGGCTGCAGTCCTCAGCGGGACACTGCAGGGCAGGAGGGGAGGCGGAATGACCAGCAGGGGTCCAAAGCCATGCTGTTTTCTTTTCTTTTTTTTTTTTTTAAGATATTATTTATTTATTTTAGAGAGAGAGCGAGAGAGATCACGAGCTGGGAGGAGAGGGAGAGGGTGGGATTGTGACCTGGGCCAAAGCCAGATGCTTCACTGACTGAGCCCCCCAGGTGCCCCTGCCGTTCTGTTATCAATGTGGGTTCCATGTAAGATTACATTGAGGGAAAAGAGATTCTTCTGACCTGGGGGGAGACAGCAATCTGAAATTGAAAAAGTTGATATTTGTGCATCCAACATGCGGAAAACTCTTGGATCGGTGCCTGGCACACCGTGAATGTACCATGACTGTTTCGCGGCAGTGGCCGAGGCGGTTATTTCCTGCTCCGACTCCTTCATGGCACAGATGATAATACAGCTCCGAGCAGCTGGGTGACTTGCCCATTGGCAATCGGCTCTTAGATGCGGAGCTGATACTAGAACCCTGGTCTGTGTAACCACAGTGTCTCCTGCAGCACCCCCCCCCCCTTGGGGTTTCTCCCAAATAGTTAATGCCACCAGCTGACTGTGCCTTACGTGAAAATTAAACTTGCTGCATAAAAGCTGTTTTTCTCCTATGCCTTGTGTCTGTATACAGAGCCACTGCCAAATTCCAAGGAGGGCTGAGCACTCCGGGAGCTCCCAGTGTTGCCCATCCCTTTGGTGGGCTCCAGGGCCAACAGGTGATCTCGGATGAGCAAAGGGAGAGCTGCTTCTGGTCCTAGCGCCCCCCCAACCCTGTACCCAGCAGCCAGAGAGGAGAACGCCGTCTGCCTGCAGAGCAGATTGCTGCGGAGATGGGAGCAGCCAGGCCGGGGCTGGTGAGGCGGTGGCAGGGACAGCTGCCGGCCCATTAGGAGCACCCCAGTGCAGTCTGGGCCCCACCACAGCTGCTCACAGCCGGGACGCCCCTGAGCAGCGCAGCAGAGGCAACAGTCTCCGGCCTCTGGAGCGGGGGGCTCTCGCCGCTCAGTCACCTGCTCTGATGTCCTGCTGAGGAGGTGTCCTGTGGGCTGAGCACCAAGCATGAGGAGGAGGATCTTTCAGCCCAGCCAGTGCTTCTCTGTCATCGCACCACGGAGCATAAGGGAGAAAGAAAGCACAGGTGCGTCAGGAAGACACAGCCCGGTGTCATCCCACTCCCGGGGCGCTCGTGGCTTCACCTAGAGACGCATGGCCTCTTCTTGAAATAAAGCTTCTCACCTGCGATCAGGGTTCTCAACTAGCCGGTCCCTATTCACCGCGCAAGCCTTCCTTCTACTTGTCCATTCTGCCAAACGGGATGGGTTACTCACTGGCCCCCAAACATGCCATCCCACTGGAACACAAGCTTCATGACGGAGGTGACTTCGAGTGTCCTTTCATTGCTGTGTCCCATTCACTGTGGGCCTGGCTCACAGTGGGCCCTAGAAATATCTGTGGAGGAATGAGCACCACTCATTCGGTGCCTGCTAGGATGTCCCTAAGGCTAAAACTCAAGACAAATCTACGTAATGCCCTCAAGGACATCTTCTACCAGTTAAAACATAAAATATCAGTATTTGCTGACTATAAGAATACCCTATATAACATTGGGTTAATAACATGTTTGTAGTTGTCACATCGGGTATCAACTATACTTCAATAAAATAAGCTCACAGGGTAGATGTGAAAATCAAATGAGATACTCTGTATAAAGCACTGAGCCCAGTCACTGACAGAGTACAGCCCGGTCGCTGTTAGCTATTATTATATTGCTGTTTTTACAAAGATTACTAAAACAGCATTCAACGCAGGAGACAAGTCAACAACTTCAATCCAAAATGAGAGGTGTTGTCACAAAAAGGTATGGACAAGGCTCTGTGTGTTCTCAGTCTCTCTCTCTCTCTCTCTCTCTCTTATTTATTATTTGACAGCGAGAGACAGAGACAGAGAGAGAGACAGAGAGAGACAGAGCAGGGCGAGGGGCAGAGAGAAAGAGAGAATCCCCAGCAAACCCCTGCCAAGTGTCGAGCCCCACACCGGGCTTGATCCCATGACCTGAGATCACAACCTGAGCCAAAATCGAAAGCTGAACACTCAACTGACTGAGCCACCCAGGTGCCCCAGACTCACACTCTTAACATGTATCTAGAACCACAGCCTTGTCACACCGTGTCCATCAGCCCCATTCTAGTCCAGGCTGCCCACGTTTCTCACTTACGTGATTTCAGTGGCCCTCCCAACTCTTCTCTCTGCCCACCCCAGCACCCCCAGTCTATTCTTAACCCAAGAGCCAGGGGTTCTGCTAGAACTTCAGTCGGCTCAGATTGCTCCTTTGTTGAAAATCTTCCAGTGGCTGGCAATCTTTCTCCAAGTAAAAACCAGTTATTACTGCCTATGGCAGTGGTTAATTTTATGTGTCAACTGGGCCACAGGATGCCCAGATAGCATTTTGAGTGTGTCTGTGAGGGTGTGTCCGGATGAGATTAACATTTAATCAGTAGACTGAGTCAAGCAGATAGCCCTCCTTAATGTGGGTGGGCCTTGTCTAATCTGTCGAAGACCTGAACAGCCCCAAAAGGCTGACCAAGAAGGAACTCTACTTGCCTAAATTCGAGCTGGTACATTGGCCTTTTTCTGCCTTGAGACTCAAACTAAACCACTGGCTTGGGCCTCAAGCCTCCTGGCTTTCTGACTGGAACTGCATCGCCAGCTCTCCTGGGTCTCCAGCTTGCAGATGGCAAATCGTGGGACTCCTCAGCTCCATAACTGTGTGAGGTAATTCCTCACAATTCTTTTAATTATATATAAATACATATAACATATACTTATATGTTAATATTATATATACTAACCTCTTCCAATATAAACATGGATTTATATCCTATTGATTCTGTTTCTTTGGAGGACCCTGCCTAATACACCTAGAGAGCCATGGGTGGTCTGCCGCCTGCCCCAACTCTGACACTGTCCTCTATACTACCATCCTTCTACTTCCCCCTCCTCCTCGGTTTTTCTCCAGCCATGTTGGACTTGCTGTTCCCCGAACATGAGAAGCCCTTTGCCTAGAATGCTCTTCCCTCCAGGATATAAGGGCCTCATGTCTTCTTTCTAGTCTGTATCCAAATGTTATATGACTATGAAGTTTTTCCAAACCTACTTACTTGTGTATGTACACACACACACAAACACAGTCTTTTTACTTTATTTCCTCTAAATTGCTTTAATGTTCTCTATAGCACTTATCAATATATCTGACGTGCTACATGTTTACTCATTTGTTTAATACCAATCCATCCATCTTTTCCAACTAGAATACAAATTTCTTGAGAGTAGCAACTTTGTCTCACTCATGGCTCTGTTCCTATCACCTAGACTGGCACCCAGCACTGGTACCTAGTCATGCTTTATTGTCTATTTGTTGACTGGATTAATGAGTAGATTAAAATTTCAAGCTCCACTGTAGAAGGAGAGAAAGGTATTCTACATCGGTGGCAATAGAGGATATATAGAAGGTTGGTAGAAGATCGGGGTTTTGCTGAGCGCTGCTTGGGAACCAGACAACAAAGGATTCAGGGGTTTGCCCTCCAACAGGGACCTGGAGGACAGTCATCCATGCTGCTGATTAAAGGCTGATCTTTATGCTTTAACAGCCTGCAGAGCAAAGAGCATGTTTGACATCCTCGCCTATAAATTAGGGAGCCCAACCAGGATATAAGCTTGAGGTGAGCTGAGTGAGTAGCCTCATGAAGGGCCAAGATTGTCCTCAGAAAACAGCTCTGGGCCTGCTCCAATACCAAGATAAATTAGAGGCAGAAGCCCTAAAGTTCAATGCCAATGAGAACAGCTGCAATATTTTTAGTTGGAAATAGCCCACCAGAGTCATAAAATCTCAATGAAGAAATCAAACATAGAAGGCCTAGTTTTAAGCAATGTGACATCCTGGTAAAATCTCCAAGAGAAGCTGCTGGTGAAATATTGCCCCAAGTAAGTAAATGAGTTGTCTCACAAAAAATGGTTGTCAGAAGAAAGAAGTTGAGAAAGCTAAAGTTACAATGTACTTTGTGGACAGAAAGGAAAAACAGGTGCTGGAACTGGAGAGCGCTGGCCTGGCTGTGCTAGAGGAGTAACCAACCGGGGGACCCAGCGCGCGCTAATCATCGTCACCCATGAAATGAGGTATTAATTGCTCTACCCTATTCCATAGGGTAATAAGAGTCCAATGAGAAAAGTTTGCAGAAAAGACTTAAAGAATTATGAGCCCCATTTAAGTGTGAAATAATAGCAGTGGTCTATCAGCTAGGAGTTTTAAACGAGATGTTCCACAGATGGAAGTTAGGTGGACAAGGATTCCCGCAATGGATTAACTACTACTAGGGAAGCAAGAGTAACTTAATACTACATCTATGACACAGCTCGCATCATGAAAGGGCTTCCTTCCTTCCCGTCTTTGCTACCCATCCCAGTCTTGTGTCAATCAACATCACATTGTCAAACTAGACATGGACAAGACACCTCCTAGAGTCCTGCTGGCAGTTGTAATCAGCAACCACTGATTATAAATATCATACATGTTCAAAATGACGTGTGTTCCAGGATATTTATCACAGCCTTGTTTATAACAACAGAAAAAGATCTATTACGGTTCAGTGTTGATTTAAAAACACAAGATACCTCAAAGAATGAAATTCTATGCCACAATTCCTAAGCTCTAAGAAGCTCTTTCTATACTGATATGACATCATTGCCAAAATACATGAAGTTTAAAAAAAAAAGGAACAGAATGGTGTGTGTGTAGTTTGCTACTATTTATATAAGAAAGGGAGAGGAAAAGAAGATATGTGTGGGGGTTTTTGCTTGGATCCACAGAATATCTCTGAACATATACCCATGAAACAAAGAATGCTGTTGCCTCCAGGGAGAAGGACTAGACATGAATGAATTAATGAATGAATGAACGAACAGGAGACAGGTCGAGCGATAGATTATTCATTATATATCCCTAATGCCTTTTGAGTTTTGTCCCACATGAATGCATTTCCTAAAAATTTAAATTAAAAATAAAAGGCCAATGTAAAATACACGAGATGTGCTCATTGAAGAAAATTTCAAAGCAGCAAAATATACAGAGAAAATAAGTATGACTCCATAGTCTCATAACTGGAAATGCTTATTATTAATGCTTGATATATTTCTTTCCAGCTGGGTTTTTTTTTGCATATTTTGCATAACTTTGATCACTTGGCCTATAGATTTATATCCTATCCTAACATCATATCATAAGCATTTTCCCATAACACTAAAATGTTTAATGGATGATTTCTACTCCATCTGATGCAAGTAGCATGATTTAACTAGTACCCTCAAACATTTAAGCAGTGTTCAATTTGTGGTAATCATTTTTGGGCATTGATCTCTGTGGCTCTGATCATATCTGCAAGCTGAATTCCTAAAAATAGATTTACTGGCTGGAAGGATATGAATTTTTTTTCAGTTCCTTCATACAGATTGCCAGAGTCCCTCCAGACACTTGTACCAATTTACACCCTAGCAGCAATATACGAGAGCGCCCTTACACGATGACCCAGGGCTGGCTGATGTTATGGCAGGATGCCAATTCTAGCCATTCATTCTCCAGCTTTGGATCGGAAACCAATAGAAAGAACAAGCTTTCTGAGAGCCTGCCTGCAGGCATAAATTATACAAGTTTGCTGATTTCTAAAACATCTTCTCTGGATTCCTGAGGAAGGTATCCAGAATTGATAGATATTCATAAAGAATGACACTGTTCCAAGTATTTTTGGAAACACTTGCTGAAAGAAAACACTATTTCATAAGGCAACTTTCTCTACCTACAACCAACCACTCCCAGCTTTAAATGAAGCCACACAACTGTGCCTCAAAAGGATACCAACAGTACATGGATTTCAAGTGGTTTGAGAAGCCAGACTCCTGGTATGAACATGGCTACACCAATAAGGATCCATCTCCTGCTTCTCATTTTACATCTTCCCTCACTAAAAATCACACAAAAGCCAAAGGAGCATTTAATCTGCACAAAATGTAGTTTCTACAGAATTCAGAGATGGATATAATCCAGATTCCAAAGGGCATACAAAGGACACCCAGACTGGGGGTGCTTGGGTGGCTCAGTGGTTGAGTGTCTGCCTTTGACTTAGATCACGATCCCGGGGTCCTTGGTTTGAGTCCTGCATCAGGCTCCCTGTGAGGAGCCTGATTCTCCCTCTGCCTATGTCTCTACCTCTCTCTGTGTGTCTCTCATGAATAAATAAATAAAATCTTTTTTTTAAAAACCCCCAGATTGGCTGAGGTTGGGCTGTGAATTGGGGGAAGGGAAGAGCAGAAGAAATAGGGGTGACAGGAATGCCCAGTGGGATAAATTTCAGAAAGTACCACCTAATTGACATGCTCAGAAGGTAAGGGCTATTTACAGGGACCAAGTGAACAGAACTGGTGACTTGGGCCCTCTGGGGCCCAACTGTCCCACTGCAGCAGACAGGAGAGAAGACGCACAGAGAATCACGGGCTGAGCCATGGCCAGTGGGAGTCCGTCTCCAGGGAACAGAGAGGCCGTCTGGACCCCTCCCCACACAGGATCTTCTAGCAAATAGTCGGCCCAGAAAACCCAACCCATTCTGTGGTGAACTACATGAATGAACAGCAACAACAAAAGCATTATTATTACCAGTCATTCCTGGAATATAGATAATAATACAGTTGCCCCTTGAGCAACATGGGTTTGAACAGCTTGGGTCCATTTATATGAGGTTTTTTTTTTTCCAATAAATTCAGCACAGTACACTCTAAATGTATTTTCTCTTCCTTATGATTTTCTTAATAACATTTTCTTCTCTCTAGCTGACTTTATTGTAAGAATACAGTATAGAATACATGTAGCACACAAAATATGCGTTCATCAATTGTTTATGTTATCAGTAAGGCTTCTGGTCAATAGTAGGCTTTCAGTACTTAAGTTTTTGAAGAGCCAAAAGTTACAAATGGATTTTTGACTGCCTAATCCCTCCATTGTTCAGTGGTTAATGTAGTAGTCATAGTATATATAACATCAGATAGATTATAAGTAGATAACAACAGCTATAATAATAATATAAAAAACTGGTTTGGGGTGCCTGGGTGGCTCAATCGATTAAGCATCTGCCTTTGGCTCAGGTCATGATCTCAGGGTCCTAGTATCAAGCTCCCCCATCTGGCTCCCTGCTCAGCAAGGAATCTGCTTCTCCCTCTGCCTCTGCCCCTCCCCTTGTTTGTGCTCTCTCTCTATATATATATCAAATAAATAAATAAAATATTTTTAAAATAATAATAATGTAAATAAATGGTTCAGCACCAACAGAGACTCTATAAGAAAAAATATGGTCAAAGGGCAGAAAAATCACTGATTTTCAAAAAATTCTCAATGAAATGTGGCTGGAAAAACTCAGGAAAGAATTAGAAAAAAATAGAACAAACATCACAGAAGCCTGATCACAGGAGTGAAGTGAACACAAAATAAAGAGGTACACACGTCGTAAAAAAAAAAAAAAAAGAGGTACAAAAGGGAGAAGATGCTGCAAAAAACGTAAAAAGGGACATGATGGATTTGCCAAACTTGAATAAAGCCACAAAATGAAACAAGGAGTCGCAGCACCCAAGAGATATGAGCACAGATATAAAAGACAGGAGAGCCAATATTAGACTCCCTTAAAAAAAAAAATAAAGTGAGCCAGAACAAGGAAGGAGAACAAATATTTAACAATACAACTCAAGAAAACTCTTCTGAAATAAAAGGCTTGACACTGCTAGCTGAAAAGGAATACTGTGGTCAGGGAAATCAACCCAGACGAGTCAACACTGACACATCTCCTTGGCAAAGCCATTGGACTTTAAAGGTAACTTTGATCTGGTGTTTAAAAGTTTGATTACAAGAGAGAGAAAAAAAAAACAGGTTGACTTCAGATTTCTCCCCGGCAAGGGTGTCGTCCACCCTTGACGACACCAGAGAGCTACCGAAAGCTCCCCAGGGAATCTCTGTCTCAGCCAAGAATTTTCTATTTATCCAAATAGTCCTCCAAGTATAATGACTGCAGACAAACAGTTGTGACCCTGCACACACCCCAGGATCACTGGCCTGCAGCCCTTTTTGAGGAAACTTCTAGAGGTAAATTGCCATCATGTGAGCTATGTCTGAGGTGCCAGAGCAAAAGAATTGGCTGAGTCTTACATACACACAGCTCCGAGCAAAAAAATGAAACACACACAGATTTGGATGACAGAGGAGAATATGAGTGTCATAAGCCCTGACGATCTAGGAACGATACAGGAACAAAAAAGTGGACAAGAGAAGACAAAGACAAAAGGCGGTGGATTAGGAAACATAATGTTACTGACCAAATTTAGGAGAAGTCTGAATTAAGGAGAAGAAAGGAAGGACAAAGGGACAGAAACACATTAGGTTTATTACATACTGGGAAATCATTAGAGACTGTAGAAAAATCGGGGCTAAGAGAATTATATAAAGCTATAATTAATTTTATGAAGGTAACAACTAGAACAAAAATACCAACCCTTCTAAATATCAGAACTACACACACACACACACACACAGCAAAGATCACAGAGTAAAATACTTAAGAAGGAGCAATTATAAATACTTGAGAAGAAGGACACATAAAATATGAAAAACTAAACCCAAACGGACCTATCTGTATGTAAATGAGTTTCAATCATTCTTGAGAGTAAAAGTTTTTCAGGTCATAGCACAAAGAAAATCCAAACTCCAAGCTGAAAAGAGGCAGATGTAAAACAAAGTAATTTAAAAAAAAAAAAAAAAAAAGCCTGGGGGCTCCTGGGCTACTCAGTCAGTCAAGTGTCTGACTTTTGATAGTGGCTCAGGTCATGATCTCAGGGTAGTGAGATCGAGCCCAGCCCTGCGTGGGGCGTGGAACATGCTTAAGATTTTCCCTCCCCTTCTGCTCCTCCTCCCTCCTCACATTTACTTTCTCTCTCTCCCTCTCTTTAAAAAAAGAAAAAGAAAAAAGAAAAGCCTGGACAAAGGTATACCAAGCAAAGGCAAACAAAATGAAAGCCAGGTTTGTGATCTTAATATTAGACAAAGTGGAATTGAGGCCAAAAAGCATTACATGATTTAATGCTAAAGAGTGCAATTCACAATTAAAATATAACAGTTATGAATATGTATATATCCAATTACCTAGCAGCAATATTCCTAAAGCAGAAGTTACTCAGACATATAGAAAAGGAAGCAAAAACCTGCCAGCAGCAGAAGACTTTAACTCAATTCTCTCAGTCCGTGATAGAGTAAGTCAGCAAAACATACGGTAAATCGTTGGTCCTTTACACCCAGCCATGCCAACTCTGGGGTGTATCCTTCAGATAACCTTATGCCCACACAAAATGACATGGGCACAGGCCATTTAATTCAGCAATATTTACAAAGGTGTGACTCTCCTTCTCACCAATAAGGGACTAGTTAAATATTATGGTATAACAACTCAATGAGCTGTACCATAAAGAAAAAAGGGACGAGGGTCTCTATGTATTGATAGAAAGAACTCCAACTCCACTATAGGTTTAAGGGAAATAGAAAAATCACAACGTACTGAAAAGTGTGTGTGATATACTACCTGTGGTGTAAAAGAGAAATAAGAGAATTTCACATTTGCTTTTATATATACATGAAGGGACTCTAAAAGGAGACCCAAGAAACTAGTACTAGTGGTTAGCTATGTGTGGTAGAGGGGAGGGGAGGGGAGGAAGTGAGCCAGGGAAAGGGGGGCACTTTTTACTGCAAACCACACACATACACACACACAGAGACACGTGCACGCGCACGCACACATACACATGCACACATACATACGCACACACATAGGCATCTGGCTATGAACATGACTGCATTACCCATTTATTTAAAGGCCACAAAATCCTGTGTGCAAAAGGGCTCTCGGCATAGTTTCTATCTGCTAATAGATAAAAAGTAAAATCAATGTCAATGTAACCCTCTGCTTTGTTTATAAATACTTATCATTCCCCTCTGAAACGTGAGCGGGCCCAATTAAACAAGCTGTAGCAAAAAAGCCTGTGGCGTCCCCTTAACCCTGTCCCTAGAAAGCCAAGTCTTATTCTCGAGGCCTCTAATCCAGGCTGTACAATTTGGCTATGATTTGAACGGTAGCTAGCTCCAATTGAGATGTGCCGTCACTATAAAATACACTCCAAAGTTCAGAGGCTTTGGATTGGAAAAAAGAGTATAAAACACCTCGTTAATTTTTGACATTGATTACATGTTCAAATAATAATATTCTAGATATATTGGGTTAAATAAAGTATGTTATTTCAATTACTTTCACCTGTTTCTTTTTACTTTCTTAACTGGGCTGCTGGAACATTCACCATCACAAACGTGGTTCAGTGGGTGGCACTGCTTTTGTGGGGGAAACGTAAGCAAACAGGCTAGATGAGATCATGCTGCATAACAAGCAACCCTAGAAATCACACTGACTACGACAATGCTCATTTCTTAGTCCTAATACAGGAGCAATGTGAATCAGCAGGGGACTCTGCTTCTGCATCGGGTGAGGTACCCAGGCTGACAGAGGTGCCATCCCAACACATACGCTCCTAGTCACAGCAACGGTGAGAAGGGAGCTCAGTGAATCACACACTGACTCTCAAAGTTTCCTCCTGGAAGTAACACGCATCACCAGTGCTCATATTTCATTGGTCAAAGCGAAGCCCATGAAAATGTCTGATTTCATGGTGAGCGGAGAGGTGTGATCTTCTTACATGATGAGAAGAAAAAGACAGAAATACCTGATGACAGAAATACCTAATGAACCGCACACGTGACCAGTCATCTCACTGTATGTCCTATGCAAGGCTAAAGATGATGTCTACTCAGCCACAGGTATTGATCCCAAATGACTTGATCCTGTTTTTTAGAGTTGACTTCCATTCAGAAAGAAAATAATTTGGGGGAATGCACAATGACATGAAGCCCTCCTAAGTCCTCTCATTTGACCTGCTAACACTTAAATACTTCCAGTAACTGGGGTGTCCACTCAATCAGAAGGAGATCCAATGCCATGTTTGGCAGCCTGTTTTTACAAATTTATGCTGAGCCGAATCTGCTTTGTGCTTTGGACGCTAATTCAGAGCCATGCAGTATATATTTCATCCACCTGTCACCAAAGAGCTTTCAAATATGTGGTGACATCTACCACTTCAGAAGCTCTCCGGGCTATCTCAACTGTTCTTTGTAAAATGGTGTCATATCTTCCCACTACCTTGGTTCTTGTACTAGAAGGCCCCCATCTCAGATAGGACATTGTGCATTCAGGTCCACTGCCATGTGCTTTGTCTGGGCCTAGCCACATCACATGCAAATAGAAGCTTTTTATGCGATTGCAGAGGTCTGCTCAGATCACATGATCTTCCCCTCTGTCAAAAGCATTGGACGCATCTACACTGGGGCTACCTTCAGCCTGGGCCCCAGAGTGATAAAATGCACGGAGCAGAGACCCACAGACCCACAGCAGCACACCTAACACATAAGCGAGAAATCACTATTTGCTTCCGGATGCCACTGAGGTTTGAGTCTGTTTATTGCATGGGCAAAGCTTCCCAATACAAAAATAATCCCAGAGTGGCTGTGTTAAGAAAGGTTGGATTTTTACTATATGTCCCACTGGAAGGAGATTTTCTCCAAATGATACTTTGAACCGCAGTGCAATACCTAATTTTATTTATTTATTTTATGAATATTTATTTTATGAATATTTATATAGCAGTGACTATATGCCAAGAACTATTCTAAGCACTTTATGAAATTCATTTACTCAAGCTTCAGAGAACCCTATCAGGTGAGTTCTCTTATTATCCTCATTCACAGATGAGAAAATTGAGATAGAGAGAAGTCCAGATCACAAAGCAGGTAGGCACCAGAGTCAGAGTTCAGACCCAGGCTGTCTGGCCCCAGAGTCCATGTCCTTAACCACTACATTATGCAATTATCATAACCGTTAATATTTATTGAGTTAATTTACACTAAGCACATTCAAACTTACTTGATTCCCATAATAACCCCAGGAAGCTGAGAGAACTGAGGCTCAGAGATACAAAGTTACTGACCCAAGGTTACCAAGTGACCTTGATGGCAGTAAAGCCCATACTCTGCGGAGAAAACTCTTTTTCTGTAAAGAAGAAACTTCCGAATACTAATGGAGGCAATCAGATGAATTCTTTCTGTTCAAACCTGGCTGGGGGCACAGAAGAATCCACCAAATCTTACTACCTCTACATTTCCAAGAATTCTCTTTATGTGTATCACCGTCACTGTCACAGATAAATGTGGCTGTTGCTGGCTGTCTACCCAGGGGAGGCACTGTGCTAGGCTCCCTTGCCCCCATTAAGACTGGAGGAATAGGCTGGTGCTAATTAGGCCTGACCTGGTGACAGATGAAATAAACAAACACCGCCGTGGTTGGGGAGGCATCCAGCACCCCGGTCAGGTGGCTCTGGTTTTCACAAGATTGCACAGCAGCCAGCTGCCCCAGACGGTAGCAGGAACAGAAAACACAAGATTCCCATCCTCCTCCTATTATTATCTCCAGGGAGGGCCTCGGCATTAACAGAGCCGTGTGAAATGGACAATTCACACATCTTCCGAGTTTCCCAACAACATCGGTCCCCGCTGTTGCCACAGCCACCTCCAAGTCTTCTAGCAACAAGAAGAGTATTAGACACAGACCAGCAGGGAAGCTCATGCAAACAGGCGGTGTGCATGTGTGTGCATGCATGCACCACACACACACACACACACACACACACACTCCCTACAGTCCTTTATCCGCTCCCCAGAAATGGCAAGGGATATGGAAAAACAAGGAAAAAGGCAAACATTCGAGGAAGGGCTCCTCTTTCACTGGTGGGGGCTTCAGAAGAGCAGGTGACGTCTGCAGCCCAAGGTGACAAGTCAACAGCTCAGAGAAATCTCCCTTCTCCAGACTCTTTCGTCAGGGTCAGACAGACCGCTTCTGAAACCAGGTGGCACAAGGCCTTCCGAGACCTTGACCGGTACACTCACCACCTGCAGACAGAAGAGAGCCTGGGAGAACTAAGGCCCACCTTGATGCCTGCCCTCCTGGAGCCTCCTGGTCTCACATGAAGGCTCAGCCCCTCCCAAAACTCTGAGCTACTCTTGCCTTTAATTAGGGAAAATTAAGGAACTCTGGTCCCATACTCTGAGCGTTCAGACTTCAGACAGTTCTGCCCTGATGATGTACCCTAATTCCTAAAACTGAGTATTTTTCCCCATTGGCACCTATATTAGAGTTCTCCAGAGAAACAGAACAAATAGGATGCACACATACGTATCTATACGGAGAGATCCGTGATGAGGAACTAGCTTATATGGTTATGGAGGCTAAGTCCACCATCTGCCACCTGCAGGCTGAGGAACCAGGAAAGCCGATCGCATGGTTCTAGTCAGAGAACTGGGAACACGGACCATGTAAGTCGAGGTTCAAAGACAGGAGAAAACCAATGTTGCAATCGGGCAGACAGGAAGGAAGCAAAAAGGGTGAGTTCCTCCTTCCTTCACCTTTTGGTTCTTTATGCAAGCCCTCAAAGGATTAGATGATGCCCAGCCACATTGGGGAAGGCAATCTATCTTGCTGAGTCCACCAACTCAAATGCTAATCTCATCCAGAAACATCCTTACAGACACACCCAGAAATAATATTTGATCTGGGCATCCTTCACCCCATCAAGGTGGCATATCATATTAACCATGACAACACTTATACCCCAGCCTCTGGCCCCCAGACACTGTTGGATAAACTGCACCACCAGTTCCTCCAGGTTGGAGACCCACTGTGTTTTTGCCAAGCTCTCCTCTCAAGGCCAAGTTCCTCGTCATAGAAATCCACCTGATTACTTCTTGCTGAATCACTGGTTGCCTGCCAGTCATTGTCATTTTATTGGGTCCTGGGGAAGCACATTTCATACTGTAATAAAACTTTGAGGTTACATGTCCCCCACCAAACCCTAGAGTCTCTAGAGCAAGGGCCATGTAGGTTCTGGGTCTTATTCATCTATGTATCCCTAACACCCAGCCTCCCCGGACGCCTCCAGCAATTAGTTACTGAATGAGCCCCCTTCACCAGCCATGGCAGTCCGGCATTCCCAGCTGGGTGGCCAAGATGCAAAAGGTTGGAAGGTTGAGGTTGGCTCAGGAGAGTTACCATCAGAAGGCAAAAGACACACCTGCCTCACAAAGCCCAGCTGAAAGAGACTATAAGTTTTGCCATTTCTGTCACCGTTGCTATGGGAATAGAATGCCTCATATGTGGCGCATCCATGTAAGTGGAATATTTCTTACAAGCATCATCCTGAGTAGAATTTCCACCCCTGGGCAGCATCTGATGCCGTTATAATTATAGGCCCTTAAATCTCAAAAAGGGGGGACACATCTCCCCCCCCACTCTTCCGCTCTCTCCTTTTCCCCCTCAGTCTGGTCCCCTCATCTCTGTCTCCCTTCCTCTCCAGGCTAAATGCTCAGATAACTAACTGGCTTCTCTGAATCTTCTTTCATAAAGATCAGCATCTGATCTGTGCAGAGGAGGTAACAAAATCACCACCAGGTCTGGGGGACATTGCAGGCAGTTTTATCTGCTCCGTAACAACAACGGAGGCGATGCTAACATAGCTGCCCTCACTAGCTACGGCCTGGGTGGTGGACAGGTGCAGAGAAGGGAGGAAGCAAACAGTCACGGAGCAGCTACTTGGCGCTACTCTTTCCAGCGGTGTATTTTCTTATTCACGTAGCAAGTCCAGGCAAGAAGTATTACTGCCTCCATTTTTATGGATGAAGCAACTGAGCCCTAAAGATCTCAGGTAACAAGGTATAAAGAAAGCCAAGACTTGAATTTAACTTAGAGTCTTTGTGTCCCCATCGGGTACTCTTTCCACGAAGCTTGAGTTGCCTCCCACAAGTAATGAGGGAGGAATATCCCCACCAATACTTTCCCCTCCCATTCCCCTTCCATTCCATCTTCGGATCTTCAAATTCGGTGCCTTCGGTTTAACCTCTGGCCTCCCTCCTTCCTTCCCTCTGTATGGCTGGGATAGCCAAAGGGTTGGGAAGGCAGAAAGTGAGGGGGAAAGGATTGGCCACACCATGTTATGGGTTCCCTGGTCCTCATTTATTGGCTGGTGTGAGGTCATGTTTCCAACCCACCTGCCGTGTCTGGGAGGTTTTGATGGACACTCTGTACTATTTGGGGGTCTCTGCCTCCCCAGCCCCATTCTCTTGTTCTGGTCCCTGTTTCTGCTCTGCCCTATCTAAAGGCCAAGATTCTCAAAGTGTAGTCCCAAGCCAGCAGCCTCAGCATCACAGAAGAACTTGTTAAAAAGACACATTTTCGGGGCGCCTGCGTGGCTCAGTCGGTGAAGCATCCTACTCTTGGTCTTAGCCCAGGTCATGATCTCAGAGGTCATGGGATCAAGCCCCATGTGGGGTTCTCCACTCAGCAAGGGATCTGCTTGTCGCTCTCCCTCTGCTCTTCCTCCTGCTTGCTCTCTCCCTCTCTTTCAAATAAATAAATAAAATCTTTTTAAAAAGATTTTTTAGACCCTACCCTGGACCCAGTGAATCAGAAGCCCTGGAGGAGGGGCTTACCCCCCAGCAAACTGTCTTTTAACAAGTGCTCTAAGGGTACCTGGGTGGCTCAGTGGTTGAGCGCCTGCCTTAGGCTCAGGGCCTGATCCTGGGGTCCTGGGATCGAGTCCCACATCGGGCTCCCCACAGGGAGCCTGCTTCTCCCTCTGCCTGTGTCTCTGCCTCTCTCTCTCTCTCTTTCTGTGTCTCTCATGAATGAATAAATAAAATCTTAAAGAAAATAAATAACAAGCACTCCAGGTGATCCCCCAGCACTCCCAGGTTTGTGAGCCCCTGATTTTAAAGGCTGTTGTCCTGCCCAAAGACCACAGCACCTCCTTTCAGCCCTCCCTCCACCCCTTTATTTCCCACAGGACCCAGTTTGAGAGGGGTGGCATTTCGGTGGCAGGTGAGATTTAAACACTGCTAAAACTGACATTTTTCCTCATTTCCAGTTCTGTCAGACACCTGATTGCAATTTTATAATACTCCAGAGGCCCCACCCTCGGCAAATACCGATTCAAAGTAAGAACAGATTATTTTAAAATGCTTGTTGGCACATTGATGGCACTGGCCGGTTTTTACTGACTAATTAATCCTTATTTGACCTGAATTAGTGCCTAATCCATGTAAAATGATGGAGATTTGCTGGAATGCAGTAAATTTGAGAATTAAAAACGAAGGCATGGAGGAGTGGATTCAGCATCAGACCATCGTGAGGATTAAAGTGCTTCTTCAACTGGTACATTATTTGAAGTTTGATTTTTCCTGCTTTCTCCTCCTCACCCACCTCCTTCAAAGAAGAAAAAAAAAAATTACCAGAAGACACAAGCATATTGTCTCCCCTTCTCCCAAATAAAGGTAAACTGACAGCGCTTTCAATGAAAGGCTCTGCATGATTGGAATTAAATGTCAAATACGATTTTCTGTTGGCAATTCAAAGTGTTGGTGTCAAAACCATAACTGACAGTACGACTGCAGATTAGGATCTGTCTGGAATGGCAGCATCACACTGCGGGAAGGTTTATGATTTAGTAGATTAACACAGTTCTCTTCACGCTACCACTTAAGAGATAATTTGTTCAAGCAGGAGCCGATTAGATTGTGGCTGCCCACGAGCAGGACCCCCTCCCTGAGGCTCTGTCAGGCATCTGATGGCACACCCTGCCCCCCGTGGGGTCTGCCATCATTACGGGTGACAGGCAGCAGAGGTGAGTGGCCACAGCTGCCAGCAGCCCGGCTGTCAGGAGCCACCAGTGACGTCTGCTGGCGATATCTCAGGGAAAATGGAGTTCCTATTGATCCAACCAATATGAAATGGCCTTCCAGGTTGGAGATTTGATTTATTTAGCTTCTGTGCCTCAGGTGGGATAGAGGGAGGGGTGGGGGAGGAGGGGCCTGCTTCCTGGCAGGTCACTGATTCATGCACTCCACCACTAGGTTTCTTGCAGCTCTAGAAAAGACATGGAGTTCAGAGCCCAGAGAGGTTAGGAGAATGGCCCAAGATCACAGAGCTTGGGAGGAGAGGGAAGCGTAGTTCATATCGCTTGAGACTCACAAAGTGAGAGACACCGTCTCAGGCATTTTTATCTCCAATGCCTTGAGTAATAGTCACAAAGACTTTGATGTTCTTAGGAACCCCCTAGGTTAGGGGTGTAAGTAATGTGCATAGGCCACAGCAGGTGCACGGCAGACACGGGTTAGGGCTAGGTATCTAATTCCCCACCGGTGCTCTCTGCAACATCTCGCAAAGTATCCCTAGAATAAATATTCCAACTGAAAAGGGGATAAAGGGGCTTTGGAAACTGTGCTTCCATCTTGCACGCATTGCATGTCATTTCTGCCGAGCGACAGTCCATAGGACCCAGATAATAAAATAAATAAAATGGATGTTCTGTGTCTTGACCGGCCATAAATTGTAACCAGTCCTCTGCAAGCCTGATTTAAGAGTTTCATCTCGCACAGACCATGTTTGCTCTTCCTTTTTTCCCCCCTTTTGTCCCCACTTCTAGGCAAGAAGGAAAAACAGTGGAAGCCGTCAGTTCAGAGCAGCATTTATATTATCCAACAATGGCAGGATGTGACAGCATAGGAGCCTCACAAGATGATGTTGAGACTCTGGTTTTAGAATGTTTACTCTCTTCTGGGTGAACTCTGACATCCAAATGCATTAATGCAGTGCCATTTGCAACTCTCATGCCAATCTCTATCCTTGTACGTATCAGAATTTTAATGCCTGCTTCCCTGTTTGAGTTATGGTAATTTATTGTAATAGTGTATTTTGACCTTTTCAGTATTTTGTATTTTTATTGGATAGCTGTTTCACCTCTTCCCTGGAGGGTTAGCCAGGCTGAAAATGAGAGAGAATGGTAAGACCAACCAATCAAAATACAGAATATTAAAAAGGTCAACACACAAGAGCAAACTACTAATTTGGCAAACACAAACATGAAAAGAATGAAAGCTCCAAACAGCATGGTGGCCAGAGCAAGAACGAGTGGTCAGGAGAAAGCTAAAGCCGTCCTCTCAACTTACAGCAGAGCAGTTAGTTCAACCACTGAATGTCAACTAGGCCATCTTCAGAACCAAAAAAGGGTAGAAAATCAGGGCAAACTCCAAACAGTGTAAATTGTACTACTCTTTCTGTCTCTACTGGTCAATGCAAATGGCAAAGCAATGTGATGGGGTCTTAAAGTCCGAGCCCAGAGATGCCAGGGCACTTGCAAATATAACACACAAGAGCCAAAGGATGCACCAACTATAACATTTAACCCTCCACCTGCAGGGAGATGAATGTGTCAGGAGTCTGGAACTGAGGTTATCTATTTTTCTTTTGAAACTTTCTAGGAAGGCAATTCTTCAGTCTCCCTAATTGATTCTTTCCAGTTGAACTATATATTAATTAAATAATAATAATAATATCTTGACAATCAAGATTAATACAAACATTAAAAATCATAATTTTATGTTATTTATTTTAACATAAATTTCATGTTAAAATTGTTAAAGCAATTTTATGTTATGTTCTGTTTTAACATAAAATTCATTTAACATCAATTTAACATCAATTTAACATGAATTACCCTTCACAATCCCTTGGAAACAGCATGGAAAGCCTAACTTTTGCAAAATATTCAGAGGACCTAAGATAAGTACTTCTCTAAATTCTTTTAAATTCCAGTCTTTTCTGCTTTCTGCTTGATCTTCATTTTCTATGATTCAGTTGGTTGATTTCCTATCATTGAATTGTAGCTCATGAGATCCTTGTTTGTTGAGGTTTTCAAGCAATATGAGCCATTCTACTACATACATCACTTTCGTCAACTTCATGAAATCCTGTGTTGCTTACACATTGTGCAATTTCCATTTGCTTTTGATTCACACTCTGCTGCCAAAACATCTGAAAATCATCTGCAAAACTGGCCAAATAGTGATGTCATACAGGTTTGTGTTGAGCAGAGTTATATTTGAGTCGGGTCTAATTTTTAAAGTCTGCCAGCGAATATTTAATGACTGTACATTCCCTCTGTGAATTTTTAGCTACAGGTACTCTGATAATGAAAACTCAAGCACATGGACCTCAGACTTACCTAAGTGCAAACCAGAATATTTCCAATATAAAACATTCCATAACAGGTATTAAAAAGGGATTGTTGGAAGTATATCCAATTATTAACACTTTGTTGTCTGACTCTTATGAATGGCTGCCCAAGCAAGTTACATTGTAGGATAAGAAGTTGGGGCTAGAACCACATTGTAGATTTGCAACGACCATTCATTAAGAGTATTTCATATGTACCATACTCAGATTACACTTCTAAATTTACAAAACACTTAAAAATATGGCACATGATCCCTGTTTTCAAAAAAACGATCCTTTATTAAACATTTACTATGTACCCCAAACTGTACTTTGCATTTTATATGCATTATATTATTTAACTCTTATCATAGCCCAAGAGAAAGATAACAATACCTACAAGTTATAGGTACTGAAATAAGACCCAGACATTGAGCAACTTACCTGAGATGAAATATGTAATTAGTGGCAGAGGCAGAGCTCAATTCTGACTCCAGGCCCACACTTCTATGCACTCCATCACAGGACATAGAAAAGGCATCCAGAAGAATTAAGCTATGTGGTGAGACTGTAGTATCTTTATTCCCGTCTTTGTCCACATTTTCTAAATTAAAAGTGACTGCTTTTTAGAATCAGAGGGGGAAAAAAACTAGTTTTTATTAGAAGAAGTTAAGGTTAGAGACTGGAAATCACCTTATTGTTTGTGGCTAAAGGAAAAAACTTTGCAGAGACAAGGGGAAGAAAGTCTGGCCGAGTTTCAGCTTCAGGGAAGATTCCCAGCTGGCAAGGAGCCTTCAGATGGAGGGTATGGCACGTCCTGTAAGTTCCTCTGACAAGGACACTGCCCACTCCACCTACTGAGGAACTTGAAAGAAATGACAATATGTGGTGGAAAAGAACATTGATCATAGTCAGAGACAAGGCCACCCACCACAACCTATGAAGGCCTATCTGCCTCCCTGTCCCCTCATCCCCTGGGTCCCACCTACTGCTCAGTCCTCTCCTCTGCTGTGAGGCCAACTCTGGCTCAAGCCAGAGCACTGAGCACCATGGGAGAATGACTACCATCTCCAAGACCTCAATTCCCCAAAGGGGGCTCCATCTTCCCACAGGCCTCCCGGAGACTGCCCAAGGCTGCCCCAGCTTACCTGGACCCCCTGAAGGCACCCGTGGTCTAGCCCTGCTCAAGCTGCACTCCACAGCACAGCCAGCCACAACAGTGAGCTTTCTGGAGCTCAGTGACACTGCCAACCCAACGCCTGAGCCATCCCCGGTACCAGCCACCACCTCCCATCAGACAAGCTCTCCATTCAATATCAGCCTATTCCCGACTGCTTCACTCAGGCTTCACACTGGGTGTTACAGGGAGCTGAGATTCTGATCTCCTAGCTGCCACAGTGTCAGGTGAGCCCTGGACCCTTCTTTGTCTCAAGCAAGTTGAGTGTACGAGATAAACAGGACCACCCTGCAAATGTCAGGGCATGCAAAATTTGAGGAGCACTGACTTTGAACCACCCTGGTGGGTTTTCTTTGTGCCCATACACCATCTCCTTCCAACCTGGTTCATCTTAGACCTCCTGACCTCTTGCTTCATCCCTGGTATCTAAAAAATTATAAACAATGGCATTGTTTGTTTACTGTCTGTCAGGCATTCTTCTGAATGCTTTACATTTATATAACTATGACAGGAATTATCACTTCTCTGGGCCTCTTCTGCTGCTCTGGACCCCTGAAAAACGGGGACAGTGGCAATTTCTCTGAGACCCCTTACAGTCTTCTTGGGAGCTCCAGGGATTACTGCAGCCTCCTCTCCCTACATGGCTTGAGGGTATGGGCACCTTTCAAGAAAACAGTCTAGAAACAGAAAGGAACACTTTCTCCAGGATGTTGTCTTCAAATCCTTAACCCAAAAGAAATTGTTGGAATTTCTAGTAGAAGTGAGATTATAGGAGGAAGAACAGACATCTGGCTGGAAGAAGCAGGTTGGTAATGAAATGGAACCCTAGACTGGTAGATGGAATTGTGGAAGATGAGCCAGTTGGAAAATGAAGTTCAACAGTAATAAATCAGCTTCAGGAAATTGTAATCACAGACCCAGGTCCAGAAACATGATGGTGTGCAGTAGAAAAGAACACTGACCAGAGTCAGAGACAGAGACAAGGCCACCCACCACATCCTATGGAGGCCTATCTGCCTGCCTGTCCCCTCATCCCCTGGACCCCACCTGCTAACCAACAGCTAATATATAGTATTTATTCAAGGAAGATGATTCCAGAATAAGGAATGAGAGTTACTGTAACACATACCATTTCTTGGAGCTCCCAGTACCCCTAAAACAAGAGCCATTCTTCTTTTTCAATGTATGCCTGCTGTTCACGATCTCTTGGGTTATCATCAAATGGTTTCCATTTACTTCAAATGACATTTTCTCTGCCTTGAGGCTTTACCTATCAGCACTCGGTGTTGATATCCATTGCTGTGGTGTCACAACAGCTACCAAACCATGCACAGGGGTGACAAGCACAGCCTGTCATCCTCACCCAAAAGTAGCTCAGCATACACCCTTTGCAAACATTGGTTTAAAAAATTTTTCAATAAAAAATAAGATAAATATCAAGTCTTATCTCTGGTGAATCATGGATTCTCCCCCTACCACACACACACACACACACACACACACACACAAACACACACACACACCTTTTTCCAGGCTAAATCATTTGTGATCATTATTTCTTTACCTTGACTCTTCTGGTAATAGATCATCAAATCAACTTTTGTTCTAGGGATTTTTTTTCAGCTAGTTGACACCTCCAGGCCCAGAGGTACTGAGCTTGACAGTAAGGATCTTTTTCTTTATATTAATATAGCACCTTACTCTAGAGAGAGTTAAGCATTTGCAAATACCAACTAATTATTTATCACAGGTATTTCAGGGAATTAGACAGCTCCAAGTTACAGAAAAAAGTAAAATCAATAACTGTTTCTTACGTGATTACTATCCATGCAATGCTTATGCATTTCCATGCATTAGTCATACTCCAATTATGGTCTAAAGTAACTACTGACAAACCAAGAGCTAGTAGTATAATTATAGGAGGTTTTACAAACAGTATGTGGAAGAAGACTAATAGATTGAGGGTCAGAAGCCCAGGGGGGTCTGTGAGCTTATACCATGAATCTCAGTTTTCTCATTTGTAAAATGAGAAAGTTGTAGCTCTCTTAAGTCAGCAATACTGAGCTTATTCTAAGTCATGTGGGCACTCTGCTCCACAAGCAGGCCTACATCAGGAGTGAGGGAGACAGATGAACATTTCCTTTATGCAGAGAGTTGGTTGCTATCTTTCTCTTGCCCCTCTAAAATCAAGGCCAATTCCTGTCTTTACTTCTCTAGGAAGATTTCTCTGACTCCTCTGGAATGCAGTGAACTTGCCCCAAATGAACCCTGATACTATTTTTTTAAAGATTTTATTTATTTATTTATTTAAGAGAGAAAGGGAGAAAGAGAGAGCACGAGCAGGGGAGAGGCAGAGGGAGAGGGAGAAGCTGACTCCTCACTGAGCAGGGAGCCCAATGTGGGCCTCAATCCTAAGACCTGAGCCAAAGTCAGACAGTTAACCAACTGAGCCACCCAGGTGCCCCAATCTTGATACTATCTTAATACTGTATACCAGCAGGGATCATATACTGCTGTGTATTTTTCTTGTTGTTCTTTATAGCTTGTCCAGCAAACTAAATTGTAAGCACTTAATGGAAGTGCTTAGGTTTTCAAATCCTAATTTCCCCTAAAACAGAGCATAAACCCAGAAGGGAAGGAATCCTTTGTTATATTTTTTAATCCTTTGTTATTTTACCTGTTTATGTCACTAGTAATGAATTAGGAAAGAGGCCCTTTATGAATATCTAGGGTCCCAGAACATATAATTATGTCAATAGGCTCTCACTTCCACCAGGCAACTTATATGTAAGCCAAGACTTAATTTTAGTCTTATTTTCCCCATTCTTTTGTCTCTTTCTTGCTCTTTCCCTCTGCTTCCCTCTAAGTGTGCCAGCATTACCACCATGATGTCCTTTTCTTTGAAATTCCTCCTTAAAACATCCCTGCATGAATAAGCAAGGGGCAAATGGTGTTACCAAACTGATAGGAAATCTCAGACCAAGACTTCAAACTGCCATGGAAGAGAAAATCATCACACATTAAAAATAGAACTTGGAGAGAAAAGAACATGAACCTTCTTGCTTCTCCCCAGGGTGAAGAGCTATAATTCCTCCTCATCAAGAAGATGGCAGACCACTGGGTATTTCTGAGGACTATGTCTTACTCCAGACCTAATAAATAGAAAAGTGAGAAGGGACAAAAGGGATGAGTTCTACCTATTTTCTCAGTAAAGAATACCTAGAGAATTCTGCTTCTGGCAATATGGTGCCCCAAAATACTCTGAAATAGCCTTCTACCACAAAATAGTCAAATGATGGAAGAATTACAATGAAAGTAAATGCATTCCTGGGCTCACAAGAAAATAAGTAAAATCCTCAAGGGCAAAAAAAAAAAAAAAAAAAAAAAAAGGTTTTATAACATCACATCACACATCCAAGCAAACACCAAAGTTGAGTTGCCTTGGGAAAATGTCAATTCCAAGAATCTAGAATTTTGGAAATGAACATCCACTCCTAAGAGCATAGGAGACTGAGCTTGGCATCCAAGCAATGCAGGAAAGGAGAAGCTAAGAACCCTACATTAACCAGAGTATCCCAGGGACCACACTCTTAATCAAAGGAAGGGCCAAGAAGGAAAAGGATATAAACATGTTAACACATTACACAAGTTAGATAGAACATATAAATGTTGTTCTCTAGAACACATGCACTATTTACAAAAAAATAGATATGTACCAGTCCACAAACAACTCTAAAAATATTTTCAAGAATTGGGTATCCTGCATACCATATTCTCTTGCTACAGTACAATTGAGATAGAAATCAATTTTTAAATTAACTTAAAATAACAATTAATTTGTAAATTTGAAAACATACTTCTCCATAACTCATGAATCAAAATTAAAATGATAGAAATGTTTAAATATTTATAATTAAATAGAATGAAAATACTATGTATCAAAACTTGTGGCATACAGATAAAGGAATATGTAGAAGGAAATCTATATTCTTTTTTTAAAAGATTTCTCTATCTATCTGAAAGACAGAGAGTGTGCAAGGGGTAGGGACAAAGGGAGAGAGAGCCTCAAGCAGACTCCATGCTGAGTGCAGAGCCTGATGCAGGGCTCAATCCCATGATACTGAGATCACGACCTGAGCCAAAACCAAGAGACAGATGCTTAACCAACTGTGCTACCCAGGCACCCTGGAAATCTAAACGCTTAAATTCTGACCTTGAAAAGGCAAGGCTAA
Organism: Canis aureus; assembly: GCF_053574225.1. Taxonomy (NCBI): domain Eukaryota; kingdom Metazoa; phylum Chordata; class Mammalia; order Carnivora; family Canidae; genus Canis; species Canis aureus. Next base: position 73,979,468 of record NC_135618.1, read on the forward strand.
AAATTAGTGTATTAAATTTCCAACTTCAGAACTTGGATGGTGTGGAAGGTAGGCAGACAAGAATATAAATCTAAAAAGAGTGAAAGAAAAGGATGACAAAAAAATAGACATTAATGCAATAGAAAACAAAGATAAGTAAAAGGAACGAACAAATCCAAGAGTTGATTGTTTGAAAGGATCAATAAAATACACAAATTTCTGATGAGGTGTAATGAGGCAGAAAGAGAGAAGTCACAAAGAAATAATAGAAGAAATTTTCTAAATGACATAACTAAGGATAGAACAGGAGATAAAAAGATAATACAAGAGTATTATGAAAAACTAAATTGGGATCATTCCAGAAAAGCTAAACAAATTCAATACTTAAAATCCTATTTATGTTCATCTTCCCCACTTCATTCATTCAAATCAATTCAGAGCAATTAAAATCTTACTGTAATGTCACATAGCCACCTGATTCCTTTCCTTCTGGATCCACTCAACCTTGGCCAAAGTAAGTGCATTTGAGGTCTAGGTTTCTTTTTCAGCATTTTCACAGACAGAGAAATTGCCCACAGGAACATTAACACCTTCAAAATGTGATTATTCCAATCTCTCGAATGTCTGATCTTTCCAGAATTTCAGGGAATCATAAGGAAACAAAATAGCATGAGGTCTGTTTCCAGAATATTGAGGAAAATCACTTAATACCCAAACCAAATATGACCATGAGAGTAATTTATAATCTTAACATCAGTTCCCAACCAGATATGTCTCCTAAACCCAATATCTCATATAATCTAGATCCATGCTGCTATCACCCATCGTAAGTAAGGAGCTCATATTCGTTCAACATAAACAACAACAATAAACCAAAGGAATGTAAAGGAGTAACAAAAGAATTCCCACATGGTTCAGCTTTTCCAGCATGGCAATCAAGCCATGCCAGGTGGTCAAAGTCCACCACCTACAAAGTTAACACTCGTTTAAAGAAAGAATCTCATCGAGACACCAGATTTGCGCTAAGAAAACACCTCTTGGAAAGTGAATAAAGGACCAGTCCACCATGTCCTTCCTCAAGACTTTCTTTTAAACTCACTCAATAAAACTTATTTCCCTCAACAATTTGTGTATGACTCCCTCTGTTCTGTCCCAACCCTGAACACTTGGCACCTGAACAGGGCTCCGCCTGGTAACATAGTGGCTAATCTCCATCAAAACCGGTGGCCTCGCATCCTCCCCTAATCCCGGGAACATGCCAGACCCCTCCTTCTGTATTTCTCCAATTCTGAAGGCTCTCATTTGTGCAACATTTCAATTTCTATGGTGACTGCATCTTCCTTCCATTCTAGAATGCCTTAGCTTTGTCCCATATTGTTTGCCTCCAAGGAGAGCACCCCCCTTCGTTTCCAAATTTCCCCAGCTGGAGTAACTACCCACTTAAAAATTTTCTGAATGTCAGCTGCCTCTGGGAAATTTCCCAAACTGGCTCCCAATAATGTCATAAGGTCCAAAATCCCGTAACTCTTGTCTTCTTTCAACATTTGAATTCCCCAAGTCTTGACAGCTCAAACTCTACTTTCCCAGCACACAGGTTCAGATGCATTTTTAAGCCTTTGACCTGCCCTTAGATGAGCATCTTGGTCCTTCCCAGCCCCTTCTGAGCTAAGACATTTTTGACTTCTCAATGTTGATCTTCTGTTCCTCTTCCCAGAGATTCCTCCAGAGCTAAAAGACTGAAAACTTTTAAGTTGATCCCATTTCTTCCTGAGTTACCTCCCAAGATCTGAGCACTTTCTGTTCACATACCAGTTTCTAAATAATCCCACTCACTTATCTCCTTCTCCACCTCCAGTGAGTGCACTTGATGCTTAGCAGTGGGAAATTGCTTGATTGTCGCTTGTTTGCTTCATTCTTAACCACTCACATTTGGATAACTCCATTAAGTTGTTCCCCTGACTCAATCTAAGAAGATTACACACCACCTGCATACAGAACCCTCATCCCCATTCAACTTAATCTGTTCTTGGATAAACTCCACCAACTCCCAATGCTTAAACCCATCCACTATGTATTTCTAGGGAATATCCTTGCTGAATGGGGTAAAAATCCAAAATGAAAACAAATGCAAAACTCAACAACAAGACAATAAGGTGAAATTAGAGTCTATTAATACTGAGTCATGCCACAATCCAGATAGTAAAGGAGTTTTACACCCGAAGTCTGCTTATTTTAAAGTGAGCTTTTTCAAGAGACCAGAAGTTTCCATCCCTGCCAAGCTCAGATTCTTACTAATCAAAATCAAGGCACAAACTCTCTCTCTGAGTTTTGCTAATAAAAACCAGAGCTTCTCTTAACAATACAAGTTTCTTCAGGAGGCTAAACCCAAACCCCCAACTTCTGTGCATAAACTCACCTCTGCCAGAGAACAAATGTTCATTATTATAAAGAGTAAATGGACCAGATCCGGAATGCTTGGCCAGCACTGACCATGGCTGCCCTCATCCCCGTCCCTGCTGTATTCCCAAGGGAGTCCAAGGCTGAAGCTTTGGCTTTGGATCCCTACCTGGCCAGAAGCCTGGTGAGCTAGGCTGAGCCCCACATGGGATTAAAAGGATCCTCTGGTCTCTTTACCTTAAGATGTCTCTTGGAGCTCTTGAGGAGCTTGTTAGACTGTTCTGTGTCCCCTTCCCAGGGGTCCCTCCCTGACCCCAATCAGGTGAGCTACTTCTCAGCCTGGCCTTCTCAGAGCCTGTCTCATCATACTATCTGCTTCACCTTCTCTGTGGAAGAGAGAGAGAGAGAGAGACAGATCCAATCCTGGGAGGAGAACTTGAATCCAATTTCGCTCCTCCATTGAGTCCTTGAGGTCCCCAATCTGTCTTCAACCTCCTCCTGCCTCAAGTCCCAAATCACTCCAGCAACAATTTGTGTAGCCAACCTACACAGTCCTCACTTCAAGCATCAAACAGCAAAAATAATGGAATAAAACCTTTGACAGTCTTCCCCTCTCAGAAGTTCAAAGGAAATAGGGATGAGATTATGGCCACTAGAATCTGTCCAGCTGATTATTGGTGCCAGTGGTGACAGGCTGCTGTTTACTGATTCATGGAGTGATAAGTAGAAAAGGAGAGAGTCTGCAGAGAGCAGAGCTATATATATTCCTGGAGCTGTGTTCTCCCAATGTAGCCACTTGAATCAAGCCATATGCACTGTGGGCTGACTTTGATTCTCGTAACAACTGTTTAAAAGCGGACAGGGGCAAGGCTTCCAGATTTGTTGACTCGTGTTGTTCTTGGGGAAACAGGGGGAGGGAGGGTTCTGTTTCCAGCACTTCCCATGGGAGGCTGTTTCCAAAGGAACACAAATCATTCATTGGAGGCAGGATATGTTAGTAGTAGTTTTGGGTTAGCAGCAACATATGCCAGGGCCTTCCGAGAGGTGTGGGCTTAAACAGAAGGAATTTTTTTTTTTTAACTTATATTCGCCAAAAACGAATTCCTCTTCCTGGCATATTATAAGAACTAACAGTACTCAGATGTAATTATAACATATTCTGAAAGATTTATAATGTCCCATGAGTGCAAGAAGAATTTTTAACAGAGAAATTCTGGAATAGGACCCTGACATGGATAAGATAAGCAATGCTAGAAGCTTGGACTCTAGTGATGATTTTTTCCTTCACAGAATCATATATTCATACACTCATTCAACAGGTTTTATGTGCCAGAGCTGCACTAGGTTCCCAGGATGGGGTGAGGACAAGGTCCTTCCTCACAGTACAGGGGTGCTTCTGCAGACAGGAATGCCCTTCTGAGGGCTCCACATGCATATAAACCACCTCATCCCCATTCTAACTATTCAGTCCAAAAAAAGATCCATTTTTCTTGTGGTCAAAAGACCGCTGGTTCATTCCTATTCTAGAACCACCCAAAACTACAGATCATCACATTTCAAAGTTAGCAGAGGATCCCTGGTTGACCGATTGCCCTGCTGGTTGAGTCCTCTCCTCTGACAGACCCAGCAAGGCAGCAGCAACCTGAGCCTCCCTCATTATGTCCAGTGACAGGAAGCTTGCTACTCTATTAGAAGCTCTTCTCAAGAGTCCTGGGACTCTCAGCACACTTGAGTTGAGCTCAGTTCCACCCCCTTGCTACTTCAGATCGTTGGGTTCTACCCTTTGGAGCCATGCAGACCAAGACCAATCCCTCTTCCCCAAGACCCTAAACATGGATACAGGGAGCCCTCCACCCTGGCCAAGGACCAGCAGCTCTTTGATCCATTCACCACATAACAAACACCAGCCACTGAGGCTTGCTGTGTGTCATAGCACTTGCCAGAGACATTACCTCTGTTTTTGCCATTTAACCCTCATAAACATGCTATGAGGAGTTCATGCCCGTTTCATAGATGGGAATACTGAGGCTCAGAGAGGTTAGGTATTTTACCCAGAAGTACGCAGCTAGTACGGTAGAACATGGGCTTGAATCCATGGTTTTCTGACTCTGAAATTCATATCATGTGCTCTTTCTCCTGGTCGCTCTCTTACACTTCAACTTCAGTTTGTCCATATATTATAGGTCTGTCCATCAATCTTTCATGTTCCTTCTTCCTCTAAAAGCACACCCAACCAGGGTGCCTGGGTGGCTCAGTCAGTTAAGCATCTAACTTATAATTTCGGCTTAGGTCACAGCCTCAGAGTTGTGAGATCGAGGCCTACATTGGGCTCTGCACTCAGTGGGGAGTTGGATTGAGATTTTCTCTCTCCCTTTCCCTCTGCCCCTTTCCCTGCCCATGTGCTCTCTCTCTTTCAAATAAATAAGTAAATAAATAAATCCTTTTTTAAAATTAAAAAGTAAAATCACACCCATGCTTGTCTTGGCATATCTACCTCAGTTTTAATTATTCCCTTATAGCATTAAGTTATTGGTAGGTAAGGGACTAGTAGAATTATAAAATGGATATCTATAATAACCCAACTGTGTCCCACAGGAGTAGAATAAGGACTTGCACTTGAACTATTCAACAGCCTTCTATTCTGCCCAACAAAAGTTGGAATGTTCCCAATACAAAACACCAAACTAGGTAAAAGGAATACAAAGAAGATCGCAAAAATGGCCATCCCATCAAGGGATACAGGGCAGTAAATGAGTAGTCATGAGACATGAGAGTGGGTCTCTGTATGAAGAGCCTTGTGGTCCTGGTAGAGGGAGGAATAAGTCCTGCCAGGTGCTGGAATACAGAAGTAGAAGTTAGGAAGGACTTTGCAGAGAGACATTCTCCATTCTCTCTCAAGGGATGGAACTTTTTAACAAAGAGGTCAAGGGTTGAGAGGGAGGGAGTCCAGGCTCATTCCAGAATAAGCAAAGCCATTATGAAGTGGCCTGGTGTCTTCCAGGAACACAGAATTTTCTGGTAACACCAATGTACCAGATATACTAGGGGGAGGTAGGATAGACCAGGAGGTCAAAAATAAGCTTTTGGGATGAGATAGATACACTAAGCCTTGACATTTGGACCTTGTGGGGAGTCATCAAGAATATTTCTGTGATACAATGAGATACCACCTCACACCAGTGAGAATGGGGAAAATTAACAAGGCAGGAAACCACAAATGTTGGAGAGGATGAGGAAAAAAGGGAACCCTCCTGCGCTGTTGGTGGGAATGTGAAATGGTGCAGCCACTCTGGAAAACTGTGTGGAGGTTCCTCAAAGAGTTAAAAAATAGACCTGCCCTACAACCCAGCAATTGCACTGCTGGGGATTTACCCCAAAGACACAGATGCAATGAAACGCCGGGACACCTGCACCCCGATGTTTCTAGCAGCAATGTCCACGATAGCCAAACTGTGGAAGGAGCCTCGGTGTCCATCGAAAGATGAATGGATCAAGAAGATGTGGTCTATGTATACAATGGAATATTACTCAGCCGTTAGAAAGGATGAATACCCACCATTTGCTTCTACATGGATGGAACTGGAGGGTATTATGCTGAGTGAAGTTAAGTCAATCGGAGAAGGACAAACAGTGTATGTTCTCATTCATTTGGGGAATATAAATAATAGTGAAAGGGAATAGAAGGGAAGGGAGAAGAATTGGGTAGGAAATATCAGAAGGGGAGACAGAACATGAAGACACCTAACTCTGGGAAACGAACTAGGGGTGGTGGAAGGGGAGGAGGGCGGGGGGTGGGGGGTGAATGGGTGATGGGCACTGAGGGGGGCACTTTTTGGGATGAGCACTGTATGTTGGCAAATTGAACACCAATAAAAAATAAATTTATTATTAAAAAAAAATATTCCTGTGATAGAAGCCAATCTATGGGGCAGCCCGGGTGGCTCAGTGGTTTAGCGCTGCCTTCAGCCCAGGGTGTGGTCCTAGAGACCCGGGATTGAGTTCTGCATCAGGCTCCCTGCATGGAGCCTGCTTCTCCCTCTGCCTGTGTCTCTGCTTCTCTCTCTCTCTCTCTGTGTATCTCATAAATAAATAAATAAAATCTTTAAAAAAAAAAAAAAAGAAGCCTATCTATGTCTTACAAAGATATATCTGACAACATGGTTGCAAATTCTAGAACCCTTGTGCTCGCAATAACACCAGCCAAGATCACACTTACTCTTTTTCAGCCGTATTACATCGTTTATTCTCAACTAACACTCCCTTTCACATATGGTGCCGTCAGGCCATGTCTTTCTAGTCATGAGCAGTTGAACCTGTGTTTGGGATCTTACATTTATCCCAATGCATTGATCTGCTTAAATTTGGCTCTCTCCCCCTCTCATTTACACCCTTCAGGATATTGATCTTTATCTCCATCATGCTTACTAAGCTTCCAGCCTCAAGTTGTATATGAATTTAATAAACTTCTTTCCAAATATTCATGCAAATCACAGATTAAAAGGGAAAAAATCATAGGCAAGGGCAAAGCTCCAAAGCATGTCACTAGACACTTCTCATTGGATTAACATTTACTTTTAAATCAGTCCCTTTAAAAATAAAAGCTCTTTAATCAGTAGCTATTCCACTCACTTGTCCTTTTCCTTGCCAAACGCCTTGCTGACTGTCAGCATTCTGGATGAAGTTAATCGCGCAGAACTTGCTCGTGGTGAGCCCACGCTGGCTGTTAGGTCTGTGGTTTCCTTTTCTAGGTGCTCACATGCCAGGCCTTTCATCTTCCATGAGGCACTCCTGAAGCCTCTTTTGTTGCAGACCTCATCTCCTTACTTGGTTGGAAATCCGACCTCCATTTACTTCTCTCCAATTTTCCAAACCACTTAAGTTCTCCATGGTTCAGAGAGACCACCCATAGCCATTTGGGTGATCTAATTTGACAGGTTTCTTTCAGTAACATGGTATATAATTTTCCAGCCTAGAATGCCACAAATGTCTATTTCATTGTCTATAAAATCGAGACTGGAATAGCAGTGCCGTATAGAGTGCTTTGCTAATTAAATGGCATCATGCACATAAAGAACCACTGTCTGGCATATAGGAAACATTGCCCCAAAGAGTGTAGCAAGCCACCACATGGTTTCCTCCTGACAGCACCTCCAGTTCAATTGGCCTAAAAACCCACCTCTTCTAAAATCTGCATTTGCTTCTAAATTTCCTAATTCTATACATGATGTCTATTCTGACAATCACTCAAGCTTGACACTCAGAAACATCTTTGATCATCACTTGCCTTCTCCCCCACATCAATCATAGACTTTACCCCCACAGTGCCTCAGACAGCAGCCTTTATTTCCATCCCATGGCCACTATTATGGACTGAATGTTTATGTCTCCTCCAAGTACATCCATTGAAGCCCTAACCCCCAATGCCACTTGTTTGGTGATAGATCCCATGAGAAGATAATAAAGGATCAATGAGGTCATAAAGGTGGGGCCCTAATCCAATAGGGCTATTGTCCGTAAAAGAAGAGGAAGAGACACCAGAGATCTCTCTCTCCACCATGTGAGGACACAGTGAGCAGACAGCCATCTACAAGGCAGAAGATAGTCTTTGCCAACAATCAAACTGGCCAATACCTTTGGCCAGTCTTGGACTTGCCAGCCTTCAGAACTGTGAGTAATACATTTTGGTTGTTTAAGCCACTCTGGCTGTGGCTTTTTATAGCAGCCCAAGCAGACTAAGACAGCCACTAGGTTACTTCAGGTCTTCCCTACTGTTTGTACCAACAGCCTCCCGATTCTTGACCCAACTCCTACCGTTCTCCACTCCAAATCATCTCATCCACTGCTGCCAGCTGACATTTCTTAAATTCTGCCCCTATATCACTGGTAACTTCCTACTGTTTACCAAATTGAGTATAAATTCACCACTACTTTCAAGATAGTCCAGGTAAACTTCACATATAAACCCTCTTTATGATCCAAATCTAACCCTAAAAACTCCTACCCCCATTCCTGTTCCAGCCAAATGAAACTTCTCATTATTTCTAAGAAACAGCTTCCATCATTTGCATTTTCTGATTGATCTCTACACTCAAACAGAAAGACTAGCTGACATAATAATGACATAATCAAGTAGAAGTTTATTACTCTCATAGAACAAATCCAGTGAGACTTGGGAAGTTGCTGCTCTTGGTTTAGTGGCTCTATAATGCCACAGAGACCAGGAACTCTTTATTGTTGCCTTACCTCAAGGTTAAAATATGGCTACCACAGCTCCAGACACTGAATCTATGTTCAGTGCATGAATACAGGAGAAGAAGAGAATGGACAAGGCAGTCAGGCCAGTCCCCTTTACTAGAAAAAGTCAAAATATTCCCAAAGTCCCCATAGATTCTCAAGGTAACTCATTGACCAGAGTTGGCCCTTACCTGCAAAGGAGGCTAGCAAAGTAAATTATTTCATCTGAGCTAGGTATACACGACAACACTCACAACAAAACTGGGATGCAATTAGAAAAATAAGAGTGGGCAGTTGATAACTGGGTGAGTGACCATTGTAGCCACAGTACCTGGCACTCAGCTGAGATGGGAGAAATTTTATCTTTATTTCTCTTCAAACATCAACCAAAATTTCCTGCACACAGTTTGTGTTCAATACAGACAGACAGACTTGTTGTATTACCAGTTCATGATTGCCTACAAGTGGTTCTGCAATCAGGAAGTATTTGCTGGTCTCTGTTAGGTATATTGGAAGAAAACAAGAGTTAAAGAAATTATACTTGTCCTCAAGTTAGAGATACAAAGTGACTGCTGCTAAAATACTTCCCCAAAACACAGTCATTTTGGGGTCCATTTCACATACCGGCACCAACACTCACCTTTGCTCGGTGACACCTTTCTTCGTGGGTTAGTATATAGAATAATCTTCAACCAGAGCTTGGTCAAATTGCTCTGACATCTGCATTTTTCTGACTTGATTGAACAAGAGTTTCCTATAGATAGGTTGAGAAAACTTTGTTCTAAAGCAATATAATGAAACATTGCTACATAAAGAATGTTAAAAATCAGGAGGCAGCCCTTAGATACAATGCTACAGAGTAACAATGTATAAGTAAATATTTAAATTAATCCAGATGATCAAAGAGTGCACAGTGTACATATTTTAATCACTGGTAAGATATGGTCTGTGCAGGGGTGTTTATATATAGATAGTGATGGGTCTGGAATAAAATTAGGATAAAACTTGGGCAGCCCCTGTGGCCCAGCGGTTTAGCACTGCCTGCAGCCCAGGGTGTGATCCTGGAGATCCAAGATCCAGTCCCACATCAGGCTCCCTGCATGGAGCCTGCTTCTCCCTCTGCCTGTGTCTCTGCCTCTCTCTCTCTCTGTGTCTGTCATGAATAAATAAATAAAATCTTAAAAAAAAAAAGAAAGAAAGAAAGAAAGAAAGAAAGAAAGAAAGAAAGAAAGAAAGAAAAAGAAAGAAAGAAAGAAAGAAAGAAAGAAAGAAAGAAAGAAAGAAAAAAGAAAGAAAGAAAGATTAAAAATAAAAACAAAGAGAGATTTTTAAAAAATATTTACCCAAATCTTCATAGTGGTGATCTCTGGGCACTGCACTATAATTGGCTTTCTGGTTTTGCTTGTCGGTATTATCCAGATTTTCTCAAATGAATCTGCTTTGCTTTTATAATTAAAAGAAAAAAAGGGGTGTTTTTGTTTTTCTTAACTTTGGGGAGTTTTAGGAGGCAAGCCAGCCTTCAGGTGCCTCAAGTGATGATCCAAATTCTATTAGATGAGACAAGGGCTGGTGAACTTGCGTGGCCACAAATTTGAGAGAGCCTCTGTTTATGACTTCAAACCATTTGCAGTGCAGGAATGAGACACGAATCTTTATTTGCAGCTTTAGAAACACAAGGAGCAAGATATAAAGACAGTTTGAACCTGGAAGTAGGTGGTGCACAACAGAAACTAATTTTCTATAGAGGTTTACTTATGCATTTCATATCTTCAGAGATTCCCATTCACTGCAAAGTGTGACCGGAAAACAATGAAAGTGTTCAGCAGGGAGGAAGGATCTTCAATGCTGTGAATGCTGCCACCTGTACTTTGAGCCTCCTTGAATAAACAAACGCTGGAAAGCTCATTGCTCTTCTTCTTTTGTTTTAGTAATGGAAAACCTTTACACAGGATGGACTCACATCAATTTGATGACAATGACCATGACATTCAAGTGATTCCTATTTTACATGCAGTGCTGAGCTGAGTGCCTGCTTTATCTTACTATTCACATGACAAAGCAGCTGCTTATCAGTTACAACTGGAGCAGAAAAGGCTGGGAAGTCTAGGCAGCCTGAGCTAATGGTACTATTGCTGCCGGATCTGGTGTTGCTTCCCAAATTAACCCCTGGAAATCTCAGCAAAATCATGACCTGCCCTGCAGAAGACTGGTTTCAACAAGTTATTCTTTCCATTTATGAGGTGCTATAATTAAGGCTCACATCATATGTTAGTTACTATAAAATAATAGTACTGAATTAAAGGCATACTATTACTTTTTATATAAAAAAAAAAAAGACATGGAAAGGAGTTCAAAGCTATACTTCTGACCCAAGGATATACAATGAGAGAGCCCAAGTAGTAAGAAAAAAAGACCTTGAAGTTATAAAACACTACAGGTCATCTAAGTTTCTGGCTGCATTAGACATGTTCTGAGCTTGAAGGGGAAAGAATACAGGATTGGATTTTCTTCTAGGTTGTCCTACCTGGATCCTAAGTCAGGGAGGAGGAAGGGATTCAAGAGAGCTGCTCAACCCAAAAATGAATTCAGTGCTTTGGGCTGTGCCTCTTTGGAAAGTGAATTTCCAGGAGGATGAGGGTCTAATGCTATAGAAAGGCCAACTTTCCGAGAAAAGGTCAACTATAAAAAGGTTGTTGTCAACTCAGCACGACCAGCCTTTTGGAATGTCTCCTCACCTAAGTATCACATTAGAAAAGCATTTCCCAGAATCCTTTTCCCCATACAGTGCTGAGTTAGAATTTCCCAAGGAAATCCAATCATGTGGAGGGAGATTTGGAAGCCCATCGTTTTCTGGGGGCAGATGAAGCAACACACAAAGTCAGAGAGGAGATCCATGGAAGCTTCCCAGAGAACTCTTTTGAACTCCGCATCTTTATATACAGCAGGCTAAAATTATTGATGATAGATTACCATACACTTAAGTTCCCTGTATCTTCTGATAGCTAAATAAATCCCTAAATCCTACAATAAAATTATTTGTACCTGGAGCACAGAGCATTTTCTTGGGCAGTAAAGCTATTCTGTATGATACTATAGTGGTGCATACATGTCATAATACATTTGCCAAAACCTATAGATTGTCCAACACTAAAAGTGTCCCCCTAATGTAAATCATGGACTTTGAGTGACAGTGATGGGTCAATGTAGAGTTACCGGCTATAACAAATGTACCACTCTGGTGTTGGATATGGGAGACTCTGGGGGTGGAGTATAGGAAGTATATGGGAACCCACTGTACTTTCTGCTCAGTTTTGCTTTGAACCAAAACTGCTCTTTAAAAAAAAATCTATTTTAAAAAAATTCCTTGTACACAGAGTGCGTGGACTAGCTTCTGCTTTCCAAACCAAACCTGATGAACCCATGGATTTGCTAATTGAAGTATATTGGAAATTTTAGAAAGAACAATTTGAAGACCATAATAAAGGTAGAAACCAGATTGTGAATACAAATCTGAAGCATAAATCCTTTCTAAAGAGCATCTAATCAGAGTTGTTACTATATCCCCTCCAACCTTGAAAAATTGCATTTTTTTTTGTTTTACTATTTTACAGTTCTGATATTTTCCCCTTTATTACATCATGTTATGTTAGGCTATGTGATGATGTTCTGTTTTATGTTATTTCTGGGGTTCCTCTCTCTTTCCATGCCCTCCACATTCAAATCTTGCCAAGAATACATGAGGGCTCCCAGCATAGGTCCTGGCACAGAACAGTGGCTCACTTCCTGTGTTATTAACCATCTATGCTGTACCTGTTCTTAAAGATAATCCCTGCCTTCAAGGAATTTGTAATCTTTTAAAGACAATACTTGGATAACAGAAGAATAAGAGAAATTTTAATAGTTTAACATAGCAATTAAAGAAACATCCCAAGGTCACGTGTGGTTAACTGCCAAAGAGAGAACGCGGGTAGGACAACAGGAGTTAAGAGGTGGCACCAGCACTCTTGAATATTCATCATCTTGGAAAACCTTGAGCACTTTGGAAGACCAGACAGTAGGACTGAGCCAAGGAATGGGAAAACTGCTTTTCCTTCTCAACATCTCTCTCCAGAATCTTTTATATCCAGAAGGATTCTCCAGGTTGAACGGAGCCAGATATCTAAGTGGATTAATTGTCATTTATAACAACATTTTGAACCATGAAGCAGGGGTTACCTCTCATCATTCACTCTCCACTAAATTGTGCAACTGTAATAAACAAATAAATGAAACCTACCTCCCTGCCAAGGATGTGCTGCTGTCATCCATCCGCCACGGTCATCAATTAAAGGATTAAATAATGAATGAGCTGGCAAAGTTCAACTATAATCTTCAGACCCAAACTCCAAAGATGCTCCATGAACAGCAGTGTGGAATTTATGGATTTCATTTTCTTCCACCTCACTCTATGAGGGCACATGGCCGTAAGCACCCCCCTGCTCTGTTGCAAGCACACACACACACACAAACACGATCACAGGCACATTTGCACAATTGTGTTCCTCCCACACACACTCTCCCATGGCTTCTCTTGCCATTTGCGTGGCTTTTTCATTTAGGTAATGAACTTATTAATCATGGAAGGAAATGTATTTATCTTGGAGGGAAGTTTCTTTAATCCTTTAGTTTAGACCCGGAGAGCTCTGGTAACCTTGGCCAGCCATCCCTACCTGGAGTGAAGCCAGGAGAGGAAGGCGGACACTCAAAACATCAAGGAAGCATCTCTCAGTTTGACATGTGGGACAGTCACTTGGAAGAGAGGCTGTGGCGCAAAGGGGCTTCCAGCTGCCCTGGAACACCAACCTGGGATGCATATTCTCCAAAGGCCGGTAAAGCTTAAGTATGCATGAGTTCAGCAAAGATTTAAAGACACGAAGCCCATTTATAATGCAATACTGAGAGCTTGTTAGAGATATTGATTAATCATAGTAGTAATTTACATTTATAAATCCTTTACAGTGGGATAGGCACTGTGCCAAATACTTGCCACGGATTATCTCATTTAAGCCTCACAATAACCCAGTAATGTAAACACAGTGATCAACCTGGTCTTTGAAATGAGAAAATCTGGTACTCAGGGAAGTTAAATAACCAAAATCACAGAGCTGGTCTGTGATGAATTGAGATCCAAAACAATGGATTCCAGAGCCCATTCCATATCGTAGCCCCATGCCTGACTGCCTGCATTGTTTTCGCCTTCCTAAACTTTTGAGATTCATTGTATAGAGGAAAACACCCATTACTATATTCTCCACAAACTCTTCCTTCATAACATAATGAGAAGCAGACATGTATATGCAGGCACGTGTACACATGCACACATATAAATGTGTGCACATACATGCATGGATACACACATCCATGTGTAGCAAAGGAGGGTGATTACATCTGGACACAAATACACATGCATATGCACACAGACATACAGCCAAAGAAGGTGACCAAGGGCAATACAGAGTGCACCCTTAACTCTATGCCTACTGGGCAGGACAATCAGATTGATTCAAGCTTTCAAGCACAGTCTCTTGAAACATTCCTGCTACACCCCAAAGCATGAGAGGAGTATCCCAGACTTGTTACTGCCCTAACACTAGACAGATAACATCATCTGGGAGTGCTTTGCATTTTAGGAAACAGAAAGTTCCTGATACAACACACACAGAACTACATATAGACCAAAAGTGGGCAAAGAGTGTCCATCAGAACCCACAAATGAGTGATCAGCCATCAGCAGGCTCTCTCAGAACTCACCCAAGGGAATAATGATTAGGTCTTGTGCTTGGCAAACATACTGCAAGGGCCTTAGTAAAGATAAAGTGTTTCCACTGAGGCCATGTCAATGCTGTTGCATACCCCCAGTCCATGCCCTTCCACTCCAGCACCAGGACAAATAGGATCATCCGACCGATCCATCCCCTTCCCTGTCCCCCCTGACAGCTATCCTCCTGAGACATCAATCCTTCCTGATTGCTATTGTCGGCAGCACTGGCTGAGGCTGGTCCCAGGCAGAGGGGTATAAAAGGGAGCTCTATGCCTTCTTAGGAATGATCATGGCTCCCAAAGTCCTGGGGCAACTGTGGTCCCCATAGCTCCTTGCAGAATTTGCCTTTGTCTTCCAAAGGCACATGTGGCATCTGGAAACAGTCCTATGCCTTAAAAGCCCCATCTGCTCCCTGATGGAAGCTGCCTGTGTGAAGGCTACCCATCCCTCTGTTGTTTTATAAAGAGCAGAGCCTCCTTCTCTCGTCTCTAAATAAACTTCTCTCCTAAACACAAACACTGACATCCAAATGTCTGGTTTCACTGAGGCTCTTATCTCAATTTACTCGCTAGGGGAACCAAGTCCAGTGTGGTGTTTTATCAAAGTCCCTGCACCTCCCAGAGGCATCACTTCAAAAGAGCAAAGCTGCAGCCTCCCTCACCGCTCATGGCCTGGCTGAGGTCAAGAGGACCAAGGAGAGCAGTCTGCCCCTCGAGGAAGTTACACAGTCTGAAGGGGAGGAGACCACAGGACAACTTGGCATTTGTGCCAATGCTAATCATGCAGCTGGGTTGCTGAGCAGAGCTGGGCTTGGTCATAAGGTCATAAAGGCAGGAATAAATATTCCTTCCAATGTTGTGATTCAACAGTTAAAAAAAGTCATTGTTTTTTTTGTTTTGTTTTGTTTTTTAAATGATAGGTCTCTGTGCTGGATGGATTCTTGAGGCCAGAGAGTTTGGGACACTCTTCCTTAAAGCAGAAGGCTGGCTAAGAACATGCTTGACTGGAAACAAGAAAAAGAACACCCAAGATTCGGATATCCTGGGTCCATCTAGGCTCTGCCAGGAAGTCCTGTGCCAACTCCAACTCTGACCCACAGGGATATCTCCGCTCTGTGCTGTGACCTCTCACCAGTCCTTGGTTTGCTAACGATGCTCAGTATCTCCTCTCTACTCACATTCTCATTTTAGAGGATAACCTCCTGACCCCATCCCCACCCAGAGCCTGCAAGGGTCTTGCGTGCCACATCCAGGACTGGTTATCTGCCCCAAACCTCTCTCTGGATCACAGCTAGTTCAACTGCACTCTTCAAGAGATTTCACCTTAAAGCTCCAGAGCTGTGGATAGGCAATTGATACAAGACACTAAGACAGTAGTCATGGATTCAAGCTAAATTCATTAGCTTTGCGGCTCTGGGCAATTACTTTAACTACTCTATGCAGTTGAATGCCTTGAGAGTCTCTGATAACCTTACAATAGAGACCCTCTTTCACAAATTAGCGTGTGTCCGAGTTTCTGTTCCTGGTGAGTATATGATGCTCAGCTAGGTCTCAGAGTCTCCTCCACTATCGGTGCCACATGGAATTAGTTCTGCTTCCTATCAACTGGGGCCAACCCCTCCATAGCCCCTTCAACAGACCACATGCAGGACAGGCTGTCTGTGAGGCTCTGATGCCCTGTGACTCCTCTTTTGCACAAGTCCACTCTCACTACTCTGCCCATAGCCTCTCCCTTCCTATCTGTACTTCCTAGTAGGACAAATTTGAACATAGCAAGTGAATAGAAGAAGGAAAGCAGCTGGCTTTATGTCACTGTACATTCTGGATCATTTCTGTGGGAATCTCCTACAGCAAGGGCAGTAAGAAAAGCCCACAGAGCTCTGAGATTGGCAGTGGGTCCTCAATGCTGGTATCCATTCCTCCAGGTCTTACTGCAACTTATAAGTCTATTACATGGCTCCCAGTCTGCACAATTAGCCCCAAGACAGTAACTCAAGCTCAAGACACACAATGCCAAGACAGTGTTGTCGCTAGGGTAATGACCTCACTATGTCCTTCCAGCCACTGCCAAAAACCACTATCCCAGGAACACAAAGTCATCCTGGGCATCTATAACAATCTTAGATTGGAAGAAGACCAGTATAGAAAAAAACTCTTGCTCATAAGCTACTAAATACTAAGGATTTCCAGATATGTTTCCCCATGTAATCCTTGCAACAACCTTCCAATGTTGGTGTGTGCTCTGGTAGGGATACATTACAAATGATCCTCTAGATTAGTGTATGAAATAACAATTGGATTTTGCTCATGATTTTTTGAGTTAGGAATCTGGAAAGAGCTTGGCTGGGAAGTGCTCATTTGGGACCTTTTACACAGTTGGGTCAGGTCTCAGATGCACTTTAGTCAGGAGGGCTTGACTAGACTGGATGTCCTACATTGTTCACACAGATGGCTGTTACTTTACGCTGCTGTCAGCTGGTTGCTCAACAGGGTCTGTGGACATGGTCCCTCCAATGTAGCCAGACGTTTCATGTGGTGGTTGACTTCCCCAGAATAAGTGTCTCAAGATACCAGGCAGAGGCTAAAGCCACCCTAGCCACAGAAGCCACTCAGCATCACTCCTGCCCTATTTTTTGGCTGAAACAGTCACAAGATTCACCCAGATTTGAAGAGAGGAGACATACACACCTATCTCGCAATGGGAGAAGTATCAGAGAATTTGGGGCCAGTTCTTAACTGCCACTATATGGTTGTCCCCAGTGTGAAGTTGGGGGAATTCAAGGAAGATGGCTAAATTGTCAAAAATCGTATTCCTAAGAATTAATGGAATGGAAATTCCAACCAAGCCTTGCCTGATCCAAACCAAGCGTCCCTTTGGCAAAGTCACAACTGTCCAGTAAGCTGTGCAGTCCTACTTTCTTTGCCTTGCCAATCCAAGGGGGAGAGAGGACTATACATGCATTCTATCTTCAGAAACCCTATAGAAATTTTAGAAACCCCTCTTCTTTTCTTTTTTTTTTCTTTTTTTCTCTTTTTAATGTAATCACCAACTGACCATCTGGTTGCCTTGCCTCCCTGAGTTATTCCAAACCAACAATTAAATTCTACCACCCCCACCTCCATGTTGCCCCCCACCCAGGGCTGTAGAACTGAAGACATTAGGAAGTGATGTCACCAGGCTGAGGGCCAGAACAGAAGGGAGCTCTCCAACTTGTCACCACTCTGCCTGGAAATAGTATCTTCCTAAGGCTGAAGCCATATTGTTTCTTGCTCTGAAAGGATGGATGTAGCTATTGAACTAGAAGCTCTAATGTGTGCAAGATTCTAGAGTTTGAGAGCTGAAGGAGCACTATGACTCCTCCAATTGTTCATTTTGAAGATACTCAGAGATATTTCCTGCTTGTCCATCTGGAATGATAAGCACAGACGTTATGAGTATCAAACATGAACACCTACATCATCTGAACTGCTCATTGGAAAGAGTTCTCATTTCCAAATGATCCTTCAGGTAATCATAACAGATTATAGACTTAATTGCATCCTGTCCATAGATACTGAATGTTTCAACTGAGTGGCTTCTGTTGCCAATTTTTCCCCCTCAAGGATGAAGGAGTCCCTGCCCTCGCATGCTATAAGAACAGCCTTCGGCCAGTCCAATGACCAGGTGGTACTGAAAATGCTTTCTAGATACCAGGTAAGCCCTGGTTTTGCAGTCCTGTAGTCCTGGACTTGAATCCTACTTCTGCCACTACTTCAGCCCACTACTCATCCTCTTCAAGTCTCAAGTAGTTGACAATCAGATGTAGACTAGAAAAGCATTTTCCTTATTTGGGTTGTTGTAAGATCATGCCCAGTGAGACTAAGTGATATAATGCCTAACACCTGATAAGCACCAAATAAATGTTAGCTGCTGCTATGATACCAGAACTCCAGAACTAACTAGGAAATTTCAGGGTGATGCTGAAGCACAGGCTGGAAGGAAAGATTTCAGGGGCCTCACAGAAGTTTGAGGCAGGCAAGGAAACAAACCCCATGAGACCAAATAAGGGAAAGAAGATGCAGAAAATCAGGCAGGATCTGGCATTTGGAAGATTAAAGTCAACAGAAACCACAAATAAGCAAAAATCTTCTACTACTATGTCAGAGGCTCTGTGTCTCACAGAAACTATTCTGAAATGTTGGACAACCCAACATCCACATCCAGAAAGAAAAACTTGTGAGGTCAAATAATATATGATGTCTTTAATCTGGATGGATAGTGACATTAAGAAGTAACATTTATTGGGGTACCTGGGTGACTCAGTTGGTTGAATGTCCAAATCTTGGCTTCAACTCAGGTCATGATCTCAGGGTCATGTGTCAGGCTCCACGCTCAGCATGGAGTCTGCTTAGGAGACTCTCTCCCTCTCCTTCTGCCCTTTGTCCCTGCTTGTGTTCTTTCTCTCTCTCTCTCTCTCTAATAAATAAATCAATCTTTTAAAAAAAGGAGTAGGGGCATCTTGGTGGCTCAGTGGTTGAGCGTCTGCCTTTGGCTCAGGTCATGATCCCAGGGTCCTGGGATTGAGTCCCACATTGGGATCCCAGTAGGGAGCCTGTTTCTCCCTCTGCCTATGTCTGTGCTTCTCTATGTCTCTCATGAATAAATAAATAAATAAATAAAATCTTTTTTTAAAGTAATACTTATTGAGCATCTACTATGTGAAAAATCTGGTACAGATACTTCTGCATACATTAGATCATGGATTCCTCATGTTATACTGAAGAATTAGAATCCTTGCCCCTATTTGTTTAAAGGTAAAGAAAGCAAGGCTCAGAAAAGTTAGTGTATTCAAGGTCATGGAGTTAGGATGCAGATGAGCTGGAAGCTGAAACCCAGCTAACTCGAAAATTTGTATTTTTTTCACTCTATCTTGAAGTTTCAGAGAAGACCAGCATGTATTGAAGGTCTCTGAGAGACGTTGGCTCCTCTGTAGTGAGAAAGCATAAGAGAGTTGTCCAAAGTTTCCTTGTCACAACTCCTTATTTTTTCCTTTCAAATTCCATTGATCATCATCTCCTTATTTTTTCCTTTAAAATTCTATTGTCAGATTCCAGTTGTCATTTCCTGCCAAAGAAGCAAAAACATGAAGATTTGACTTTGAATCTGCATTTTCCTGACCTTTGCATTTACTTCCTCTGTAATCTTACTTTTGCACTTCCATTCAAGCACATGAAGGAGTTGCTCGACCTTTGCTTAAGCAGTTTGTTCTCCTGAGAAAGCACTGTATTGTCAGCACCTAAAACAGAGGCCCTGCTCAATTGAGAAAGAAGGCTGCCAATTGTGCAAGAGATTTTAACAAATGGAACGCAATTACAGATTGTTCTTCCAGATTTTAACTTGCATGAAATAAAATATACACTAAAGTTACCCACTGAAGAGTGAAAGTTAGATCATGGGAATGACGAAGAAGTAGCCTAACACATGGTATCTTTAGTGCTGTGCTGAGAAGCCAGTGGTGATTTTCTGTTTCAAAAAGCAGCATTGTTCTATATTACATTCAGAACTGTGGTTTGTCCCATGGAATGTAGCTGAACATTTTGTCCCCTGTACCTAAGACGCTTGATGACAGTGTTTGCGTGCACTTCTTATCCAGCCCCATATATGGCACCAATCTGGAATTATTCTTTGAAGGGGATTTGAGCTTAGCATTGCATGGGAAATGCCTGTGTCAAGAATTCAGTAACATGTTAGTACACTGTGTCAAAGCAACTATGCTAGTGAAACACTTCATATTGCACCATCAGAGAATAATAGCATTACACACATATCAGCATATGCCATCTAATCGAGTTTTCAGAAAATACTGTGATCAATTTACTGGCAGTCATTGTTTTTCTTTTCTTATGTGAAAGATTGGAGTTTCTGGCATTCTGGATCAGCTATTAAAACTTTCTTTTCTTCCTGCGTTTTCCCCAAAGAAACTGAAAGAAAAAATATCTGCTTCGGGTATGATCATATAGTTCCAGAAAGAAGCTTGCTTGTCTACCCCAAGTATTGCCTTCTTCAAATAATGAAATGGAAGCCAAAGGAGTATAAACAATGTGCACAAATTTGCCTAGATAGGGAGTGGTGGAAACAAGTTTATTGCTGACTTATAGACAGGTGTGGATAAAGTAAGTATTCAGTTAAGGCAGGGCATAATTCCAAGGGCAGAAAAATGAAAGTTAAGGGGATATCTGGTTTTTAAGTAAGAAGATACATGAAAAAGCATATGGTACACATAAGTGCTTAATAAATATTTGTTTATTTAAAAAAATAAAAGAATAAAATAAATCAAATTAATGAAATGCGAAAAAAATATTTCATCTGGTTTGTATCTGGTTTAAATTACATAGAAAAAAATACATAGTTTCTCATATTTAAAAATAAACCTTTTTAAGTAAAGGCAAGGAAAGTACTATGCTCTTGGGGATAGGACAAGAATCTCTAATTTTATGCCAACTCAACATACAAAATCTCAGATTGATATTTTATGAAGCAACATCTAGTGATATATAATTATCTGAAAGTTCACATTTGTAAAAATCCTAAATGTCTAAATAACAAATTATAAAAACTATCAATAACATGCAATATTGAAGCATCTTATGTATCTTCTGAGACAAATTATATCTTGGCACTTGCTGCAAGAGAAAAATCTCTTATAGAAGTCAACAGACTTTGGGTTGGGTCCTATATTAGCCAATAACCAGCTCTGTGGCCATGGGAGAGTCATTTAACTTTTCTGGGTCTCATTCAGTTTCTTCAACTGTAAAATAAAAATGATCGGTGATGTGATCATCATGGTCCTTTCTTGATCAAAAGTGCATGATTTTTTTTTCCCCAAAGGACTGAGAAGAAGAATATAGACAGTGATAGATATGACCATAGCCCCAAGGGTTGCTAGAAGCCTTGCTTAAAGGAAGAAGCCACCATCCAGGGGTCCCACTGAGAACAAGAGACATCCTGGGAATCCAACTCTTTGCCATTCTCCTTCCACTATCTTTCTTACCTCCTCTACCCCTTTGGGGAATTCAATACATTATAGGAGTTCAAAGGCAATCTCGATTTGAAATCTCTGCTCTGCTTTTACAGTCTGAGGTCTTTCCCAAGGACCTCTGGCTTTCCCCTACCTAACGCATTGTCTCTCTACATTCGTAACTTGTAATTTCTGGAATGTCTCAGCATAAACACCTTTCAGAAAAGGCACGTGCAATTTTGCAAGGGAAGGAAAGTGGGAAATAAGATTCCAAAGTCAAAACTTCAACTTAGAAAATATTGTAAATGTTAAGGGAAAAACCGAAAATTTAGCTGGAACGTGACAGTAGGTAGTAGCCAAGATAGGATAACTATGCCCTACCAGTAACTGGGGATGGGGATGTTCTGTTTTGCATTTTAGGAGGTCCCAGAGCTTCACATCAGCATTTGACTTGTAACCAGTCTTCCAGGTTAGGAATTTGGGTGACTATGAAAACAGAGTTTCAGCTTCTTAAAAGGATGTGTATTTTGGGTGGATTGGCTCTAATTTCCTTTCCCTGACTCTTAAGTGGGTTGTCCATTATTTCCTCCCAATATATTCTTTCTCCCATCACGTCAACTCTCCCAACCACTATTCAGTGCTTTGACATTTATTGTTAATAAAAATAATACTACTTATCATCTGAAAGTTAGTAGTATAGTTTGAAAGTTTTATGTACATTTATTTTTCCTTGGATTTATGTCACTCTCTCCTCTAAGCAAAGAATAAATAAATAAGAGCACTTTATCAAATTTATAACCTACTCAAATTCAGAGATTTCTGAATAGGAAACAGACCAGGGACACTTAGCCAAGATTAACTTAACTAGAAAACCAAAACCTTGCATATGGTGCTTTGAAGAAAGATGTGAGTCTTTAAAGGTTGTGTCCACACATGAAACGTGAAGTGGATAACTAGGACAAAACTACCTCTGTAACAGAGGACTTCTAGCTTTACCTTTTCCCAGAAATGCTCAGGTAACAAAGGCAAAGGAGGTTTCCTGGTCTCAATTATATCCTAATAATTGTTTCAATTCTCTGCTTCCTTTTGAGTGTGAAGATCCAGGCTAAAAGGCTTTAAAAAACAGGCTGAGAAGGTTTCCCAGACGTGAAATAGATTTTACAAAAGAAACTTCTGGCAAGTTTAATGTAAGTAAATCAGAAACATATGGACTATGTTTCCCTCAAAATACCCATGGGCTTGAAAGCCCAGAAAACACATAAAAGTAAAGGGAAACTGTTTTCCAAAGCTAAGCTTATTTGAGAAACTGCATGCTATAACAGGAAGCCTGGCTCAGCTCCCCGAAGCAGGGATGGAGCCAGTGGCCAGGCAGCCCACCAGCCCCTACCCCAGTGCTTATGCTTATAGTCCTCATTTCTAAGGATGATGTGATTGATAGCACTGTGACCTGTGCCTGTGGGTGTGACTGAGAAAACCATTGCTTAGTGCTTCCCATACTGAAGACATGACTTCATAGCTCCTTTGCAACCATCTGTAGTGAATGTTTACACAGCCTGTTTCTGTTCTTGAGGGCTTCTCATGCTAAATGATCAGGCTGGTGGTAAGTGTACATTTACTGAACACTTTAGTATGTGCCCCATGGGGAAGGATAACAAAGAAATGGACAATCATGCCAGTTCTAAGACATGAATTATGGACTCATACTTGGAAGAGACTTTAAGATTCCTGAGTTCCTCTCTCCACCCTGTATGGCAATTTGGGCTACCACTTGCAGTCCAGATAGCAGGAAGAAAACAAAACAAAACAAACAGCTTGCATTTGGAGAGTGAGAGAACCTGATATCAGGTCCCAGCAAAGCCATGACCACAGACTTGTCATCTGACCACTCAGAGTCTTCGTTTCCATCAATTAAATGGGAATGATAGTCAAACCACTTGAGGGGTAATCTAGGACACCTCTATAAGGATTATGCCTTTTCCTCGCCTAGCCTCTAGATAAATAGAAAAACAGACAAAGCAAAGAGGAAGGTGGAGACCAGAATTTTCATCTTTATTCCTGAAAGAAGCCAGGTTGGAAAACAGAGTAGAGTGATTGATAAATGGGACTGCCACCTGAACCCCAGAATGTGGCAGATGAGCTGCTCAGTCCAAGGCCACGCTGGGCTGGGGCAAGTCTCCACACATTGGGGGGAGGTCAAATTATGGCTCAGGGCTTGAGAAGTAGAGGAAATCTCAGATTCTCAATAGTTAGTTCACTCCCAAAAGGAAATAGGAGGGCTATGCTGAACTCAGCATGTCCAGGCCATTCTTTCCAGACTGCCAATCAGGTAGATCCCTCTGCTCCCATGAAGAGGAGTTGATGAATGGGCAGGGAACAGCCAAAGGTGACTCATGAGATGTGTTCTCTTCACCAAAATGGAAACACCAGGAGAAGATGCTAAGCAAGGTAAAGCATGTGAAAGCCCTCATGCAAACTATAAGATATTGTGTGCATTCTGCTTTTGCTCAATTCTACATTTGTTAAACATCTATACTTGCTCACTTGCTCAGTTCTGTCAAATTTAGTTTGAACATTGTTCCTTTACTTAAGATTACAGTCTAACAGGAGAAACAGACATGGAAGCCAAAACTGACAATACACAATAAGTGTGCTATGATATTGAAGTCTGCATAAAGTGTAACAAAAATGCAGAGAAGGGACATCTAATTGAATAGACAGAGAAGTGAGCCTTCTTTGTGGAAATGGAATTTGAGAGCTATGTCTAAAGAACAGAAAGGAACCAAGTGGTAAGAAAAATCAAGACTTGGGGAGATTTTCAAGGTAGAGAGAAGTCCAGAATAAGCCACAAAGGAAAAGGGTAGGACATTTCAGAGAACTGAGTCATTATGCATGATTATAGGAGAAATCATCCTTATATTATGGAGAATCATCAGAAAAGAGTATTACAACCAAAAACAATAAAGGAAGCTCTACACAATCGTGTAAGAGTAAGCCTACTCAAGGTCTGAGAATGACCTACAGAAGGTGAAGGAACACTAGATCATTGTTTGAATGTAGCCAAGTACAAAGATAGAAGACTGAACAAGGAGATAGATTTTTCAACTAATTTAAGTGAATTTAAAACTAATTAGAATTTTAAAATTCTAATTTTTGTTTTATGTAAAACAGAAATGGGATTATTCGACAAAGGGAGTGTGTAAAAAGATAAGAAATAACAAGGGTTGACAAGGATGTGGAGAAAAAGAACCCTCATACACTGTTGGTAGGAACGCAAATTGATGCAACCACTCTGGAGAGCAGTATGGTGGTTCCTAAAAAAATTAAAAGTAGAAATACCACATGAGCCAGTAAATTCACTGCTAGGTGTTTACAAAGAACACAAAACACTAATTTGAAAAGATATATGCACTGCTATGGTTATTACAGCATTTTTACAATAGCCAGGATATGGAAGCAACCCGAGTGTCCATCAATAGGAGAGTGGATAAAGATGTGAGATATATATAAAATGGACTATTACTCAGCCATAAAAAAGAATGAGATCCTGCCATTTCAGTGATATGGATGGACCTAGAGGCTCTGTGAAATAAGTCTCACAGAGAAAGGCAAATACCATCTGATTTCACTTATATATAGAATAAAAAAACCTAAAAAACAAAGAAATAAGTGAACAGAAAGCAAAAACAGACTCATTAATACAGAGAACAAACTGGTGGTTGCCAGAGGGGAGGGTACAGGGGGGATGGGCAAAATGGGCTAAAGGAGTGGGAAATACAGGCTTCCAGTTTCAAAATGAATAAGTCATGGGGGGCAAAATATACAGCATAGAGAATATAGTCAATGATATTATACTAGCATTGTATGGTGATAGATGGTAGCTACACTCGTGCATAAGGTATAAACATGTTGAATCACTATGTTGTACACCTGAAACTAATGTGACAGTGTGTGTCAACTATACTTTAAAAAAATTAGAGGGCCTAATTTAATTAAAATATATGACATCTGAAAACATTATTGATCAAAATAAAGAAAGGGGTATGTGTTTATATGTATATGTTAAAGTGGAGACAAGAAGGATGAATCCTAAAATATTAACAGTGGCTATATCTGGCTAATGGAATCACTAATTATTATTTTTTACTAATCCTTATTTTCTATCACAAACACTTATAAATTTTTTAATAAAATAACTAATAAAACTGACCTGATCACAAGAAGTTGTCTGTGTAAATTACTCGTCAAATGGTGCCAAGCATTAGGTTCTTTTGTATAATATTGCTGGCTTTCCAGCAATCCATAATCAGGTCATATGGTCCCAGGTTGTATGGGTGTGGCTCCTGCTTCTCTATACGACAACTGAGATCTTCCAAACTATCTGTAGTGAACATTAGGTGAATACAGTGGTACAGGAGCTCCCTCATTACCACTGGCAGGATTTATCCAGCTGCAAGCTCAGGAAAGAGGTCAAGTTACCTCATTCATTCATTCACTAGCATTTACTGGGATAGACTCTGTCCTCGGTGCTGAGAGCAGAACTGCAAAATAGCCTCAACTTGGACCCGTGTAATACACCAAAGAGGCACACATGGATGGCTCAGTGGTTGAACGCCTGCCTTTGGCTCGGGGCGTGATCCGGTGTCCTGGGATCGAGTCCCGCATCTGGCTCCCTGCAGGGAGTCTGCTTCTCCCTCTGCCTGCGTCTCTGCCTCTCTCTGTGTGTCTCTCATGAATAAATAAATAAATAAAATCTTTAAAAAAAAAAAAAAAACACCAAAGAAAAGAGCTATGGAACATCCATGTTTCACACCTACAGAGAAGACTGCATGTCATTGTACCTTCCTGCGGATACCATAGTCTTATTTAATTTCCTTTGTGTTTCCACAGTTAAACGTCTTATCAGACCAATATGTCCTTTTTCAGATATACGAATTTTTTCCTTTTATTTCACATAAATACTATATATACAAAGCAAACTTACACATTCCTATTTGCTTCTTTCACTTAAAAACAACTTGAAGATGACGTTATGTCAGTAAATACTTGATTTTGCACATGAACAAGCATAAACTCTTCTCTAGAAGTAAAATATACATTTGGGATTTTGATAGAAATTACTAAATTGATCTCCAAAAATGTTCCAATTGCTCTCCCCCACCCCCAGTGCCTGCTGTCCATTACCCTTCCTAACCCAACGTGGCATCAAACTCTTGATCTTGGCCCAACCAATAGGTAAAAAAGTGATAGCTCACTTTTGTTTTCATCTGCATTTTTATTGTGAGTCCAGAATATACTTGAACAGGATTAAAGAACCATTTTGCTAAAAGCCTGTTTATTGCTACTACACACAATCTCTTTAAGAGACGAGGACTACAAACTCTCCAAGGGGGGAAAAATGCAACAGCAGGCAGTATAAATCTGTTCTCAACCACTGCTGTGAAGCAATTGACTGTCTTTCCACCTATAACCTGAGCATTCAAAAGCTGCTTTCTGGACTGCAGCAGAGAAATCACAGAGGGGAGAGAAACCACCGTGCACGTGCTTGCTCTATGCCGGGCCTCAAGCTCTATATACACTCTCATTTAATCCTCCTAATGTTTTTAATCCATGAGGCTCAGAGAGGTTAAGTACCTGCCCAAACTCACATAGATTATGAATGGCTGAGGAGGAGCGGAAGCCAGGTCTTAACTCCAATGCCCATACCTGGTGCCCTACACTACACTGTCTCCTGCTCTGCTCGGGTGTTTGAAGCTCATTCTCCTGCATCCTGGGATTCACATGCTAAGAGGCCATCTTTTGACTATTATCATGACCTCCTAAGCAGAAATGTACTATGGTATCACCTATCTATGGAGCCCAAACAGGCCTTGATAAGATTTCTCATGCTTCCAGCTTCCCCAAAGATTCTTGACACTCAACACTGAGTTAACTTGTAGAACTATAGTACACACCTAGTTACTATACCAGAAATCATTCAGAGATTTAAATACTATTAATAAGCCCCCCCCTCAAAAAAAATGACTAGGAGTTGGCCTATATGTTGTAGAGCTGAGCCACTTAACCCAGCAAGGTAGCCCAGATGATTTCTTATTGGCATGCTGACGAGTCACCTTGAGAATGGATACAACAGGGACACCTGAGTGGCCCAGCCAGTTTAGCATCCAAGTCTTGATTTTGGCTCAGGTCATGATCTCAAAGTCCTGAGATCAAGCCCTGTGTGGGGCTCCATGCTGAGTGTAGAGCCTGCTTCAGATTCTCTCTTCCCCCCACCTTCTGCCTCTGCCCACTCATTTGTGCACTCTCTCTTAAAAAATTAAATTAAAAAAACAATAGTAATAATTCCAGCCTTTGAAGTTTCCTAACTCCACATCAGAGTTCCTAATGGAAATATGATACAGAACAATCGGAGGATAGCCTCTTCCTCAGAAGCTGGATAATAGCTAGAGATTTAGTTCGGGCAAAACAATCCCTTCCCACAGTATAAGGGGTCAAGTCCATCAGAGGAAAACTTTTGCCTTGAGAGAAAATATATTTCAAAATATCTACAAAGTGTGCTTCCAAGCAACCCGCTCTGATGTATGATGCTCCCCTGGGGGAACCAGTCAGGGTGTGGTTTGGGATGATGCATTGCTGGCCACAATGACGAGATCACTTCAGAAAGTGGGAAAATAAGCATTTGGAAACCTTTCTAGCAATTTGGCAGAGTAATTTCATGTCTGTTAAATCTAATAATAAAAAAAAAAATTGGGGCTTGTAAAAAAAAATTACTGGAAGCCATTAACATGAAGAAGTGTTTTGACATGTGACAAGTGTTCACATGACAGGGTCGCAATTACTCGGGAGAAGGAAGCCCAGGTGTCCTACCACCTCACGAGAATTTGTAGGGTCCCCTCCATGGTGAGAGCCACATGATACAGGGCACCCAAGTGGCAGATCAGTAGTACCATGTGCCGCAAGTCCTTTGGCAAAAGCTGAAACCACCACCAGGACTCCCATCACACAACTGTGGCCATTGGAAGTTGTATTTAAAAGGTGCAAAGTGGCTTCTTTGGAGAGAAACTTCTATTCACTCTTTTGAGAAAACACCTCTGAGAAAATAATTAAAGAGTTATGTCACATACATCAGAAGTCTGTACCCAGGACAGGGGGTAGCCAAAATCCAGAGAGCTGTCAAGAATTCCCAAGGATATACTAAGTAAAAGAAGCCAGATGCAAAAAGATAAACATGTATGATTCCACTTATATGAGGTACTCACCAGGAAGCTTTTGCACAGCAAAGGATACAGTCAACAAAACTCAAAGACAACCTACAGAATGGGAGAAGATATTTGCAAATGACATATCAGATAAAGGGCTAGTTTCCAAGATCTATAAAGAACTTATTAAACTCAACACCAAAGAAACAAACAATCCAATCATGAAATGGGCAAAAGACATGAACAGAAATCTCACAGAGCAAGACATAGACATGGCCAACATGCATATGAGAAAATGTTCTGCATCACTTGCCATCAGGGAAATACAAATCAAAACCACAATGAGATACCATCTCACACCAGTGAGAATGGGGAAAATTAACAAGGCAGGAAACAACAAATGTTGGAGAGGATGCGGAGAAAAGGGAACCCTCTTACACTGTTGGTGGGAATGTGAACTGGTGCAGCCACTCTGGAAAACTGTGTGGAGGTTCCTCAAACAGTTAAAAATAGACCTGCCCTACGACCCAGCAATTGCACTGTTGGGGATTTACCCCAAAGATACAAATGCAATGAAACGCCGGGACACCTGCACCCCGATGTTTATAGCAGCAATGGCCACGATAGCCAAACTGTGGAAGGAGCCTCGGTGTCCAACGAAAGATGAATGGATAAAGAAGATGTGGTTTATGTATACAATGGAATATTCCTCAGCTATTAGAAATGACAAATACCCACCATTTGCTTCAACGTGGATGGAACTGGAGGGTATTATGCTGAGTGAAGTAAGTCAGTCGGAGAAGGACAAACATTATATGTTCTCATTCATTTGGGGAATATAAATAATAGTGAAAGGGAATATAAGGGAAGGGAGAAGAAATGTGTGGGAAATATCAGAAAGGGAGACAGAACGTAAAGACTGCTAACTCTGGGAAACGAACGAGGGGTGGTAGAAGGGGAGGAGGGCGGGGGGTGGGAGTGAATGGGTGACGGGCACTGGGTGTTATTCTGTATGTTAGTAAATTGAACACCAATAAAAAATAAATTTAAAAAAAAAGTAAATTCATAGAGAAAGAAAGGAGAGTTGAGGTTACTAGGGGCTGAGGGGACAGGTAGGTGGGGACTTAATGTTTAATGGCTACAGAGTTTCTCTTTGGGATGATGAAAATCATCATTCTGGAAATGGATAATAGCAATGATTGCATAACACTGTGAATGTATCCAATGCCACCAAATTGTACACTTAAAAATGATTAAAATTTTACCTAAAACTAATATAATACTAGCTGTTAACTATATTGGAATTAAAAATTTTAAACTTAATAAATTTTTTGAAATGGTTAAAATTCTAAGTTTTCCATATATTTTATCACAATCAATAAGAATTCCCAATGTGTTTCTGAGTACTAATTGTCTATTAAAAAGAAAAGCAAAAATGAAACAGAATAACTTCCAATAAACCAGCCTCTTTCGGAGGACTGAATGAACACCAAAACCAAATTAATTAATTAAAGCACAGAGTTCATCCCATTTGCATCGTTATTGTACTTGTAAACCAGAAATAAATACCTTTCACTCATAGACAAAGATTAGAGAGAAAAAAAAAAAAACATGTTATTTTAAAAAGCAGTCAAGGAGAGTTCCTGGGTGGCTCAGTCGGTTAAGTATCTGACTCTTGGTTTTGGCTCACATGGTGATCTCAGGATCATGGGATGAAGCCCCACACTGGGTTCCACACTGGTCATGGAGTCTACCCTAAGATCCTCTTTCCCTCCCCATCCTCTCTCTAAAACAATAATAAAAATAATAATAATAAAGCAGTTCAAAATAATAAAGAATTGATTAATTGAATAATAAAGAATTTAACCTGTATTAAAGCCCTGTGATTCTCTGTGTCAACAGACACTTCTAATGTATCCCATCTTACTGAAATTTCCCCACTCCCATGCAAAATCTATCTCCTTACCTATTGTCTGAGCTGACTCAACTAATTCTATTACCAGCCTCCATGCACAAACCTACAGACACTCTGTACATAGTTAAGGAGAGTATCATTCCAAAAGATAAATTCTATTTTTCATTTAATATATATAAGTAAGAGTTCTCTTTAAGAGTCTCCAAATCAGCTCTCAACAAACTCTACTCCATAAATTTTCCTGGTTTTATATTCTCCCAGGACTCTTACATCTTTCTCCATCTCTCTGAATCATAGTTAGACTAGATGTTCTCCAAGTATCCATTCAGCAGCTTCTCCTTGTCACTATATATTTTCTCTTGGCAAGCCCATCCACTCCCTTACCTTTAGTAAACCCCATATTTCTTGCTACGATTCTCACCTATTTCTCCCCAGCCTCACATCTCCATGTCGACTACCTACTGAACAACTCCACAATGGCATCCCATCCCACAAACACTTCAAGCTTGGCACGACCAAACATTTATCATCTTACATCCTAAACCTGATCCCCTTCCCATGTTAGACACTTCTACAAATAACACCACCACCATCCTCCCAGTGACCTAAGAACGGAACCTCCTTGAACTTCAGTGATATCCCTCTGTGTTATCCACCTGCCTTCTGGTTTTCCTCCCATCTGGTACATCCCCTGATTAGATTACTCCTCAGCCCATCTGAGGTATTGGAAACCAGAACTATAGTTGATCATTCTCTGCAAAGACTAGAAGAAAGTTCCAAGGACCTCAAATCACACAAACCGGAGGTCAGTGAAGCTAGAATTTGCCTGGAATTCAATCATGGGCCCCCAGAAGCTGGAGCTGCCCTACCAATCTGCTAAACCTGAAGACATTAGCCCTAGTATTTACAGGGGCAGCAACAATTACAATATAGCCTCCCAGCATTATAAGATGGAGGTCAGCATCACCATCAGAAGATGCTAGATGAGTTGGAGATTTTGCAGGAAAGGATGCGGGCAGCTATTCTATATCTCCTCATGTATTGAGCATCATTTATGTGCCAAGCACTGTACTAGGGAGCTAGACACGTACAGATGCTTGCCACGTTGGAATTCCTAGTCCAAAGAAGAGACACAGAATTGTGACGCAGTGTGCTTGCTCTTGTTCTGCTAGAGATATACACAGGACACTGGAGGGCAGAGAGAAGACTCCCATTTACTATCAGGAACTTGGATGCAGTGGTAGAGATTTTGGTAGCCTTCATAGAGACTGCTACCTCTGAGCTTTGAGCTGATATTTCAAGGACAAGGAAAAACCTTCCAGGAAAGGAATCACGTGTGCAGAGTGAGGGCATGAAGGCACATGGATTTTGAGGAGAGGGCTAGTGTTATGACATGGCCATGAAGGGCAGTGGCAGAAAACAATGCTAGAGAAATATTCAGGACCAGGATCACACAGAATGTTGTACATTAAGCTAACCTGGACCCTTGACTTTCCTTCAGAACCCAAGAATCAAGGATCATAAATCACAAACAATTAGCCCATAGAGGTGGGTGCGAACTTACATGTCATCTATCAACCCCTCCTGTTTTGTTTTGTTTTTTAAGATTTTATTTATTCATTAGAGAGAGAGAGAGAGAGAGAGGCAGAGACACAGGCAGAGGGAGAAGCAGATTCCATGCCAGGAGCCTGATGTGGGACTCGATCCAGGGACTCCAGGATCATGCCCTGGGCCGAAGGCAGGCTCTAAACCGCTGAGCCACCCAGGGATCCCAACCCCTCCTCTTTTGTAAGCCAAGAAAGGAGTTACAATGAGAAGCAACAACTTGCCCAGGGCCTTCTAATGATCCTCACGTATTACACCTTCTCATACAATAAAAATCCTATGTGCAGAATCTCTGCTAAGAGCTAACCATGTAAAATAGACGCAGTGACGTGAGGAGAGTGAGGATACAGCAAAGCACCTGCTCCAAGGCGCTCCTCTTGAAAGCCAGCCTGAAAGAAGAAATTGGCATTTGCAGAAAGAATAGATTGCACACAGGCTTAATGAGGAAAAATAAACACCTTTCAAAAGCAAGTGAACACTCCCTGTGAGTCATCCTGAGCCAAATATGCCAAACCCCAGAATGCACTTGCAGTGCTTAAGGTCCTAATATCCCTAACCAGCCATGAGACAAACAATTAGCTTTAGTCATAATCAAGAACAAATGGTCAAATACAAGCATATTACCTCTAATCTGAACATTTTAAAGGGTCACTTTATTCTTTTTTAGCTTATGTGTTTGCTTCAGGGGCAGCAGAAGGAATTCTTAGCACAATATGCAAGTTTGCCAACACACGGAGCCTATACTGAGTAAATAGAGACAGTGAAGGTATAATCAAGCATGAACTTTGGACCTAGATGGAGCAAGATTTGAATGACAGCTCATTTACTTAGGAAATAATGACTTTGAGCTGATTTATTGCCTCTGTAAACTTCTCTAAACTGCACAGCACACTGCAGGCACAAAGTAGATGCTCAGATTTTCACTGGTTCTGTTTCCACTTGTCATGCCCCTGTGGGAGAATGTTTACAAAAATAACCACAAATAATTCCCCTTTCTGTGTCTGTGTCCCTTCCCACACTGACTTTGGGCTCATCAAGTGGCTTGTTTTGATAAATGACATGTAGAAAAAGTGACACCAGAAGCAGGAACCTGAAAAATATTTGGGCACTGGAGTTCTTCCCTCTTTTGTTCCTCTTGGGAATCTCTAAATCACCGCCATAGGAATAAGCCTGGGCTATCCTGCTGGATGATGAGAGACATTGTGGCCAGATCAACTTATTACCCCAGCTGACATCAGGCCAACCGCCAGACATTGAGAGTGGCCAGCACAAAGCAGCCAGTCAGCCTCTTCCAAGAACCACGCAGCCAAACCACCAATCATAAGACATAACACATGCTTGTTATTTTAAGCCTCTAATTTTGGAGTGGCTTGTTATGCAGCAAAAGCTGACACTCTCCTTGAATGTTCAGAG
Organism: Canis aureus; assembly: GCF_053574225.1. NCBI lineage: Eukaryota > Metazoa > Chordata > Mammalia > Carnivora > Canidae > Canis > Canis aureus. The sequence goes on from NC_135618.1 coordinate 74,013,004, forward strand.
CCCCCTGGTTTACAGTCTCAAGTCTCTCCTTAGTCAACATGGGAAGTCAATATATCATCAAAATGATGTATCCCAAGGCTGAAGCCCCAGAAAGTTCTCTCTTGCCTATGGACATTTCATCCCTACATCTTTTAGGTACCTCAAGTCAAGGGCTAACATTAAACTCACTATATTCCCCACAAAATAAAACAGAATGTTCCTCTCATTTTTCTGTTCCCAACATGTGAAACATGAGGACTGTTCTCACTATTCCTCCTTCTCATCTTTTCCAGCCACTCAGCCCCAAGCTCCTGTCAATTCAACCTCTTAAACACCTACTGGTTCCTTCCCTCTTCCTTATCCCTATTTCTACCCCCATGAAAATCTCTTAGCCTGTTTTATCAAATGATGGCAATAACCCATAAATGATTTCCTGCCTTTAGAATGTTCCCCCACCAATGTAGCTTCCTTCCAAGTCTGCTACTCCCTTGCTGAAAGCTCTTCAACATGTCCCCACTGTTCATGGGATGATTGATGCCCACAAGCCTTAGACTGTCACCTATGTCCTTTCCCAAGCTGGCCCCTCCACTGCCACTTCCACCTCTGTCACATCCCATATAACACTCAGAGTTCTCCAAGGGAACCCTAGGGGGGGCTTTGCACGTGGTATTTGCACAGACATGGCATGTCAGTCCCCTTCGTCCTGTTTGTGAATTTTTATTCATCATTAGACTCAACTCAGAAGTCACATATTGTGCTTAAAGGCCTCTCCCACCCCCACCCCAAAAGAAGTTCATCTCTTCCTCCTCCATATGATCACTGTGCTTTGTGTGTTCCTTGAATATTGCCATTTATCACATTATATTACAGCACTCTGTTAATAGTTCTCTCTTCCCCAACATCCCCAAACCTTTCTAACCTTTCTACAACCTTCCTGATTGTAATATCGGGAATAGGATCTAGTATAGTATAAGCATGCCACAAAAAAAGTTCATCTAATGAATGAACTCTTAGCACCCTTCCTTTTTCCCTTACAATAAGCTAACTTCATGGGTATGTCATGAATAACTTCCAAATGTAGATATGCTCATTTTATAAAATTTGGAGCAAAATTGCTTATACAAAAAAATGTCATAGATCTTCAGATTTAAGATTTCTGTTTGGGGTATATGCCTTTTGCTATTAGTTCCCAGCTAATTAAGCGATGTAACCTGGTTCTGTAAGGCAATGTGTATCTCTGGCCCAAAGAGAGTTCTAAGATTAAGGTGTTTGATGACTTTTGTAGAAATTTTCCATTCTGGGGAATCCCTCAGTGGCTCAGCGGTTTAGTGCCTGCCTTCGGCCCAGGGCGTGATCCTGGAGTCCCGGGATCCAGTCCCACGTTGGGCTCCCTGCATGGAGCCTGCTTCTCCCTCTGCCTGTGTCTCTGCCTCTCTCTCTCCTCTGTGTCTTTCATGAATAAATAAATAAAATCTTTAAAAATGTTTTTTTTTTGTTTTTTTGTTTTGTTTTGTTTTTTGTTTTTTACATTCTGGGGATCCCTGGGTGACTCAGCGGTTTAGCGCCTGCCTTTGGCCCAGGGCGTGATCCTGGAGTCCGAGGATCGAGTCCCACATCAGGCTCCCTGTATGGAGCCGGCTTCTCCCTCTGCCTCTCTCTCTCTCTCTCTTTCTCTCTCTCAATCTCTCTCTCTCATAAATAAATAAAATCTTTTTAAAAAAAGGAAAAAAAAAGAAACCTTACATTCTGAGGGAAGTTCTGATCAAAGAGAAGAGTAAGAAATATGAAGGCAAGCAGTAGATTTCAGGTTCAGAAAATACCATAAAACTTTGGAAGCACTGTGTGTAGTATCAAGTCCCTTCCCCAGTAGGGTGATATCCTAGTGAGAGAACAGGTACCAAGTTCTAGAGGGTTGGATTCAAGTCTTTGCTGCCATACACTTCCTATATCTTCTAGCAAGGCTCAGGCATTCTCTTTATGCATCTGTAAAATGAAGCATTTGAACTAAATTTATTTCAAAATACCATTAACTTCCATAGTTCTATAGGTCTGAATCTGTGGCAATGATTCCTAAACTTGCCTATGTATCAACATCACTTGAGAAAATTTATAAATCCACAGCTCCCCAGGCTCCCTTCTCAGAGATTGTGATTCTACCGATTTGAAGAGAAGTCTGGGAATTCTGTAGTTTTAGAAAACCCCAGGATGTGATTATGATACAAAGCCCCGTTTGGAAGCTGGGTTGCCATATAGAAAGCTGCTACCATTTTTCAGCTACATCTACCAACTACAGAAGAATGTCTTCTAATGAGAATATATCTCCAGTTTCATAATAATGGTTAAAGGGAATACAGGATTCACTTTAACACAAAGTCACCTTAGGGGCGCTTTTCTGGAACACATTTATTGCTCAAATATGGAAATCACCTATAGAGTTTTGTATTTCACTATCTGTATTATCACCATTTTTAAGCATGTGATTTGGTATCATCTTGGGCAAAATACTTTCCACATAAACCTAAGTTTTTTTTAAATGGAGATCAGTGAAAAAAATAATTATTTCATGTATAAATATTTACAGCCACTGCCCAGTGACATATCTACACTGCAGAGTAAGATATATGTTTGTGGCACAAACCAGTAGCAAGATAAGAATGTACCATCTATGCATAGATAGACATTGGTTGCCTGCCCATCTTGAATGTTTTTCTTACCAGCAGGACCTATCCAATTCAAAGCAATAAATCTAAGCTAATTGTGGACAATTCTATTTCCCTTGAAAAGATACTAATTTTGGCAGCCCCTCTTACAGCCAGGGATAGCCTGTGATCTAGCTAGACAGTAAGATTGGAAAGCCACTCTGCTGATGGGCATCTGGGAAACATTTTTTCCCCTCCTTGAAAAAGCGAGGATCCTTTTTGTCATAGGAATCCCTGCTCCCTTCCTTGAATGTAAAGGGCTACATCATGGTGACCAAGAGGTGCTAAGTGCAAGGTCCAAATGCCCATAACCAGAGACAACATAGTAGAAAATGAGAAAGAGGCTAGATCTTAATGGCATTAGGGAACAACTGCTCCCACCAAAGAACTAACAGCAGACCTCTTGTTATATGAGACAACTAAGCATCTCAATTGTTAAAACCATTGTGAGCCTTGGTTTCTGTTACCTGCGGTCCAAAATACACCCCGATCAGAAATTGATATTTTGGTCAAGGTTAAGTAAAATCTGCAGGAGGCAGCTTGGCATACTTGGGGTGAGTCTCATCCCATAGAGTCAGGAAGCATCCCCAAGGAAGAAGCATCTCAGCTGCTCAAAGAAGACAGAAGACAGGAGGAAGGGAGTGGAAGCAGTAACAGCCTTCCTGGAGAAGGTTTGAAAATGGGAGAAAGGAATAAAAAAGGCTTGAAGTTTATCACTTGACATTCTAGTAGGAGGAGACTTTAATATAGAGCTGGATAAGATTTTTTTTCCAAAAATCTAAGTCAAAAAATTACAGGAGTCATCAAAGCCTTCTGCATATGTTCAACTACGTTTATGGCTTCTAGTCACTCCACATCTCGAAGGTTCTCTCTGTGATCCTGTGTCCTACCCAGTGACGCCACCCCAGAGGACCCTTCATTTCAGGTCCTATGAACTCCTTCTGGCACTTGTTCTGGCTCGTGGTCACTGGAGCCCAGGCCTCTTTGACTTCAGTGGTGTTCACTGCAAGTGAGCTTATCAAGGCCCCTGGGATTCTGAAAGCTATGTTAGAATAAGATTCTCATATCTGGAACTGGTTTCTGGAAAACATCAAGAAATGCAACACACACAGTATCTCTTCTCTCTCTCTCTCTCTGGTTCTCATTCTCTCTCCAACACTTAAGGAAATTAAAAAGAACCTCTTGGTGTATAGCACGCTGGCACATCAAAGTCCCCCAAGGAAAATATTTGAATTTCTTCCATCTATTTTCCTCTCCTGTTCTTTATGCCTCTCAATGAGAAGAAAGGTAGAGCTTACATTTTATGTCAACACAAAAGGCCTCCGTTTGTGTGCATTACTTATTAAAGTATTCAGCGATTCAATGTCAAGGTATGTATTATACATACTTTTTTTTCTGGGCCATTATCAGCTTTCTTACAACACTATTATTCTTCAGCCCAGCTAATGCTTCTGTCAAAGATTTAGCAACAAGCACGGAAAATGTCAAACAGTGGGGAAGAAACCTAGCTGTTTCCACAACTGTACAAAAAACCTGAGTTGTCTTTTATGGAAAAGCAGTGTAATTCGGCTATGAACCAACCCAATGGATGTTTTCTCAGGGGACCGGGGAGTGGGGTAGTTTATTTGTTTTTCTCCACACACCTGAGTCCATTTCTTCTGAATACATTTCCTTTCTTCTCCTGCCAATATACTTAATAAAATAGGGCCTATGTTGTTATCATTTTGCCCTCTTCCCAGGAGGTATCTGGCTTGGAACGTGATAGAAGTCAGCCGAGAGAGTCAGTCCTGTTCTGTCTGCAGAGCAGTGTGATAAGATTTAAGGAGCACTAAAAGGCTCCTCTGGAGAAAAATATTTTCCCAACCTGCTTACCGGGGTGCCTGAAATTACAACCCTTCTGCTTTAAGGCACTGAGAGCCTCCATTAAAATGCAAATCTGGGAGGTGAGTTATTTTATCAAACTATCACATCTTAGCTTGAATTAGTTTATGGCTTAATTCAAAATCCTGAAGTGATGGGACACAGGGCTGTTAAGTTTGAGTGTGAGCAAAGATGATACAAAGGCTTAAGGTTTAAAATGTGTTGTCTACAAAGCAGGCCCAGATAGTGGGACAAGTTGAGAAAACAGAATGCAGTCTGATGGCACCAACGCTGAAGTCCAGAGTTAATAAGAAGGGCAGGTGCTCTCGACAATCCTGGCTGAGCCACAGGCTGGTCCATGTGGTTGAGAAGGTGTCGTCCCCACACTTCAAAGGTGAACCCAAGGAAGCATCGATGTGCATATGGCTTCTTTCCCCTCCTACTTCCCACCCTGGAAATGGCATCCTCAGAGGGATTTAGCTACCATTTCATCTTTGAGTGTGTTCCGGACTCTTACCCACTCCCTCTCCAGCAGTTTCAGAAGCTGCCTAGAGCCTCTGGTGGACAGTACCAGTGCTCTCCAATATTTCCAGATCTCACCCTTCCCACTCCCTTCCAGTTGGTCATGACTATATGACTGACTGAGCCAATAAAACATCGGCAAAAATGATCAGTGTGGCTTCCAGGCAGAAGCATGTAAGAGCTGGCTCATGATTCTCCAGGCACCCTTCTTCTACCATGGTGAGCTCTGAAGCCCTGGTGAACTTGAGTGAATATGCTACACAGCCAAAGCAGCCAAGAGTGGTGGACGCAGATAACAATTGCCTGGAAACCTGCTTAGACCTGCAGATGACCATAACCAAGCAGGAATATTATGTGACATCATGTTAGACCCCTGATGCTTTGGTGTTACCACTTCCATGTCACCTAGTCTCCCCTAGGTAAGGTAACTGATCCTTACCCCACAGATTGCACCTCAGGACATATCATCTGGCCCTCCTTATTACCATACACTTATTCAACAAATATTATCGAGCACCTACTACATGTCAGATGGTATTATAGGAACCAGAGATTTAGTAGTAATAGTAAAGACAAAGTCCTTGGGCTCATGGAGGCTACATTCCTATCAAGGAGGAAAGATTATAAGTAAGTCTATATGTTAGGAATAGGTTTGGTTGAGTATAGCAGAAAACCCAAATAATATCAACTTAACCAAGTTGTAGGTCTAGTTTCTCTCACACAAAATAAGTCTGGAGGTTGGCACTCTAAGACTCATAGGGTAGCTCTACAATGCCACTGGGGACCCACACTCCTCCTGTCTTTCTGATCCACCATTCCTGGCACCTGGCTTCCATCTCCTGGAGCACCCACTATTCCAAAATTGCTGCCACAGCTCCATAAGTTTTACCTACATTCATTCTAGCAGGAAGAAAGAGAAAAGAGGTAGAGAGCTTTCCTTAAAGATCTAGTCCACGGGTAATATGCAATTTACTGGCCACTCCTACTTTCAAGGGAGGGAAATTTAATCCCAACTGGGTAGACTTTTGCCACAAAGAAAACCAGGCTCTGTTAGGAAAGAAGAGAATAGGGATCCCTGGGTGGCTCAGCAGTTTAGTGCTCTCCCTCTGCCTCTGTCTCTGCCTCTCTCTCTCTCTCTCTCTCTCTCTCTCTCTCTTCCTGTGTGTGTGTGTGTGTCTCATGAATAAATAAATAAAATCTTAAAAAAAAAAAAAAGGAAATAAGAGAGTAAGTACTGAGTAGGCATTTATCAGTCTCTGCCATAATAAACAAATAAGGATTTAAGATGGTGATAGGTATTTTGAAGAGAAAAAAATGTGATTTAAAAAATGGAAATGGTGTAGCTTTACCCCAGGGCAGGGGGAAAGGCCAGGTGGCATTGGAATGATGAGAAGAAATCTTCCATGGGGATAGCTGGGGAAGGGAAGCCCAGGTAGAGGGAACAAGGAATGTCAATGATTGCTGGTACCGAGAGGAACAGAGCCCTACAGTCAGTGGAGTAGAGTGAGCAAGGGGGATGTGGTTGGAGATGTGGTCAGAGAGGCAGGGAGAAGCTAGGTCATGAAGAACCTTGTGAATCTCATTCCAAGGGTGATGGGAAGCAAGCAGGGGGCTGAGGAACAAGCTGAAAGTGACGTTACCTGAGTCCTCCTTAGTCCTGTCATTCTGGGTGCTAAATTTTGGAAACTGGTTTGTAGAGGGATGAGAATGGTGACCAGGTAGGAGGCTGATTCAGATACCCAGACAAGAGAGAACGGTGCTGCACCTACAGTAGGATGGATAGGTAGTGCTAGGAAGGCCACTGCCATCAGCAGCCATGAATCTTTGCTGCTACAATCAGCAAGCATGAATTTCTGTTAAACCCTATTGGCCTTGATGGGTAACCTTTTCTTCCAGAGTCTAGCTGCTCATTTGTAGGCTCAGAGAAAGTTGGGTTTATCATCTTCCGACATTACTCAGACCGAGCCTCACGCCCTCCCCAGGCCCCCTCCCCACCCCAGCCTCCCTTCATCTACTTCCCTAACTTGTCTGGTGCTTACCATTCATAAGACGTACTCTTCATCTTACAACATGCTGTCCTGTTCTCTAATTGTTGGTATCACTCAGTTTGGCACTTGAATCCACATTGACTACTGTAAGCTAATGTAGGAAATCACACGCTGTTCCAACTCTTCATGTGTGTGGCTTAGCTCTTAGATCTTGTCTCTGATTCTTGGAGGAGATTCCCATGGGCCAATCATACCCTCCTCCATGAAGGGTGGACAGCGTGGTGCTAGATGCCAGGTGCAGATGGTTTAAGAACTGGGAACCGAGAGAGGGCCTTTCATCTGGAGAACTTCCATCGTCACCCTGTGCACTGGGGACCCTGATGGAAGTAGTAGAGTGCTTCAGAACTGGACCTGATGCATCAATCTCTAGTTACGGTGACCATTCTCTGGGCAGGGCCTTTGCTATCCTGGGGAGAACACTGTTAGGCATTTTCTTCTAAAAGGGCTCAAAAAGCTGTAAGAAGTAGTCTGACTTAGTCAAGATTAAAAACTACAAGATGCTCAGGCCTCTTGGGCCAGCGAGGGTAACTGGCTCTCAAAACAAATAGATTGTTACAGACCCCCAGCCAAGGACCTCTCCCACCACAAGGAGGAAAGAAACACTCTGAGCAGAACTCCAGAGCTTGCTGGGGAAGCTGCCCTGCACAGAGCCCGCTCCATGTCTCAGGGAGGCTGCCTTAGCTCAAGAAGTAGCCACACATGGCCCAGCGAAGAGCTTCTGCTACACCAAGCAGTCTGGTTGCCCCCCTCCCCCATTGGCCACGCTACACATCCTTTGAATGCAGCTAATACTTCTGGGGAGTAGTCGGGGGGAGGGATTGAGAACCAGAATCTGCAGCCAGACTGCCCAAATTCAGACCATAGGTCTGCCACACACTGGTTGCACCCCGGAGACTTCGTTGCACCCCAATCTCTTTGTCCAAAAAGTGGTCATCATAACAGCTTCCAATGCTTTTATGAGGATGGAGAAGTTTTAAATTATCATCATGCTCAGGACAATGCCTGGCTAGAAATATTATTCAAGCGTTTTTTACATAATTTTTAATCGTATTTACTCACGTGTATGCATGCATGTGTGTATGCCTTGGGCATTTCTAGGAAGCTTCTAGGAACTGAAAAGATAGGAAATGAGACTCAGTCCTTTCCTTTGAGAAACTCACAGTTTATTTAATAGATAGGCTGGATTTGAGAGCCCTGGCAGAGGAACTGGCAAAATACCTGCAGGAACTGAAGAAAGACAGGAAAGGAAGGAAAGGAGGAAGGAAGGCAGAAAGGCAGGAAGGCAGGAAGGCAGGAAAGCAGGAAGGCAGGAAGGAGACAAAGGAGGGAGCAGTGACATCAGAGGCAAGAAAAGAGTCTACTCTAGGCTGGCATCTGTAACAGAGTAGGATACCAGGTGCTGGGGGAGGTCCTTTACAATAATGGTTCTCGACCTCACCTTGCATCTAAATCACCCAGGGAGCTGTTAAAACCCAGATTTCCAAACCTCCCTCCAGATTTTCTGATTCAGTAGGTCTGGGTGGGGTCTGAGAATCTGCATTTCTAGTAAATCCCCAGATGATGCTGATGCTGGTCCAGACACCCACTTGGAGAACAGCTGTCCTCCAGAATCAGAGAGAAGCATGGGCACAGACCACAAAAAGCCCTGGCCCCCTCTAGGGAGAGAGTAGATTGGCATGATTGGAGGTGGCAAAAGATAGAGGTGGGCAAAGGAGGCAGGTGCTGTTCCCACAGCCAAGACACTGGGGTTGAATCCTGTCCACTGGGAAGCCCTTTAGAAGTTTACGGCCTTGGGTGACATGATCAACTTGTAGTTCCAAAACTATCACTCTGGCATCAGCATGCAGAATGGACAGGAACAGGAGACTAGAGAACACAGAACAGCCGTTAGAGGCCAGAAGTCAATACCACGGCTGGAGCAGGTACAGCTGCAGTGTGGGAGGAGGAGAGACCCAGGGGTCTTGAGGCACAGGATGGAGGGAGCAGATGGACAGAGGCCTGAATGGGATGTGGGGGAGAAGGAAGGGCTGAAAGCTATTACAGTCTGGTCCACTCTGATGCGGAGATGGAGGAGGTCCTATCCACTAACAAAGAGGAAAAGAGGACAGAAGAGATCTGGGGAGAAGAGAGCATCATAAATTCTATTTACTAGGACACTAAGGTATTCATGGTGCCTATTAGGCAGCTAGAAATCCAGCTCTGGAGCTGAACAAAGAAGCCAGAAGTACAGATGAGGGGCTGGATACTCCCATATGCAGGTCCAGATTCAAATCCAGGCTGTGGTCAGATAGCCAAAGTGGGGGGTGGGGCGGGGTCTGGCTAGGGGGCAGGGGAATTAACTGACAAAAAAGCCAGGACAGAAACTTGACTCCCCTTTTTAAAATGGGCTCAGCTGGGGCACCTGGGTGGCTCCATTGGTTAAGTGTCTGGCTCTTGATTTTGTCTAAGGTCATGATCTCAGGGTCCTGGGATTGAGCCCCACATCAGGCTTTCCGCTCATCAGGGAGTCCGCTTCCTCTCTCTCCCTCTGCCCCTCCCTCTGTTTGCTGTCTCTTAAATAAGTAAGTCTTTAAAAATGAAAAATTAAAAAATAAATTAATTTTTAAAAATGAAAATAAAAAAATAAAATGGGCTCAGTGATGGAAAGCAAGGAAGGAGTCAGGAGGAGGAAGGGGTGCAGAAGTTACAGCCCAGCAGGACTTGGCAAAGACTCTACAGCATCCTGGTACTAGCTTATCATCTCTCCAGCATCACAAACCCTTCTGACCTCTCCGCAATGAAGGGAAGGTGTCGGTGCTGCTCATCGTCTATTCCCGGGCCCATTGGCTGCCCTTCCCTGTTTAGCCCAAACCCTGCCAATTACACTTCTCAGGCTCCTTTGCCAACTGGCTTTTGGTTACTTTCTGCCAAAGAGAGGCACTGGCAAGAGACTGGCGGGCAAAGAGCAGCTCCTTCCCCACCCTCCTCTCCATCTCTGCCTTTTTTTCTTTTTAAAGATTTTATTTATTCATCAGAGAAAGAGAGAGGCAGAGACATAGGCAGAGGGAGAAGCAGGCTCCACGCAGGGAGCCTGATGTGGGATTTGATCCCGGGACTCCAGGATCACGCCCTGGGCCAAAGGTGGTGCTAAACTGCTGAGCCACCCGGGCTGCCCCATCTCTGCCTTCTGAGGCTTCTCATCAGACCTGCACTACTGGGTCCCACCAGGCACCCAGGTCCTAGTGTCTGGTTACAGTCCTTCCTTCCTCTCAGGCCCTCTAGCTTGTTGCTGTTGTTCATCTATGCATTGACCCACCAGCCCATGGGGCTTTTCAGCTCTTCCAATACCTCTCAACAATTTCTCGAATGAATTCCCTCTATTGAACTGGCTGGTACGGGCTCTGTGGTCCTGGCTGGTCCCTGACTCATAAATGTATCATGATACTACATCACTTTTTCTCCCTCGAACTCATTTCCATCTTCAGAATCCTTTCAGGCTGGAATTATCCAAGTTGATAGTAACAAAAGCTTCCATTTAAAAGTTAAGGGAAAACGTAATTTTAAAAGAAGCAGTAAATGAAGATAAAGGTTGAAATAAATTGTAAAACATAAAGCTGTAGAATGATAAATGAGTTCAAATGCTGTCTTTTTGATAAGACTACTCAAGTAAACAAATTTCTGACAAATACAATTAAGGGAACATTTTTTAATTAGAAATGAGGAAGGAGATAGGACAAAATATAGAAAACGGATTTTTTTCTGCAAATCCAAGGAGGATGTTATTGGCTAATAAGTGAAAATCATCATGAAATGAATAATTTCTAGAAAAATACAGATTACTAAAAATAACTCAAGAAATATAAATCTAAACAGAATAATAACCCAGGAAGAAATTGAAGAAATTATCTGATAACAATGTAAAAAATGTAGTTGGTCCCAGCATTTCCACAAGAATAATTTTCATGCTTTTAAGAAACAGATAATTCCGATGTTGTATAAAACATCCAGAGGGCAAAAAGAGATAAGAGTACCTTCACGTTCATTAGGCAAGCATGATCTTCTTCCTAAAACCTGATAAAGGTAAAAACACACAAAAAGAAAATTATAGTCACATATCACAAGTGAATATGAATAGGAAAAACTTAAATAAAACCTTCACCTCTGAAAAGGAACTTGTTTTCCTGTACTGTTTCAGATCTTTAGAGGGAAGATAAGTTCCAGGGGATTTTTTTGTTGTTGTTGTTTTTCTTGTAACAGCTTTACTGAGATATAATTCTTACACCATAAAAATTATGGAACACCTTACAAATGTGTGTCATCCTGGCACAGAGGCCAGGCTAATCTTCTCTGTGTCATTCCAACTTTAGCATATGTGCTGCTAAAACAAGCACAAGGGATAATAACTTTATAAGTTAAGTTGGAAGAAATTACAAAGGATGGACAGTTTGTACATTTTAGAAAAAAATAACCATTTGGCAAAGCTAGAACTAAAATTAAAGGAAAAATATCATCTGGAGAAAGCATTCACAGAAAATATAGAACAAGTTCACGTAAAGAGCTTATGTATATTGACACCAAAAACTTAAATCTCTAAACTGGTGAAGAACTGAAGAAGACAATTCATGAAAACAGAGATGCTACTAGTAAACAAGCATGTGGGGAAATGTTTAGCTTCGCTTGCAATCAAAGAAATGCCCACTCAGATAATGTTGTAGCATCTTACATACACCCACCACCTTTGAGGAATGTTAGAAATTATTCCATATTACAACACTATGGTAAATCCAGTCCTCGCACACCCTGCTGGTACCCATATGAACTAGTATCGTTCTTGGCATCCATATTGGGAACCATCGTAAAATTCCATAATGTATCCCTTTCTCCTAAGGAATTTATAAAGAATAAAAAATAAAGGTACCTAGGTATTCATGGCAATGTCTCTCTAACAACCTAGATAAATAGATAGATAGGGATCTAAATCCAACAACAGAATTATTAAGGAAGGGTTGTAAAGTATTGTTTGTAACTATAATAAAAATTACAGTTTATCAGCCACCCTCAGATACATTACTTCTTTTGGTCCTAAACAGTCTCAGGAGATAGGTGGGAATTCTTAAGAATCAGAAAAAGTAAGTGACTTGCCCGAAATTGCACAATTGGTGGCTTTTGAACAACTGCTACCAAATCTCAAGTTCTTGTAATGTAAAAGGGTGGTTATGAATCTCTGCTCTAAGCCTCAATTTCCTTATCCATAAAAGAGGGTAATACAAGTAGCTAAAGAGTGACTATAAACATTAAATGAAGCTCTTAAATATCTGTAAAGCTCTTAGCACAAGGTTGAGCACACAGCCAGGACTCAAATAATAATATAGGGGTGGTACAGTCAGGTAAGCAACCCGCTCTTGATCTCAGGTCTCGATCGAGCTCAGGCCGTGAGTTTAAGTCCCACAGTGGGCTCCCCGTGCTTGTGGAGCATACTTTAAAAAAAAAAAGAATGATAATATAAAATTGTACCAATCCAATCCAACTATAGCAATGTAAACATTGCAAGTGGACAAGGCCAAGAGAGAATAAAGAATAATGAAAATCAGTGCAGTGGATAAAGCACTTCTCTTTTTGAATTAATTTGCTTCCAATGCAACAGTTAGAAATCTGGAGGGAAACAAAATTAGAAGATACAAAAATCTAAAATGAAATGGCGTTTTGAGGGGAGCCTAGCATTGAATCTGGGATCACTGCATCTATAGCATTTGAAATACCAAACTCACTACATGTACCCCCTAGGGGCACCATAGGACATGTGGGGCCACTAAAGGGTAGCACCATTTCACTTGACCAAGGAATCAAGGAGGCACGTATTGACCTCAATAATATATTAATGCTAATGATTGTCTTCCTTAAAGATGAACTCTTTTTTTTTTTTTCCTTAAAACTGAGACTCAGAAGCATCTCAAGAAAATTCCCAGGTAGCTAGGAATGGATCCAAGTCCACTCCTAATGAACAGCAGCATTCCAGCAATGCTGCTTGGCAGTGAGGAGGGTCATCCACAGGACCAAGGAGCATGTGATTACTTCTCCCTTTGGTCATGTGGCCAGAATTTACCCTCAATGAGCAGGATAGACTTAGCCAGTGTTAGTCTCCAGCTTTAAATCTACAAATGAAAATAATTCCAACTACTAGAGAGACAAATGTCAGATCAATGGGGGAAAGTGAGTGGCAGCCTGGGTGGCTCAGGGGTTTATCACCGTCTTCAGCCCAGGGCCTGATCCTGGAGACCCCGGATTGAGTCCCACGTCAGGCTCCCTGTATGGAGCCTGCTTCTCCCTCTGCCTGTGTCTCTGCCTCTCTGCCTCTCTGTCTGTCTGTCTGTCTGTCTCTGTGTGTGTGTGTGTGTGTGTGTGTCTCATGAATAAATAAAAAATCTTAAAAAAAAAATGGGGAAAGAGCTAGAGGCATTCCTTGGCTTTTCCTCTCCCAAATCAGCAAGGCCTAAAAATCTCCACCTACTACAAAGACATACATGGAAAGTGACTCTGCTGTTAGTTCCTGCACTGTTACAGGCTTATGAAGGACAGATAGGATTAGGTGTAGCCGAGGGATAGAAATGGAATTTATCTAGGCTGTGGTCTCAAGCCTGAATCGTGAACAACTGGCTACATGAGTCAGAACTTATGTGGCTAGTAGATGAGTTCCAGAAAAAGAAGTGACAAGTTCAGCAAAGGATATAAATTAAGAAGGGAAATGTCAGGAGATGACCCAGAACCTGGCATGACCAGAGGCTGAATCACACTGAGATCAAACTTCTATGTCCAAGTACCTACTCCACTTAGGATCTCAAATTTAATATGTCAAACACAAAGCTCCCAGTCTTTGCCCTTACCTGCTCTGCCAATAGCCTTCCCATCTCAGGAAAGAGATGCCATCCTGCCAGGCCCTCAGACTCATTTCTTTCACACCTTACATCCAATCCATCAGAAAAGCCCAACCATGGGCTCTATCTTCAAGATATACCCAACTCCTCATCATCTTATCACCACCACTAAAACCATCCTGGTCCAAACCATTGTCATTGCTTACCTATCTTCTTATTATAGCCTCTTAACTGGTATCCTCATTTCCACCTAGTATACCACTCAATTCTCAACATAGCAGCCAGAGGGATCCTCTGAAAACCAAAGCAGGAGGACACCTTAAAACACACACACACACACACACACACACACAAATCCATCAAAGAACTAATAAATTGGATTTTTGTCAAAATTACGATCCACTCTTTGGAAGACTTTGTTAAAATAAAATTTAATAAAACAAGCCACAGACTGGGGAAAATATTTGCAAAGCATATATCCAACAAAGGACTTGTATCCACAATATGCAAAGAACTCTCAAAGTTCAAAAATAAGAAAATAAACAACATAATTTTAAAACTGGGCGGGAGCACATGGGTGGCTCAGTCAGTTAAGCATCTGACTCTTGATTTCCAACATCACTAATCATTAGGGAAATACAGATCAAAACCACAATGAGGTAATATCTTACACCCATTAAGATAGCTACTATCAAAAAAAAATAACAAATGTACAAAAAAGCAAGCATTTGTTAGGACGTAGAGAAGTCAGAACCCTAGGATGGACACTGTTGGTGGGAAGGTAAAATCATGCAGCTACTATGGAAAACAATATGGCAGATCCTAAAAAATTAAAAATAAAATTGCCATGTGATCCAGCAATTCTACATCAGGATTTATACCAAAAAAGAATTGAAAGCTGATCTCCAAGAGATATTTAAATATCCATGTTCATAGCAGCATTATTCATAACAGCTATATCATGGAAGTAACTCAAGTGTCCATTGACAGATGAATGGATAAACAAAATGTAATATGTACAAACAATGGAACATTATCCATCTAAAACGCTGGAAATTCTGACACCTGCTACAACATGAATGAACCTTAAGGACATTATGCTAAGTGAAATAAGCCAGTCACAAAAAGACAAATACTGTATGATTCCACCTTGATGAGATACCTAGAATGGTCAAGTTAACAGTCAAAAAGTAGGATGGTAAGTGCCAGCAGCTAGGAGGAGGAAATGGAGGGTTGTTGTTTAATGGTATAGAGTACTAGTTTTGCAAGATGATATTGGTCATACAACATAAATGGTCTTAACACTGAGGACCTATATATCTAAAAAAATAGTTAAGATGCCAAATTTTATGAGTATTTTACCATAATTAAAACATTTTTAAATTATCAAATTGCGCACTTCAAATATGTGTAGTTCACTGTATGTCACTTTTATCTCAATAATGCTGCTTTCAATTTTTTTTAATTTAATTAAAATTTTTAAAAGATTTTATTTATTTATTTATTTATTTATTTATTTATTTATTTATGAGAGATAGAGAGAGAGAAAAAAAAAAGAGAATAGGCAGAGGGAGAAGCAGGCTCCATGCAGGGAGCCCAATGTAAAACTCGATCCCAGGACTCCGGGATCACTCCCTGAGCCAAAGGCAGATGCTCAACCGCTGAGCCACCCAGGTGTCCGATTTTTTTTTTTTTAACTAAACAGGATCATATCCTTTCTCTGCTCCAAACCTTCCATGGGCTTCCCATTTCTTCAGAGAAAAAGCCAAAGGTGTTGGAAGGAAGCCCTAGATGATCTGGCCCTTTACCTGGGGGAAGGGTCTCTCTCTCTCTCTCTCTCTCTCTCTCTCTCTCTCTCTCCTCCCTCTAGCTACCAGGTGTGTTTCCAGGGCATTTGCAGGTCCTATCTGCTTTGCCTGGAAAGCTTTCCCCCCAGGTAAAGTCATGGCTCTCTTCTTCACCTCTCTCAAGTCTTTACTCAAGTGCCACCCTCTCTGTAGGGCCTTCCCTGACACTGTATTTACAATTGAAAGACTTCCTCACAGCATAGGTCCCCATCCCCCTTCCCTGCATTATTTTTCTGCATAACACTGTTTCTATTATCACTGTCTAAAATACCACATTTTACTCATTTATTTTATCTCTGTTTCTACCCACCAGAATTAAGCTCAGAGGGGCATGGACATTTTAGGGCTTTGTTCATTCATTGTATCCCCACCAACTGGTCCAGTGCCTGGCACATAGTAGATACTTGATAAATTTGTTGAATAAATGAATAAGTGAGTGAATGAATAAACAAAAGAAGGAACATTATGTAACCTTGACAACCAGGTGTAAGGGTTCTTTATGAAGGCACCCCAACCCACTCTAGAGAGCTGGACACCTGTCAAGCTTTATGGTTTACAAAGTTCTTTGCACAGACTTGATCCTTTCTGATCCTCACAACAGTGCTCTGATATAATGTCATTATCCTTGTCTTTCTTACAGAGAAGTGGAAGCTCAAAAAGGCTAACTTGTCCAAGATCAAGGGGCCAGCATTTGGCAGAATCAGCCATTTAACCAAGATGGCAGAGCCAGCATTTAAACCAAGAATTTGTCATCAGCTGCCCAAATCCCATACTGCCACCCAAAGCGCATACATTTTTTTCAACTTTCATAGTCTCTCATTTCATTCATAATGGCACTGCTGACAGATCTTAACAGTTCAGTAGTTAACCCTTGTGTCATAAATTTCTATTTGTCACATCCAAAACTCGATATTTTAGAAAGCTACCCTTCTGGTTTTTAAATGGAAATTGATGGCTTCATGTGCAGGAGTATAGGAGCTGTAAAGCCTCTCCTGAATCTCTCCATCTACCTTGAAACAAAAATAGTAAAGTCAGAGGCACCCAGAGCTGCCGGCCCTCCCCACTCCACTATGGAACCAAGAGATACTATCCTGGCATCGTCAGGCCCAGGTACTCCCCACACTTAGAAGGTCAGTGGCTTGGTCTGGCAGCCAAGACGTATAAAGAAAGGAGTGCAGCTGGAAACACCCATATGGGGAGAGCGCTCTCCTCTCACAGCTCGCTCAAGGTGGCCTGATGTCTCTGAGCATCCAGAAAAGAACACAAACAAACAGATTTTTATGAGGTCTGTAACCCAATTGACAAAGGCGAGCTCTCTCAGCCTGGAAATGTCCCTGCTATGAACCAGTTGCCTTGCCAACAAGCCACATGTTTCCACTCTGCAGAATCCAATTTCTGAGCAACATGACAGTGACAGGTCCAGAGACACGATACACAATTCCAAGGTGCCTTTGAACCCCTGCTGAATAGCTAAGAACAATTTAGGTCCCCGGAAGTACTCAGCAATATGGGACGAATGCTGGGCAAATGCAGGGCATGCCCGGATTGTGCAAGAGCCCCACCTACCCCCACCCCACCACGCTCTGTTCGAACATCTTGCAAATTACAGTAAACCAAGGCTGAGCCAATTCTTTATCACCATCATTATAATCATTGCAGACACTGGCATGGGATTCACTCTTTAAATATATCAAGTTATTTAATCTACATGACAACCCTACGAGGGAGGTATTATTAGTATCCCATTTCTAATGAAGAAATAGAGACAGGCATTAAAAGGATAAGTAGTGTACCCTAATTCACAGAGCCAGGACATATTATTTCATGGAAATAATTGGTCACTTGCATCATGTGTCACTTTATCCCTTTGTGTAAAGTGAAGAATAAATATATTTTATAAAATTATTTGAACCTAAGATTATTGGAACCTAGTCAGTCTTCCTCCAGAGCCCACCCCCTTAAAATTCTGCTATACTATCATTCTCTAATATTCCCTAAATGGTAAAGCTGAGAGATTGTCCCAATTATCATTGCTGTGTAACAAAGCACTCTAAAGCTTCAGAAAGTAAAACACCCATTTTATTATGCTCCAAGACAGTGTGGGTCAGGAATTTGAACAGGACGCAGTGGGCACAGCTTGTCTATATCCACAAGGCCTATGTGGGGCATCAGCTGAAAAGATTCAAAGCTTACAGAGCCGCCAAGTTGAGGATCAGTACCATCTGAAGGCATCCCCCCACACACATCTGGCAGGTGACACTAGAGATCCACTGTCACCTCCGATGGGTGTCTCCGCTGGAACACCTATGTGCAGTCTCTCCATGTGGTCTGGGCTTTGTCTCAACATGGTAGTTTGGTTCCAAAACAAGTGTCTCCAAAGGCAAAAAGTAGATCTGTCAGTTTCTGAAGACCAAGACCCAGAAAGTGGCACAGGATCACTTCCACCATATTCTACTGGTCAGGAAGTCACAGAGTCCAGATTCAATGGGAGGGGACACAGATCCTACCTCTCAAAGAAGTTTGGGGTCATTTATTTAAACCACCAATGAGATCATTTAGTCCAAGGCCTTCAAGTTCTAGCTGGACAATTGAGCTCAGAGCTCAAACTAAGTGATTTGTCCAAGATCACATAAGGGTTAAGTGTTGGCGGCAGGACAGAACCCAGCGTCTTCACACCCTGTCACCCTGTGCCACTGATTCTCACCTGGCTGTATACTGGACTCACCTGGGGAGTTTTTGTTTTTTTATATAAATGTATTTTTTATTGGTGTTCAATTTGCCAACATATAGAATAACACCCAGTGCTCATTCCATCAAGTGCCCCCCTCAGTGCCCATCACCCCCACCCCCCACCCCCCTTCCTTTCCACCCCCCCTAGTTCGTTTCCCAGAGTTACGAGTCTCTCATGTTCTGTCTCCCTTTATGATATTTCCCACTCATTTTTTCTCCTTTTGGGAAGCTTTTAATAATGCTGTTTGCCTCAGTTCTACCTGCAGAGATTCTGATTTGTTTGTGGAGTATGGCCTGGGCATGGGCGGGGGAATTTATTAAAGCTCCCCAGGGATTTTCACATGCAACAGTGTGAGAACCATGCTCTGTGCCCCTTCAAGATGGTGCCATGCAGGTGACACCGACCACTGTTTCATGTCAATGTTTGCGGGGTCCTCACCTGCTGTGAAGACCGTTCCACTAACAACAGCTTTTTCACACCTTCACCTGGTTCACAGACTTCATCCTGAATCATCAGTCCTCCTGCTTCTTTTTTTTTTTTTTTAGTCCTCCTGCTTCTTGATATCTATCCCTCTCATCTCCACAGCTCCTGCCCCCCCACCGGAAGGTCCCTCAGAAGCAACACTTCTCTTTGAACATTGAACTCCTCAACTATGAGTCAAGTCCATTCTTGGCCTCCATTTCCACATCCAGGAATCCAGTTCCGCCTTTGAGATCCCTTACAAATGGAGGCCCAGTTTGTGTTCAAATTCTCAGGTTCTCCTCCTCAGTCTGCCTTGGCCCCCAGATGACCGTTAACCTCAGTCAGAACGTGCACCTTCTAGCTCCAAATATGTCTTCCTTCCTCATTGAGCCACACAGCACTGGGGTGAGAGTGTAGTCTCACCTTTAAATCATGCTTTAAAAGGTTGATTCCGTGAAACCATTAGACAATTTTGCGGGGAAAAAAATCTTTCCACTTGATTATTTCACAGGAATAACGGGTCACCTGCATCATATGTCACACATTGTAAAAAACTGGCCAAAAGCATTGGCCTAAACAAATATTTTCAGTGTTTCTCCTTAGATTCTTGGGAAGGCCAAATTTTAAAAAGTATAAGATAAAAAAATGTGTAAGATAAGGAGCCTTTCTGAAAATCTCTTTCGGATTTTCTGATTTATATTAGGTCATAAGATCTCCATAGTTTTATCATGTGCACATACCTCCTGAGAATAATTTTATAAAATATATTTATTCTTCACTTTACACAAAAGGGAGTCTTTCCAAACTTCCCAGGCAATGTTTTTGTAAATTGAACTCTATTGTAGATGTTCCAAAGAACAGGTATTTAAAGGAGCTCTTTATCAAAATTTATTATACTATTCCCTCTACTTTTGTGTATGTTTGAAATTTTCTACAATAAGATTAAAAAGGAAGGAGGAGGAGGGATGGAGGGAGGGAAGGGCTGGTGAGTCTTAAGGGATTCTATGGTAGAATAAAAAAATCTTCAGGGAAGGTAAAACAAGTAACACCCTCCCCCCCCCAAAAAAAAACAAATGTCTCTTATTTCCATGTATGTGTGTATTTCTAAGTGTGTACTGAGTGTGTGTTTTCAAATTGTATACATGTATGTGATGTGTGTGAACACATATGAAACAAACACATCATGTATGTGTTTTATAAATTCTGATTTCTCTAGAATTTAAAAGTCTAAAACAATTCTTGTAAAATATTTGGCTTTTTCGGTCTGCACGTCTGTCCCCCTCTTTGGGTCCCACTGCCAGGCAAGGGAGAGGTTCACATCCTCCTTAGTTCATAAAAGTCCCCCTTGCTTTATATGTACATGTGTATACTTCATGAGTAGTCTCTCCTACGTGGATGGACAGAGTAACATTCTCTACAGCCTGAGATCACTTCTTCCACCTGCCCCTTTCTCTGCCTCGGTGATCCTATGAACTCCTAGTCCCACTCTAGTCCATGACTCAGAGTTAACCAACTCTTCCTCAGTGCCCCATCTGCTGAGGTAAATTCTGAAAAGCATTGCTTTGAAGATCAAAGTGCTTATGAGGCACTACACCTGCATGGATTCCATGGGACTGGAGAGACAAGAAGGGGAAGCCACTAAATGCCTGAATGCTGTCAGGTCGGTGCAGCCCCAGAAGTGGAAACGTGCACAACGTCAGACACAAGGGGAAGGCAGGACCATGGGAAGCCACTGAAGACGCCCTCAAGAACCAAGACGGTGTCTCACGCTTGTCGTTTTATTTTTATTTGCTTCTTCCCCTCTGCTGCACATAGCCTGGTAGGCATGCATAGCCAGTTGTCAAAATTCAACAGCAGGTGACAGGATACCCCAACTCCTTGCCCAGATTCCCTTGACAGAATTCTTTCCATCACGGACATGAACTAAAAGACCCAAGCACAATGCTTAATCCTTTATCCCTAACCATATTTTCCTCAGAATACATTTCAGTCAAAGAGAATCCAGGTTTTTTCAGCTCCTTGTAGGACCATCTGAGGCATAAAGGCTAAGGACAATTTCCCAAAGGGGAGAGCTGCGTTATATAAACCTGCCACCAACTCTTGGTTTTCTTTCAAAGACTTCCTTTCCACCAGAGAAATCATGACTAATGTCACCCACCCACCCCTGCCACACACACACACACACACACACACACACATACACATTTTTAAGTATTAAAATAAAGGAATTTTTTTTAATCAGTCAACAAATGTCCATAGAACACTTTCTAACAAAATCTTTGGGAAGAAAATGACATAACTATAAATGTTGCCTTTGTAAGCTATGGGATAGTCATTTTTATACATAAATGTGTAACAGAATATAGACCATGAAGGGACTGGCCTGGTTGAATGCCAATGCTTCAGTTAATAAAAAAAAAATATAAGAAATACCAACTAGAATGTTTTTTTTTTTTAAGTGAAATGAGCACAAAATGGAAATGTCCTAGAAATTCTCGGCCCTTTCTTTTCCAGCTCTTTATTTACTAACCCACCCAAGAAGATGTCTTGAATTAATGCATCCTATCAGCCAATGGTAGATTGTATTTTTTCAAAAAACTTCCATAATAATACCACCCTATCTCACATGTACTTCTCATCCCTCCTATTGAGATGTGCCAGTCTATAGTCCACCCCTTGAATCTGGAAGCATTTGCAACTCTGGAGGAAGCAATGATCTGTGACTTCCAAGGCTAAGCCAAAAAACAACCTGGCTCTATGGGGAAGCTCACTATTGAAACAGAGTCACCATCCTATGGGGAAACCCAAACCATGAGGGTGTCCCAGCAAACAGCAGTAACACCACATAGACATGTAGTGAAGAAGCCATTGAGATGACTCCAGCCCCAGCTGTCAACTGACTGCGACCACATGAGAGATCCCGAATCACTAGCTGAGCCCAGCTTATTTCTGGTAGCATGAGAAATAATCATAAAATACTTATTGTCATTTTTAAGTCACTGCATTTTGGAATAGTTTATTGTCTAGCCATAGGTAACTGGAACATATCCATTGTAAAACATCCACCATACCCAACAGAATAGCATGCATAAAATGATAGAAGAAGATATTAGAAGAAAAGCTAATTTCATCAAGATCCATTGTCTCTCCAATGACACCCTTTAAATAAACCCTTAGTTCTTTACAGTATTCAGAGTAGCCACACACACATCTCCTATTTTGATCTTGAAGAGCTCTAACAAGCTGAGTAAGAGTTTACATTCCAAAGTCAGACATACCTTGATTAGAATCCCAGGTTGGCCACATTCTGGCTGTGTGACCTTGGACAAGTCACTCCAATCCTCTACTTTCTCATGTGCAAAATGGAGATAGCATCTGTCTCAAATGGTTTCTGTCAGTGTCAAATGAGATGATATGCAAAGCACGGTGCTGGCACAGATAATTGTCCAATAAACACGAGGTCCTATGAAGGTGTTGCTTGATGTAGGTGTTACTATCAGTACTTCTCAAATCAGCTTGTAAATATATTTCACATCATATATCTTATTATAGGGAATAAGAGGTAGGACTTATTATTACTCATAATTAAAACCACCAGTTCAGAAAGGGCACTTGACTTGCCCCAGATCACACAGCCTTGGAGCAGGAGTGGAAGTCGAACAGGTATTTAAGCCCTGGCCTGTCTCCTCCTTCACTTCTCCCTTTATCACAGCAACTTCTACCAAGTGGTTTTCCAGCCTGTGGTGAAACACTTCCAGTGATGAGGAACTCACCACACACTGAGGCAGCCCTAACAATCCATTTTCCATCAGCTCGGTCTGTAGCGTGTTCATCCTTCTATTGAGCTAGAATCTGTCTTCATGTAATGCCCATCTGTTGGTCTATCTCTGCCCTTCAGGGCCACCAGAAATAAATCTGCTCTCTCTCACATAGCGGCCCTTGAATTTTTAAAGACCCAATCATGGAACCCCCACCAAGTCCTCTTTCCTCCAGGACCCAACATCCCCAGGTTCCTTAGCCATTCCTCCTCCAGCACATGATTATGAATCCCCTTCCCACTGGGGCTTCTTTCTCTGCCTCAGGCTTGACAAGAGGCATATACTATTGATGACCAGAGAAGCTTTCATCCTGCCCCCGGAGGCTTGTAATACATTTATGCTTTCTCAAGATGACACATACTCCAGGAGTACTAAGAATTGCTGTCAATCTCTCTGGCATCGTGAAGGACTCTGGCATTTCACCATATAATCTTTTTTTTTTCTCCCAAGGGGCTGCCTGCTTGAGGAAACTGTCATATACTCCAGCCAAGGGGAGCCAAAGCGCTCTGAGGCAGATAAGCATGCCTCTGCTGTGGGGTTCCTTCCAAATGCTCTTCTGATGCTTGTGGTAAAGGAGCTAAAATAACCTGCAGTCATAGATACTGCCCTCCTCCCAGCTCCCCCAGACTGTGCCAGCCTTAGAGAAGAGGGAAGTATTTTTGTCGGGATAGGATAGGTTGTGCTACATTAACAAAGAGCTTTAAAATATATGTGGCTCAGCAATAAAAGTTCATTTCTTATTCATGCCAATTTCACCATGGATCTGGCAATTCCCCAGAGCAGTTTCCTTTTCAATGGTGATCCATGGGTACAGGGGACTTGCCTCTTACAGCTGCATCAGTAAGACATGGCTTCCAAGACACTGTGGCGAGGGATGAGCCAGCTCTTAGTGGCTTCATCCTAGAAGCATCAGAGATGACTTCTGCATACAGGTCATTGGCCAGAACTAGTCACATGGCCCCACTTAATGGCAAGGGAGCAGGGAAGTGTGGGTGAACGTGTGGATATTCAATGCTCTGTCACACAATCTCAGTGGCCCTTTGACCCTGAAACACCTGCTCCCACCTCTTCTCAATGAATTACCATGATATCAAGCTTCCCACATTCCCTCCTAATGATTCAGGTTCCTCAGCAGCCATGGTGTTTGATGGCTGCTGTCACCAGTGTCACCTTCTGAGTCCCCAATGATGATCCTAATCGGCAGCTGCAGACAAACTCCCTCCCATCACTCTGCTGCCGTGGGCTTCATTGAGACCCAAATAATTTCTTTTCCCAATCTATCATCATAATGTTCTTAACTGGCTTCCACTCCTCTCTCTGCCATACCATTGCCCATTATCTTTTAAAAATTCAAACCAGAGCATACCCCTACTCTGTTTCAGATCTGACCATGCCTACAGTGCCACTAGGAGAGATCCAATTCCCTTAGAACTGCGTGAAAAGCCTCTTAGAGTGTCGTCCCAAAGACTCTTCCAGCCTTATCACCCAATGCCCTACTCCTGTGTTCCCTGTACTCGAGCCACCCTTTGCTCCCACCCGCCCCTCGGGGTGCCACGGCATTGCCCAGAGTGCTCCCTGTAGAAAGTCCAGTGACAACTTCTCCAGTTCTCTTCAACAAGCTAGCTGTCCTCTGCTCTGGGTTCCAGATACCTTGTTAATGTGTCTCAATTGTACTTCTCTGTTAGCATGTCCATCTTTTCCACTGTGGATTTCTCGTTGGCAATGGCCATGCCTCACCTCTGTATCTCCAGTGGATAGGCTAATTCCTGGTCCAGGGTATGTATCAATCAGTGTTGAATAAACCCATGATGTAAATTACCCCATTCCATCTTACACTGCTGAGAAAGACCAAATTTTTTCATACACTGCTATATTTTTATTCCAAAATAGTAAGAGAAATAGGATATGGATAAAAGAGCAACAATGTAGCCTGGCCTCAGGGTTTAAAGGAGAACATTAAACTCCCTAGAATTTTCCTAGCATCCCAAAGACCAGAAGTTCCAGGGGTCATTTCTAAAGTGACCTCTCTACCTCATTTGGAAAGTCCTAGGAGGCTGGACTGAAAATAAATAGCTGTTTGATTAGCCCAGTATTGAGCTATTTCAATACATTTCCCCTCCCCACCAGAGAGATTGCATGCTCTGAAATGAAAGGAAAGTGTGCATGAAAGCCCTGGTTATTCAGAGGAGGAGCAGGGAGAGACTTAAAAACTCTCCAGAAAGCCTTCAGCACTGTAACTAAATGTTAATGTTTAAAGATATACCAATATTTCAGGAAGCCATTGGTAGTGCCACACTAAAGCTCATTCTAGTTTTAAAGAGAAATATTTGACTTGGAGGAATGGACCCCATGCTGGCTCCAAGATAAACTTTCCTAGCTCTCTCAGGCCAATTTTAATGCTAAGAGCAGCTCCGTTGGAGTAAAAGTTCATTTCTGAGAGCCAAGCTGTGAATTATGCTACAGGCTGAGCTGAGCAGTTGGTCTTTTGCTGATGAAGGCAGAAGCCTGAATATGATACAGAAGTGGAGGGGGGCGGGGAGCCAGGGACATCCAAAGGGGATTATCGCAGAAGGTCAGACTAATTAAATCGAGAGAAGTCACCAGAGAGCTGGAGCTCCCACACACACCATATTCAAATGCTCTGACACATGCAGGGGTTGATAAGAAAGAAAGGGTTGAGTTACCACTTTCATCTGCCTGGAAGGACAACAGTCAACCAAATAAAACTTTTTAGTATTGGTCCAAGCCCAGGTAGGGAGGGAAGAATTGAAACTGCTGCCAATTCCTAATTATGCAGTGGAATCAGAGACAGGGTGAATGAGGAGAGGTGAAGTCCAGTTGTCACTCTGCTTAGTGATTTAACACACAGCTGTTGCGTACCTGCTATGTGCTGGCATAGCACTAGGTGTGAGGGATAAAACAAATAGATATTCTTTGCCCTCAAAGAGCTCACAGTTGATAAACATTAATGTAATAATGTTATGCAGAGTAATCGATGCTTTAATAGAGTTATCAACAGATTACAAGGAGGGGCGTCTGCGTGGCTCAGTAGGTTGGGTGTGTCTGACTTCAGCTCAGGTCATGATCCTGGGGTCCTGGGATCAGGCTCCATGCTCAGTGGGGAGTCTATTTCTCCCTCTCCCTCTGCCCTTCCCTCTGCTTGTGCGCATTCTTGCTCACACACTCTCTCTCAATCTCTCAAATAAATAAATAAAAATCTTTTTTAAAGTAAATATATACATAAAGATTTCAAGGAGCACTTTAAGGAGAGTCTAACTGCCCAAGTAGTATCAGACCTGGCCCCATAAAGAAGACAACACATAGTGAGCTCTTAGGAGTTAAGTAAAGAATTCTCCTCCAATTGGTGAGTGGAAGAAAGGCAAGTGAGACAAAGACCATCACACATATTGAGATCAGGAGGCTTAAAACCATGATATTTGGAGTGGGTTAGAAGTGTAGCATGGATGGGACATGGAATCCATGGCAAGGAATGCTGGCGGTGAGATTGATAAGGCAGGTGGGCATCAGACCCTCAAGGACTTTGAATGCCACGCAAAAGCATTTAGAGTTAATCTTATAGATGATAGGGAGCCACTGAAGATTTGTAAGGGTGATGTGATCCCAAATGTATTTGAGATTAGACCATTTGGCCACAGATAGAAAATGGAAAGTCATTTAGGGAAGGATCTCTTTTCACAGGCACTAACAACAAATGCCCTAAGAGGTATAAGCAGTGTAAGCAGTACTTTCTCTCTGTCCCCTCTTTTCCTGCTCAACCTCTTGGTAGAGGTGCTATCGAACAAGCAATTCCTGAGAACCTACTGTGTGAGCCCGGCACCACGCTGTCTGTTCTCAGAGTCCCAGAGTGTGCTGAAACCAGCTCTAACTGGCTCATGCTGACTCCTGAGAGCCAACTGTGCACATCTCTTTTTGGCTTCAGTGACATCCCATTGGTAGCTTGAAATTGGCCATTGTGGGAGGCTTTTTATACCTCAGAAATCTGTACACGTTACAAACCAGAGCTTTTTTCTTTTCCAGAGAACCATTTATAAAACATTTTACCAGCACACCACTTGAAAAGATACAGCCCCAACCCTCTACGAGAGCAATATCTGCTTAAAGAGAATAAACCAATACATATGAAATGATGCAAGAACAATTCAGTTTGCAATTTAAACACCCACTGAAGAAGGAGTCATGGGGCAATGGGGAGGGATGGAGGAAGGAGGAGAAAAAAATAAAAGGCCCTTGAGAGCCACAGCCAGGTTCTCCTTATCTCAGTTTCTGCCACTGTCACCCAAGCTGAGGCTAATCAATTAATTAGTCCCATCTGGCAGGGGCTACATCCTACATGGTGTCATAACTAGTGATCTTCAACCATAGTTCTCAGAGGTGACGGAAAACCTCAAAACCAAGCATGTTGTCAGGAAAATGAAGACTTAGAGCATGAGGGAGAGACTGTAACCCAAACTCCACTTTACTCATTCATAAAATGAAGCATCTACTGGGGGCACCTCAGTGGCACAGTGGTTAAGCGCCTGCTTTTAGCTTTGCTTCTCTCTGCATCTCTCATGAATAAATAAATAAAATCTTTTTAAAAAATGAGACATGTACTCATAGTGACTTAACTAAAAACTCACAGCTATGAACAGAAAATTAGGAACATGATTACGGCTCTTCCCTTGGCTCAGCATACACACCAGTGCCCATGCTGTGTTTGCATTTGTAAATGAGTGTCCCATGGGGCAGTCTGCCCTTTCTTTAGACCCTTATGAATGCATTTTGTACAGTATTGTCCAAGACTGACATAGCTTTCCTGTCTTCAGTGCTCTTGGGAATGCCTGGTATCCAGGAAAGACATGCCAAATACCCAAAATACTAACTGGAGGGAAATTTAATCAATAACATATAAAATCATCAAATCAGGAAATACACAAACAGACTGACTTCTGAGGCTCTATATGAGGAGTTTGGCCATGGGTCCTCGGCTAGGGTCCTAAGGCCTGGGATAAGGCCAGGAGTGACTACAGAGGAACAGCCCATGAGAAAAAAAGAAAGAAAGAAACTCTGAAGGTCAGCACACAGGGTTGATATAATCAAGAAACAAGCAGGTGAGCCAAACGTCACATCAGCTAAAAGGGCGGAATCCAGAACAATACAGGTGGTATAGGGAAGGGCAAGAGGATCTAGTATGGAGAGAAGGTGGGGAAGGGGGACAGCCTCAAGGCTGTCCCTGGGGCCTATGTCTCAGCCACCGATATTGTCACTAAATACCTAGAGCTTCATCTGTGTCTCCTCTAAACGTAGAGCTCATGCCCTGAAATATTTTCCTAAAAAGATTTGGGGGTGGGGGGCGCTAAAATAAAATTGCCAACTTTTTCCTTTGCCAAAGTAAGAACAATAAATATGAGAGTACCAATTCACAAAATAATATTAATCCCCCAAATTTAGGAAGAATGAAGTCTCAGAATAAAGGACATTCATTTAAATTGGCTACATAACGTTTCATGAAAAACACCCAAAACACACTACATTAGCCATTACTTTACTCACTGCACCATGGACTGCTGGACAGGACCAGGGACAGGAAAATACCAAACCAGTCTAGACATACTTAGTTCCTATATGTGTGTATTCTTCACCTCACTTATGACAGCTGAATAGGAGGTGAATTCTCTTGGCCATATTTTCCACCATCGGGTTGTAAGCACCATTACTAGTCCTTTTGGAATTCTTTAGGCCTCTTCCATTGACAGTACCATGAACCTGGTTCCCAGGGTTATTGGGACACTTGCTGCTCACACTTCATAGCCTAATATAAGAAGAAGGAAGAAATCCCAATACCTCTGCCTCCTGTAAGACCACCTTTGATCCTGTTACTCAACTGTTAGAAATTATAAAGAAGAACAAACTAAATCAAAAGTTAGCAGAAGAAAGAAATAACAAAGATCAGGGTAGAAATAAATGAAATAGAGGCCAGAAAAACAATAAAGATCAATATAACTAAGAGCTTACTTTTTATTTTTTTTAATATTTTATTTTTTTATTTGAGAGAGAGAGAGTGCACAAGTGGGGGGGGTAGGGAAGTCAAAAGGAGAAGGACAAGCAGACTTCCCACTGAGCAGGGACCCCAATGCAGGGCTCAATCTCAGGACCCTGGGATCATGACCCTCATGAGCTAAAAGCAGATATTTAACTGACTGAGCCACCCAGGTCCCTAAGAGCTTACTTTTTAGAAAAGACAAACAAAAGTCTATAGGACTTTAATTAGTCTAAGAAAAAGAGAGAAGACTCTAAATAAAATCAGAAATTAAAGAGGAGCCAGACACCACAGAAAAACAAAGGATCCTAAGACACTACTATGAACAATACTACATTAATAGATTGGATAACCTAGAAGAAATGGATAAATTCCTAGAAACATACAACCTACCCAGACCAAATGATGAAGAAATAGAAAATCTGAACAGACCAATAAGGATATTGAATCAGTAATTAAAAATCTCCAGACAAAGAAAACCCCAGGACCAGGGGGTTTCCCAGGTGAATTCTATCAAATGTTCAAAGAAAAATTAATGCCAATACTTCTCAAGCTTTTCCCAAAAACTGAAAAGGAGGGAACACTTCCAAATGTATTTCATGAGGCCAGCATTACCCTGATACTGAAGCGAGACAAGGACACTACAAGAAAACTACAGGCCAATATCCTAGATGCAAAAATTCTCAACAAAATATTGACAAACCAATTTAATAGCACGTTCAAAGGACCATACAGCATGATTAAGTGAAGTTTATCCCTGGGACGCAAGGACGGTTCAACATACATAGATCAATAAATGTGATACATCACATTAGACTGAAAAAGAAAAATCATATAATCATCTGAATAGATGCCAGAAAAGCATTTGACAAAAGACATCCTTCCACAATGAAAACTCTCAACAAAACGAGTACAGAAAGAATGCACTTCAACATAATCAAGGCCATGTATGACAAGCCCACAGCTAATTTCATACTCAGTGGTAAAAAGTTGAAAGCTTTTCCTCAAATATTGGGAATAAGACAAAGATATCCACTTTCACCACTCCTATTTTTTTTAAGATTTTATTTATTCATGAGAGACATAGAGAGGCAGAGATGCACAGAGGGAGAAGCAGGCTCCCCAACTCGATCCCAGGACCTGGGGATCATTACCTGAGCCAAAGGCAGATGCTCAACCACTGAGCCAGCCAGGTGGCCCTCACCACTCTTATTCAACATAGTACGGGAAGTCCCAGGCTCAGCAGTTAGACAAGAAAAAGATATAAAAGGCACCCAAATAGGAAAGGAAATAAAACTGTCTCTGCAGATGATATGATCTTATATATATGAAATCCTAAAGAGTCTACTAAAAAACTATTAGCACTAACAAACGAATTCAGTTAAGTGATAAGAAGTTGATTTATGTGATAAATCAACATACAAAAATCAGTTGTATTTCTACACATCAACAATGAAATATCTAAAAAGAAATAAAACAATGGCATTGATGAAAGCAACAAAAACAGCAAAATAGGAATAAATTTAACCAGGATGTGAAATATCTGGACACTGAAAGCTATAAGACTTTGATGAAAGAAACTGAAGAAGACATAAACAAATGGTAAGCTATCCTGTGTTCATGGATCAGAAAAATGAATATTGCTAAAATGTCCATACTACCCAAAGCCACCTACAGATTTAATACAACCCATATCAAGATTCCAATGACATTTTTAACAGAAATAGAATAACTAATCCTAAAATTCATATGTAACCACAAAAGACTCTAAATAGTCAAAGCAATCCTGAGAAAGAATGAAGCTGGAGGCAACATGCTTGCTGACATTAAATTGTATTACAACACTATAGTGATCAAAATAATAGAGCATTGGCATAAAAACAGATACACAGACAAATGGAACAGAATCAAAATCCCAGAAATAGAGTCATGCATATATGGTAACTAATATTTGACAAGAAAGCCCAGGATACTCAATGGGGAAAGGACAGTCTCTTCATAAGTAGTGCTGAGTAAACTGGATAATCATGTGCAAAAGAATGAAACTGGACCCTTATCATAAGCCACTTACAAAATTAACTCAAAATGAATTAAAGACTTTAAATTCCTAGAAGAAACCATTAGGAAAAGGTCCTTAACATTGGGCTTGGCAACATTTTTTGGGTAGGGCACCAAAAGCATAAGCAACAAAAGCAAAAATAAATGAGAATACATCAAACAAGAAAGCTACTGGTCAGCAAAGAAAACAATCAACAAAATGAAAAGGCAACCTACTGAATGGGAGAAAATATTTGCAAACCATATATCTGATAAGGGGTTAATATCCAAACTATATAAGGAACTCAGACAACTCAATAGCAAAAACCAAACAATATGATTCTAAAATGGGCAGAGAAACTAGATAGACATTTTTCCAAAAGAAAAATACAAATGGGGGTAGCCCAGGTGGCTCAGCACTTTAGCATCTGCCTTTGGCCCAGGGCGTGATCCTGGAGACCCGGGATCGAGTCCCACATCGGGCTCCCTGCATGGAGCCTGCTTCTCCCTCTGCCTGTGTCTCTGCCTCTCTCTCTCTCTCTCTCTCTCTGTCTTTCTGTCTCTCTCTGTATCTCTCTCTCTCTCTCTGTCTCTCATGAGAAAACAAATAAAATCTTAAAAAAAAAGAAAAATACAAATGGCCAATGGGTACATAAAAAGATGCTGAATATCACTAATTGTCAGGGAAACGCATATAAAAACCACAATGAGATACGCCTCACACCTGCTAGGATAGCTATTATCATGAAGACAAGAGATAACAAGTGTTGGCAAAGTTGTGGAGGGAAAGAACTCCTTGTGCACTGTTGGTGGGAATGTAAATTGCTACAGCCACTGTGGCAAACAGTATGCAGGTTCCTCAAAAAATGAAAACCATAATTATAACACGATATAGCAATCCCCCTCCTAGATATTTATCCAAAGGAATTAAAGTTAGGATTTCAAGCAGATATCTGCATTCCCATGTTCATTGCACCATTATTCAAATAACAAATATATGGAAACAATCTTCTGTGTCTATTTGTGGACAAATAGATAAAGACAATGTGAGAAATATATATATCATATATGTCAAACATATATATTTGAATATTACTCAAATTAGCCATGAGAAAGAAAGAAATTCTGCCCTTGGGACAACATGGATGGACTTTGAGGGCATCATGCTAAGTGAAATAAGCCAGACAGAGAAAGACAAATAATATATGGTCTCACTTTATGTAGAATTAAAAGAAAAAAAAAAAACCAAATGCATAGAAACAGAGAGTAGAATTATAGTTTCCATAGGTAGGGCATGGTGGAAATGGGGACATGTCACTCAATGGGTACAAATGTCCAGTTACAAGATGGGTAAGTTCTGGGGATGGAATGTACAGCATGACTGTAGTTGACATTACTGTATTGTGCAGGAAAAGTTGCAAAGAGAGTGGATCTTAAATACTATCAGCGTGAAAGAGAAATGGTAATTATGTGAGATGATGGGGGTGTGAACTAACCCTACTATGGTAATTAGTTCACAATATATATGTTATCATCACGTTGTACGCTTTAAACTTACACATGTTATATATCAATTATATCTCAATAAAGCTGGGGGAGAACTGCTAGAGATTTCATAAAGAGAAAGTTATTTATTGGCTCTCTCTGTGCAGATGGATATAGTAAATTCATAAAACATGACCTCAAGGCTCAAAAGGCTCCTAAAGTTTTAGGTTCGTGCTGCACTGGCTCTTGAGTTTACAACTTGGACGGATGTTTGACATCTCCCCAACCACAGAGAGAAGCTGAGGGAATGGCATCCCAGGGCTTGTGAACATACTGACCATACCAGCTGCAGTTGGTGGCGGGTTATAGAACCCTAAAATGTCATTTATGAAAGTGCCTTTTTGGCTCTCCTAGCCGGGGGCTCACAAATTGGTTTCATCACACACATGTACGCCACCTAGGAGTGGCGGCCTGGGGCATGTGAGGAAAATGAGGCTGTGTCTGCACCCAAAGGAGAACAGTGCTGTGATGCAATTCCTGACCTCCGGCCTGGACTCTGGGGATAGAAACTCCCTTGTCACAATTAGGGAAACCAAGGGAGTAAAGTGCTTTCGCTGCTATACCCCACACAGACCAGGGTTGGACCCTGATCTCCTACCCCTTGAGCTTATTTACTTGCCTCCCCACCATGTTGTCTCAATGGACTAACCTCACTCTTCTTGGTTCCTGTTTGCTTACCAGTTCACACACCTGAATCCTGTGTGACACCTGCCAGCAGCTCCCCCTCTCTGGTTCTTGACTTCCAGGCCTTTCTTTCTCCTTCTCGAAGAGGCTGGAAATTCAGACAGTCTATATAGTCTTTTCTGAGGCCCTCACTGGGAATTCCGCTTCTAGAATTTTCAGTGTACCCTATTTGAGCCATGATCTGGTTGGCAGGGTTTTGAGGCAACAGGCCTCATCCCTTGAACTTGGGCCCCTGTGCCCTTACCTAGATCGGTGCTTACCACACTTGGCTCACCTAGCATTTGAGTTGTGGCTGTACCTGTATTCACAAGCACAAAGGGCCTTCAGAGAAAGGGGCTGGGCCTTTGTATTCTACACAGTGCATAACATAAAGCACAAAATAAATATTTGTGAAAGGCGAAAACGAGAGGCTATAATTAAGTCTCCTGTTACTCTTGTGCCTCGGAGTTTCAAACCCAAAGTGCAAGTTTTCAAATCTGGAGGAGAAATGCAGGTCACCTCCTTTCACTCTAGAACATGGCCCCCACCCACGCTGTTTTCACACCATTTGCCCCCATAGTCTCAACACTTCCCTGACAGCCCTCCCCTCATTGCTTAGCCTGGTGGTTTTCTAATTTGATTTTAGCAGCAGAACTCTGGAGTCAAGTGAAATATTTTACCAAACTCCAAATAGCAACAACAGCAAAAACAGTGAAGTGAGGGCGCTCTACTCACACTCCCCTCTGCTTTCGGCCATGCCTGACCCACCCACACTGCATCTCAAGGGCCCCCCAGATCCCTAGAGCTCAGTGGGGCTCATACTCGCTTCCCACTTGGGCCTTCATCTCCAGTAGCATTTCCTCCAGGCCAGCCCCCACTCAGCTGTCAGCCCAATATTAGTCTTGACATACTTTCAATCTGTCACTCTTTGATGCCATGAAACCCAAACCCTTCCTGCTGGCTCCCAGGCACAGAGGCATCTAGCCACACATTCAACATCTGCCCCACTTCTGGCCTCTGCTCACATCACTAGCTTCAGGTGAATCCCCTATAGACACCATGCTGAGTCCCTGATTTGGGGCTGCTCACCCACAGGACCCCTCACCCCCTTCCAGGTCACCCATTATGCACCTCACTCTGGGCCATTTCTTTTGGATTCCATTGCCTGGGGCCACCTTTCACTCAGGCCAAAATCCAGAGTCACCCTAAACACTTCTCATCTTCATGCTGCCCATCCAATGTGTCAGGATTTGGCCTTGTGAATGTATCTTAAACCCAGGCCTCTCCCCGCCCTCCCCCAACCCTCCATGGGCACTGCCTTATTGAACACTTATCCCAAGGATTCCTGGAAAAGCTTCCAGATGGGTTTCCCTGCCTCACTAATCACCTTGTCCCAACCTGCAGGGCCATCCATCCAAAGAATAGTGCCTCCCATGGCCACCCTGCTAAAAACCTTTCAACAGCTCCCATTGGCTTTGTGCTAAGGTCCAAGCTCTAAGGTGAGGATCAGAAGCTATTCATCCTCTGCCCACCCCCTTCCTTCCCCATCTCATCTCCTACCACAGTCCCAGGCTTAGCCAGAGGTTCAGTCTGCCCAACCATCACACTTCTCCATGGGGTCATTTCTCTCACTTCAGAGCAGAATGACATTTCACCAAGGACAGAATCCGTCATTAAATACAGAAAGACTTTTGAACTTGGTAAACAGCCAGTGGTCCCAGCCGCCAGGCACCTCCTACTCCTCCCACCTTTCACCCCTGCAGACAGTAATCACAGGGTAGATGTTTGACCCAGTGAGAAGAGAAGTCAAATGGTTAAATATTTTGGCTCTCACCCCTGCTGTGACCACCCTCCTCCCCAGCCTCTGATGACCTAGAATTCTCCATCCTCCAGCCGGCAGTCCCTACCCGCTCCATGTTCCCGCAGAACCTTCTCTGTGCTTCCGTCGTACAACTTGTCCCGTTATATTGTGATTTCTTACTCATCCTTGGGAGCAAGAGCCTCATCACAGATGCTCAACAAGTGTTGCGTGAACTAGACCTTTTAACCATGTAGAAGAGTCCCACCCCTTAAAGCTCCCAAGTCCTCTGGTACTCACCATTCTAGACTTTCACTCATCAACCTCTCCCCAGGCCTTACTTTGTGTAGAGCTAAGCACATAGTAGGTGCTGCATAAATGCTATTTCCAAGGCTAATATGTATGTACCCCTTCCCCACAAAATGAGGATATAACAGCCCTTCTTAGCTGAAATCAAGAGATCCAGCTGGGGCCAAATAAACCAGGAACTAGCTGCCAAAAACAGCTAAGCCCACTCATCCACACAGCTGGTGAGCCAAAAACCACTCGCTCCAGCTCTGCCTTGTAAAGGAGGAGCACTTCACAGCCCCCTCCTCCGCTGCTCTGGAAGCTTTTCCTCCTGCCCTCCATTGAGATCCCAAATAAGACAACCCAAAGCCAGCTAGAGAAAGATAAAGGAAATGATCAAACAAGGCTCCTGTTTCAGCTGCATGGTGCTCTGTGTTTTTTAAAGGAGAGAGAAAACAGAATCAAAAGAATGCCTTTTCTTTTTATTTATTTATGATAGTCACACAGAGAGAGAGGCAGAGACACAGGCAGAGGGAGAAGCAGGCTCCATGCACCGGGAGCCCGACGTGGGATTCGATCCCGGGTCTCCAGAATCGCGCCCTGGACCAAAGGCGGGCGCCAAACCGCTGCGCCACCCAGGGATCCCGAGAATGTCTTTTCTCTTTCAGAGACAAGCACAAGCAGAATCGCCCAGGCTTCTCCACCTTCAGCAGATTTCCCCTAATAGGCCTGGGAACACAGGGAGAGGGTGGGTGTTGGCTCCTCTGCCTGCAGTCCCAGGCCAGGAGCAGCTCAATCCCTTCTGCCACCAGTGTTGCCTAGGCAGGCTGGGGAGGGCTGGAGGAGGGAAGGTGGAGGGAGGAATGGAGGTACAGGGGAAACAGAGGGAGGACAGGAGGGAGGAGGGTGGGAGGAGGGAAGGAAGAGGGAGAGCAGGAGGATGGGAGGGAGGAGGTCAAAGAGGAGGGAAGATGGAGAGAGGGGGAGAGGGAGAAGGACATGGAGAAGGGTGGGAAGAGGGCAGAGAAAGCAGAAGAAGGGAGGAGGGAAGGGAGGATAACAAGGAGGAGAGCAGGGAGGACGGGAGAGAGTACAGAGAGAGGAGGACAGGGAAGAGGGAAGGAAGTATAGAGAGGGAGGAGGGAGTACAGGGAAGGAGGAGGGAGCTCAGGGAGGGAGGAGGGAGTGCAGTGAGGGAGGAGGGAGTGCAGGGAGGGAGGAGGGAGTACACGGAGGGAGGAGGGAGTGCAGGCACAGTGGGTGAGAGAAAGGAAGCAAGGGAGGTAGGAAGGAAGGGCAGTAGTGCTGGGAGGCATGGCGGGAGAAAGGAAGCCAGGTGATCAGCAGCTAGGACAGGACAGGCCCTCTGCCAAGTGCTTTGCATGTGTCCTCTCCCTGAACCACGAAAACAGCCCTCCAAGGTTGGTATTATTTCTATTTGAAAGCAGAGGGAACTGAGGCCTGGGAAGTCCTTTGGCTTGCCTGGGGGTGGAAGGCTAGCAAGCAGCAGAGCTGAAATTATAAGCCAGAAGCGTGACGGTTCTTACAGGCTCCTGCAGCGCTGCCTCCTCTCTGTCTTCCTTCGGGTTTCCCCACATCTTCAGTAGAACCAAGGTCTAGGGGCACCTGGGTGGCTCAGTGGTTGAGCATCTGCCTTTGGCTCAGGGCGTGATCCCAGGGTCCTGGGATTGAGTCCCACGTCGGGCTCCCTGCATGGGGCCTGCTTCTCCCTCTGCCTGTGTCTCTGCCTCTTTCTCTCTCTCTCTCTCTCTCTGTGTGTCTCTCACGAATAAATAAATAAAATCTTTTTTTAAAAAAAGAACCAAGGTCTACTTGACATCCAGATATTCTCCCCACTTTGTGCTTGGCGAAGCAGGGCCTCATCCACTGTGGCTTCTCAGCATCAAGGGAATTTCCTCAGCACCCACTTGCACACATGTGCTTTTCGCAAGGTCAGAGGTAGAGGTTCAGAGTGGTGGGGATTCAGGACAGCACGGTCTCCATGGGTCTGAAGCAGGCGGAGTGCTAGAACTGCCCCTTGCCGGAGCATCCGTTCCAAACATCACCTGCGCTGGCTGCCAGGCCTTCCACAGCTCCCCATCTACTGGTGCCCTCCCCCACCCCCTTCCTCTCTCTCTGTCAGACCTATCTCTACTTTCTCCTGTCCCTTTACCGCAGTCTAGAATGACTCTTATCCATGTTGCCCTGTTCAGCATCTCTCTGCCCCACTACAGTGGACCGTCCAGCTATGACACAGGCAAGGCAGGCTGTCCAGAGTGCTGAGTCAGATCAGAACCCTGTGTTCTTTCCCTCTCCTGGCACATCTTCCTCTTCCTCACCACTCAATTCCCTCAATGTACCTGCATGAAAGAGATACATGTAAGGTATTACCTAACGTGAAGCTAGCTAGCCTCCAGATGCATGTGGAGTCCCAATTTTATCAGCATCTGTCTGAGAGATTCTTCCAGAAGCCAGGAGCATCAGCCTATGTCATGAAGAGCTGATGCAAAACAAGACAAGAGGCCTCTCCAATCAGCTGCTCACCAGGGATGCCCTGTGCTGCCCTCTGACTGCACATACCCTCCATCAGCTAGAAGGAGGCACCGCCCCCATGTCTCCATGAACTGGCTGTTTGACACTCAAAAGTATTTGGCCTCCAGGGAGAGTAGGGGGCTGTCAAACATGCAGATTCCAGGAGCACCTGGGTGGCTCACTCAGTTAAGCCTCCAAATCTTGGCTCTGGCGCAGGTCATGATCTCAGAGTTTTGAGATTGAGCCTTGCGTTGGGCTCCGAGCTAAACATGGAGCCTGCGTGAGATTCTCTCTCTCTCCCTCCCTCTGCTCCTCCCACTCGTGCTCTCATTCCAACATAAATAAAGATATATTTTTTTAAATGCAGATTCCCAGGGGCATCTGGGTGGCTCAGTCGACTGGGCATCAGACTATTGATCTCAGCTCAGGCCCTGTGTTGGGGTCTGCACTGGGCATGGAGCCTACTTAAAAATGCAGATTCCACAGCCTTGAACTTCTGACTGATACTTTGTAATCTTAATTTTGCATATATTAATTCCTTCCCACTGCAAAGTAGAAAAGAACTAGAGTCCTACCTAGTCAGATGATACAATTCCTGGAAGTATTTCTTAATCAAAGTTGTCTCATATAAAATACGCAAAATTAAACAAACCCTGCTAACATAGCTCTTGATTATTTTCATTCCCTCATGGGCTGAAGGTATCATCAGAATGGCACCATATTTTCTAAACTGCATTTCTCTCCTGAAATACACGAGCTATTTTATTTGTCTGGCTTGTATGCCTGCCAGCCGCAGCAGAATCATACACCTGGCATCTCTACTCCTCTGTGTTTTCACCTAACCAGCCAAGAAAGAACTCTGGCCTTATGTACTAAAGAACACTTTCTTGAATGTAACTTGACAACCCAATTCAACTCAATCCACAGGCATTATATTTCCATTCAGTGAATTTGTACCTTTCATTCCGCAATTAAGAAGGAAATATAGTGCGTGTACCCCCTATGTGTTACAGCAGGAAGAAAAATGTTTATAGCTGACTTAAAAAGGAAAACTTCCAGCAACCTAAGACCCAGAAGTCAGATCACGAGTCAAGAGTCTGCCCTTCTGTAAGCGGTTTCTGCCCTGGCCAAGTGTTTGTTTGTCCTGCTGCTCTAGGGGGAACTTCCCAGCCGTCTGCCTTCCATATGAATGGGAAACTCAGGGGTGTGATTTAGCCCCAACCGGAAACCCACAATCCAGGCCCTAACTCCAAGATACTACCTGTCTAAATCCATTGCCACCATCCAAGCACACACTCAGACGCTGCTCTCCATCACCAGCTCTTTCATTGGGGGTGTTGCAAAATCTACTGGCAGAGGCAGTTGCCGTTGGCAGATGTGCCAATAGCAGAGCCAGCTGGTGTTACTTTGACCTAACCCGGCCGCCTTTCCTCGGGCTGGGGACAAGCCCGCCTGCCTGACACCTCCGGGCCCAGCAATCGGCCTTGCCTCATCTTCCAGCCCTCTCCTTCCCTACCCCCTGTCGGGGTCGTGTTCCAAGTGCTTTCGGTTACTGTGGCATGTTGCCTGTGAATGTTAAATATTCAGCAATCTTTGGGCTCCTTCGTGCTTTTGTGAAAATAGGTTGGCTTTGAGCAAAGAACAAGCTGAATCAACAGTTTGAATGAAGTTGCAAAGGAAAAAGGCTGCCTATGCCACAGACTACACATAAGACTACATCTTCATGGGGCCGGGGCATCAGGGGGAGCCTGGGGTACATGTGAACCCCCTGGGTCTGGGTGTCCTCGAAAATGAAGAGATTTGTTCCCATCTGATAGGTTGTTCAGGAAGACGGAATGGGACAAGGCGTGTGCTTGGCGCAGTAACTGTGAGCTCCCGTTAGTAACCAAAACACACTACTGAGGGGAGACCTGAAAATTATCCAAAGGAAACCTCCATCTGCAGATATTTCAAATCTGGAAGTTCAAAAAGGGACGCATATGCATGTGGTTTCTACACACACATACACACACACACACAGAGTGTTAGTCTGTATTCCTTTTGTATTCCTTGAAATAAACAATGATTACCATAATAATGGTAATATGTGCCACTAATTGAGCACTTACTGTGTGCCAAGCACTGCACTAGGCACTTTATCTACACTGCATTCATCTTCCAAATAGTCTTTGGGGAAATGACTAGGATCGTCTTGCAGAGATGGGTGGGCATTCGAGACAGAGCCGAGAAACAACTTACCACCCGGTGCCCTGTAGTTGGTAGCAGATCCCAGAGACCGACTTGTGGGCTATCTGACATTCGAGGCCTGGTTTTTATCACTGCCCCACGTACAAGGAGGGAAATGTCCATCCAGCGGGGTCTTCTGTTTCCCAGATGCCGAGCATTATGGAAAAGTGCTAAGGTAAGTTTCAGTTCAGAAAAGGGTAGATTTCTCCTCGTCTGAGCTGCCAGTCTGTACTGATGGCCAACGTGTTCCCACAGAACGACCCCAAATCTATGTCCTACCTAGTGAATTCCCCTCTGCATATGTGGCAGCCCCAATAAACTGCCCAAGGCTCTCTAGTCCAGTGGTGTGACCTCTCTCCAGTGCACAGAGACAGCAAATGTACCAAGGGAGCGTGGGACACTCTCAAAGCACAGCCACATGCCAGGCCTAATTAGCTTATTTTTACCTATGCTGCTCCTCCCAGCAGTGTCCAATCCCTGCAGCCAAAAGGCTAAGAACCCGGCTGCCAGCATCTCTGCAGCAGCTTCTCAGAGCCTGTTCATAATTAATTTTATAAAGGGCCTTGGCTCCCCATTGCCATTCCTTGTGCCTGATTCAGGTAAGATCATGACAGGGATCATTGCCAGAGCTCAGGCCAGTAGAACTAGCACTCGCTGGCATGTGCATGTGTGCACATGTGTGTGCATGTGCGTGCATGTGCCTGTGTGTGTCAGAGAGAGGGACTCCTTAACACACCAAAGAGCTAACAAATGAGGTTCTCATGCTTTTGGGATTCTGGACTGGCCTGAGACTGTGGCTGAGTGCTTCTCATGTGTGTCAGACGCTGCCTGGGGCGCTGGGGACTTAGAAAGTACTCTGAAACATCATCTCTGTCCTCAAGGAACTTACCAGTGAATGAAGAATCTACACATGGAAATGATAACACAGGTCATTAGGGCTATGAAAGAAATTAGTAGAAGCTGCTACCTGATTACAAAGGCATATCCCACTCAGTCTTAGGAGGTCCAGGAAGACTCCTTAAAAGCTAGAAAAAACTCAGAACCTAAGGGCACCTGGGTGGCTCAGTTGGTTAAGCAGCTGACTCTTGGTTTTGGCTCAGGTCATGATCTCGAGGTCCTGAGATGGACCCCCACAATGGGCTCCCCACTAAGCGGGGAGTTGCTTCTCTCCCTCTCCAACTCCCTCTGCCCCCCCCCCCACTTACACATTCATGTCTCTCCCTTTCACACACACACTCTCTCTCTCTCAAATAAATAAATAAATCTTTAAAAAACAAAAAACTCAGAACCTAGCACAAAGCCTGGCATGGTGTAGGCACTCAAGCAAATATTTTTGGATTAAATTAAGTGTCTTCTACACTTTAACTGACTCCCTGAAAACTAAGTAAGAATTAACTAGTCCAAAGGGGGGAGGATCATATTCGTTACAGCTAAGAATGCTTTTGCCTACATCTAATAGCTTAAACAACCACGGGTTTATCTTGTTCACAGAATAAGAAATTCAGAGTTAGGTTGCTGTTGTATTATTTCAGGGATATCAGGTTTATCAGAAATGACATCTCACGGAATTCTCTTGATCTTTCCCTCATGGTCACAAGATGGCTCCCATAGCTCCAGACATCACATCTACCACCAAAGCCCAAAAAAAAAGAGTGTGGCATGGCATCAATACTAGCTTCTCTTTTTAAAGAAAATCTGCACCCCCACCCCCAATCCCTCCAAGTAGGTTTCTGCTCACATCTTGCTCAGACCTTGCTCCATAGCTACTCTTAATCATTGGAGAACTCAAGAAAGATTCACTATGGAACATAAAAATTTTAGGCTCCATAGTGAACGTAAGCATGGGAGATGGAAGTTGGGATGATGGGCTTTTAGATGAGCTAACCACCAGAGTCAGCCATAGCATTTCCAAGTCTATTTTTCTTCAACATTACCTACTTTCATTTACTGTCCATTCAGTCAATTAACATTTATTACATGTCGTCTTTGTCAGGTTCTACGTGAGGCATAAAGTCTCTGCCTGGAGATACAGACATATCATGATAATACCTTAGGGCAAGAATGGTGATGGAAATGGTGCAAAGAGAGGATATGGAGAGCTTTTCTGGAAAAGTCTTCACCTTTCTTCATGTGCCTTTTCCCTCCCAGCCTTCTCCCTGTCCAGTTACTCCAGTCTTACCAATTTTTAAAATTATTTTTAAATGTTTAATTGTTCTAAAATATACATAATATAAAATTCACCATCCTAACTAGTTTTAGGTGTGTAGCTTAGCAGTGTTAAGTATGTTCACGTTGTTGTGTAGCCAATCTCCAGGACTCTTTCCATCCTGTAAAACTGAAACTTAGTACCCATTAAACAACAACTCCCCACTCTCCCTCCCCAGGCCCCAAGCAACCATCATTCTCCTCTCTGTGTCTGTGAATTAAACTATTCTAGATACCTAACATCCATGGAATCATGCAGTATATAGATGGCTTTTTGCAACTGGATTGATTGATTCAGCATAATGTCCTCAAGGCTCGTCCATGGCATAGCAGGTGTCAGGACTCCCTTCTTTCTTAAGGCTGTGTGATATGCCATTGTACCTGTGTGCCACCACATTTGTTTATTCATACACCATCAGTGGAGGAAAAAAAAAACTATGTTTTAATCAAACAAAAAATGCTTTCTCCCATGCTTACCAGAGCATCATAGCCCTCAGCAACCTTTTTCGGTATACTGTCTCCGTGAAAAGTAAATAACCATGTGTGTGTAAACTCCTGACACTCTGTTTTCTGTTAATCAAAGCCATATCTATTCTTTGTTAACATACCTCATTTGTCAAATGAGTATGTTCACAGTACTTACCTCTAGGGGCTGGTAATCAGATGGTATGTAACTGTGTGGTCATACCAGCTATTAAAATACTCCCAATAGATGCCACCCGGATCCCTGGAGGGACCCTGCCTACCTCCCTGGCCCCCTCCCATCATCCTGCATTCAAAACGTTAATCTGGACAAGTTGTTAAATATTTTTAGTACCCACCCTACTTCTATCATAAAACTGTTGTGATAATGAATTGTGATAACACCTATAAAGTACTTAACACAGTGCCTGAAACCTAGTAAATAATAAATTTTGCTCTTATTACATTCTAATTATTGTAGGACACTTAGAGATCGTGCACTATAAATGACTTAAAAAGAACTTGACAGTACTTTTTGGGAAAACATTCTCTCCAAACACTGTCTAAACCACTCAGCTTCAGGGAACTTGTTCCTCATCTGAGATTTCTGCCTCCTTTGCACTGACTGGAAGGATTTGCTAGAAGTTTAAGGAGACACCGCTGGCTGGTGGGGATTTATCCAGGTGGTGAGGAGAAATGCATAGGTGGGTGGGCATGGCCAGCTTGGCATTCTGAATCATAGACTATGAATCCTGTGTAAATCTCATTTACTTCTCTGTTGATTTCTGTTCTCATTTGGTCATTGTCTACACATGGGGTGGGGGGTGGGGGGGGACATGAAAAACTAAGAATTTATTTAGGGCTCACTGGTTTTTTTTCTCTGGCTTTATAAACAGTTACAGTGAGTGGTTTGTTTTGTTTGTTTTGTTTTGCTTTTCAGTAAGAAATTTTTTATACCTCTCCCAGGCCATCCACATGCCCGTGTGCACTGTGTAGCACAGTGTTTAACTGCATTCATCAGGGAGCCTAACCCTGCTCGCTTGTTTGCCTAAGTGGTGCCAAAACCACTGACTTGGCTCAATGTTTCATTCTCAGCCAGTGAGCTTGAGGCCTCTCCCCACCTCTGCCTCTCAGAACAAGGACTCAGCCAGTGTGTCCCAAAAACAGTTTGAAGATTTTATTTATTTATTCATGAGAGATACAGAGAGAGAGGCAGAGACACAGGCAGAGGGAGAAGCAGGCTCCATGAGGGAATCCTGATAGGGGACTCGATCCCAAGACCCCGGGATCACGCCCTGAGCTGAAGGCAGATGCTCAGCCACTGAGCCACCCAGGCGTCCATCCGAAAAGGAGTTTTAATTCAAACTCAAATCTGCCCAGATTCATCTTTGCTGAAACTGTGACTTCCATACCTTCCACTCTCTCCTTCTGTGCCGCTGATTAAAATTTTAAAGTTCCCCCAGAAGGTGAGTCAAATCCGTAGAAGGAAACCTGTTACAGAAATGGTTTGGGAGGGCTCTACCAGTAGGTCTGAGCAACAAAAAATCCTACATGCCAGCAAATGCACGAGGGTGGCCTTG
This sequence comes from Canis aureus, assembly GCF_053574225.1. Taxonomy (NCBI): domain Eukaryota; kingdom Metazoa; phylum Chordata; class Mammalia; order Carnivora; family Canidae; genus Canis; species Canis aureus. Next base: position 74,057,197 of record NC_135618.1, read on the forward strand.
GGGTAATAAGAACAGAGAACCTTCAGCCTGTGTGGCACTGGGGTCTGCCCTGCACAACAGTGGGGGCGTAAGGACGGTGGCTGATAAAAGAGCAGGGAGCCTGGAATGATCTGATAAGGAGCAGGTCCCACGGCAGAATCTTAAACAGAGCAGAGACATGATCAGAATGGTGATGGGGCCTCCATTCCATGGCCTAATGGCAGGAGAGAAGCAGAGGAAAGGACAGCCCGGACACACTGCAACAATCCACTTGAAGGGGACGGATCCTGACCTGTGTTGGGTGCTGGCGGCAAGAGATGCTGCTGAGACTGCAGGGGAAAATTGTAGGGCGCAGAGGAGCTGCCTGAACTCAGCCTAGTGGGAAAACATTCTGCTGTTTGTTTGGAGCAGCAAGTCTAGCCCAACCCCCAGAGGTAACAACAATGTGCAAGGTGATAGGACAAAAATGGGTAAATACGGCTAACACTTATCTTTCCGTCAATGCGTCCTGGAGCCGGCTCTCACCAGGAATGTTGCGCAGCCATTAGTAAAAACTAAGCTATATGAACTTACAATTAAATAAACGGTATTAAAAGCAAAGGGGCTAAGTCTTTAAACCTCATCACTTCCTAATTCTTTTACTTCATTTTACTATTACTGCCCTCTATGCTCTTGAGGTCATTCATGTGTGTGGTATCAACAGTGAGGAACTGCTGTAGAGCGGTGTGCTACTGTGCATCTCTTCCCAGCTCTGAGTTTAGTGATGTCAGATTAGTAGTTTGCCGTCAGACATGACGGGATATTCACACCTTGGAAATGGGCAAATGCTGCCTATGGGCTCCTGCGACTCAGGGCTCTGTGATGCAGCCTCCGGCTAGGACGGCAGCTGGGCACAGGCAGGACGTTCCTCCTGCAAGTAGGAGCCAAGCCTCTACAACGCCGTCCTTCGAGAAGGTGATACTCACTCAGTCGTTAGAAGCCTCTTCTATCTGCCTAGTAACCGCTGGCTTTTTGGGATGCCAGGCTTGGAGTGGCAACTGGACATCAAGTGGTCTGCATTTGGTGTCCTCAGAATCTCCAAAGTCTGTCCAGGTCTCTCGTTGGTAGTTTAAAGAGCCTTCTTTAGGAGTGGTTACATGTTCTGCTGCTAACCAGGCACCTACAAAGATTCAAGCCCCTGGGTTAAATTAAGTTCCTGGAGATGCATTGTGGGGGTCTGGCAAAAGATGGCAGGATACTCCCTGAGCCCTGCACCTTGTCAGTTCCCACCAAATGGCTTTCCTGCAAGAAGCCTGGTTAACTATAGTGGAAGGACAAAGGATGTCACCAGAGGGCAGCTTAATAGGCCTTTTTAAAAATTAGGTAGAACTAGGGAGTCTGGGTGACTCAGTTGGTTAAGTGTCCAACTCTTGATTTGGGCTCAGGTTATTATGACTTCAGGGTTGTGAGATGGAGCCCACATTGGGCTCTGTGGTAAGCGTGGAGCCTGCTCAAAATTCTCTCTCTCCTTCTGCTCCTCCTCCACTCCCCTCCACGCACAAAAGGAAGAGCCATTCCAGCCTCTCCTGGGGTTCTGGAATCCACTGCCCCACCAACCCTACCATTATCAGTACCTTCCCTGGGGCCCCCCCTCCTTATCTGCCCTGCTACCTCCTGTTTCTGTAATAAATGACCAACTCTCCTCCCTGCCTCGGCCTACCCTATCTGTTCTTCACACGACAGACACCAATCCTTCCCACATGTGAATGTGATCCAAGGCCACTGCCCCCAGCTCACGTTCATGGCTGGTGCACCAGCCCTCCAGGACTCTTTTATTACAGTTGCCAAGCCCCACGCACGTGCCCCACCATGTCTTATTCATGGTGAGACCCTACTCTCAGCCTTTCTTTTGGCCTGGCACACGGTAAGCACTGAGTAAATGTTTGATTGAATAAATGGATGACATCAGAATCTTCTTGTGTTGGCACTTATAAGTATGTAGTCTCCAAGGAGAAGAGGTCAGTGGTTTAAGAGCACGCGCTTTGGAGAGGCTTGGATGTGCATTCCAGCCATGCCACTCACTCACCGTGTGGCCTTGGGACTTCCCCTACTGTGAGAGTTTATAAGCATTCTCTATGTATTAACGCATTTAATCCTTGCCATCACTCTATGAGGAACATACTGTTGTGGTTATTACTATTATTACTTTTTTAAAAAAGATTTTATTTATTTATTCATGAGAGACAGAGAGAGAGGTAGAGAAACAGGCAGAGGGAGAAGCAGGCTCTCCGTGCGGAGCCCGACATGGGACTCGATCCCAGGACCCAGGATCATGTGTGAGCCAAAAGCAGACACTCAACCACTGAGCCACCCAGGCGTCGCCCCCCCCCCTTTTTTCTAACAGAAGAGAAAGCTGACGTAAAAGAAGTTAAATAACTTGATAAGTACAAAAACCAGGATTCGAAATCTCACACTTAACCAGTAGGCTAGATCTCACACCAGTAGCTTAGCACGAGGCTAGACATGCTCTCAGTGCTCAAGAAATGGGATCCTCCACCAGGCCACAGCTTTGGGGAGCCCCAAAACTCAAGTCAATTGCCCACACCTGGGAGCTCTCTGCCCATCCATCTGTTGCTATCATGCAGAACAAAATCTTCTAACATCTGTGTCATTACTTGTCCCAGGACCAGCATTCCTGGGGAGATGTTGTTCACATGAGAGAAGCAGCTCGAGAGGTCATATAAATGACCCCAAATGGGGAAGACAGGGCAAGGCAAGCATCATATCTCTAGAGCTCAATTTCTTCACCTGTAAAATGAGTGGAAATAAAGACACTGACTAACCTTGCACGGCTGTTCTCAAGCTTAAATGAGGTAAGAAATATTAAAATGTTTGGTAAATTATGGAAGCTATAAAAGATATTAGTTCACAGAGGAAGGCGGGGGATGGGGGTTGAGAAAGTGATGGTTCTGGTTTGAGTGGGAGTGATTGTGGGGTTGTTCAGACAGGCCAACCCCTCCCCTCTGCCCTCTCCTGTCTCCTCCCCTGAGTTCAGCCTGAGCAAGGGTGGAGAGAAGCCTGCAGGTCTATCACTAGGTACAAATAAAACTCAGGATTTCTATGCTGAGACTGCTGCAGACAATGCTCATATGTCCCATCTCCACACAATTAATATATAGCATTACATCCCAGTCCCTAATGGGATGGCATTTGGAGGTAGGGCCTTTGGGAGATGTTTAGGTCATGAGATTAGTGTCCTTAGTAACAAAAAGAGAGAGAGAGAGAGAGAGAGAGAGAGAAGAAGAAGAAGAAGAAGAAGAAGAAGAAGAAGAAGAAGAAAGAAGAAGAAGAAGAAGAAGAAGAAGAAGAAGAAGAAGAAGAAGAAGAAGAAGAGGAGGAGGAGGAGGAGGAGGAGGAGGAGGAGGAGGAGGAGGAGGAGGAGGAGGAGGAGGAGGAGGAAGTGGAGGAGGAGAAAAGAAGAAAAGAAAGAAAAGAAAAGAAAAAAAGGCCCCAGAGAGCTCCCTCACCCCCTCTGTAACTTGTAAAGGACACAATGAGAAAGAAGACCACCATCTATGAACAAGGAAGCAAGCTCTCATCAGACACCAAATCTGCCAGCACCTTGATCTTGCCAGCACCCAGCTTCTAGAACTGTGAGAAATATATTTCTGTTGTCTATAAGCCACCTAGGTTGTGGTATTCTGTTATAGCAGCCCAAATCAGCCCAAATGAACAAAGACAGGAGTTTTATTGCAAATTATCTTAAATTGACATGGTTTTCAAAAGCAGATCCAAAAGCCATATAACTATTTTAGTCTTGACACCATCTTGAAAAAGGAACTCCAAAACACAACTCTAACACACATGTATGCATGCGCGCGCACACGCACCCCTCGAGCCATCATTTATTACTAGGAAGAAATGTCTTTTTTTTTTTATTTTTTATTTTTAGAAAAAAAAAATGTCTTGATGAAAACCAATTCATACTCGTCCCATAGAGGAGTTTTGCTTGTTTGCTTGCTTGTAGTGCAGAGCCATTAGTTGCTTGTTTTATAGGGTTGGAATTGCTAGAAAAGCTATTATGGGCAGATAGGGATGGGTTTGGCAGGCTAACTTCACAAGGCAGACCTGAACATTTGCATTTACTGGCTTTTATATGCTTAAGTTCACAAACTAAAGTCCTAGTCAACAAGCTTTTTGCATTTGAATAGATTACTAAGTGTTTATAGGTCTGAGTCCTTCCAAGACAGTAGTTAATTGGCCTCAGGAACAACAGCGGGAGAGTCTCATTATCCTGATTTAACAAAGAAAGACACTCCATTAGGGAAGTTAAGGGACTGGATGCAGGCCCCCACGCCGAGTCTAATCATCATCGTCTTCAGTACCGTTACTGTCGTCACTAATTTTTAACATCCTAGGAGGGCATTCCAACAATCTGTCCTTTCTCTCCAGAAGCTCATAGATCCATAGACCTTTGATGGGTAATAAAACATGACTATTTGTTGAAAGTAACACTCTAATACCTCAGAACTTCATTAGAAGAGAAAAGAACCAAATCCAGAGCCACAAGAGGCTGTGCTGGGTCTCAGTTTCCCCATTGATAGCAGAGAATTAGTACCAGCTGACTATGTCTTCTTTCCTAAAGATCAGCTGGGACACTGGTTAAACATGTCAATTCCCAGGCCCTGCATCAAGGTGGAGAGTGGGGGTTGCAGACAGGATCAGAGGCTGTTTTAACTAAGGAGGCATTGGAGGACAGGATGAAAGTTTCAGGGATTGTCATTGTTCAATGTGGCCCTCCCAGCCGCTGACCCAGAAATATGGTTTATTTTTAGAAGTTTGGACAAAGCCGGAGCCTGACAGATCACTTATCTCAGAATTGAATCCAATGAAGAGCCTTGAATGGATAGCAACACGGTCACCTAATTAGGACTGTGACGAGGTACCTTCTCCCATAGGGCACAACCTACCTGAATGCAGTCAGAAGGGCATAAAGATTGGGCTTCAAATGACCTTGGACAACTTCCTTACCTTCCAGTTTCCTCATCTGTAAAGTGCAATCAACATACAACATGGATAAATCTCAAAAACATGGTACTAAGTGAAAAAGCCAGACACAAAAAGCCACATCTTCTATGATTCTGTTTATGTGAAGTGTGCAGAGTGGGCAAATCCACAGAGATAGAATGCAAATTAGTAGTTGCCAGGGGCCAAGGGGAAACAGGGTGGTGGTGATGAGCATGTAGCGATGGTTGCACATCTTTTATGTGCTAAATGCCAGTGAATTGTACACTGTAAAAGGGTTGAAATGATGAATTTTAGGTTATGCCTATTTAACCACAATTTTTTAAAATGCAATTGACAATAACTTGCCTCCACCCCCTCTCCCCATCTAGCAGGGAAGGAGTCGGAACCACCAACGACAAAGTGATGTCTGGGCGGGCAGGCTGCAGCTACTGTGTCCTCCCTTTTATGGGCTTCTTAGAACCAGGCTGATTGCTTGGATGCCCACAAGGATAGCTCCTTTCATAACCAAATTCTCCATCTGCACCTGCACGTGTCTTTCCCCATTCATTCTTTTCCTCTTTTAAAGTACCAGGAAAAAAATAATAATAAAGCACCAGGAAACTGAGGCTCAGAGTGGCTCAGAGTGGCTCAGATTGGCTCAGAGCTCATAAGTGACACAGCCAGGCTTGAATCCAGGTCAGGAACCAAAACCTGAGCTCTTTCTATTATAATACATGGCCTCCTAAGAGCAAAGGTAGTAACCTTTTATGAATATATGTATTTTTTCTATACTTTTTTACACTCACTAAAAGCTCTCAAATTCTACCTTTATTCTCATCATAACACTGTAGAGTAGGTATTATCTCCAGTAATGTGTTTTGCCCAAAGTAACTGGCCCAGTCAGAAGAGTCCACTTTTCTTTCCTTCAGAGCTGTTCCCATGCAGGGTAATTAGATTATAAACAGAAATAGGATAGGTCCTGTGAGAACTTTCTAGATCAAGGGTATGGAGAAAAAGAAAAAGAAGGGCTTTTGTTTGGGATTTGCTTTGTTTTTATAAACCCTGGATTGCTAGCCAAAAATTTTCCCATCAGATATGGAAATGCTGACCCCTCCCCATTCTGAATCCCCAATTGAACTACTGCACATTAGCTCAATTAAATGTAAGTTTCTCTCCTAAGGAAATTCTGAAAAAGAACAGAAGGAAAAAAGGCAATAGACAAGAAACTCATGGGAGCATGATGTATTAAGTCTTCTTCCATTAAATTAATATTTACCCAACATGTACTATGCACTCTTCTAGGCATATTTAGGACACAGTGGTAGATAAGGTGGATACCTGACTTCTGACCGCGTGAAACTTGGAACCTGCTGCAGCATTTATTACCTAAACTGGAAGGATCATCTAGAAAGCTTTTTAAAATCTAGACTGTAGGACCCTATCCCCAGAGACTTTAAGTGAAGCCAAGAAATCTGGATTTGGGAAAGCTTTCTCAGTGATAGAAGGAAGATCCAAATCTCAGAACCTAGTCTTTCCCAAACTTGCTCAGGAATAAAAAGCAACTACAGTACTTGATAAACATACAGATTCCCAGGCCTCTCTACCAGGGTGAGGACCTAGAATCAGGATGTTTAGCAGGTAATTCTTAGGATCTCACACATTTGGGAAACACTACTCTGGCAGGCCTAGAAACATCACACACAACTAAATCTCATCCCACAAGCACCAATCACTTCAGAGGGGAACAGGAATGTCCCACAAGGACATTATGGTCCCACAACCATGAAATGAAAACTGTTGCCCTATACCATCAAAAGCCACCATTTGGAAGCACTCCATTCCCACAGGATTCTGTCCCTTGCAGCAAAAATTCAATAAAAAAAGAAGACATGTCTTCTATGCATTTGTGCTATAAACCATAACCATCAAATCAACTTGAAAAAAAAATCTGGTTTCACATTGTGTCTCTATGATAAAACCTGCAACGCCAAGTTAACCAGAAGACATTTCTCTTGTAAGGCCATGAACCTGTATGTGCCTCTAATGCCTTATAAATAAATAATGGACATAAAAATAGCAATAATGAACTTGGAAAAATACTAGCTAATTTACACCATAATAGAAATACCCAGGGATCTTTAACAATTGAAGGACTGATGCCAGCCTCCCTAATAAATACACCGAGCCATGTTATTCCGCATGTGAGTGTAATTTCTAAATTGCAGTGTACGATTCAGAAGGGTGTATGCTCTCTGAAAGGCAAAGAGGTATTTATATGAATGCTATTACTCAGCTGCATCATCCCCTGATGAGAAAAATCAAAGGAATTATTGGAACAATGTATTCCTTGAGGCCCAGGAGCAAAATGTTTCAGAAAAAGGCTATCATTAATTTTTATGCAGTTGCGGAGATAAACCAATGCTCTATTCCACACGATGCACACATAGGTGTGAGGCTTTTGTGTGAGTGGCCTCACTCCTCATACCTCCGTGTGCCTAAGAGAGCTGCCACTGCTATGCATCTGTGTCCCAGGGAAGACCACCCCAAGGTTGGCTGTAGGTTGGTTGACACCAGGAATGATGGGGTCAGCTGCTGCAGATGAATGGGTCACCACACACCAGAGTCAACTTCCCAACCCTTAAATCTGATATCCTCTGATAAAATCCAAGTTCCTATTCTTGGCCTGTGGGGTCCGCCAAAAGCAACCTCTACTGACCTTTGCAGGTGTATTTTTAGCTGTCTCACTCCTCTTTAACCCTCACCCACCTATTTTCTTATGTTGCGTCTTAAATTCCAATGATTTGGGGACATTTTGAGTTTTCTAACATATCTTGGTACAGTGGTTCTCAAATAGGGGCAATTGTGCCATCCCCACCACCACCACCTCAAGGTATCTTCAGAAACTCTGGAAACATTTTTGACTGTCACAAGTAGACATGATACCAACAACTAGCAGGTAGGTCAGGAATGCTGCTGAACATTCTGCAGTCCCCAGGACATTCTTATACAAAAAAAGAATAATCCAGCTCATTGGATTTCATTGAGAAACTCTTCCTTGGTAAATTGCATCAATGGCTCCAAATGTTCACCTGTCCTTATATCCATACTTTAAGCACTTTCATTTTGTACCATTCTCCCATCATTGGCAAAGCTTCATTCCCACCCTTTGACTCTGGGCTCAGCCATATGAACTTGCTTTGGCCAATGAAGTAGCAGAAATACAGTATACATGTTTCTACTCGTTCCATCATGCCTCTGTTGGTGTCATGACAAAGACGTGTTAGTGACCTGCTACCAGCAGAAGGATGAGAGACACATGGAATGGAGCCAGTCCCCAACCAAGCACAGTCCACAGGCAAACCCATGAGAAATACTGATTGTTGTTTTAAGCCTCCGACTTTGGGGGTGATTTGTTATGCAGTAACAGCTAACTATTATGCAACAATGCTGCTTCGTGCCTTTAAACCTGCTGCTTAGAAAGCTCCCTACCCTCACCTCCATCTTACTTGGAAAACTGTTACTAATCTTGCACACTAAAACTCAGGGATCCCCTTTTCTAGAAATTCTTCTTAAATTCTTGCAGATAAATAATCAATCCCTCCTCTCCAACACATTTTACTGTTGGACTGGACTATGTGCCTTGACTTGTCTTGCTGTCTTACTAGATAGTGAACTCCTTTAAGGGCAGAGACTTTGTCTCAACTCTCTGGCCCCAAGGCAACACAGCAGTTAGAGTGCAAACTCAGGAAATATTTATGGAATGCAAAGGGATGGACTAGAAGGTTGGGGGAGGGTGATTATCAAGGGCATTTATCAGCTTTGGCTCTCACACTGCAATGGTGCCTGGAACATAGCCCAATCCCGGTGACAAAAGAAGAAACTGTTAGCTCCAGCCTGCAGTCTGGATTTCCCTGCCAATCAAAGTTGTCATGGAGAGGAACAGCCCTGCCATTACTGTTTAGCACAATGAAACTGTTTAGAGGAGAGCCTTACCTTCAGGAAATTCCAATGAGCCTGTTTTATTGTTACCCTCCAACAGTAATGACTCCCATGGGATTAAACAGAGTGTAAAGTAATTGCTAAAACATCCCCTGCCGTGGACAGAGAAGGCTGAACAAGACGTAATGCTCCCACTTCACTTGGGAGGGAGGAGACTCATTCTTGGAGACTAAGTGTGTTATTGTAGCCTCACAGTGTAGGAAGAGGGAACCAAAGAGGAAAGATGCAAGGCCATGCAGAAGAAAGAGTCCAGACTTGGGAAACAGACTAGCTCAGATTGAAATCTCAACCACACCTCAGGTCACTTCCTGCCTCTGAGTCTTGGTTTGCTCATCTGCAAAACAGGGACATAAAATACTTCTCCTCTAAAGGTTTGTGATTAAAGAGGTAACAACACACATGGAAACCTGGTGCAAAGGGGCTCAATAATTTTGATTCCCTTTCCTCACATGGAAGTTTGGAGTAGAAACATATCAGAACAAATATGTAATAAAGGGACCCCAGCCAAGAAAGCACAAGCTCCAAAGAGATAGTCTTACCAGAAAATTGAGTAGTAAACAACTCAGTGGGAGTTAAAGGACACTAAAAACCTCCTTTCCCACCAATAGAGAGCCATGTGGCTGGATTCTGGCTGGGAAGCAATAACTCTTCAACCGTCTCTCTCTTGCATAATGGCTCCATGAACAGATGACTTGAACAGTCATAGAAAGTCCTGTGCTCAGAAGGACTTCATGCTTGTTTTAATACTCTGCTGTCACTCTCTTGAGAGTATTTATAATTTTTGGACAACAGGTGTCAGATTTTTACTCTGCCCCGGGCTCTGCAATTAGAAAGGCAGTTCATGGGGCACCTGGGTGGCTCAGTCAGTTAAGCATCCAATGCTTGATTTTGGCTCAGGTCATGGTCTCAGGGTTTCTCTCCCTCTCCCTCTGCCCTTTCCTCTCTCACGCACTCTCTCTCCCTCTCTGAAAAAAAAAAAAAAAAAAAAAAAAAGCCAATTCTATACTCTTGTCCTTCAATTCCAATGAATAAGGGGTGGAATATCTTTCCTCCAGGAATTCTTGTCTGCTAAAAGATGTATATAGCTCATAGGGACCAGCTCATTGGGAAATTCCAGCCTGAAAGTTCTCAGAGTCATTACTACCATATAAAAATCTCTAGGAGAAAACATTGTCCTAAAGACCAGGACTATCAGAGAAGATGTCTTCCACTGCAAATAATAGAATGTGGGGTCAAGAGTGAGTGAGATGATGGAGATGTGGAATTATCTCATCTAATTGGAAACCTGGTAAGAAGCTATACCAGGATGATTTGGCATCTCTACGACTCTCATTGCCTTGACTTTGTGGTCACATTATGGCAGTCACCATTCTAAATACAGGTCTTCTCACAGCACCACTGAGAGAAGGAAGGGAAGAAAGGGGTCTTTTCCCATATCTCACTGTTTTTATTGGAGGAGACCATCTTTTCCAAAAGATTCTTTGGGTCTCTGCACAGAACTGCAACAGGTGACCATAGCCAGCTGTATGGAGACCTTCTGGGCAAATACAAATCTGCCACTGGGGAATGGGATGACCATGGCTACCTTACTAAGATCTGAACAATGGTAGATTCCATTATTAAGGAGGAAGGAGGAATGGCCAGTGGACAAATGGCCTTAGATTAGGTGTCTCCCACTTGCATAGCTATCCCCACTTCTAAGAAGCTGATAGGAGCCTACCTTCCCATCAGCCACCACACACCATTCATTGCTGCCCAAAGCACCCTTGGGAAAGGTATTAGGTGGTGAATAAGGACAGTTAATCAGCCCATGAGGACAATTCAAAGAGAAGGTCTCAGGCCACCAGTTTCAGAAACACCCAGAAATTCTGTCACTCAGCCCCAGATCCATGTTCTTGAGTAGTTTCTGTATTTACTCGGAGCTTCAATTCTCTCTCCTGTCGAAGGAGAATAGTAATGCTTACTAGATAAGCCTATGGAGAGGGTAAACCAGACAATTCTATAACATACTCAACAGATGTTAATTCTCTCTTCCCTTGGCATTATAGGCAAAGAAACTGAGCCTAAGAAGAGTTAAAAATTTACCTGAGTTAACAAAGCCAGAGAATGGCAGAGCTGAATTTGAACATAGGCCCTGCTGGTGCTGGGCCTGTGCCACCTTTCTGCTCCCGGAGCATTTTCCCACCCAGCACATTCCAACTTCCCTAGAAGCCTTGATGACTTCTAAGTGTTCAAAAGCTTCTTGTTAAAATGCAAATGGTACCCAGGAAAGGAATCACCATTATAAGCTAGTTTTTACTGGAGGATGATGGTGATCCTGATAAAGGAAGGTCCTGGTGGGAAAATGAGAGTAAGAACTAAGCTGAGAGGCCCCACAGGGGCCTTTCTACTTTGCAATTTTTTCTCCAAAATCACACCCAGAGGAGTCAGGCGTGTGTAACCCAGGGTGTCACCACCTCAAAAACATTTGTATTTTCTCAGAGTTGACAGAACAAGGGTAGAAATGTAATGTAGAATTGTGTTAAGTCATATTAAATTAGGGCAGTGTTCAGATCCTGGCATGGAGCTTTAGATAATAACAGTTTATTGATTTGTGAATTGTGTTCAGTCAGAATTAGTCTGTCAGCACAAAGCTGGGTTTTGCCAATGCGATTATTTTCAGCGACACAGCATTTGAATATCAATATCGATAACATTCAACCCCACGGGGAGATACAGACTCCTCACTAGAGTGTTACCCCTGCAATGGCCTCCCAAGGAGCCCAGCACCAGGCCCACATTTCACCATTCACAAACTGTATTCTCCATTGTCTTAGGCCATTCAGGCTGCTATAACAAAATGCCGTAGGCTATGAGGCTTATAAACAATAGACATTTATTTCTCACCATTCTGGAGGCTGGAAGCCAAAAATCAAGGTGCCAGTTGATTTGGTGTCTGGTGAGAACCCATTTCCTGGTTCATAGATGGAGGTCTTCTCACTTGCCTTCCCATGGAGGAAGGGGAAAGGGAGCTTTCTGGCATCTCTTTTATAAGGTACTAATCCTATTCATGAGTATTCAGCCCTCATGACCTAAACATCTTCCAAAATCCCCACCTCTTAATGCCATCACATTGGGAATTAGGTTTCAATGTGAATTGTGGGGGGGCGGGGGGGAACACATTGAGTCTATAGGATCTCCCATCTGCTTTCACCATTATACGGAAAGTAGCAAGAAACCTATAAGCAGTAGGATTTGGAAAAGCCTAAAAGAGGCCAGTTCCTCAAACATTACTCTTCCCTTAATCCAACCCTTGATTCATTCATTGGTGGTGCACGTATTCTATTTCAACTGTTTACTGCAGTTCAATTCTGTCACTAACTACCTGCAGTTAGAACAGACCCCACAAGTTAAGCGTTCAGTCCTCCATAAGATGGTCTTCACTTCAGATGTCCATTGGACTTTGGGGTGTCTCAAGCCACCTGTGCTTTTGACTGATGGTGACAAATTTGGAGGTTCTCATGCCCCCTCAGATTTGATAATTTGTTAGAATGACTCACAGAACTCAGGAAAGCATTATACCATGATTATATTTTGTTATAAAGAATACAGATCCCAACCAGCCAAATGAAGAGACACGAAGGACAAGATGTGAGAGGGTTCCGAATGCAAAGCTTCTGTACCCTCTTCCTGTATACCCTCCCAGTATATCAATGTACCCTCTTCCACTTTACCCTCCCAGTATATCAATGTGCTGACCAACCAGAAGTTCCACTGAGCTCTGGTGCCCAGACTTTTGAGTGAGGTTTCATGAAGTCAAGAGGATTGATTAAGTTACTGGCCATGTGATTGAAATCAATCTTCAATCCCCTGTTGCTTAGAGATCAGACTGGCTCAAAGTCCCAACTCTCTAATCATATGGTTAGCCTTTCTGGTGACCAACCCACATCCTGACATCCTGCCACTACCAGAGAGCCTACCTTGAGTCATCCCATCAACATAAACTCAGGTGTGATAGGAGGAAAAACTCATGAATAACAAAGACACTCCTGTCATTTGGGAAATTCCAAGAGCTTTAGAAGCTCTATGCCAGGAACCCAGACAAAGACAGGACAAATTCTTTATTATATAACACATATGTGCTGCTTTTGGAGCATAAAAATAGCTCAGGAGGTAAGCCCTGGGGCCTTTGAGTCTGTCCTTTCCCTTTCAAGAGGAGACGCTGAAAAAACTAGTTACCTTTGTTTTTTGTTTCTGTCTAATTTCTTTTTCCTTTTCTGAATCAGTATTTCTTTTCCTGATATCCTAACACAGTGATCCTGGATCACTGAAATTTTGCCCGGCCAAAATACCAAACTAGGACCTCCCTTCGCCCCTGGCCCCAACCTCCTGACCATAAACACATCTCAATATTAACCACTAACTATTGTTTCAGTGACATTATAAGCCCACAGAAATTTTAAAATACAATACTCATTTTGTATTCCTTACAGCCAGCACCTATTAAACTGCCAAGAACTTATCTGGTGCTCAATAAATACTTGTTCAGTTTAATTAGCTGGTTAATCTGAATATTAGCTATAACATATCCAATTCAAAAAACCACAAACATTTAATGAGCACAAACTGTAAACCAAGCTCTTGAGAAATGAAATAACTGTGAATAAAACATAGTCTCTAGTCCCAAGGAGCTGACAATGGCATGGGGAAGACAAAAAACTAAATTAATTATTTCATTATAAAATTTAAATTCTATAATAGAAGTAGTAGCAAAGTACTGTAGGAACCTTCGTAATGATTATGTTTGAGTTGCAATGTGTGTTGTGGGAATAGGAGGTTAAGAAAGCAAAGGATGGAATTCACAGAAGACAAGGTATCAGAGCTATCCTGAATGAAGGAGTTAGACACCAGTAGAGGAGCCTAAGTAAGTTTCAGGCAAAGTAAAACTGTGTGGAAAAAAGGATGGGGGGGATGCCTGGGTGGCTCAGTGAGTAAGCGTCTGCCTTTGGCTCAGGGCGTGATCCTGGAGTCCCGGGATCGAGTCCCACATCGGGCTCCCTGCATGGAGCCTGCCTCTCTCTCTGCCTATGTCTCTGCCTCTCTTTCTGTGTGTCTCTTATGAATAAATAAATAAAATCTTAAAAAAAAAAAAAGAAAAAAGATGGGACTACAAAGAGGACACACAGAGTCATTTTAGGATGGTTAGATTCTTCTGTATGAAACTGGGGTGATAGGTGTGTTTTTTATGTATTTGTCAAAACCCATAAAGCTTTACATCACAAAAAGTGAACTTCAATGTATGCAGTTTTTTTTTAAGTCAACCAGGTGATGGGGAGATGCTAGGATGTAACACAGACTGTGACAAAAGAACTGAAATGTTTTACAAATGTGTGAAGGGCGTTGGGGAAAAGAAGCACTGATCTAAGTAACTTTGGAAAATGTAAGGCTAAAGACAAATGGAAGTTACATAAATGTTGTACTCCAGTTGGTTAAGTTGTTTCTCACAGGGTTCCAGGTTAAAAATTCTGAAACTATTTTACATGGAAATGAACCAATAAGAAATGAACCAATAAGAAAATAGATGGTGGTTGATTGGAGCCAGGTTTATTGCTATCGGCAAGGGGAATTAAAGATAAGCAGGAAGGAAAAGCTAGAATAAGCCAGGGGGTGCTGGATTGGAGTCAGAGGCATTAGCATGGACTCACTGTTAGCTTGATATAGACACAGATGGACAGATGACATTATAGTTATGTGCATGGACATGAATTAGTATACACACACATATATTTCCTGGTTGTTTCAGTTGGTAGGGTCTAAAAAACAATGACATCCCAGTAGCAATGAGGACACCAAGTGTCCATACCTTGGTTTCCAACACTATTCCCCAAAAGAGTAATTAGGGCTCTTTGGAGTTATGGCTGATTCTAGGGCTGGGGCAGAGAAGATACAAGATGAGTCCAGAATATCTTGCAGTGCCAAAGAGTAAAAAAGTATTCCAAAAACAAAAGGATAGGGACGTATACAAAGAATGTAGGAGTCAATCTTAGATCCTCAATGGTCAAAGCTGTAACAATTTGAGACATAAAATAGTTTGGTATTGGATGATAACCCAAAGTATACAATAAACACCTATGAGTCCATACTTATATATAAATAAGTGACCAGATGATAATTGTGGGACAAGTCTTCCTTACAGAATAATCCCAAATAATTTACATAAGTACCCCCCCTAGCAGGAGATAAAGCTTAATATCTCTCTCTCTGTCTCTCTCTCTCTCTCTCTCACACACACACACACACACACACACACCTTGAGTGTAGGACATACTTAGTGACTTCCATCTAAAGAAAAAAGTATATAAAGGAGAAGAGATAAAAGTAACTTTACAGTAAAGAAATCCAAACCTGGCAAACACTTTCTTAACCAGATGATCAAGGTTAATATCAGAGATGAGTCATGTTAGTAATATATACATATCATGCCATGTGATAGAATGGCACTTTACCTCTGCAGTCTTCTTCCAGAAAACCAATAACTCCACCCTAACCATGAGAAGAACATAAGACAAACCCAAATCGAGATAAGGCTACAAAATACCCAGGACTATACTTCAATACCATCGAAGTTATCAAAACCAAGGAAAGACTTAAAAAACTGTCCCAGACCAGAGGAAGACCAAGAAGGGAATGGCATGTAAGATAACATGGTATATCCTGGATGGAATCTTGTGGAAAGAAAAGAGGACATTGGTGAAAAAAAAAACACTGAAACTCAAGCAAAGTCTAAAGCTTAGTTCATTTCTCAGTCATGAGAAATGTACCATGGCAACGATAAAGGTTAACTGTAGTGGAAACTGGGTAGGGAGTTTATGGGAATTATCCCATAAACTGGGATACTCCCATATTTTTTTTAAAGATTTTATTTATTCATTTGAGAGAGAGAGACAGAGAAAGAGAGAGAGAGAGAGCAAGAGCTGCGAGAGAGGCAGAGGAGAGGGAGAAGCAGACTCTCTGCTGAGCAGGGAGTCCAAAGCAGGACTTGATTCCAGGACCTGGGATCATGACCTGAGAGCTGAGGGCAGATGCTTAGGCAGATGCTTAGATGCTTGGGAATTATCCAACCTAGCATTGCACCTTTTCTGTAAACCTAAAACTGTTCTAAAACAAACAGACAAAAAAGATTATTTTTTAAGTGTAGGATAAGTTGGAAATACTAAGAAATAAGGCATATGGCATAGAGAGTCTGGTGATGCACATGATGAGGGGAATAGGGTAAGGGGACGGACCACGAGCGTGGCTCCAGCCTGCTGAGTGAAGAGTGCCTGCAGTAGAGCCAGAAAACACATGTCCTCGGCCAGAATGACCTCTAGAGCTGAACTCAGGAGAGGCTAGGGCTGAGCAGAAAGTGGTGGCGGGTAACACACACCAAGCGCTCTCCGATGTAGTCATGGCCAAAATGCCCTGAAATGGTCAGGTCTTCCCTTTTCCATATTCGGTTTGAAAATCATTTCAAACATGACGATTTCTTTCAACACAAAGCCCTTTTTAAAAGTGGTTGAGCCCAGGGCCTGATCCCGCGGTCCTGGGATCGAGTCCCACACTGGGCTTCCCTCGTGGAGCCTGCTTCTCCCTCTGCCTGTGTCTCTGCCTCTCTCTGTGTGTGCCTCTCATGAATAAATAAATAAAATCTTTAAAAAATAAAAGTGATTATGTTACATACAAGAAACAGAAGGTTTCCATCCATCTCTAATTTCAGCCTTGAAATTAGAATTTGCTCCTTCAAGTCAAATTGACAACATCAGCTATGAGTGTTATAATCTTGTAATTGATCCTAAAGAATGGCTGAACAAAGTTCTAACATGGTGGTGAGGAAGGCAGGGACTGACAGGTGGTAAGACCAGGTACAGAGTCAGGTTTCAGAACTGATTGGCAGCAGTGCTGGGGGGCTCAGTCAATTAAGCATCTGCCCTCAGCTCTCAGGTCATGATCCCAGGTCCTGGAATCAAGTCCTGCTTTGGACTCCCTGCTCAGCAGAGAGTCTGCTTCTCCCTCTCCTCTGCCTCTCCCGCAGCTCTTGCTCTCTCTCTTTCTCTGTCTCTCTCTCTCAAATGAATAAATAAAATCTTTAAAAAAAAATAGTGCCTAGGCATAGCAGCCCACAATAGGGTCATTGTGAGAATTGAATGAAAGATTGGGGCACCTGGATGATAGTGGACTCTTGATTTCTGCTCAGGTCCTGATCTCAGGGTCCTGGGATCAAGCTCCACATTGGGCTCCACACTCAGTACAAAGTCAGCTTGAGATTCAATCTGTCCCTCTGCCTTCCCCCTGCTAGCTCTCTCCTCCTCTCTAAAATAAATAAATAAATCTAGAGAGAAGAAAGAAAGAAAGAAAAGGAAGGAAGGAAGGAAGGAAGGAAGGAAGGAAGGAAGGAAGGAAGGAAGGAAGGAAGGAAGGAAGGAAGGAAAGAAAGAAATGCCTGGCACATAGTAAGTCCTTGAATAAATGTTACTTTGTAGCAGTAGCCAAGCCAGACAGTAACAGTAAAGGGTAATGTTTACCTACTTAGTTTCATGTATATCATGATTCTAGCTCATACTGCAACTTTCTCAAATTATTGTAGAAATGTTTACAGTTACATACTCACTCATCAACTTGCCAAGACTGTATAATATTTTGCAGTAAATGAGTAATAAAACATTGAATCAATTCATTTTGTCACCAGTTTACAATTTGAGGAAAAAGGCTGATTTAAAAGAGAGGGGGGAAGAAGTGAGTTGGTTATTTCTTTTTATTTATTGTTTTTTCAGATGGCTGGCATTTTTAAAGTCACATTTGGAGAGGAAAAGTCAGTCTCCTAGCTGTGATTTTCCCCATCTTTGTAGAAAAACATGGCTTTCCTAATACCTACAAGGACTCCCAAAGGAAGCTGAGGCGATACTCATTGTGATGTCACAAGCTTCCTGCAGAAGTGTGATGAACGTGGCAGGCCAAACAGAAAGGAATAGGCAAGATTACAAGGTCTGTAAAATATCAGCAAAAACAAGTTCCATCTATTTAAAGGATGACATTTGATGGAAGCACAATGGAATTCACTCTCTTTGTAACAAAAATTTAAGGGCAGTTACCTTGCAAGAAAAGAAAGAAAATGTAATTAATTAATGCCAGTGGTTTTGTCCATAATGAAGAAGACACAATGTGCCACCATTCACCTCATTTGCATTTGATTCTGAAGACACTTCTCATGCAAATACACCATTTTATTTTAGGTTATTAGTTGGGTGATGGATTGAAACCAGGAATCTTGAACATAGCAGAGAACATTTTCTTCTGGTCCCTTTTACTTGGAACTAGCTAGCATGTATGCAGTTTGGTGTCCTGCATATTGTGGGCAGCTAAGAACTGTTGACAATTTTGACCTTGAGATAAGTAACTAGAAGAGAAAGTAATCGTAAATCTTTTTTTTTCAAAGATTTTATTTATTTATTCATGAGAGACACACACACAGAGAGAGAGAGAGAGAGAGAGAGGCAGAGACACAGGCAGAGGAGGCTCCATGCAGGGAGCCTGACATGAGACTCCATCCCAGGTCTCCAGGATCACACCCTGGGCTGAAGGCAGCACCAAACCACTGAGCCACCTGGGCTGCCCAGCAGTTGTAAATCTTGAGTGTCAACAAATACTTTTATTTTTTTATATTTTATTTATTTATTTGACAGAAAGAGAGAATACAAGCAAGGGGAGCAACAGAGGGAGAAGCAGACTCCCCACTGAGCAGGGATCCTGATGCAGAGCTGGATCCCAGGACCCCGTGATCATGACTTGAGCCAAAGACAGGCACCTAACCAGCTGAGCCATGTAGGAACCCCCAGCAAATACTTTTAAGTATTAGAATGGATGTCAGAGACTGAGGAAAAGTTAGAGCAGGAATTAAAGGCCACTCCGTATCTGTAAAGTTGTGGGTACCTACATCTCAGGTTCAAGTGGGAATATATTGGCAGGGCCTTCCCCTAAACTTATGCCAAATGTTAACTGTCATCCTCAGCACATGGCCTAAAAAGATATAAGACATCAATAAACAGTCCTCTTTGTGATATTAGTCCCCTTTGTATATAATTAGCAAATACCCTTTAGTGGCTGCTATAGGGGAAATAAAATTTCTCCTCTACCTTGTAGGGTCTCTGGCTGGATCCAAGAATTAAAATGGCATTAGACAGATTAAAAAAAAAAAAAGACAGATTAACAGGACAAAAGCAGACAAATTCCATTTAGTAAAATTTTTTAAAGATTTTATTCATTTGAGAGAGAGAGAGAGATAGAGCAGAGCAGGGGGAGGGGCAGGGGGGAGAAGGAGAAGCAGACTCCCCACTGAGTAAGTAGGGTGGGTAGGAGGGGTGGGGCGGGAGGGTGGAGAAGCTTGATACCAGGACCCCGAGGATCATGACTTGAGCCAAAGGCAAATGCTTAACCTACTGAGCCACCCAGGTGCCCCACTATTTAGTAATTTTTATACACATGGGAGACTTCATAAGAAAATTAAAGACCCAAAGAGGCAGTTTGGCCCAAAGCTTATATATTAGGCTGGACAAAGCGTACTAAATTGTGAAAACATGACAGAATAAAGAGGTTTGGGCTAGCACAGTTGAGTGTGGAAAAGTAGCTAGGAACGCAAGGGTTAGTTTAACAAGTCGTATTTGTACAGATTTCTCTCAGATTCCCTGTTTCTGGTGATAAGAATATTTCTTTCCTCCTGGCACAGAGATGGTACCTTTCCCAGGGGAGTTTTGTCTCCTGCCTTCAAGAAAAAAAAGGTAGGTCAGAGTGTCCTTCTTACAACTGCTATTCTTCGAATGCCTTTAATTTAAAATAACCAATATGCCAAAGGGCACCTGAGTGGCTCAGATGGTTAAGGGTCTAACTTTGGCTCAGGTCATGATCTCAGGGTCCTGTGTCAGGCTCTGCTTCTCCCTCTTCCTCTGCCCCTCCCTCTGCTCTTCATGCTCTCTCTCTCTAATAAATAAATAAAATCTTAAAAAAAAAATCAATATGCCCAAAAGGCATTTGGGTGCAGGGGGCATATTCTGATGGCCTATCCTGCCTTCATGCACTTGGGGTAGAACCCAAATCAAAGACAATAAAACAATAAGAATTGACTTGTGACATAGCAACTCTTATTCTAGTTTACCAATGAAGACATTGAGATACAAAAAAACCTGACTTGCCCAAAAGCACACAGAACCACAATTTGAACCCAACTTCCTTTGACTTTAGAGCAGTTCTTCACACCCTTGAATGCCTGCCTCTTTCTGAAGGGGCTGGCAAGTCCTTAGAAGAGATGCTCCCCACCGGATGAGCAAAACCTCCAAAACCTCCAGGGCAATGAAGGAGGGGTGAATTTGGGAAAGGAAAAGGATGTCAGCAGCCATTCAGAACCCTCTCCATGACCCCCTTCTCCACCAATGCAATCAATATGATCCCCATGAGACCCAAGACCTTGGATCCCAAAGATACATGGTGATAGTTCTGGGGCTGCCAAGGCTACTGCAGAGGTCGGCGGGCAAGATGGTATTTCACATTCAGATAATCATTGTAACACATAAATTTCATTAAGGATTCTGCTCAAACCGTATTTTTATCTGTTTACAAAAGTAATACACATTCATTATAATAAGCCGGAAAACATAAATAAAAAGAAAATAAGTCACTTAAATACCACTACCAAGCACAACTACATTTCCCAGTGTGAGGCATTAATTTGTTTTGTGTTATGTAAATACATACATTAATGGCCCCCCCAAAAAAGAACATAATCCTGTTCTTGCTATTTTATAACCTGCTTGTCAGGTGCTAATTCATCCACCTTTTCCCAAAGCACATGTTTTCCCCCCTGAGTTCCATGATAGCTCATTTGCTAGGGGCAGGCATGCTACCCTCTGTGAGTATGTTTGAACTTCCTTAAGCAGTTTCTAATTCTGAGATGTCAGGTAGTTTCTAGCTTCTTACTCCCAGGATGCTTTCTGTACAAACAGATTTAGCCCAATCATGATTATCTCCCTAGAATAAATTTCTAGATATAACTGCTAGACCACATTACTTCTTCGTATTTTTAAGGCTTTTAATAAATACTGCCAGAATGACCTCCACAGAGGATGCACTTATTTATACTCCCACCTGCAACGTGTGAGAATGCTTTCCTCAAAACAAGTACGAAAAGCACCTCAATTATTGAATGCAAACAGCTCTGTTAATGCAGTTTCACAATCAAAATGTAACTAGATTAGAACAAGGACAGGCTCCTTCTGTCCTCTCTTACAGAGCCTGTCCGCTTCCCAAAACTCCCCATTCTCCTTCTACCTTCCTGTTGTCAAGAGAGCAGCCCTAATTCTACCACTGGTTTATCTAGGAAACGATGGTGCCCACTCCCCATAGAGCCTGGGATACAGTTGAGGTAATTTAATTTATTGGCTAGATTTTATCTAACTTTGTAAATTCTTATCCTTTTAAAGATGTGATTGCTTTCTGGGTTGCTGACTCAAGGGAACATTCCTTTGAAGGTAAAGGATCTATTAACATATAAAAGAACAGTACACCTGGGCAAATCACCCATCAGCTCAGATAATCTGTCTTCCTGGAAAACTACTTAACACTATATAAAAGTTCACTTCTCAAATCCCAACAGGTTTGACCTCTTTGGGTTCCTCCTGTGATAAGAAAGGCTCATTGATCCTGAAAACCTAAAGAGCCCAGGATCATAGTAAGGAAAGATTGGAAGCTACTGATAAAGTAAGTAGTTATTGGAGTTCAGAATCAATTCAGTTCAGTCTGTTCAAGAAAAGCTAATTTATGGCAGAAAATTATGATTAATTTTAGAATAAACAATGTAATGACTCAAGTGAGTTATTAGTTACTGGAGAGAAGAAGCACATTTAGTAGAACACGACTTACTCAGACATGTAATTCTTTCCTTACCTCAGTAAAGTTAAGTGTGGCAAAAATGCCAGAAACAGCTTTGCAATTGGAATATGCAATTTAAAATAAGTAAAGATTACTCCCAGGTAGTTTATTGCTTTAACTACATCGAGGCATGTCCCTGTAGCAGACAGTATAATGACTCTCATTTCATTTTTGGTGTGTGCCAAATATCTTCAGTTAGTTTTGCTTTATTGGCTTCATGCAATTTATTGCTGCACTAGAATGTGATTGTAATGCAACTAGTATTTTAGTTTTATCTTCCACTGGTAATTTTTCTTCTTTATGGTGACTATACTGTCTGCATTAATACAAGCCACAGAAATTATACAGTGTGCAAACTTGTTTTCAGGCAGCTCCCTTTCTCATGAAGAGCAGCACCATAACAGCCAACTCCCATAACATGGTGATAACCAAGAATTTGCCAGAGGAGAAGCAACAACATGTATAACAGCATTTACAACTCCATAAAGTGATTTATTCGACTAAGAACTACTAGAAAGCCAATTTTCCCATGGATTCAAAAAAGAGGTGAAATGTTCTTTAAGATTGTCTAAGTATTCTTCCAATAAATTCCTGGAATGCAAACCCAGTGCCAAAGGTGTCAGCATTGGGCGAAGACTAGAATCTCTCAGATATTCTTCAAAAACATGTTTTCTTAGACTGCTTTGCATTTATTGATCTGGCCAACTTCACACCACTGTAATCTACTAGAGAATTATTTAACTATTTCCAATTTCCTGAAACTTGGCTAAACAATGTGCCAAATAGGATTTTACCCAGAGTTAGACCAGATCAATAATATATATCATCATATTAAGGGTGGTTTTCTATGAAAGGAAGAAAGAGGACTGGGGTGTTCCAGTCCTGAGAACTCCTTATTCTAGGCAGGCTTCTTTGCAGAGCTGTATAAGAAACTAAATTAAGAAAAAAAAAAAAAAAAAAGAAACTAAATTAAGTCAGATTAGTCATTTAGCCCTGCTGAAAATGTATCTCTCCACCATGTTCTTTCATCCCGCCTATATTTTGTTGTAATTTATCCCATAAACTAAGGTATGTATCTTTAAGAGTCCCCTGTTAAAATCCAGATTTCCTAGTAGTGGTAGCACAGCAAACTATTACCAGCAATACTTCTTCTTTTTTTTTTTTCAGTTTTATTTTTTTTAAAGATTTTTATTTATTTATTTATTTGACATAGAGAGAGAGAGCTCAAGCAGGGTGAGCAACAGGCAGAGGGAGAGGGAGAAGCAGGTTCCCCCCATTAGCAGGGACCCTGATGCAGGGCTTGATCCCAGGACCCCAGGATCACAACCTGAGCTGAAGGCAGATGGTCAATTGACTGAGTGACCCAGGCGTACCCCAGTCATTACTTCTTAATAAGATGAGTTTATCAGTTGATACACAAACACAGAGGAGCCATGATGGAATATCATATGGGATGGTTATATTTTGGTGGGGGGAAGGGGTAAATCCAAAACATAAATTCTGCACACAGTAATCTCAGGTAGCACAGTGCAGTGGGGGTCCAGAGGCAGCCAGTAAACAGCCCAGAATAGTGGGTTCCAGTGGACGGGAATGCTAGGAAATCACAGGAGGGCACAGAAAGGGAAAATACAAATGAATTGTGGTAAAAAAATAATGACAAGTGTCAGTGAATATGTGGAGAAACTGAAACCTCCACGCACTGCTGGTGGGAATGTAAATTGGTACAGCCGTTGTAGAAAACAATCTGGCAGTTCCTCAAAAGGACCCAGCAAAGCCATTCTCAAATACATATCCAAGAGAATTGAAAACATATGTCCACACATAAGCTTCTACATGAATATTCATAGAAATGCATTTACAATAGCTGAAAAGTAGAAACAACCCAAATATTCATCAATACTAATGAACAGATAAACAAAATGTGGTATATCCATTCAACAGAATATTATTTAACAAGAAGGAATGAAGTACTGACACCTGCTACAACACAGATGAACCTAGAAATATTATGTTCAGGAAAAGAAGCCAGTTACAAAAGACCATAAATGATTACACTGATAGGAAATGTCCAGAATAGGCAAAACTATAGAGACAGAAAGTAGATTAATAGCTGCCTAGAGCTGGAGTTAGGGGAAGTAGGGTACAACCACTAATGGGCATGGAGTTTCTTTTGGGGAGATGAAAGTATTTCACAATTGGATTGTGATGATGGTTGTACAACCTTATGAATATACTAGTGAACATTGAATTTTGTACTTAAATAAATAAAATGGTTTGTATGTCAATAAAACTATTAAAGGGCCCCTGGGTGGCTCAGTTAGTTAAGGGTCTGACTCTTGGTTTTGGCTCAGGTCATGATCTCAGGGTCATGTGATCAAGCCCCTGGATGGGGTCTGCTGGAGATTCTCTCCCTCTCCCTCTCTCTCTGTCTTTGTTCCTTCCCCTGCTCACACTTGCTCACTCACTCTCTTTCTCAAATAAATAAATAAATAAAATATTTAAAAATAAATAAATGAATGAATAAACAAATAAATGTATTTAAAATATTAATTGTACCTGGACTTGACTCAGATTCCTCTTTCAGTCTCATTACCTATATTTCTAATTAGCTTCAAACTAACATATTCTCAAAGAGTGTAAAAATGGATAGCCTAAAACTTAAAAGGTAAAGAATGTAAAACCAAAAATGAAGTATTCAAATGGATTTGAATCTGAGCTCCATGACTGCTTGGATCCTTGAGGCAGAATTCGCCTAGACCATAGCTGTTGGTTCTTGCCCTGACCAAGCATCAAGTACCAGCCTCCCAACCTATTTACCCTTCTGTCTTGTTGTGAGTAAACACCTATGTCTTCAAATAAGTTCCAGATTTTAAATTTTCATTAATAAAACTCTGGGGTCCAAAGGATTTTTCTGAAAAAAGATCATTCACTAGGAAAAGATTAAACATATTCCTGATTGTCATCCAACACATCTGAGCCACCAGGAGAATGGTAATCTGACCTCTTAATTTGAATGTCTGGGAAGAAAAAAATAAAAACTTGACAAAATTAGGGAACTGATATCAATTCCAACAATTGGAACACACAGGAAACTCCATAGAAATTCAAGTTCAAAGCCCCTCATAAATAATTTCATTTGCCAAAAATTTACTGTTAATGGTATTTAGATTTAGCCTTAATGGATTTGGTGGCATGGTTGCCCATAACATGACTTCTGTGAGAAACATAGAAAACCAAGTACTTACTGATAACTGAGAGTTAGTCTTTCTTTCTTTCTTTCTTTCTTTCTTTCTTTCTTTCTTTCTTTCTTTCTTTCTTTTTTTAAGTAGGCTCTATGCCCAGCATGGAACCCAACTCAGGGTTCAAACTCATGACCCTGAGATCAAGACCTGAGCTGAAATCAAGAGTCAGTTGACTGAGTCACCCAGGTGTCCCAAGAAAGAGTTAGTTTTTTGGAGCTTACATTCCAAAGATGACTCCTCTATGTTTTGTAGAAACCTGAATTCTCTATAGCTGAGTATAGAAAACTCCTCCACTCTGGCATATCTCATTGCTTTTATTTTATTTTATTTTATTTATTTTATTTTATTTTATTTTATTTTAAAGATTTTATTTACTTATTCATGAGAGACACAGAGAGAGAGAGGCAGAGACACAGGCAGAGGGAGAAGCAGGCTCCATGCAAGGAGCCCAATGTGGGACTCAATCAGGAGATTCCAGGATCACAGCCTGGGCTGAAGGCAGACATTCAACCGCTAAGCCAGTCAGGCATCCCTCTCATTGCTTTTAAGACAAAGTGTAGACATTTACCCCAATCCTTACTGACAATTCTACACAAAATGACCCTTCAGATTATAGATCTCTCAGACCATAGAGTGTACCCCATCTTCAAAAGGAGCTTTTTTTTTTTTAATTTTTATTTATTTATGATAGTCACACAGAGAGAGAGAGAGAGAGGCAGAGACACAGGCAGAGGGAGAAGCAGGCTCCATGCACCGGGAGCCCGACGTGGGATTCAATCCTGGGTCTCCAGGATCGCGCCCTGGGCCAAAGGCAGGCGCCAAACCGCTGCGCCACCCAGGGATCCCCAAAAGGAGCTTTCTGTCACCTGTTGAAGATTATAGACTCATTAACTTAAAGGAATTATGCTCAGAATTCCATACTGTTTTTCTTCTCAGTAAGCCTCTCAACCAAGCACCTTGCATGAAGAGCAAAAAGGTTCTAGATACAACTAATCCACATGAACAACTCTACACTCTACTTCTTGTATATGATAAATCATCTTGAGGAGTTAGTTATGAACAATGTGAGACTTCATAACATATTTATTAATTAGTCTATCATCAGCCTTTGATTCTCTGGACAGGGACTATCTTTTCACTAAACTTGATGATCTTGGCAAATATCCCAGATGACTAACATCACCCAAAGCTCATATCATGATACTATTGCCAGAATTAGAATGGCTAGGCATGATTGTAAGTCAAACAAAACTCAATTTTTAAACAGGATAAATCAGGGCTTTCTATATCCTACTTCATTTCAATTTGTACATATGAGGCAAGTTGGTCCTATTTCAGGTGAATGGGATATCTGCCCTCCCACCATAGTTAATAGGAAGATGGATGAGTTACACAGGGGTGCAACTTCACAACATGGATAGCCTTAAGGCCCAACTCAAATTGTTGGCTTATCACTGTAAAAAAAAAAAAAAAAAAAAAAAGCAGTTCAAATTTCAAATTCAACTATGCAGAAAGAAGGAAAGGAAAAAGAAAGAGAAAAAGAAAAAAAGACTGATTTGGGCAGAATCCATTGATGTTCAAATGGAAAATACTACAGAGCTTCATCCATCAAGTTACCGCATCCTGTAATCAAAGGCTATGATTTTTAGCTAATTCATCCTAGGGAGCCTATATGCTTTACCACATGGGTAAGGAGGCTTCAGCTGGGACTCCCTGCAGGTCACTGCATGCCCAGGAAGCCGACTAGAACCATGGCCTTCCAATTTTCCTTGCCACAATGTTCCCTTCCTGGTTCTGTGATGTGGAATTATAGGGCCTCAAATGAGAATTTCTCCAGGCTTCCAAGTATATTTCTAACTTCATTTTAAGGAAAATTCTTCTTGTCTACATTTTAAGGAAAATTCTTCTTGTCTTTGCATGGCTTACCACCAGGCAAACTTAAGATAACCCCTGCTGCTTCAGGACAAAAACCATAGGCTTTTCAATTTCTTTTCTGAATAGAAAGCCATCTTTGTTAACTGGGATCTAAAATACATATATACTGATTCCCTGGATAATAGTACAATAGATTCATCCTTGAAAGCTCATACATTGAAGCTAACTCTTTATGATCAATCAGAAAAGGAGAGACTGGTTGATTGGTTGGTTGGTTGGTTGGTTGGTTGATTGCTTGGTTGGTTGTTTGTTTCTTATTTTATGGATATTGGAGAGCTCATAGAATCACCATGGATTGGAGAACCAGGTTTTAGTTTTGGCTTCCAGAAATAATTCCCAAACTGTACCTCAAAACTGAGTTGATGAGGAAATCATTGACAATGGCCCTGAGATCTGGACACTTCGATTGGCCCCTTGCCTCTTTAACATCCCTGCCTTCTTATAAGTTTGGGACTAAAGTTAAAGTCCAATGTGGATATAACCGATTGGCAGACCCTAAGTCCCATGCCCTGGCCCTAGTTTCAAAGAACCCTGAAAAACCAAGTATAGAATATTTTTAGGGTCTATGCAGGGTGATTTTTGCCCTAAACCAAGATTCAAAAAATAAGACATTCCCTAAACTAAGAATAGTATTCAGTTACTGCCTGACCATAATGAATGACAAATATCTACTACAACTACCATTTTGGACCATACTTCCAAAAGTATCATTATAAAACAATTAGTGTTTAAGAATGAGAGTTTATGCAAAGAGCAAGTTAACTATTCTTTTATTTCATTTTATTTTTTATTATTATTTTTTTACTATTCTTTTAGATCAATAATTTCAGTGGTTCAAAAACCTAACTATCCATCAAAATGATTGGGGAAACCTTTGTTCAGATTTCACACGAGGAGATTCTAAGTTAATAGGTCAGAGTCTGGGGCCTGGAATCTATATATTTTTTAAAGATTTTATTTATTTATTTACGAAAGAGACAGAGAGAGTGTAAGCAGGGGAAGAGCAAAGGGTAAGAGATAAGGAGATTCATGTTCAGCACAGAGCCCGACTCTGGGCTTAGTCTCACAACCCTGAGATTATAACCCAAGTCAAGAGTCAATTGGTTTGGGCAGCCCAGGTGGCTCAGCGATTTAGCGCTGCCTTCAGCCTGAGCTGTGATCCTGGAGACCCAGGATTGAGTACCACATCAGGTTCCCTGCATGGAGCCTGTTTCTCCCTCTGCTTCTCCCTCTGCCTGTGTCTCTGCCTCTCTCTCTTGTGCTCTGTGTCTCTCATGAATAAATAAATAAATAATCTTAAAAAAAAAAGAGTCAATTGGTTAACCAACTGAGTCACCCAAGTGCCCCTGGAATCTATACTTTTTATAAATTCTTCTGGTAATTCAAATACAGTCTTCAATGATTTGGAAACTACTTGTTGAAATCTGTCCTTATACTTAGTTCAGAGAAAACAAACCTGGGTCTGCATTAGTTTTGCTCCTAAAGTCCAAGAAGTAGCCATATAAAGAATCCTCATATTTTATAGTTATTATGGAAGACCCTAAAATTAATAGGTAATAATTAAGTGTGGTTTATCTGTATGATGAACTCTTGCACAGAAATTTAAAATGTTCATTATTAAGAGTATTTGATGGCATGGGAAAATACCCATTATACAATATCAAAAGAATAAAGCATAACATTCGATATTATGTTGTGTCTGCGCAACATGCATACATGCTCTCAACCATGTAAAATAAACGTACACGTAAGTGGCAAAAGTAAGCTTTAATGTGTATACTATACACCTCCCTTCTTCATCCACTAATGAAAAAAAGGCCAGAAACACTAGGAGAGTTTAAGCACAGAAGCTAAGTCTGCAAATATAATAAAAATCCAGGAGAAAGAGAAATAAAAAGAAAGGCTTCAGTTACAAAAGAGAAAAGCTATCTTTCGAGAGGTGGTTAAGTTTAGAAGAGAAAGCACGTTGACCAGGGATGGGATTTCTCAGCCTCAGCATGACTGACATTGAGGCTGAGCAATTCTTTCTTGTGGGGAGCTGTTCTGTGTGTTCTTAGCCTCCATGTGCCAGATGTCAGTAGCATCCTGCCCCTCCTCCCCAGTTCTGACAACCAAAAATGTCTCCTGACATTGCCAAATGTCCCCTCAGGGGCAAAATCACCCCTAGTTGAGAGCCACTGCCCTGGAAGTAGCTGAGAGCCAACTGGGGAAACTAAGTAGGAAAACCTGAGAACAGAACCAACTCTGAGCAAGCAGGACTGAGAAAAGGAGGAGGGAATAATAGTGTGGGTTATGTTGTTTGTGTCCAGAAAAAGCCTTCCTGAGGCCAGATTCAACTAGAGCCTCTCCAGAAGTTTATAAATCACACACACACACACACACACACACACACACACACACATATACTTTGTTTTTGGGTTAAGCTAGTTTAGACTGAATTTTTTGCTGTTTGCATAATCACCCTCTTTAATGCCCTAAAACTTTTTCACAAGAATCAGGCTTAGTGAAGAAATTGGAAAAAAGAATCAGAATGTCTAAAAACAACTTCAACTGGTTGGAGGAATAGATCAACTTTACCTAGGGTTCCAGGTGGCAAATGGTCACCTGAGAGAAATAAAAATCCCAAGCTGGCACAATTTGCAGGAGTGGAATTCAAGTTCACAGCCACTGACAGGGTGCAGGAACTGCATGCTGGGAGTTTAATATATACACTAGCTTGGAACAGTGAAACTGGAAGGGCAAACATGGAATCATCTGGATAGGACACTTCTGAAGACCAAGGTCATGAGTCACCCAAAGAAAATACATTCCCATTCCAGATGGGCTCTCATTTAAAAATTCTTTAATAGATTGAGATCCTATGTTGGTAGATAAAGGATTTCAAAGTAAGTTGGGAGTCAGCCTCCCATACAGAGACTTTGAAGGAGGTGATTAACAAATAGCTAGGGCTGGGACGCCTGGGTGGTTCAGCGGTTGAGCATCTGCCTTTGGCTTAAGGCATGATCCTGGAGTTCCAGGATCCAGTCCCACATCAGGCTCCCAGCAAGGAGTCTGCTTCTCCCTCTGTCTATGTCTCTGTCTTCTGTGTCTCTCATGAATAAATAAATAATCTTAAAAAAGAAAAGAACTAGTTAGGAGACTGTTAAATTTCTCACCCACATCGAGGAGAGGACTTGGAGATTGGTGGATTTCTTTGGAGTGTTGTTAATGCTCTGATGAGGAGAGAGAGGAGGGATGCCAGACAACACGGGCTAGTGTCTGACTCCCACCTGAAATCTAATGTGTACAAAGCAGTCTGGTAAGCCATGGACAGACAGGCCAGAGGAAAGACAGATACTCTGAGTTCAGCCTGTTTTCCCAAATGTGCAGGGGTAAAAATGCATATGTGTTTCCCATAGACTGAATGTGGGCCAGATAGAAGAGTTGACATAGGTTCACAGCAAGGTGTAAACAGACTTCATCAGAGAGAAACTAACTGAAGGTACCACCAGACCCTAGGAGCTGTGAAAAAAAAACATGAGACAGCTGAAGGCATGTGCAACCACCCAGACGAAGGGAACATTAGACAAATGGGAAAGGAAGTCTCAGAAGAATCCACAAACATACTCAAGAGAAACGAGTCAACTTTAAACACTTGCCAGGCTCAGTTAGCACTGAGCCATCTAATTGCAGTACCACTTGCTTAGGAATGTGTGCCTCCCCTCATCTTTCCTCCAGTCTCAGGGGATCAGAAACCATCCTCAGAAAAGAACTGAGGAAAGAAAGAAAAAAGGAAGGAAGGAAGGAAGGAAGGAAGGAAGGAAGGAAGGAAGGAAGGAAGGAAGGAAGAAAGGAGGGAAGATGGGAGTGACCAAAGAAGGGAGAAATAATTCAGCTATGCCCCCTCTCCAGAATAACCTGCTGCAAGAGAGAGGTAAAGTCTTGGCCTTTTAAACACGGAGTATCACATGGGACTGGATATGAGACTGTGTTTTCAATGTAAAGTGACTATAGAAGTTTCTGTTTCCTAAATATGCCTAAAAGGCATGGGGCCTGAACAAATTTACAGCCAAGGGGAGTTGAAGACTAGTCCAACCAAAAAAATTTTAATAGGTGGCAGAAATAAAAGTAAACTTCAGGGCACTTGGCTGGCTCATTCAGTGAGGAATGTAACTCTTGATCTTGGGGTTGAGTTTGACCCCCACGTTGGGTGTAGAGATCACTTAAAAATAAAATCTTAAAAAAAAAACAGTAAAAGTAGCTTCCTATTACATACTTTTTCAAAGTACCAGTTTATCTTTACAATTCATATAAGGAAACAAAGCCTCACGAGAGAGAGACAAGAAAGGCAACAAATTGCCGAATGTATGTCCTTAAGAAATTTAGATAATGAATCAATCTTTAAAAACAAATCCTTAAAATAACTTTTAATTTTTAAATATAAAGGAATAGAATTTATTAGTTAAGACTGAATATTTATTTAAAAAGAACAGGAACAGGGGTGCCTGGCTGGCTTAGTCAGTAGAGTATGCAGCTCTTGATCTCAGGGTTGTGAGTTTGAGCCCTAAGCTGAGAGTAGAGTTTATTTAAAAAGAAAGAAAAAAGAAAGAAAGAAGAAAGAAAGAAAGAAAGAAAGAAAGAAAGAAAGAAAGAAAGAAAGAAAGAAAGAAAGAAAAGAAGAAGAAGAAGAAGAAGAAGAAGAAGAAGAAGAAGAAGAAGAAGAAGAAGAAGAAGAAGAAGAAGCGGAACACTTGAAAAAAAAACCTAGCTAAATACAAGTTTGAAAATGAAAAATATAGTCCATGAAATAATAATCAGAGGGTTGATCGAATGGCAGACTAGACACTGGGGAAAAGAAGTTGAGTGAACTGGAAGATAAATCTTAAGAAATCATCCAGAGCTTCTCTGAGCAAAGTTGCTGCTGTCCCATCACCAGTGGGTTTTCTTAGGAGCTATTCCTTCACCTATTTTTCCTCCCATTCCTACCAGTTCAGATCAGCCAGGTCCTGCAACTGGGAAGAGTAGCGTGCTATTTCCTCTGAAAGCAAGGACTGTATTTCCTCATTTGGGCTACTCCATGACCAGACCATAACTCGTGGCCGTAATGAGCAGCAAGACCTTAAGGAAGGCAAGAATCATCTTGTGAAGTTTTATAGTTTTCAGGCAGGAAAAGGCTGCTTTCCTCCCACAGAGGAGACATTCTGCTTTTGCCAGCCCAGAGTTATGGGAGAATCTGGGGAGCCCAAGATTCTCAGGGCTGTCTATTCAATTGTCCTAAGGCCCGAACTCAGAGTCCTCTCCTATACAGGCCCTGCCTTTGGCGTAGGAGGCCTGGTGGGGTTATGCTTTCACTGTCCTTTGTAGCTCTGCTATCCTCACAATTTGTGCCTGAGCCTGGGTATTAGCACCACCTGCCCTCTAACTGCAGGAGATGAATTGCTTTAAAAACTGCCTTGAATATTACTCAGCCATTAGAAACGACAAATACCCAACATTTGCTTCAACGTGGATGGAACTGGAGGGTATTATGCTGAGTGAAATAAGTCAATCAGAGAAGGACAAACATTATATGGTCTCATTCATTTGGGAAATATAAAAAATAGTGAAAGGGAATAAAGGGGAAAGGATAAAAAATGAGTGGGAAATATCAGAAAGGGAGACAGAACATGAGAGACTCCTAACTCTGGGAAATGAACTAGGGGTGGTGGAAGGGGAGGTGGGTGGGGGGTGGGGGTGACTGGGTGAAGGGCACTGAGGGGGGCACTTGATGGGATAAGCACTGGGTGTTATTGTATATGTTGGCAAATTGAACACCAATAAAATAAAAATTTATAAAAAAATAATAATAAAATAAAATAAGGATGAATAGCACACAATTTTTTAAAATTAAAAAAAAACTGCCTTGGGGACCTTCACCTTGTGCCTGAGTTGACAGCTGAATTGAGCCAGCTTTTTCTATTTTCTGGGCTTCTGTATCAGTCAGAGTTTGATCAGAAAAATAGAACCCCTAGAAATGATCTAGAATACGGGATTTATTACAGGGATTCAACCTCATGCAATTGTGGGAGCTGGTTATACAGTCTCTGGCACAGCTGTAGCTTCTGTATCCAGTGTTAAGACTAAAGAAGGCTGGGCAGACAGTCTAGCCCAGGAGTCAGAGCAACTGGAGGAGGAGATTTGGTTAGAGCTGGAAGAGCTGTGGGCTGGCAGTTGCTTCACATCCACGAAGTGAGCCAGCAGAGCAGCAACAATGTCTGTGAGCTCACCTTCTGCTGTGGTCTAAATGTCTGTGTGCCCCGCCCCCCTTCATATGTTGAAATCCTAATAATCAATGTCATGGTATTAAGAGACAGGACCTCTGGAAGGTGCTTAGTTGAGATTAGGTTTCTTATTTTAAAAATGAATGGCTCTCTTATAAAAGAAATCTACAGAGCACCCTAGCCCTTTCCACCATGTAAAGATACCATTAAAAGTCCTCAACCTAGAAGAGGGTCTTCACCAGACCATGCCAACATCCTGTTCTTGGACTTCTGGACTTTAAAACAGTGAGAAATAAATTTCTGTTATTTATAAACTACCCAGTCTGTGTTATTTTGTTACAGTAGCCTGAGTAGAACAAGACACCTTCTCATTGTGAAATAAATATGGCTACATTCCAAATCTCACATGGGTCATGTGGCCCAAATTAACCAGGTTGTGCAGGAAAGGGGATTCTGAGAGAGGTAGTCCCTAGCTTAACTCAGTGACGTAGAACATACCACCTTAGCACCTAAAGCAATTAACAGGAGTCAACCAGTATTAAAATCCTTATAATTACCATTGTCCCCATATGACTTGATGTTACTGTTGATAACAGTATATAATGTAAATAATGTTGTGCCTTCCACTTGCCCCTCAGGCCACTGTCCTACTGATGAGAGTCTAGTAACTGATGCTCCTGGATGTCAGGAGTCATCACATCTCTTACCCCATTGCCCTCTGACCATAGAGAGATTCCAATTCCAGAATTCAACCTGAAGCTCTGCTTTCTAGACCATTTTGGCCTGGATTTCCCCCTGGGAAACAGACCTTGAGACAGCGGCTTGTGTGCAGGCAGCTAATTTGGAAGGCAATCCCAGTGATGGGAGTGGTGGGTAAGGGGGAGGGAAAGTCAAGATGAGGGTGAATCCTTGAGTTTCTCACCACTGTGGGAAACTGGGCTTGAACCTGTCAGGATCTCAGAAAAACCATATAAGATGTGCCTCAAAAGTGATCATAGGGGCAGCCCCGGGGGTGCCTAGTGGTTTAGTGCTGCCTTCAGCCCAGGGCATGATCCTGGAGACCAGGGATAGAGTCCCACGTCGGGCTTCCTGCATGGAGCCAGCTTCTCCCTCTGCCTGTGTCTCTGCCTCTTTCTCTCTCTCTCTCTGTGTCTCATGAATAAATACATAAATAATCTTTAAAAAAAAGAAAGAAAGAAAAGTGATCATAGGAGAGGGGCACCCAGGTGACTCAGTGGTTGAGCATCTGCCTTCAGCTCCGGTCATGGTCCTGGGGTCCCGGGATCGAGTCCTACATCAGGCACCCCATAGGAAGCCTGCTCTCCCTCTGCCTATGTTTCTGCCTCTCTCTCTATCTCTCTTTCATGAATAAATAGATAAAATCTTTTTTTTTAAAGTGGTCATAGGAGAGATGCATGAAAAAACTTTGTATGGATAAAAGGAATATTTATCTACCTTCTCCCAATCCACATTGGACTAAGTTTGTGCCCTAGAGTGTTGTCTCTCTCTTACTTTCAGGACGCAAATCCTAAGTGCCAAGGGGGTTGGTTCTATTGGCATCCCATGGCCCCGCAGCTGAGCCAGGGACATCATGTTTTACATGCACAGACCTGGTGGCCATGGCAATGGTCAAAGTGGAAGGTGAGGAGTGAGCATGTGAAATGGGACAAAAGTGTTGTCCAAGACAAAGAGGAAGAGGAGAAAGAAAACGAAGAAGATACAAGGAGGAAACAATATTTCACTAAAAGTTCTGGTCCCTCAGATAATGCTTGATTGGCTAAAAAGCAGAAGTGCCACAAGCAGAAGGTATTGAGCAAGCAGTCCCCATGGACCCTCAGGCCATCCCAGCTGCAGGTTGATAACACATGGGAGGCCAGTTCTGGTCTACACATACCCCCTCAAAAGGCTTCTCCAGGTGAGCTATCACCTTGCTCTCCTAAATTAGACTAAACTCATCCATAGCCAAACCCCCAGATGAAAAGTGACCCATGTAAATAAAGGGTCGTAGTGCTAAGGAAAAGCACCAGATGTCTAAGTGGCTCAGTTATACACATTGTATTGGCTAAGGAGGAAGAGAGAGAAATAAAGAGAGAAGGAGACTACTCCTGCTATGAAGCAAGGGGTAGGGGACTGGTTCCACAGGATGGCTCAGAAGAATAAAGATCTAAACGCCCTCACCAGTGAATCATGCCAAGAGCACTTCGTCACAGCTTGAACTCTTCCCTGACATGTTCCCATTTTTGATTTTGTCTCTAAAGAGCAGCTTGGGTGAAAAGGAGGGGGCTAGGAATGAGTTTATTTGAGAATGTTGACCTAATACACCACATATAGAAAGCGATTCCCTTTTCTCCTGCAGCCACCTTACAAACATTTCCAGAGAGGGCAACAGCTCCTACAAGATGTGTAATCCTTATCAACACAGCAAAGATCACATGGCTGTTAAGATAAAGGTTTGGCAGTTCCAGGGTGGGCTTATCATGGTTTAGCAGTAAGCGAGTTTTGTTGCTTCGACTGCATTTAAAAAGTTCATTGATTTGTAGCTAATACCAAGTTGTCATAGTTTCATGAGTAACAGCTTGTGGTTTGCAGAATCAAAGCCTTTTCCTGAATCAATAATAGCAGATTCACTGAGGTGGCCAGAGCACCTGCAGAGAGGGGAGAAACCCAGGTAGAGAGAAGGAGTAAATTTGATCAGAGCATAAATGGTCTATAAAAGAGGAAAAATGAAACTCTCTTTCCCAAAGCAGCAGAAATTGAGCCTTTTATAAATTCAAAATGACCTGTAAAGAGACCATTGTTTTCAAGAAAGTTACGGATTAAATACGTGTAAACACACGTGTAATAAATGGACTCTAAGAAAGGAAAAGTCAAATTGAATATTTTTAAAAAGGTTATCAATAAATAAAAAAGGTTATCAATTGGTTTAATCCTCATTAGGCCAACTTTTCCATACTGTGACCTTGGCACAACTGAATATTTTTCTAGAACCAGTTTCTTGGAAAATAGTGACCTGAACTTCTCTTCATTCCTTAGGAGAAAATAGACACAGGCAGGCAGACACACATGTACACACACACACACACACACACACATACCCATACCTATACACACCCATTATATTACCCCTGACCCCACTAAAGTGTATTTCAGATAATATCTTAGTATTATGTGACTTTCATAGCATTCTCTCAGCCTGCTCTATTTGAGCTTCATCGTATCCATGTTGGGCCAATAGAGCTGTTATTTTTAGTTCCTTTGGAAGGAGGAAAAGATTGAGTCTTAGAAGGATTCAGAACATTTCAGCCCGATTCTCCTAGCCATGCCCAGGGCAGACATCACTAATGAATCAAGGAACTCTCTCCTAAGAAGCTCGGACTTAGCCTCAGAATCCTCTTCGAAGCATACCTCCAGGCAGCCACTAGAAGTTACTAGAAGATGGACTGAAGAATAAAAGCTGTCTGCCATCCCAGACCCACATGATCTGCCCACAGTCATGGGACCACTTCAGGTAAAGCCAAAACACACACATCTCTCCTCCCAGGGCTTCTTATGAACAATAGAACACTTTCACCTCCATGAGGTGGGCTCGCCCTGGCTACAAGCTATGGCCACCAGAGTTTTTAGTTGCCTTTCTACATACAACTGCCAAACTCCATTCATGCTCACTGTTTAGGAAGGTTAGGACATAACAGAGAGCTCCTAGAAACTTTGAAATTACGTACGTGGTTCACATCATACCTCTATCGATTCTGTTGCTCTACATGATATGTAGGTGCCAGAATCTTTAAAAAATGGTATTCTTTAATTTAAATATCTATTGAGCCCAAATAAGTGAATAAATAATTTCAGAGCATGATAAATGGCAGGAAACAGATGAAGCAGGGTGGTGAGAGGATAAAAAAATGACAGTGGTGGAGACAGGGTGAGCAGTAATTTCAGGTAAGGTGATCAGGTAAGGTCTCTCTAAGGAGGTGACACTGGAATACAGACTGGAACAAAGTGAGGGCCATGCCACCTGAAGATCTGGAGAAAAGGTCTTCCACAGAACAGCAAGAGGAAAGAAACAAGCAATGCCCGATTAAGAAATAACATGGGGAATATGCAGGATGTCACAGAGGCCACGGTAAGGACATTCAATTTTATCCTAGGCATGATGGAAAGCCTCTGTAGGCTTTATAACAAGTAAGTAGTGAAGCTAATTCTGTTTTAAAAGATTACATGACCAAATGTTTATTTTTAAAGATCACTCTGGCAGCAGTGCGAACAATGTACTCAGTTGGAGGGTTGAGAATAATTGGCAAAAAATCAACCTGCTCATGACAATACCCCAATCAGAAGGTAGAAAGATGAGTCTGGTGAAGTAGTCCATAGATAAAGACTGATGCGGGCCTCAGTAGCTATCATAGGTTCAGGTTCTCCTAGAAGCAGATGTGAAGACCAGATCAGACATGCAAGAGTTTTATTGGGGGAAATGCCTGCAAAGGATGAAAAGGAGGAGGCAGAGAAGGGAGAGAGGGACTTTAGGCCTTAAGGAGGTCTGGCACCTGTGAAAGAGTGATGGAAGGAAGATTGGACAGGAAGAGTCTTTGATGACAATACAGTTCCAAGAAAGGTTTGGCCAGAGCCATCGGGAGTCTTCATGCCAGAGTGGCCAGGATTGGCCTTGCCATACTTTGTCATTTACTGGGAAGAGCCTGTGGGAGACAGCCTCAGCAGGGATGTGGGGGTGGATCCAGAAGCACAGCAGCTGGAGCGATCAGTCAACCATGCCTGGCACAGCAGAAGAGTTCAGCAGCCAATTTTCACGGCCACAAGAGCAGCAGGAGTACGGAAGGACCCACTCCCTGCCTTCTCGGGGACTTAGCTCCTGCATCTCTGTTCTGTCCATCTGTACATGAGCATGCTTTAGGAAGTTGCATCTTAGGAAAGCCTTCTTTTCTTGATCTCAAATCCTCCTCTACATAATGCTCTCTTTCATCCCCCTACACATCCAAGTTTCTACAAAGAGTGGTCCCGCTACCAAAGATGCCTCTATGTCCTCATCCTCTTTAGTACTCAGCAGTCCACTCCTCTTTCCTGCTCCTCCCTCAGCCCCAAGGCTTCCCTTGTGAAGACCATAAGCGACCTCCATCTTGCTAAAGCTGATAATAGAGACTCTACAGTTCTCTTCTTCCCTGATTTCTTAGCAGCATTTTATAAGGTGGATTACTCACTCCTTCTTAAAATACTTTCTCTCCACTGGTTTCTGTGATGTCACATCCACAGATATTTTTTCTATCTCTCTTACTCCCTGCTGGTTCCATACACATCTAAACCTTCTCACTCTCTTCTCCTTCTGCCTGGAAGAGCCTATTGCCTTGCTGTATGTATGATGGGAAGCCGCCTTAACATTGCCTTTCATCCTCTTTCCTATGGGGCTTAAAATGAAAACCCTCTGTTTAGTTCTCCAGGTTTTACCTCCTTAGAAATCATAAATCCTTTCTTCTCTCCACAAAATCTGTCCCTTGTGAATGGAAAGGATTTGCTTTTCCTATTTTTATTAGGTAATATACAGCTTTGCGCAGTGGCAATATCATAGCCAATGAGGTTTATCCAAGGCACGATTGTTGCTATTAGGTAATAGATTTTCTAAATTTGCTTAGCTTTTTAAATTCTTATTTTTTAATTGAGATATAATTGACATATAACATTGCATTGGTTTTAGGTGTCCAATATAATGATTTGACATATGTATATACTGTGAAATGATCACGACAGTAAATTTAGTTAACACCTATCTCCACGCGTAGTTTTATTTTTTCTTATGATGTAAACGTTTAAGATTGAACCTCTTGGCAACTTTCAAATACACAATGCAGTATTGTTACCTATTGTTGCTTTACTGTACGTTAAAGCTTTACTGGGGTTTACTCATTCTCATAACTAGCAGTTTGTACCTTTGGACCACTTTCACCCATTTTGCCCACCTCTCAACTCCCACCTTTGGCAACCACCAATTTATCCTTTAGGTCTCTGAGTTTGTTGTTTTCAGGTTCTGCATATAAGCAAGATCATACAGTATTTGTCTTCTGGCCTGACTTATTTCACTTAGCCTAAACCCTCAAGGTCCATCAATATTGTAAAAAATGGCAGGATTTCCAATAGCTTTTCTTTTTATTCTATTAGGTAATATATTTTAAAACCAAAGCTAATACTTAACATCTTTTTTTTTCCAACTATGTCTGCCCTCCCTTGAAGCAATGGGATACCTCATCTTCCATGAGTGGAGAGTGCAAATTGTTGAGAATGAAATCTCTCAGCGCCAAACTGTCCATAAAGCATGTCCACCTGTGTGTCTCAGTGGCAAAACAAAATGTTACATACTTAAAACTTGTGATTCTCCACCCCCTCATATTCAAATCTGCATCACCTCCAGTCTCCCTCAACCAGGAGAATGGCTCCTCCATTCATTCAATTGCTCAGGTCACAAATCTGGGAAACAGCTATATCAACTCATCCCTCTTGTCTACTTCCTCCAGTGGGAAACTAGATCTTGTCCATACTGCTCTGTCCCCTCCCCAATTTTCTCTCCCCTGTGTCCACTTCTCTCCATCTCCACTCTACTGTCCAACTACTAGCCATCATTATCTCTTCTCTGAATTGCTGCAATAATCTTCCAATTGGTCCTCCTGCTTCCACTCTTTCATCTTTCCAATCCTATCCCCACACAGCAGGCTGAGAAATCTGACAAAACCCAACAGATCTCTCAGACATCTTACTTTATATCCTTTCAATAGTTTCCCACTACACTTGCCATAAGATACAAAATGCTTGATATGACCTCCAAGGCTCTACAAGTTCTGTCTTCTGCCTCCCTCTTTGGACTTACAGCAAGCTACTTTGCTCCTCAAGCTCCAATACTGGCCTTCCCATGGTCTCTGAATGCTCCACTCACTTTCTTCCTCTGAGACTTCACACATGTTGATCCTTTATCTTCCCAACACTTGTTCCTTTGCCTTCTACTCAGCTTTCTACCTGAGATTCCTCAAAGGGGCTTTTCCTGAACTATCCAATCCAAATTAAGTCCCCAAGTTACTCTCATGGCACCTGTTTCTTTTCCTTCATATCAGTGATTGTTATATGTGATTATTAAGTCTTGCATGAGATTTACCTGTTGAATGCTTCCATTCCCATAGAGTTAAGAGCAGAGCAGGGACCATGGCTATTTTGCTCATTGGCTAGCACAGTCCCTAGTGTATAGTAGAGACTCACTATCTACTGAACAAATAAATGAATGAATGGTCTAGGATAGGTAGAATAATAAATCAAAAAGGAAGAAGATAGAATCTGAGGGAAAAGGTTAAAGGTAAAGAGTAGGCAAAAGAAAAGGAATCAGAGAAAGAAACAGAAAGATCAGGAAAAAGGTAGAATCAGAAAGAAAAATAAGATTTGGGATTTCTAAAGAACTACAACTCAGAAGACAGGGCACAGAGTTTTTACTATATGCCCCAGACAGAAAATACCAGTGCCGGCAAGGAACAGCTAGAGCTATCACACACTGCTGATACAAGCATAAAATGGTACATGTCCTGCTTGGCAATATGAAAGATAAGCATATGCATAATTAATGTACCCACAATTCTACTACTCAGTTTTGCCCAAAAGAAATGTGTGCACATGGGCACCACAAAAACATGGACACGAATGTTTATTGGAACACTATTTATTACAGTTAAAAACTAAAAATGACCCAAATGCCCATCAACAGTAAAATGAACAAATTGTGACATATTCTTACAATGGAATACTACATAGCAATGAAAATGAATGAATTACATGACACACAATGAGTTGGATGCACCTCACAAACTAATTGTTCTGTGGAAGTAGTCAGATACCAAAGAGTGTGTACCGTATGATTCTATTTGCGTAAAGTTCAAAATCAGGCAAGACTAATCCAGTGTTAGAAATCAGAATAATGGTTTCCTTTAGGGAGATCATGTATTCACGATAGAATGATAGAGATGAAGCACAAATGGGGCTCTGGGAGATGGTATGTTCCGGGATGTGACTACCAAGTGAATTTAGTTTGCGACTATTCACTTGACTCACACTCATGATTTGTGCACTCTATGCTTGTAAATACTTCAATAACAGCTTACTTCAAAAGACAACTTGGTAGTCTTCTATTGAAATTGCTTAGCAGTGCCTAAAATAGATTATCACTGAATCTTTTCAGGAAATGGAAGTGTTGGTGTGTATGCCTGAGTGTGTATGTATGTGTGGGTGTTGAACATTGAATATTCTTCAGGAATGCAGTCAGGTGAAAGGAAACATCAGATTTATTATGCTCTCTTAAATAACTTGGCTATGTGCCATAGTGTTTCCATAGAAGTTTCTCTATCCATTGAGAGTCAATCTACTTGTACTGTTAGAAGGATCGTATGTAACCCCAACCTATACCACATCTATCAAATTCCATTTTACCCTTTCCTTTTATTCAGTTAAGTCATTCAATCACTGAGCATTTTCTCTGCACCAATCCCTGTGAGGAGTATTAGGGATTCAGAGAAAACTATACATCTCCCCTTCTTATCTCTATTCTTAGGTCCTGAGGAATTCAGCAGGGATGCTTGCCAAGAGCATCTAAGCCAAGGAACAGGATCTGGGGCAAGACCATGAGAGACTTCCACCTAAAATAGCTGGAAATTGTATAATCAGAGGGGCAAGGGAAGCCAGAGTCCAGTGGGAGGGAGACTTGGTACAAGGAATCAGAGATGGCAGACAAGCTGACTTCAGGAAACAGACGCTGAAGAGATCAGGCACAGGTCAGGAAGTAGATGGAAAGATGGCCCAAGAGATCAGTGGAGAATAAAGAGTGTTGGTGGGTGGGATCCACACTGGGTACATCGATAAGGAGTGCATTGTCTCTTAGAAATTGAAAAACAATATGAAACTTACTAAAAGTCCGGCTGCTTTGTGTTATCACCACACACCAGCAGTCCTAAAAAAATGTTAGTAAAATACTCCTAAGAGCGCTCGCTAGAGTAGTGGTTGTTAAGAGTGACAAACTGGGAGCAGCCTAAGTGTCCCTCACCTGAAAAATAGATGAGTGAGTCTAAGTATATTCTTACAGGGGAACGCTGCACAACAGGGAAAGCATATCAACCAGCACTCTCTGTATCCACTTGGGCAAGTCCAAAGCATAATTACTAGTTGCATTGTAACCTAATGCCACTTACACAAAGTTTCAAAACACATAAAACAAGGGCTGTGTATGGATCATTGTAAAAGCCCACCAAGTGCATAGAATGGCCAACATGGGGGGAGTGATGATCCCTGGAGGTGGGGAGAAAGGAAAACAATCAGAAAGGGTACAAAGGACTTTGTTTTTTTTGTAATTCTTTTAAGCCCAAACCATGCATCATTATTTTTATTATCTGTTCTTTTTTCAATGTGTCAGAAATATCTCACAATATAAAGAAAAGACTTTGACACAAACTACCCCCTCCCCAAACACACATAAGAATACTTCTGCCTGGGGATCCCTGGGTGGCGCAGCGGTTTGGCGCCTGTCTTTGGCCCGGGGCGTGATCCTGGAGACCCGGGATCGAATCCCACGTCGGGCTCCCGGTGCATGGAGCCTGCTTCTCCCTCTGCCTGTGTCTCTGCGCCTCTCTCTCTCTCTCTGTGACTATCATAAATAAATAAAAATTAAAAAAAAAATGGTTTATCTTCTGTCTTAAAAAAAAAAAAAAAAAAAGAATACTTCTGCCTGCCAGGAAGAACTGTGTCTGTCTGACCCTTCACCCACCAGTGACCCTTCCCCACCAGGGAAGGAAAAAAAGAAGCTGACACACGTGAAGGTGTCAAGAGCCCATTGCTGTTGGTGGCATGAGGTGGGCAAAGGGCCAGGTAGACAAAAACCTGGCTTTCTGAGGAAAAGTCTCTTGCAGTACATTATCTGGACAAGACAACATGGTCTTAATGCTGATGTAGGGTAAAAAGGTTACCATACCTGTGATAATCTGCTCCCAAACTCCAGGCCCAGACCTTGTTTCACGTAAGCAGGCAGGGATGACTCAACTCTAAACAGTTCTAAATCCGGGAAACGGCGTGCCCATTATAACCAGGCACCGTGACATTTTGGAATATGTGTTGGTAAGGCTCTCCATGTTAAGTAGCTTTTCAAGTTGTTATTAGAATCACGTTAGCGCAGCACTACAGCAAACGTCCCACGTCCACAGATGATTCTTTCCAAGAAACCTATTGGTTTGCTTTTCTTCTCTTTTCCTTGTGAATAGCAGCTGACAGACAAAGGGGAGCTGGTCTGGGCCTTTGATGCCAATGCCAACTGAACAATAGCCCTGCTTGTGGCAATCACCCTCTTTGTTCAGCCAGGAGAATGCTGAGGCTGTTGCTCATTGGGTCTCGTGTATGTGGGTGGCCAGAGCAAGGTGCATTTGGCAGCCAGATGTAGATTCTGGGTGGTATGAGCTGACTGTCCACAGAGCTACAGCTTGGGACTTGGCTGGAACTCCCCTGACCAGTGCAATCAGAGAGACCAGATGGACTCGCCTTCTCATCCTTTGAAGATGGTCCTTTATTTAGCTACAGGGAAGAAGCAGCCAACCATCTGACCTGGAAAGCATTCTCGGGCAGCCTGGTTCTTTTTGTGCACATCTAAGAGAAAGGGAAAGTGCACTGTTGAAAGAAAAATTTAGGGACAGCCTTTGCAAGCCACTGAGGAGTTTGCAAAATCACACGTACAAATGGGCACCAGAGGTTCAATTAACCAGTGGGAGCTTCCCATTTATTTTCCTGGGGCAGTTCCACTTAGAAGGCAGATGACACTTCAGGGAATTTGTCACCATTTCTAGGGGCTCCTGTGCTGTTGCTGCTACAACTGAAATGGCTACTACTGCCACCAGAGCCACTTCTAGCCACTGGAGTGCTCCTCCCTTAGACCTCCCTCCTTAGAGGAGCAATATGGATGTGGCTGGTGAACTGGGGCACAGAGGTTTTGTTTGTCACATCTGTTTGTGCCGCTATCAGGCAGAGATACTGAGTTATTATCACAGTCCCATGGGGACCCAGTTGTGGCTCAAGTGAGCTGCAGCATAGAGAGCTCTGTCCCTGCCCACACTGGGTCATAGGGT
The DNA here is from genome assembly GCF_053574225.1 of Canis aureus. Taxonomy (NCBI): domain Eukaryota; kingdom Metazoa; phylum Chordata; class Mammalia; order Carnivora; family Canidae; genus Canis; species Canis aureus. The sequence goes on from NC_135618.1 coordinate 74,101,648, forward strand.
TTCTCTAAAATGCAGCTAGAGCTGGGCCCTCCCACCTAACAAGTCCTTGGGGTATCTACCAACCACCTTGTGTTTTGAGCTCTGTCCCTCTAGGCCAGTTTCCACGGTATAGCTTCACACTCTCTCTGGCTAATCCCCTTTAGATACTCTACGTAGTTGGGTGGTATTCCCGCTTTGGATGAGGGTTTCATCCCTAAATACAAACTCTGCCCATAGAGTCTGCTCTGGGATCTGGCTCATGAGACACTAGGATTGGAGGTGAGAGCACAGGGCTACTATGCACAGTTGTACCAGCTATTCACTGCACAAGGTCTTCCAGCCAGGATGGTGAATGGAGGCTGAAATCAGGTCCTATGGACTTTGACTATTTCTACTTCATCAGCATTTACCTAATGGGTGCAAATGCCAGTGCTTGCTACTTTCTGTTTCACTTGCTTAGATTAGCACATCTCTCTCTCTCTCTCTCAATCTCTCCCTTTTTTTTTTTTTTTGAAAACTGTTACCCTCTTAGCTTTGACCTTATAGTTCTAGTGGGAGCTGCCAATCTTAGTATCCTAGCCCCCAAACACCCGGTCTAGAGGTAGATGCATGGCAAAAACTGAGACATCAGAGTCCTTCCCAAAGGTTTTCAACTAAGGGCAAGGGATCTTTTCTCAGTAGAGGGCCACGGTGGAAGAACGTGAGTCCAGAAGCACCAGGGACCGAGTTTCCCACTGTGGGGAGGAGACTGGGGTAAAGGATAATGGAGCCAACATGTAAAGAGACAGAAAGGCAAGAAATGGGGAGTCCTCTGTAGGCCCTAAAGTCCTGACTCAGGGCATCACTGAGATCAGTTGCACAATCCTCCATTCCAACCCTGCCTTCTTTTATGAGCCAACAAATCCTCTCTGGGCTTCATCAGTCTACCCCATTTCTATCCCTTGCAACCAAGAGAGCCCTGCTAGACACAGTGCCCAATAAAGATCTTAAATACTGGTTCTGCTGGGAAAAACAAACAACTAACATTTTTTGAAGGTCTAATATGTGCCTACCACAAACCCGATGCTTCTACAAATTATATCATTTTAATTCTTTTACAAACCAGCAGTAGGGAATATTAATCTCCTTGCTTTTCAGATGAAGAAACTGAGGTACAACGTGGTTTTCCAAAACCCACATAACCTAGAAATCTTCTAGAAAATTCATTCTTTTCTATAAAACGGGCAATAAAAAGCTTTGAAGTATTCACCAGCATCTTATGAAAGGGCCTTCCCCATGGAGATAGCCTCAGTATCAATCATGCTAGAAATTCCAGATATACCACATTTTATATATCAGGTGTTGAACACTTGAGTGGTTTCCACATTTTTGTTTAAATTTATTTGTTCATGAGAGACACACACAGAGAGAGAGAGAGAGAGAGAGAGAGGCAGAGACACAGGCAGAGGGAGAAGCAGGCTCCATGCAGGGAGCCCGACATGGGACTCGATCCCAGGTCTCCAGGATCATGCCCTGGGCAGAAGGTGGCACTAAACCGCTGAGCCACCTGGGCTGCCCTGTTTCCACATTTTGACTACTATGAATAATGCTGCTATGAACTTCCATGGACAAGTTTTTGTATGAATATAAGCTTTCAATTTTCTTGGGTATATATCTAGTAGTGGAACAGCTGGGTTTTATGGTAACTCTATGGAACTCTGTACCCCAGTTTACCAGCCACATCCATATTGCTCTGTCTAAATTTTTGAGTAACTGCCTGACTGTTGTCAAAGAATCTACATTTTTATATTGCCACTAGCAATAGATGAGGGATGCATTTTTTCCACATTCTCACCAAAGCTTGTGATTATCTATCTTTTTTTTTTTTTTTTTATTATAACCATGGTAGTAGATGGGAAGTAGTCTTTCATTTGGGTTTTGACTTGCATTTCCCTGATGGATAAAGATGTTGGGTATCTTTTTGTGTGCCTATTGGTCATTCATGTATCTTCTTTGTAGAAATATCTTTTCAAGTCCTTGGGTTACTTATCTTTGCAATATTGAATTGTCTGAGTTCTGTATATGTTCTGGATAAAAGTTCCTTATAAGATATATGATTTGCAAATATTTTCTCCCATCTTTGGGTTGTCTTCACACTTTTTTGATAGTGTCCTTTGAAGGACAGAAGTTTTTAACTTTGAAGTCTTATTTATCTTTTTTTTTTTTCTTTTGATGCTCTTGCTTTTGGTGCCATATCTAAGAAACTTAATCTAGGCAAGATCACAGATTTACTCTTTTATTGTTTTCTAAGAGTTTTATAGTTTTTGTTCTTACATTTAGATCTATGATCCTCTATGACTTAATTGTGGCATATGTGTGAAGAAGGGATTCCACTTCATTCTTTTACATGTAGATATCCAGTTGTCCCAACACTATTGTCAAAAATACTATTCTTACTCAATTATCTTGGCATCTTTCAAAATCAACTGACAATAAAAGTACAGAGTTAATTTCTGGATTCAATTCTATTCCATGATCTATAAGTCTATTCTTCTGCCAATACTGCATTATCTTGATTACTGTAGCTATTTTGTAAGTCTTGAAATGAGGAAGTGTGACTTCTCCAAATGTGTTCTTTTTTGAGATTGTTTGCATTTCTAAATGAATTTTAGGCACAACTTGTTAATTTCTACAAAAATGAAACTGGGATTTTGGAAAGCTTTGCCTTGAATCTGTTGATCATTTTGGGGAGTGTTGCCATCCTAACTACATTGTCTTTCAGTCCATGAACATGGGTGTCTTTCCATGTATGTCTTCTTTAATTTTTTCATTGATGTTTTATAGTTTCAATATACAAGTCTTGCATTTATTTTTGAAAGCTATTCCTAAGTATTTTATTCTTTTTGATGCTCATATAAGTGGAATTCTTTTTTTTTTTTTAAGATTTTACTTATTTATTCATGAGAGACACAGGGAAAGAGGCAGAGACACAGGGAGAGGGAGAAGCAGGCTCCCTACTGAGAGCATGATGCAGGACTCAATTCCTGGATCCCGGGATCATGACCTGAGCCAAAGGCAGATAGATGCTCAACCAGGTGCCCCATTGTAATTATTTTCTTAATTTTATTTTTGAATTGTTCATTGCTACTGTACAGAATATAATTGATACTTTGTGTATGATCTTGTACCATGCAAGGAGAGGTCATTTTGCTTCCTTCTTTTCAACCTGGATGTATTTTATTTCTTTTTCTTGACTAATTGCCTTGGCTGGAACCTCCAGTACTATGCTGAATATCAGTGGTGAGAGCAAACATCCTTGTCTTGTTCCTAATCTTAAGGTGAAAGCTTTCAAACTGTTAGCACTTAATCAGGTTAAGCAAATACCCTTTTATTCCTTGTTTGTGAAGTGTTTTTACCATGAAGAGGTGTTAAAATTTTTTAAGATTGATGTATTTATTTGAGAGAGAGACAGAGAGAGAAAGAGAGAGAGAAACTGTGAGGAAGGGAGGGGTAGAGGGAGAGGGAGAGAGAGTCAGACTCCACACTGAGTGCTCCACACCTCCTCCACATGAGGCTTGATCCCAGGACCTTGATATCATGGCCTGAGCCAAAATCAAGACTCAGACACCAAACTGACTGAACCACCCAGGTGCTCCTGTTAAATTTTTTTCAAATACTTATTCTGTGTCAATTAAGATGACTGTAGGTAGATATTGTTATTTTTATTGTAGAATATTACAATGATTGATGTTTGGATGTTAAACCAATTTCTCATTCCTGGGACAAATCCTAGTTGGTCATGATGTGTAACCACTTTTATGTGTTCCTGGATTTTAGTTTTTAGTTTATGTTTAAGAATTTCTGAGTCTATATTCATGAGAGATAGAGGCCAATCAATAATGTTCTTTACTTGCATGGTTTTTACCTGGTTTGAGGTAAGGTTAATACTGACTTCATAGAATAAATTTTTAAGTGCTCCCTTGTCTCCTATGTTTTGGAAATGTTTGTGAATAATTGATATTAATTGTTCTTTAAATGTTTGATAGAATTTAGAAGTGAAATCATCTGACCCTGGGCTTTTCTCTATGAAAAGTTATTAAATTACTAATTTCATGCTTTCTTTCTTTCTTTCATGAGAGAGAGCACAAGCAGGAGGAGGAGTAGATGGAGAGGGAGAAAGAGAATCACAAGCAAACTCCATACCAAGTGCGGAGCTGGATGCAGGGCTCAATCTCACAACACTGAGATCACAACCTAGGCCAAAATCAAGAGTCTAATGCTTAAGCAACTGAACCATTCATGTGCCCCACTAATTTCATTTCTTAATTTGTTATAGGTCTATTCAGATTTTCTAGTTCTTCTTGAGTAATTATGGTGTTTGTGATTTTCCAGAAATTCATCTATTTCATCTAAGTTATCTAATTTGTTAGTATATAGTTGATCATATATAATCCTTTATTCTTCTATTACCCTTTTTATTTGTCTAAGGTAACTAGAAATGTTCCCCTTTTTGTTCCTGATTTTAGTAATTTGAGACCCCCCCACCTCCAGTCACCCTCACTAGAGGCTGACCAACTTTGTTGATCTTTTTAAAGAATCAGCTTTTGGTTTTGTTGATTTTCTGTATCATTTTTCTATTTTCAATTTCATGAATCTCCACTCTCATCTTTATTATTTCCTTCCTCCTATTTACTTTTAGCTTCATTTATTTTTCTTCTTCCAGTGTCTTAAGATAGAAGGTTGGGTTATGGACTTGAGATCATTCTTCTTTTTAAATATAGGTATTTACAACTGTTGGTTTAGCTCTGAGCACTGCTTTAGGTGCAATCCACAAGTTTAAGTATGTTATCTCTTTATTTTCATCCCTTTCAATGTACTTTCTTTCTTTTTTTTTCTTTAAGATTTTATCTGTAAGTAATCTCTACACCCAACCTGGGACTCAAACTCATGACCCCCAAGACCAAAAGTGGCACACTTCACTGACTGAGCCATCCAGGTACCCTTTAATGTATTTTCTTATTTCCCTTGTGATTTTTCTTCATCTAGGAGTGTGTTGAGGCACCTGGGTGACTTGGTTGATTAAGCATCTGCCATCAACTCAGGTAGTGATCCTAGGGTCCTGAGATCGAGTCCCACATCAGGCTCCCTATGGGGAGTCTGTGTCTCTGTCTATGCCTGTGTCTCTGCCTCTCTCTCTGTGAATAAATAAATTAAATCTTTTTAAAAAGTGTGTGTCCTATAGACAGAACAGAGTCAGTTCTTTTTTTATCCAGTATGACAATCTGCCTCTTCTTTTTTTTTTTTTAAGATTTTATTTATTTATTCATGAGGGACCAGAGGGAGAGAGGCAGAGACACAGGCAGAGGGAGAAGCAGGCTCCATGCAGGAAGTCCGATGTGGGACTTGATACCAGGTCTCCAGTATCACGCCCTTAGATGCTAAACTGCTGAGCCACCCGGGCTGCCCCAATCTCTGCTTCTTGACAGAATTATTTAATCCATTTATGTTTAATGTTATTACTGCTATAGCTGAGTTTACATCTGCCATTTTACTTTTTGTTCTCTATAAGTCTCCTGTCGTTTTTGTTCTTCTGTCCTCCTCTCTCTTTTCTTTTGCATTAATTTAACATTTTGTGGTGTAACATTTAAATTCCTTTTAATGATTCTTTGACTATATATAATTCTGTTATTTTCTAATGGTTGTTCTATGGTTTCCCATATACATCTTAACTTATTAGAATCTACTTCAGATTTATAGTAACTTATCTTAGTAAGAAATAAAAACATGACTCCTATATAGCTGTATTCCATCTTCTACATTTTATACTATTATTGATATGCACATTACATCTATATACATTACAAACCCAACAATACATTTCTATAATTATTATGTTACATAGTTATGTTTGTTAAAGAAGATGAGAGAGGAAATATGAACAAGTATTTATAGAGCTTGTTATATGAACCTTCTTACTTGCCATTTCTGATTCTCTTCATTTGTTCCTTGTGCATTCAAGATACCATCTGGTGTTGTTTCTTATTCTTATACAGCTTTGCTCCCACTTGCCTCCTTTGTGCTGTTATTGTCAAATATGTTACATTTTTATGTGATATCAACCCAAGAATACAAGTATATGCATGTATGTGTATAGTTTTATACAATTGCTCTTCAAATAAATTAAGAGAATAAAAAAGAAAAATATGCATTTATACTGTCTTTTATAATTCCATAATCACCTTTATTGGTGTTCTTTCATTTTTTGTGTAGATTTGAACTACTACTTGGGGTCATTTGTTTTCAGCCTTGCAGAAATTTCTTTAGTATTTCTCATAAGACACAGATCTGGTAGCAATAAATCCTTTTGATTTTTGTTTATCTGTAAATATATTTCACGTTCATTGTTGAAAGATAGTTTTACTGGATGTCAGATTCTGGGTTGACAGGCATTTTTCTTTGAGCACTTTGATTGCATCATCCCACCACCTCTTGGACTTCATGGTCTGATAAGAAGTTAATTATTAATTTCATGGGGGTTCCTTTAAACATGAATAGTTTTCTGTTGCTGATTTCAAGATTTTCTCTTTGTCTTGTCTTTACCCATACCTAAGCTAGAGCTTCCACCTCTAAGTGTAGGCTGTGTGGAGAAAGAGAACTCAAGATCCTTCAGTTGCTCTGGCCTGGATTAGAGCTTCTGTAACAGACAGCTGGGAGAGGTGGAGGAGGATGAGAAATGCTGCGGTCTGCCCCTCCTGGGAGATGCAATAGCCCTTGACTGGGTAAATGTTCTTCACTGTACCCGCCCAGAGTGGACCTTTTGTCACACTGAGCTGAGGGGTTGGTTGGGAGACAGGAAGACGAAGCATGTCATGGCTCAAATGCCACAGAGTAACTATTCTTAATGTGATTTTGTATGTTTTCTTGAATAAATGTTTCTTTGTTTGCTGTATGCCTTTTAGACAACTTCCAGAGTCTTCAAATTTTTTTTTTTATAATCTTTACTTATTAATGGTTGTTTTGCTAGGAGAGAGGATCCATGGAGCTCCTCATACTGTCATTCTGGAATCTGTTTCTGGCACACATTGTTATGAAAATTGCATAATTTTGGGTAGCCTGGGTGGCTCAGCAGTTTAGTACTGCCTGCAGCCCAGGGGCTAATCCTCTCCCTCTGCCTGTCTCTCTCTGTCTGTCTCTCATGAATAAAAAATAAAATCTTTTTCTAAAAAAAGAAAATTCCATAATTTTGGGGCACCTGGATGGCTCAGTCAGTTGGCTGTTCTACTCTTAGTTTTGACTGGGGTCATAGTCTCAGCATTGTGGGATAGAGCCCTGCTATGGGCTTATACTGGGCAGAGTCTGCTTATCCCTCTCGCTCTCCCGGTGACTCTCTCCCACTCACATTGCATGCATGTGCACGTACTCTCTCTATATATATAAAATAAATAATAAATATATAAAATATTTTTAAAAGAGAAAGTTGCATAATTTTACATCTTTCTTTTTTGACGTGGCTTAATAATTTTCTATATTATTATAAACTCTTCACAAATGTCATTTCTAGTTGTTGCACTGTAGTCCACCAAATTGAATATACCATACATTAATAACTTTATTTAGAACAGTTTAGATTTACAGAAAACTTGGAAAGGTAGATTTGTAATATATGCTATTCTCAATTTTACCTATATTAACATCCTACATTTACTCTACAACTTGCTTTTGGCTTGCTCCTCATTTTTCAAAAGCTTAAGAAATGACATGGTGAACATCTTTGTACACAATATTCTTTTGTATATTTAGCTATTTACTTGGTGTAGATTTTTTTCAGAACCGTAATTACATGATCAAGGGATTTTAGAACATATTTGACTCTCTACGATCAAAGTCTCTAACCTGTATCTATTACCAAAATTCTACTTGGCATCAGAGTTTCCACCCTATATGTTATGATTTCTAGTTTTATTCAGGTAAAAGGTGTGTCTCTTAAGTACAGCCCCTGGCAAGGGATGACTATGAAGCTAAATGGTTTGCAGGAATTGACTGAAGTCCTAGGTAATGATCTTGACACCCCCAGCAGACATATCCTTACCATGCCAGTCATCCATACTGATCAGCCTAATCGCTATTAAACATATAAAAGGGCAGTTAGCCTTTTAAATCTGACCACAAGATAGAGAACCAAACAAACATTACTTAAATTTGGTTCTATGTGGTGTCATGTTGATCTAGATAAGTGGTTCTCAAGTATGATTCCCAGACCATCAGAATCACTGATCTAGAGAGGTCAGAGAGTGAGGGCTGACACCAATATTCAGGTGTAGGAATCAAAACTTTCAAACCTTAAAGTCTGACATGCTTAGCCTCACATCTGGTCACAAATGTTGTGTGTGGCTGCTGCAAGTATTTTGACTTTCCCCAATTGATAAGATAAAGGACAGAGGAAGGATAAAAGATCAAAGTCGTGATAACCATTTGGGAGTGATCTTATATAGGGAAAAGAGGTGATAAATCACCAATATTCTAAAACCACTCTTTGGTATTCAGGCCAAGCTAACAACGGCTGGAGGGAGGTTGCTAGGGCTCAAAACACATAGCAGGCAAGCTCAATGTTCTCTCTGAACTCGGGTTTGAGAGCAAGGTCTCACTACTACTGTTCACTCTGGTCTCAAATAACCCCTATTGTATATAGATTTGGGCTAGAGACTGTCAAATTAGAAGGTTCCTGGAACTCATTTCTCAATCTTGAAGGTCACAGAGGCTACTATAGTACCTGAGTAACACTGGCCAATGGCCCACAGTGAGTGATGCTATGACATCAGGGAACTGGTCATAAAGCCTAGGAGAGGCATCCTCGCAGATGGCATGAGCATTTTTGAGGTGCCACAGAAAGGCTGCAACAGGAAGCTTTTCCCACACCTACCCCAGTAGTGCTAAGGGATACAAGTGTCATAGTCTCAAAAGCAGAGCTTAGTTTGCATGCCCTGCCTTCATTAAAAAAGCATAAATGCTGGGGAATTTTAAATACTTGTAAATACTTCATAGTATAAGGAACCAAGCCAAACTCTGGTGGTTGAGGGGTTTCCCTAGAGTTTATAAGCTCTAACTTTTCCCTCACCCTGGTACTTTCAGAGTAGGGGTGGGTGGCTGGCTGTGGGGCAGGCTGATGGGGTAGAGGCCAAGCAGCCCATGCAGTGGCCCTAGAGCCTTGCCCCAGCACTGACTGCTGGAAGTGGTGGAAGTGGTGGGGGAGGGAAGAATAAAAGAATTAATCATGCCTAGATCTAAAGGTAGGAAACTAGAGGCCTTATCACCTGGAGAACACAAGCTCAGCTGGGATCCCCTCTCTGAATTAAAGTAGGGCTCACTCTCTGATTTATGACCATGTGGTGAGGAAGGAGGAATGTAGGTCTCTAGAAGACCTCAAGTATGGGAACTCCACTCCTGAATGTGCAAAGTGAAAATTTTTTTCTAAAATGCCCAACTCCCACTCCTGCCAGAACTTAATCATTATAAGGAACCACTCAAAAAAGAGGAAACAGCACCTGCCTTTCTTACTATAATCACAAATGCTTCCCAGATCTTACCAACTTGGGGTAGAAATGATATTTAATTAATAGGTAATGCCAACTGTATCTACTGCCAAATCCTGCCTGAATAATTGTTAGACTTCTGACCTTGTCAATCTGACCCTGTTCTCTCCGTATTATGATCCCCCAGACTGCTCAGGAGGTCTTCCGGTGGTCCTGAGAGAGCCTGGCCCACTGCCTGAGCCCTGCTCCAAACTGTGACTTCAGCCTTCCCCTCGGGCCAAGAAGTCTGGCAGGCTGCACATGGCCGCCCACAAATAAAACTGTTCTGGGACACCCTGCTACTCTATCATGAGGAGCAAATAGCTCTTTGTCATTTGTCTTGTTTGGTCTGGAGACTGGGTGAAATTAAGATATCCAGGCAAAAGAGCAATCTGGAGTTCAGAGACCAGATAGGTCAGTATGTAGAATATTTTTAAGGACACAAATATGTACTATGCAAAGTGGCATTCCTAATAGTTGCCTCTGATAAATAATAGTATGCTACAGGCCTCTGTGGTTTCAACACAGCTTTAAAATTAAGACACATAATATAACCTGCATTTGCAATTTTTTAATTTTTTTCCCTTAGAGTTAATCTCAGATTGTTAGAGATGATAATGATTATTGTTCGCTTGGGTAGCTCTGGCCTGGTAGAAGATTGCAGAAGGAAGTAGACTAACAATAACATTAGCCCTTTATTCTGGGTTCAGGGAGCCCTGCCAGGGCCGGGGGTGAGGGTGGGGGATGGAGGATCATTGGGGAGGAGGTGTTTTGGAGAAACTTGGCCACATTCCTAGGAAAAGAACATGTCATCAATAGATTGATCAATTCCCATGGTGGTATTGGTTAGTTATTTAAAAATACATATATTTTAGGGTGCCTGGGCAGCACAGTCTGTTGAGCATTCAACTCTTGGTTTCAGCTCAGGTCATGATCTCAGGGTCCTAGGACTGAGCGCCGTGACGGGCTCCGCACTCAGTGTGGAGTCCGCTTGGGATTCTCTCTCCCCTCCCTCTGCCCCTCCACTTGTGCTCTCTCTCTCTAAAAATAAATAAATAAATCATATATATATATATATATATATATATATCATATATATATAAATATATCAAAATATATCATACATATATATTGTTTTTTAAGACTTTGTTGAAGTGCTTTTGGCTTAAAGTAGAATGCATAACTGTTTACACAAATCAAATAATTCAGAGGCAATCCCACCATTTTGTGTTTTGCCATTTTTTCCTACATTTATTTAAACACATGTGAGCATATTCCCATACATAGAAGTTTTTTTCCACAACACAGTTCAAATCATTTAGATACTGACAGGTACGTCTCTTATGCCAGGAAAACAAATACAGTAGTGTTCAGAGTTGTAATCAATAGCCAGAGCTATCATGTCAAAAGATGTCTACTGTGTGACAGGCACTATTCTCAGCTCCCTAGCTGTCACCTCTTTTATATTTTATAACAAACTTATGAGACAGGTATTATTATTCCCATTTTACAAATGAGAACATGGAGGCTTAGAGCAGTCACTCATGTCCGTGGGGTCTGTGAAGACAGAAACTCTGATATTTTGTTCACCACAGTATCTCAGCACGCAACACACTGGCTGGCAGGTAGCGGAGCTCAATACATAGATTTTGGCTATGCGAGAGTCGTGTGGGTTCGTGTGGACAGCCCGTGGTGGAGACAGCCCATGGTGGAATAAAGTTTGAACCCAAGGGTGCCTTCCCTCAGCTACTACATTACACCAACAGCCTTAAGGTGGTGATGCTGAGGAGAGGCTCCAGAGTTCTGCACATTGGTCTCCCCTTAGTACATGGGAATCACAGCGAAGCTCCCCGTTCTGAGCCTGCCCAGACTCCAGGCAGCATGGCATCTTCCAGGCTGCACAAGTAGAAGTACATCTCTGGTGGAGCTCCTTCTTCAGGGTTCTCCCCCAAGGTATTAGGTTTTATTCCATCTAACGTCTCTACCAAAATGACTCTGGGTGTTCACAATATCTACCAAGGCAGACAAACAGCAAAGCTTTCTGGAGGCTGGCCAAGGGTCAGTGCTTCCACCTTGCTGATTGAAGAGAAACAAATGAAAAAAATGAATAGATGAACAAGCTCTGCACCCACCCACCCCCACGGAGTCTCAAGCACATTCTCTAGAGTAGCTCAGTTTGCTCCCCAGATGGCAGGGTCATCTCACAGATGAAGATACCAAGGCTGTGAGGTACAGTGTCCACAGCTCCAAGGGGCTGATCCCACGTGGTCTGGATGCTTGCACAGGCTGCTCCCACTGTAGGCATCCAGAAAATGCCTTCAGGTTTCACCCAAGAGCTCAAGGCTGCAGTCTGTGGGCTCATGGGGTACACTGGGTTCATTTGCTCTGCTGCTAACTCCAGCCATTGCCTCTCTAGGTCTCAATAGCTAGAAGGTAAAATAGCCTGAGAAGAAATTAAAGACACATACATGAGCTATTTTTCCAGTATGATATTGCAAAAAGATGCCTCCAAGGACATATCTGGTTTTATTTTTGTTTGTTTGGGTTTTGGTGGCAAAAGCTTTGGAGAAAAACAAAACAAAACAAAAAACGTGAGACTGAAGTCAAATTGACCAACTGAGATCCAGAGAGAAGTAGGGCCTGGCTGAATGGAAGAGGAGGAGCAGCCAGCTTCCTGGAAGGAGCAGGATAGAGAAGAGCTTTGTGATTTAGGGTGAGGAGGAGGGAACTGTCCTGGAGGGGCAGGGTGCTGAGGAAAGAGGCAAAAGCAACATCCAAATGGCCCCCTAGGTTGCACAGCGGGAGGGCCTCTAGAGGTTGCACCACCCAGAAAAAGGAAGGAAGGCTCAACAGGAGCAGTATCACATACAGGGAAGGCCAGCAGCATGGGATGTGAGAAAGCTTTCCAGCAATGCAAGTTGGAGTCTCTGGAAATTGGAATCTTGGGTGGAGGGCTGGAGTCCTAGGGTCCCGGCAGCAAGATCAGTTTTATTCCTGCACGGGAGACTCGCAGGAAGGCAGACTTTCCTGAGCGTGCCAGAGAACAGCACTTTTTTTTTTTTTTAATTTATTTATTTATTTATGATAGTCACACACAGAGAGAGAGAGAGAGGCAGAGACATAGGCAGAGGGAGAAGCAGGCTCCGTGCACCGGGAGCCCGACGTGGGATTTGATCCCGGGTCTCCAGGATTGCGCCCTGGGCCAAAGGCAGGCGCCAAACCGCTGCGCCACCCAGGGATCCCGAGAACAGCACTTTTACTGTTGTCATGTCAGTTTACACCCAGCTTGTAGCTGCAGGCTGAGAATGCTGGCGGGAAAGGGAAGGCACACCATTATCATTTTTTTTTTTCACAATTTCCCATATTATCTCAAACTGATTCATTAAAAAAGACCAACATCTTAAAAGCTTCAGTGGAATCTAGAGTCTGTGTTTGTTTCTGAACTAAGTCATTATCTGAGGCTTGATGGTACATTTCTGGAGCCAACCCCATGACCAGTTTCCCTCCTGTCCTTCCCTACCCCAGCACACACATGCATAGCCCGCACCTGACCCATCTGCCCCTGGGATTACATTTTCTTAGCTCCCGCAGTCAGCCTTGTCCGAATTAAGTGAAACCCACCAGTCCCAAGGATGTTGCTGTGCTGTTCCCCCACTCAGCAGCTTGTTAATACTGAAGAGGAGGGTTGCATTTGAAAGCAAGGACTGCCTTTATCTTATTGTGATGCTGTTCTCTGATTCTCCTGCCACTGCTTTGAATAATCGGTATTTGAAAAAAAAAAAAAAAAGGAAAGAAAGAAGAAAGAAAGAACCAGTTAACCTCTCCATTGGCCTTCAGCTGGTGGCTCCAATGAGCTGTCACAAACAGCGTTCCGTAACAAATGAGATTATACCTCTCTTCATTATCCACCCTTTTCAGCGCGTACAGTAGCAGCGCTGAGACCTTCAGGGATCACATCAACCAAATCCCAAGTTAGAGATGTTTAAATTCAAAAATCCACACTCGGTTGCACCTGTTCTTTCCCGGCTACCGTGGTGAATTTGGGGTTTACACAGAATTCCTTGAAAATTTATTTTAAAATAAATGGAGGCCTGTTTTGTGATTGAAAAGTTACTTCAACATGCATCCGAGACAGCACGGCCACAAATGGAGTGTAAATGCAACAGGATCCCAACTTGAGATTTTCGTTTTAGCCCAGCGCGTTCAAAGCAATAATCTACATTGTGTCCAGCCAAGTGGTGAGTGACTATGTTAGGAAGATTAACGGATTATTTTTTTTAATCCACTGGAACTCAAGCCATGGCCCCTCTATCAGTAACATTAAGAACTATAATGGACTGAATTCACATATCTCTTTTCTTCAAGATTTTCAAAATGTTTTTGCCAAATGTAACTGACCAAATCACAGATTAATTTAAAGAGATCAACTGGACAAACTCCTTATTTAAAGAAGACGTTTGAGGCCCAGGGAAGGAAGTTCAATGACTTGGTCCAGATCTCGCATCCACTTCCTGACAGAGCAGAACTGAACCTCAGGCACTCAGGTTCTTTAGTAGGCAGGGGGTGCTTTTCCCCAACACCCCTGCTACTGGAAGTATGGTCTTGGACCTGCTGCACCGGTTTGTCAGAAAAGCAGAATCATAGGCTACACTCCAGACCTGCTCTACCCAAATCTGCATTTTAGCAAGAGCCTTCTGGGTCTGTGGGCATGTTAAAGTCCCAGGAGCCCTGCTTCACAACCGTCACTGTCCACAGCACTGTGACCTTTGCACTTGACATCAGACCATTTTCTGAATATGCCCAAGAGTAGTCCAATAAAATAAGTACAGTAATCATGCGGAAAGGACAATCTTTATTGAAAGAAAAGTGTTACTGTGACATCTGATCATAGCGATGGAAGGAAAAGTTCAGAAGAGGATCCTTGCGGAATTTTTATGGAGAACTTACTCTGGGCACCTGGGAAAACAGGGTCCCTACCCTGAACGAGCTTATAATCAAGTAGGAGAGAGAAATCTAGAACCCTGGGAGCAAAAACAGGCCATTAACTTCTAAATCAGGATGTAAAGTTCAGAGAGAATTTCCAGTGGGTCACTCCTTAATTTATCCTCCTTTCTGTTGTCAAAGAGAAATTTCTACACTGCAATTTTGACTCTCATGCTTCAGTGACCCACCGCCACCTGCAGGGTAAAGTGCAATGTCCCCTGAATAGTTCCTGCAGCCCTCTTTAGCCTCGACACCCTCCTTTCTGTCACCACTTTTCATGCCCCTCTGCCTCAGCAACACTTAGCTGCTTGCAGTTAGCTGCCTAGTCTCCCGTGCCTTCGTTCATCCTGGGACCACATAAGAGGCTTCTCCCCTGCATTCACTTCCCTTCCGCATCCCCTTATCAGGCTAATCTTTTCTCATCTTTATGGTCTTTTTTTTTAAGATTTTATTTATTTATTTATTTATTTATTTATTTACTTATTTATTTATTTATGAGAGAGAGAAAGAGAGAGAGAGAGAGAATGAGTGGCCGGAGGGGCAGAAGGAGAGGGAGAAACAGGCTTCCTGCCCAGCATGGGGGCTCTATACCAGGACCCTGAGATCATGACCTGAGCCAAAGGCAAACGCTCAATCAACTGAGCCATTCAGGTGCCTCATCCTTATGTCTTTGACGACCTGCCCTAGGAAACATCCTCCAAGATTTGGTTAGGTCTAGCTCCTCTGTGTTCACATTATGCCCTGAGTTATAGACTGACTAAATGTTTGTGCTCTCCCAAAATTCCTTTGTTGAAGCTCCAACTGCAAGTGTGATGCTGCAATGGTATTTAAAGGTGGGGCCTTTGGGAAGTAATTAAGTCTGGATGAGGTCAGGAGGCCTCAGGATGGGGTCAATACCTTTACAAAATGAGAAAGAGACACCAGAGCTCTCTCTCTACACTGTGAGGACACACGGCAAGAAGGCAGCTCTCTGCAAGCCTGAAGGGTGTTCTCACCATTAACCAAATCTGCTAACACCTTGATCTTGGACTTCCCAGCCTCCAGAACTATGAGAAGTGAATGTCCATTGTTTAAGCCACCCTGTCTGTGATATTTTGTTTAAGGAGCCTGAACAAGATTGAGACACCTGGTATTCACCACTATCATGGCTGGCAGATTTTTACTCATCTATCTTCTCAAAATGGCAGGCTTCTTTAGGGTGGGGAACATGTCTCTCACTCAATATTCCAGAACATTGGGCTCAGCACATAAAACACACCCCATAAATGCTTGCTGAATGAAAAAAAAAAAGCGTGCAAATAAATTTGTCCATGCATGAGATGAAATTTGAGCTGGGCCTCAATAGATTTTAAAGGCTAAGGAGTGGGTTGCCTGAGTGGCTCAGTCAGTTAAGCATCTGCCTTTGACTTGTGTCATGATCTTGGGGTTCTGAAACAGAGTCCTGCATCAGTCTTCCTGCTCAGTGGGGAGTCTGCTTCTCTCTCTCCCTCTGACCCTCCCCCTCCCACTCGTGTTCTCCCTTTCTCTTTCAAATAAATAAAATCTTTAAAAATTAAAAGTGAAAAAAAAAAAAGGCTGTGAAGGGATGAGATGCTTGGGTGGCTCCATCAGTTGAGTGTCTGACTCCTGGTTTTAGCTTAGATCGTAATCTCAGGGTCATGAGATTGAGCCGGGTGTCGGGCTCTGTGCTGACCCTGGAACCTGCTTGAGGTTCTCTCTCTCTCTCTCCCTCTGCTCCTTCTCCCACTCTTTGCTTACACATGTAGTCTCTCTCTCCTAAAATAAATAAATAAATAAATAAATAAATAAATAAATAAATGCAGGCTATGGAGAGGAGGACAGGCATGAGTGCAGGCACAGAAACAAAGATGGTGGTGAGTGTGTGGAGAGAACACAGGAAGTGAGAAAGATAGCAAGGATTTATCTAAAAGCAGGAGGAGAGAACATGAGATTTGAAGTTAATCAAAAGAGGTTGACTTTTTATTGGTACTGCTATCAATTTAAAAAATATTTTATCGAAGTATAACATAGATACAGTAAAGTACATGTACACTGAGAGCATGGCTTAACTAATATTACAACATATACTATTACAGGCTGAATTTTAATAGCTCCCTGCCAAAATCTGTAGTCTGAAGTCCTGAATCCCCCAGTACTTTTGAATGTGACTGTATTTGGAGATAGGGTCTTTTTTTTTTTTTAATTTTTTTTTTTAATTTTTATTTATTTGTGATAGTCACAGAGAGAGAGAGAGAGGCAGAGACACAGGCAGAGGGAGAAGCAGGCTCCATGCACCAGGAGCCCGACGTGGGATTCGATTCCGGGTCTCCAGGATCGCGCCCTGGGCCAAAGGCAGGCGCCAAACCGCTGCACCACCCAGGGATCCCCAAGGAGATAGGGTCTTTAATTAAGTTTAAAAGAGAACATTAGAGTGGGCCCTAATCCAATAATGAGATCATTAGATCTTATGATTATCCTCATAAGCAAAGGAGGTTAAGACACAGTCATAAGAACAGATCAGACACAGATACACACAGAGGGAAGACCCTGTGAAGACACATGGAGAAGATAGCCACCTACAAGCTAAGGAGAGAGGCCTCAGAAGGAACCCAACCTGCCCGTACTTTGCTCTTGGACTTCCAGACCCCAGAACTTGAGAATATGAATTTCTGTTATTTAAGTGCCCCCATCTATGGTGTTTGCTATAGCAGCACTAGGAGACTCATACACAATGGAAGCACCATCCAGATTCTGATCATAAATATTCCTTACACCCCAAAAAAGGAGCCTGCACTCAACTGCAGTGACAGTTGGATGCCATTTTTGGCTCCTAAGCAGGAGAATTGCCCAGGCAAAATGGAATTTTAGGAAGATTAGCAAGGTAAGTGGGTTGCATAGAAGAGGATGAACTGGCAGCGGGGGTGGTAGGGATGAGTAGGGCCCAGAAAGAGATGGGGCTTTGGGGAAAGGTTCAGAATCTTGCCGGAGTCAGAGAGTTGGTGAGAGGTGGTAGTGAAGGGAACTCAAAGTCATTTTAAAGGGATGGGAAAATAGAAATGGAGAATAAGAGGGAAGAATCACAGGGGACTCCAAAGTCTGGGTCTAGGAGACTGAAGTGAGAAAGTATTGGTGACCAGTGTCGGATGTCTGGGGGAAAACAGTCAGCTAGCGTGGGAACTCATGAATGCCACACTGGGTTCACCGGGTTTGGGTGGATATGACATGCCCAGATGGTGGAAGTGCAATCAAGAAGCCTGAGGCAAGCCAAGAGAGGATGGTAACATGACTGGGGTTAGAGACATGGACTGTGTGTGGCAAGGATGAAAGCTAACACAGTAACAAAATAAAAAGAGCAGGTAATGTGTATTAAGTGCTTGCTTACTACCTGGAAGGTGTCATGCTAAGGGCTTTTACATAGGCTATCTCATTTAATCCTCACAACGGTCCTCGAGGAAACATTCTGTCCTTATCATCTGTTTGACTAAGAAGGAAACTGAGGCACAGAGATTTAAATAACTTGTCTAGGGCAGCCCCGGTGGCTCAGTGGTTTAGCACCGCCTTCGGCTTGGGGTGTGATCCTGGGGACCTGGGATCAGGTCCCGCGTCGGGCTCCCTGCATGCATGGAGCCTGCTTCTCCCTCTACCTGTGTCTTTGTCTCTCTCTTTGTGTCTGTCTGTCATGAATAAATAAATAAAATCTTTTAAAATAAATCAATAAATAAATAGCTTGTCTAAGGTCAAACTGCCAATAAGTGGTAGATCATTTTTTATTTTATTTTATTTATTTGAGAGAGAGACAGAGATAGTGAGAAAGAGAGAGAGCACAAGTAGAGAGGAGAGGGAGAGGGGGAAGCAGACTCCTCTCATCAGGGAGCCCAAAGTGGGGCTCAATCCCAGGACCCTGAGATCATGACCTGAGCCAAAGGCAGACACTTAACCAACTGAGCCACCCAGGTGCCCTGGTATCTGGTTTCAAACCCAGGCACACTGACACCAGTTCACCCAAGTTAGTGTCTTTGGAGCAAAGAGGAGCCAGCTGAAGAGGAGAAAATCCAACCTTTTATTTTTCTATAAGATTTTATTTATTCATTTGAGAGAGAGAGTGTGTGTCTGTGTGGGTGTGTGCGTGTGAGTGCAGAGGAACAGAGGGAGAGGGAGAGGGAGAGAGAATCTGAAGCAGTCTCTGCAGTGAGCACAGCGCCCAAGGTGGAGCTGAATCCCATGCCCCTGAGATCATGACCTGAGCAGAACCCAAAAGTAGGACACTTATCCAACTGAGCTACCCTGGCGTCCCTGATTTTTTTTTTTAATCTCCTGGTCTCCAAATAAACTAGCTTTGTGCTATTCTATTCTGTTGTTTAAAACTCCTCAAGCTATGGTGCTGATGTCTTCAGAAATGAAGGTTGCCTTCAGTAAATTTCTCCTGATGCCTAACCTCGAACACCCTGGATGCATTTTAATAAAGGACTCTGCCTTCCCTCCATTCTGCTGCCCAGGGAGTCTGGATCAGCTGCCTGGCTTTATTGTTACCTCACATCCTTGAAAAACAGTATATTTACTGGCAGCTGTTCCAATTATTTAAAAATGTGAACTTCTTACACTTTTCCTGTGCTTCTGGCAGAAGCTCCTCCTCCCACAATCACTTTTCTGTAGGACCGCTCAGGTTTCTTCATCTCTCTGGCACGTGAACCCCAGTATAGTTCACAGTCCCTCCAGGTCTAGGGGAAGACAAGATTACATTTCCACGAATGGGCTTCCATGCCTATTTTGCAATTTCAGAGTTGTCCACAAGCCTGAAGAAATATACTGAAGCAAATAAAAGACACTGACAGGTGCAAAACTCTGAATCAACAGGATTTAGCCCAAAGGGTCTCTAGGTCTTTCTCTTCATACAATTTTGTTTCCTCTCTCTTATTGTATTCCAAATCTATCTCTCTGTGCCTTATTTTTTAAATCTTTTCTTGATAATTGTGCATTTACAAAATGGTACCTCATGTGCACCCAGAAAATGTGCAAACTGTTTCATAATTTAAAAGATTTTTATTTCCTGAGATCTGGCATGTGTGGTTAAAGTACATGATTTGCTCGGTGTTTTAGTGGAATGTGTGCCTAAAAGGCTGGAGCCCCATTCAGAACCAACAGCTGAAAGGAGGCTTAGAGAAGCCAACCATTATGTCTGAGGTCCTACATTGCCATTATCAAGTTTTTGTATTTTTTTTTTGAACATGAAAAATCCATTCCTTTTAGTGGTACAGCAGGATTCTTTGGAAAGACAGAAGAGGGCCATTCAGGGAAAACAAAATGTTAAGTCTAGAAACATTCTGGATTCCTAATTGTTGGGTTCCCCCCCACCACCACAAGTCATCTGAGAGACATTTCTTGCTCCATATCAGGTGTCTGACCATGGATACCATAACTTAATTAATTATTGTGGCTATTTATAGATATGACTTGTATATAGAATGTTAATAGTAATCATACCAACAATTACTAGTAACAAGAATGAATTAAACACATGTTGAGCTTTATGTTTTACAAAATAATTTCATTTGTTTAATTTTAGTTTAGGCTTTCCCAATGACCTGAGGTAGGCAGGGTAGGTTTGACTATTTTCATTTTATAGGTAAGGACTTTGAAGCACAAAGAGAAATCTATTAGAGTTGGAAGGGTAAAGTCTCCCAGGCTGCATTTGCTTGTAGGAGAATGACTATAATCTCAAGAATTGTGATTTATCTATAGAGTTTAAGTACTTAAACTACTTGTACAGAGAGTATCTATGTAGTCAACTGAACAATCTCAAGACCCTGTGGCTCCCTATCTTGTAGATTAAATCAGCTGAGAAACCTTCCATCACATTTACTACCTGAAGAGTCCAAATTCGATGTGTGTAGTTGTCTGATAAATTTCAAATTTGAGGCTAAAAAGTCCTCAAATTTTCAGAACATGATACCAGAATATGGCTGCCTCATTTAGGTAATGCAGTAAAATGGCTTTAATGTATTCTTTCCATGATAAGTGTGGGCGACCCATTTCCTTTTATGAGTGTCAATAATTCACATTTACATTTGGATTGCACCTGAGTTTGTCAAAGCATATTCTCTTGTAATATTTTATTCTGTCAGAGACCCTATAAGCCAAGTTGGCTTCACAGTAATACTCTCATTTTTCAGATGAGAAAACCAAGGTACAATTAATAAGAAGGTATTCAAGTATTTGTGGTATGACTACTGTGTAGCAGGCACCACCCTGAGTGCTAGGGGTAGAATGATAAGAAAAAGCAAATATGATTCTATCTCTAATTATTTATAGCCTACTATGGGGAATGGATAATCAATTAATTTTATCAATAAATGTAAAATTTCAACTGAATGCAATATTGGTTTCATCTACATATTCCATCAAAACACTGTACCAGGGGATCCCTGGGTGGCTCAGCGGTTTAGTGCCTGCCTTTGGCCCAGGGCCTGATCCTGGGGTCCGGGATCGAGTCCCATGTCGGGCTCGCAGCATGGATCCTGCTTCTCCCTCCTCCTGTGTCTCTGCCTCTCTCTCTCTACGTCTATCATGAATAAATAAATAAATAAATAAATAAATAAATAAATAAATAAATAACTCTTAAAACAAAAACAAAAACAAAACACTGTATCAGTCATGTGTTTCAAAAATATGTCAGGTTTTTAAAAAACATGCCAAGTTTTTTTATGAAAAGGGGAAGAGGGGTGTCTAGGTGGCTCATCAGTTAAGCGTATGACTTCAGCTCAGGTCACAATCTCAGGGTCCTGAGATTGAGTTCCACATTGGGCTCCCTGCTCAATGGAGAGCCTGCTTCTCCCTCTCATTCTGCCCCCTCCCCTTGCTCATGTTCTCACTCTCAAATAGACAAATAAAACCTTAAAAAGAAGAAGAAGAAGGAAAAGAAGAAGAAAAAGAAAAAGAATAGAAGAATACATTATGCTAGCAGCCTAGAATATGGGGATTTGACCTTATCAAGTAGACCTAGCATGGCTTTCCTAGGGAAGTAAAATGATCTGAGGAAACAGGAGGTGGAAAGGTCAATGTTCCAAGCAGAGGGAAGAGGATGTGAAAAGACCCTGGGGTAGGAGGAAGCTCAATATGACAGTTGGAGGTCAGGGTGATTGGATGGCAGAGCATGGAAGACTGCAGCTCAATGTGAAGATTACCAAGTTGCTCCTATGCGAAAGATTTTCAATTTTTATTCTAATCACAATGAGAAACTGTAAGAGATCTGTAAGCATGGCAAGAGGCAGGCACAATTTGATCTGTACTTTGGGAAGACTATTTCAGATTTTGACATAGAGGACACACTGATGGAGGCCAAGATGAATGTGGTTGAAAAGTTAAATGAATATTTCAGAAGTCCAAGTGAAGGAGAACGGACTGTGGATGGATGTGAAAATGGAAACCAGATGAATTTGAGAGATTTTTAGCCATTAAACTTGATGGGAGTAGATGACAAATTGAATATTTTGGGGTGAGTAGGAAGAAGTAAAGGGTGACCCAAACATTCCAGGCTTGTGCAACTGGGTGCATGGTTGTACCATGGAAAGTGCTTTAAGAAGTCCAGATTTGTCAGATGAAGATCATGAGTTTGGTCTGGGATTTGCTGAGATCCTGAGACCTGAAGATAACCAACAAAAGGGCCAAGTAAAGTTGATTTGGGGAAAGTGGAACACAAAGGTCTGGGCTGGAGATACAAATTTGTGAGTCATTTTCATGCAGAGCCATCGATATGGACAGGACAACATTCCCCAGAGAGAGATTATAAAGTGAGAAGAAAAGAGAGTCCTAGAAAGAGCGTTGGAAAATTCAATATTTAATAGGTAGGCAGAAGAAGAAGACTCTATAAAGGAAAGAAAGTGTCCCAAAAGCTAGGAAGAACACAGGGAGACTTGGTTTATTGGTAGATAAACAGATTTTTGAATAAGAATAAGGAAATTGTCAAGTCAAGTGGTGCTGAGAAGTTAAATACTGTAAGAACTAAAAAATACATCCATTGCTCTAGGGATATAGAGGTCATTGGTGACCCTGAGAAGGAGAGTCAGAGCCAGAATGCAATGGACTGAAGATAGTGGGAGATGAGTATATGGAGATCATAAAATAGACAGTAATTTCAGTATTCGGTTTCAAAGCATACTTTGTGTCTAAGGCACATGCCATCAAAGAATATTACGCAAAAAATAAAATGAAAGCCAGTTTTTAAATGGAATTTGAAAATATGTCATGAGTTTTCCTCACCTGCCTCTTCTGCTACCTTCTCCTCCAGACACTCAAACTATTCTCAATCCAGTGTGACTTTCCAGGATGACCCTACATCCTCTGGCCGGTTGGCTCCCTGTCTCCACGACTTAGCACCCCATACCGCTTTTAGAGAGCTCTCATGTTGGAAGAGGACCTGGTAAACTAACCCTCATTAAGTTGAAAGTGAATAATAGCTGCTGTGCACTGACCCTGGGTTTGGTTTTTTTGCTAGGGACAATTCCTTAACAAGTCTGAGACACTGGAGCCACAGACAAGCAGGTATGGAATAGAAGATAGTAGTGTGGAAATAACACTAACTTGCTAGATAATCCCCATGAAGTGGTGTCATCTCCCTGGGACCCCCATTTTTCATTTGTTAGTTCTGGGATTGAATTTTATCTCCAGGCCCTGGATTATAACTTTCAGTCCTGTAGCAAATGTGGAACTGGCCCAAAGCATGGTTCCTTGGGAAGGGAAGAAGGGAGAGGAGGAATGCCAAGACAGAGAGAAACAGGCATTCCTCCTGCCCCTAGGAAGATGGTTTAAAGTTAGGTTGAGCTAGAATAGAATCAACTGAGGTGTATGAATCAGAGGGTATTTTAAGTGCTCAGAAAAGTAATTTTATAGAAAAAGAACACCTAAAGGCAATCTTCGGTAAAGTGAGGAGTCCTTTGTAGAAAGCATAAATGCTCCTGGATTTATCCCTTTTTAATCACCTAAATGTTCATCTATAGGATTCCACAAGGCACTAGGTACATTTGTGCCTAATAACAATGTGTAGTAAAGAAATGGTCAAAATGCTCCGATAAAGATGAATGCTTCACTTCCTCTTTTAATTCTTTCTTACACTGCATTTTGCTTTGAGAACCACTTTTCCCTTTGCACTCCAGCTTTTGAAATAGGTCCTTACAAAGTCACTTCATGCGATAGACAGTGTAGAAGTGCTGTTACCAGAAGCGGGGTGTGACACGCATCCAAAACACCTCTTCTAATTAAGAACCAAACTCTGGGAAAGGTTGGATGGTGCATACAAGGTGAGCAGCTCTGCATTTGAGCTCCAGTTTGGAGAAAAGACATTCCAGTAAGCTTTGTGAGCCTTCCCTGTTTCTGACCTCATTGGCTTCCCCTCCCAGAGCTGGCCAGCCCTCTGGCTCTCCATTATAGTCACCACTTCCTTCACTTAGAGAAGACAAGCTGTCCAAGTTAATCAATTAGTTAACCTTCTGCATTAACACAAAACACATGGTGCTCCATGCTTCATTAGTACGGACAAGGTGTTCCAGTCACTGTGTCCCTGCCTAGAGCATGCTGTGGTGGCTGGCCTCAAACAAATGCCTCCATGCTCTGCACCTTTCTTAACATACAGCCTCAGCCCACAGCCACTCTGCTCACTCAACGAACCTGGACAAAACCTTCTGATCTCCTGCCAGCAGCCACTTCTGTGTTGATGAATACTTCTGTCTTGCTCTGTGCCAGGCCAAACTGAGCTGGCCTCCTCTGGTGTTTTCTGCCCATCCAGAAGAGCAAGGGCTGTGCAGCTGCACAGATCTGTCGGCCCTGGGCCGGCACTACAGATGAGATGATTAAGGCAGATAATGATGAATGAAGAACATCACAGGTGAAAAATGACTTCGTTGGAATCCTTATTGATCTGCCACCCGAGGTCTTTTTCATGTGGAACCTAAATTTGACATTTCAAATTGAACCTGACTCTTGTAATTCCAGACCTGGAATTACACCTGGCGGAGTGATTTTAGGTGGAGTCTAAAACATTGCGTAGATGGGGAAACTAAGGTTCCAAGCAGGGAAATGGCTTCCCCAAAGTAACACAGAGAGCCAATGGCAAAGAAAAGTCTAGGACTCAAGTCATGCTCAGGTCAGTACCCCAGGCTGCAGGACCATTTCCTTCTGCAGGATTCAGGTTCTGTCCCTGAGTTAATGTTGTAGACCCACCGGTATAAAAGACAAGATCAGGCCATACTAATCTAACCTGGGACCTTGGCTCCAAAAGGGTGGTAAAAAGAAGATGGAAAAGAGGAGGCATGGTGCTTGGAGAGAGGAAAACCAATCTTTTCTTTTTTAAAGATTTATTTATTTATTTATTTATTTATTTATTTATTTATTTATTTATTTATTTAAGAGAGAGAGAGAGAGAGAAGGGCAGAGGGAGAGAATATCCATGCAGATCCCACTGAGTATGGAGCCAGACATGGAGCTTAATCCCATAATCCATGAGATCAGGACCTGAGCCAAAACCAAGAGTCAGATGTTTAACTGACTGAGCCACCCAGGTGCCCTGAGAGGAGACCAGTCTTACAGGAGTAGCCAAGAAACTGCTACTCACCCTTAAATACATGATCTGGTGAAAGGCCCAAAGTGGTGCCTCACATACATAGTCTCCTTTTGGAAAGAGTTGTCCTCCCTAAGAGGCATTTCACTTTGGGATTTATTTCTCAAAGAAGTGAAGAATATGAGAATGGAACAAAGCTCCACCAAGTGGGACTTTTCCCATTCCAAGGCAATGAGGAATAGTACCCCTCTTAATGGAACAATCCAGGAAAAGTACATGGGATGGGAAGAAATATAGAATATAGACTGCCTGGAAGCATAGCAAAGCAAGTCCCTCCCACAGAGTATGAAAGGTCCAGATTCCCTAGTGCAAATGCAAACCACCCTGGGAGCCCTTACCGGCACCATCTTAGTGATCAGTTGGCACTCTGGCATGTATTACCAGCACAGGGTTCCTAGCCTGCAAGTAAATGGACCAAGGAACAGGGCTCCATGATCAAGGCTTGGCAAAGACTCACTCTGTCTGCTCCATGCAGCCCAGACCACAATTGTGGAGCAGTGATACATGGAAAACAAAGCATCACCTCATCTTCCTATTCTCACCAAAGTTTTTTGGATCCCCTTGCTAAGAGAAAGAAACCACTGAAGAGAATCACCAGGAACTCAGCCATACGATAAACAGCCTCAGTGCTCATTTGTACCTTCAAAGCAATATACACAATGTGCCAGGTACTGTGCCAAGCACTAGACTACAAAGTTGACAAAGGCATAAACATGCCTAAGCTGGGCAAAACTAGCTGGAAAGACAGATGCCCACACAGCTAACTCTAATCAAATGGACTATGCAAAGAGAAGGGAAATGAACTAAAATTTGCTACTACCCTACTACAACCCAGGAACTTTAATCTATTCCATCATCAACTCATTCAACAGACGTTTTTTAAATGTCTGCAGGAGCTGTGCTAAGAATACAAAGATTAATAGAAAGGATCTTTGCCCTTGAAGGAATCACATGCTACAAGGGAAAGATAAATGGGTAAACAATATGTGAAAGAAAAATGTTAGAGTTACTATTTCAGAAGTCTGTGCATGCACAACAGATATTTAAAGGAGTCAATTCATAAGCATCTCAAAGTGTCCCAAGTTTTACATCAAAAAACTTTACTTTGACTCACACGGTACGGTTCTAGAACAAGCAAAACTAACCTGCTATGAGAAAAAGCGGAACAATAGTTCCCTTTGGGGAGATGATGGTTCCTTCCCTTGACTAGGAAGGGATATGATAGAATTTCCTGCAGCTCCCTTGACCTCTTCCTGCTAATATAGTTTCTACATCTTGATAGGGATTTGGCTACACAGATACACTCATTTGTCTAAACTCAAGGCACACTTAAGATTTGTGCATTTGTTGCTTGTAAATCTCACCCTAAAAAGAACCCTAAACAAATATTGAACTCTACATAATGACATACATGATGAAGTATTTGGGGGGAGGTACACTGATATCTGAAACTTAGGGTAAGCAGGTGTACACTATAGAGTGCTTTCACCGTTTCTAAAAGTTTGAACATTTTCAAAATTAAATATTAGGGGAAATATGAATCTTGAAAGCTAGATAGATATTCCTTGGGAAAATGGGATGAGAAAAGACTAACCTAATCCCATTTCCAAATTCCCAATCCTCATCTGCTTTGCTGCCTCCTCTAGAGAGCCTAGAATAGCTAAAATATCTACTTAGCTCCTTGCTGCTCAGCCATGAGCAGTTAGCCATACTACTGTAGCCAGGTGGCACAGTTCTGGCCAATGAAGCATTAAGAGAACAATTCTGCTGGTTCTTCTGGGAAAGCTAATGCTTAGGTTGGTGCTCCCCTTCCTGATGTGAATACAAATGTGATACCTGGATTTGCAGCATCCACTTGTGACCATAAAGGCAAATCTGAAAGGATCAGACTTCTGCCTTGACTTTATTGAGCTATGGAACCAGTGTCAATAGCAGCCCATCTCCAGATTTCTTGTTGTGTTCGAAAAATAAACCCTTATTTGTTTTAGCCTCTGCTGGTTAGGTTTTCTGTTACTTGCAGCTAAAACATTTTGAGCACAAGGCAGATGTATAAAACATTGTAGGTTTCAGATAAGTGTGAGTAATCTGATCGCTGGATTCAGAGTTTGGGGAGAAAAATTGAGGAGAAGGAGATGTAACCATAGAGGTAGGACCTGATCCTGTAGGACTCTTCATGCCATACTAAGGGCTTGGGATTCTTTGAAGGGAGTAGACCATTGGAGTAACCTGATAAGATTTCACTTTAGATCAGTGGCTCTCAAATTGCATAAGGATCAGAATCATCTGAGGTTAAAAGTACATATTCCCAAGCCCCATTTCCAGAGATCCTGGAGACAGGAGATGTTGTTCATGCCCTGCACATATAGTCTCCTTTATCTGCAGCTTCTATGACCAGCTCCTGGCACACAGACAGCTTCCTGTCTCAATACCTCTGTGATTTTCTGGCTGATGGCTTTCTTTGGTCATGGAAACATGTTGCGTGCACCCCCAAGGCAGACCAGAGTGTCAGGGAATTAATCCTTCTAAGAGTAGCCTTCAATCAATGAGGAACTGGAGCTGGTGGATAACTACTCCACCTTCCTCACCTATTGGTGGGAGAATTCTGAAGTATATGTCCCATGGTCTCTAAGTCCCCAACTCAACTGGGGTTGAGTCTAGTTGCCCACAGTGATAACTCTCATTAACATACATTTGATTGTCTTTTCCTGCCTGCCTGCCTCCTTTCCCCAAACCCCACCAGTGTGATTACCTCTGAAATCAATTCTAAATTCTAAAATCCTTGTCTGAGGCTCTGGATGACACTGAGTCAAAATGCCAGAGGGGCAGAGTGGTGGGGATCTGCCTTTTAACCATCATGACTTTTTAAGCATTCAGATATGTGCACTCAATCTCAGTCCCTCATCCACAAGCAACTCTCCCTGTTGATGCTGTCAGACAAATTTGTAGATCAGAGTGAAATTCTTCAGTGACAAGCAGATTTTTCAGCTGAGTTGAGACCAAGAGATTTAGCAAATTCTCTAGCTAATTCAGTTAATCTATGAAAAGTTTCCAAACATAAGCACTTTCCATGGTAAGACCTAACTACAAATCAGCTTATGACATTGAAAATGACAATCAGGAGATTGTTAAAACCCCATTAAATAAATAGATAGATAAATAAGTAGAATCATGAATGTTCCTCACCTCATAATACCCAGAATAATTTTGTGTCTAAATGTTTTAATATTTAGTATTTATTCACATAGATGGTTTCATTTATTCCTGTAGTCAGTTAGGTGTTTAACTTTCACTGAAAAAAGAGAGGGCAACTAGATCTTATCAGCTGAAGCATTCATTTTAATTGTGTTTAGGGGCCAGGTAAGAGCTGCACCCTATTCCTTTAACATTCCCTTACTAGGAGAAGAGATTGGTCAAAAATTTTTTTAAAGATTTTATTTATTTATTCATGGGAGAAACAGAGAGGCAGAGACACTGGCAGAGGGAGAAGCAGGCTCCCTGCAGGGAGTCCGATGTGGGACTCGATCCCAGGACCCCGAGATCATGCCCTGAGCTGAAGGCAGACGCTCAACCTCTGAGCCACCCACGTGCCCCTGTCAAATACTACTATTTGTCCTCCAATCAGGATCCTGGGAGGAAGAGCTGGTGGGGAAGAAGTGGGGCCAGAGCGGGTCGCTAGGTTTCTCTGATGAGGCCATCCCAATGCCTTGTGCATCTGCCCTCTTCTTAAAAGCCCCAGTAAGGTGACCAAAACAGGAAGGATGGTGTCCCTTTACTGTAAGCTGCAGCTCATGAACTTACAAAAGCAACATCATTTAAAGATGTTTCCAACTACAATTCCAATGGGTAAGTTATTCACAACAAATAAGCCTTTTAGACTTGCTGGAAATACCAGCATCTCACTGAGAGAAGCAGCACGCACACCCCACCCCCACCCTCCCACCCCCATGCCTCCAGGCTGGCCCAGCATCATGTTTGGTAGGGCAGCCTGGTCTCCATACTTTTGTCAGGAGGGATCACAGCATTGTTACCCTGCTGTGGCCCAAAGGTGTTATACTTAATGCAGCTGAACACAGGGTGTTAGAGAGTCTTCCAATCAGTATCTTCAGGAGTTAGATGGCTCCCTTGACCTCTCCCTGCTAATATAGTTTCACCTGCTGTTCTGGGGGGGATAGGAAGATGCCAGCTGTCAGAAGTAAGTGTGGGCTACAGGTATGGCTGCTGACCAATAGGGGATAAAAGAATGCAAAAATACTACTGGATCAGGTTTTCTTTATCTTAACAGGAGGGACATAAGGAAGGTCTGTGTCTCTACGCCTTAGATTAGCGTTCACTTAGTGTGTTCTTCAGTCATTAGAAAGTGAGTTTCCACTCTGAGGAAGTACACGGTGCCAACCTAAAAGTCTCAGGAAAAGCTTAGGAAGAGGGCATTTGAGCATAACAGGAACATAAGGAGCAATTTTATGAACACCTTGGGTTACTAGGAGAAAGATTTCTTTCTTCACGGAATCACTTTTTATTGCACACCAACCACAAACATTCCTTTGACTATCTACTTTCTGTGTGCCAGGTGTTTTGGGGGTAGTACAGAGATTCCAAGAGGTAGAGGGCACAGTCTCAGCCTGGAGAAATCCACAGTGTAGTCAGAGAGAAATGATGAGGACCTGGAAGATAAATAACAGTCTGAGCATGTATATGGTGTGTGAGAAATGGCAACAATGTGGGTCAATAGTATTATTTCAAGGTTCACATGGCAATCTCTTGATAACATGACAGGCATGCCCCTTCCTTAGGATATGTTATTACTGGAGGAGTACAGAGAAGGTGAGAACTTAATTGCTTAGAGTAATTGTGATGTTCGCATATAAATACATAATGATACTATTGATCCTGGATGCCAACTCTCGGCAGAAGCAGCAGTGAAGCCTGATGGCATTTTGCACCAGGCAGCCCCGTTTCTCTGTTTATCAGAGAGCCACAGAGAGAACTCAGAAGTACTCATTGCTCCTGGGACGTGCCAATGAGCTAAGGTGCTTACCAAATGGAATTAACATCAGTAAAGATCAAGCAAGTTTGAGCAGTGGTATACAGCAGCCCCAAATAGGAAGGAAATTGCACCTTTTATCTCCGGCCATCAAAGTGCCTCACAAATCAATATTAGAAGCCGCATTTTATAAATTACACCATCACGGGAAATTGTGAACTGTCATGAAAGAAAAAAAGTTTATCTTTTCTTTTTTCTTTAAAGAAACCTATTCATTGGGAAATTCGGGAGCTAGTATTTACCAAAGAAATATTTATATTAAAGCAGTGAATACTCTGTTTATTTACTATGATTATAAGGACTCTGTCATTTCTTAAAAGTTTTGATTAAAGTGGGTTTTTTTAAAGTTTTGATTAAAGTATTTTTAAAACATTGACAATAACAACAATATCTCCTGGAAAATAATGAGTTTCTTCCTGTTAGCTGTCGAATTATTTACTCCCATAACTGAATAATAACAGCACATCAAAGCCGGCAGTAGTAATTAAATGATTTGTGAACATAGGTTAACAAATTAGTGCATCATGATGTGTAATTGTCTAATTAGGGTAAAAATGCTAGTCTTACCTAAAAAGACTGACAAGAGAATAAAACGGGAAGGAACAGCTAAAAAGCATCATGCAAAAGATGACAATGTATGTAACAATGTCATTTTTCTGCTTACTGCTCGAGAGGGGCTGAGAGAGTCTTTTCCAGATTTTGTGTTCAAATTATACACACTGGTTCAACTACAGTCAGTCAAGAGAAGAACAAACAACCAGATAACTGTGGGTTCATTATGTTCTCGGGGCTTAGGAGAGGCTGAGGAACTGTCCACATGACTTCAAATAACTGAATTATTTCTAGTTTTCATAGGACACCCACCAGCATCCCAGGCCTGTGAAGGCACCTGAAAGAAGTTCCTTTGAATCCTCTTCCAGGGGCACCTGGGTAGCTCAGTCTGTTAAGCATCTGCCTTGGCTCAGGTCATGATCTCACAGTCCTGGGATTGAGCCCCACATCGGGCTCCCTGCTCAGCAGGGAGTCTCTCCCTCTTCCTCCACCCTTCCCCCCAGCTTGTTCTCTCTCTCTCACTCTCAAATAAATAAATAAAATCTTAAAAAAAAAAAAAAAAGAATCCTCCTTCAGTCATGTCAGAACAATGTAGGTTTAAAAAGAAAAACAACCACAGGGAAAAAAAACAGTACTTAACTCTTACAATTAAGCATTTTCTATTTGCCATCCATTTATTCAGGACATATATATACTAGGCATCTACTATATGTCAAGCAGAGCACTAAGTTTTTTTTGAGAGATGTGTAGATGCATAAAACACAGTTCTTCTTTCAAAGAATTTTCTTTCTAATTCAATAAATAAGGTACACAGCCTGTAAGACTATAAACTTGAGGTGGTAGAAACAAAGTGCTCCCGGATTTCAGAAGAGGCACCGATAACTTCCATCCAGGGAGATCAAGTGCTTGATCCTGACTGGTGGCAGGTGATGGGAAACCTTTGCAGACAGAGAAAATGGCCTGCACAAAGCCACATGTATCATGGTGTTTTTTCTCCCACCAGTTGGGAAGTTTAACTCTAAATAGATCCTAGAAAAGAAGCCAGTTCTGTGCTTATTTCCATTGGCAGTGGAAGCTTGGGCAGCTGAAAAAAAAAAAAAAAAATGCCGTCCCCACAGCCAGAAGTTAGTAACACAGCAGGGGCTTACAGAATTCCAGAATTCTTTTAATCCTCTGTGATCATTTAAACAACTGAACCTTCTAAATATGTACAAATCTTATATTTGAATGGAGTTAGACCAATAAAGAGGTCTGTGAAATGCACACGACACTCTTTCCAGTCTTTAAGCAATGCCTGCGATATTGTAGGACAATCCTGGCCCCAGTTAGAGCTCTTAGGGACTGGGTGAGAGTTCCCTGACTCCTTCCCTGGTCCCCTCCCCTTGAACACAGCCTCCTTGCAGCTCTGGAAACAGCCTCAAGTTGCTGGCTAAACACACAGTAAGAATGTGTTGAAGGAAGTTTCCTGCTTTCCCTGTTCATTTCAAGAACCGCCCACTGCTGTCGGACCATGTGTATGCGCGTGTAAGTGTCAAGGTTAGAGGAAAGATCAAACTCCCGTTATTAATCCAAGTCAGGGCAAAGAGAAAGAAACTATCAGCAAAGAAAAGTGAGTTCTTTTTTAGGCTTTTGCTCTGAAGAGTAAAATTTGTTTAATTAAACGCAAGTGAGCTACTAGCCATTTATACAGTCTCAAAGCTCAAATCTAGTTTTGTCATTCATATCTTGCGTTCTGGCCACTGTTGTTCATCTCTCCAGCCTAATAACTTTAGTCAAATTTCTTTTCTTTCTTATTCTTTTCCTTTTCTTCTTTTCTTATGTAGTCTCTACACTCAAAGTGGGGCTCGAACTCACAACCCAAACCCCAAGACCAAGAGTCACATGATCCACCAAGTGAGCCAGCCAAGCACTCCAGCCAGTTCTTCTTTTACTTTTTACATACAAAAATACTTGGGCACACCTTTAGAAGAATGTATTTTCTGACATGAGTTACCTGAGGAAATAGGTATGTAAGTAACTTGGGAGTGATTCAAATGGGGGCTAAATGTTTGTAAAATAAGATTTTTTTTCATTGGAAAGGATGATTGGAGGGGGAACCAGGCATGAAGTAATGCTGTCCTTTTGGGGGTAAGGAACACCTAGCGCAGATGGAGCTGTTAGCATACATCACCATGACTGCTGGCTGATGCACTCCAGTCTGCCTGGTAGGGCCTCACAAGCTGTCCCTCAGAAACTGAATGCTCATTTGAGAAAGTGAGCCTGAGACAGTGAAAGAACTGCTATCATTTCTATAGGCGAGTGGGATGGCTACAGGCCCTACTCAGTCACCATCCTGCTAGGGACATCTTGTGAAAATCACTTAATTTCTCTGGTCTTCAATTCTCATCCAGGAGGAGAACATTGAATTAAATGAGCTATAATAAGGGACACCACATAATTAAGTGTAAAAATCAGGACATTTTTGCCAGGACAAATGCTAAACTGGACAGGAAATCTGTGTGGCAGAGCAAGATGCATGAGCACCCCATCTCAAAAGTCCCCTTGCACACTGAGCCTGTGATTCTTAAGGCCCCTTCTCCTCCAAAAACTTTAAATGACACCCTCAAATTTAAAGGAAAAACAGACACAGTAATGTAACAAAAATAGCTAATTTTGGAAAAAATACATATAATTTTTTTAGGGAGATAGTGGTGAGAGGGGCAGAGGGAGATATAATCTATCATCCATCCATCCATCCAATTTGTACACAAATATATCTGAAATAAAAGTAAAATATCTGTAATAAGCAAAAATATACCAAAATATTGTCCAAGAACAAAGCAAGACTATTTAGCCAAAATTACAGTGAATTAAGCACTTAAAGCTCAATTTTCAATGGTTTCTATTAAATTTCTAGTCTGTAACATAAATTATATTAATATTGATTCTGATATAAGTTCTTAAAACTTCAATCTAAGACTTTGCCTAGACTGAGAATCTAAAATGCACAACACTACCCATAACAGGTACTTAGAATAATGTGTGCTTTTGGCACCTCTAATTTCCAGAAATCTAATGTGGTGGATGGAGTAATTGGTTTGTGGTTGGTTTGGGAATTTGCAGTGCCATCACCCACTGAACATTTCAAAGTGGGAAGTTTAATAATTTATCTTTTGTACAAATTGCTTTTCTGACAATATTATCATTAGAATAAAAGACTTCCTTTGAAAAGAAAGTCTGGAAATATCTGAAAATCACAGCATAAGGAAGAACATTCTAAGAACCAGAAGTTTCCAGCAGTGAAACAGACCTATCCACCTATAAGGAGGGAGCTGCTCATCACCAGGAGCATTTCAGTGAGTATTGAGTAGCTTAGGGTCATTATGGAGACAATTTTTCATTAGATAAGAGGCCAGACGAGGTGATGTCTGAGCTACTAATCAGTTCTGAGCCAGTTTTGTGATCTTAGGATTCTGACTCTGAATAAGTAGTTAAAACATCATCTAACACCATCCCATAGAGCAGCACACTTGACACAATAACATCTTCCTGCAGAAAGCCACCACCCTAAGTGTCCTGTGTGTGCTCATACTAAATTGCTTTCCTGCTGCTTGGCCCAGAATGAAGCTGAGTTTTATTTTGACTAAAGCAATTTTAATGCACCTGGGAGAAACAAAAAGCTCTAATAACACACCTTAGGTCTATGAAAAGAACACATTGCTCCATAGCCAGGGCATAGCACACTGGCACACATAATAAAAATTCTACCTCAGTCATTTAATATTTAGTGAAAGGCCAGAGGAAGTAAAATCGGAGCTGGATTCAGTTCAACACCCGGGTCAGGGGTACAATGTGGGCAAATGATGAGTGTTTCTGTTCATTTACATTGGCAGATTTCCAACGCTGCTCCACATCTGTATGGCTAAGCCTCTCCTGGCGGGCAGCAGGGCAGGAAACATGCAGTGCTCTTCACCATGTTATGGTGCCACTTCTGGGGCAAACAGGGCTGCTGAGTGGCCAGAGCACTTCCTACAGCAAACTCTGCCACTCAAGGAAAAACCCAGTGCCGTTCTGGAACTGCAGAGCTATCCTTCATAGGGAAACTGAGCAGGAAGAGGAAGTATCACACAGGAGGGTGAAGGGGTGAGCTAGAGATAATTCAGCAGTGTTTGGGGACACAGCAGTTTTTGGGGGCTGCCAAAAAACTTAGAGAGTACTCTGCTTTCCTTTACAGAGCTGGACACTGGAAATTCACCATGCATTTTTGCTTTAAAACAGGGACTGGGGTACCCAAGTGGCTCAATGGGTTAAGTTCAGTTGGTTCAGCATCTGCTTTCAGCTCAGGCCATGAACCCAGGGTCCTGGGAATCAGCAGGCAGTCTGCTTCTCCCTCTCCCTCTGCCCTTCCCCCTGCTCACATTCGCACATGCTCTCTCTTAAATAAATAAATAAATAAATAAATAAATAAATAATAAATAAATAAAATCTTAAAAAAAAAAGCAAGGATTCATATGAATGCCAGTTAATCATAAAATAAATATATATATTTTTAAGTGACCTTAGACATCTCTTACAACGGTCTTCCTACAAATGTTAAAGGTAGAGGAAAACAAGCCTTAACTATTCTTTTTGAATCTTATCTCTGAAACTGGCTAAATAAATCAGTCTGTAATCACCTAAAATGTGGCTTGAAAACTAACTGAACAGAAGACAGGTAACAAATTAACTCTACAAGAATGAAATGTACTAAACTGATAGATTAATTCAAAGTCAAGTACAAGTATTTGTAGTCTTTTGTGGGCCTCAGTTGGTAGGATACAAAGTAGCCATTATCAGAGGACATACTTGCCATAGCCATATCGTTTATAGACATACAGTGGAGACAACACCCAAAGCATTTTGTCCTGAATAATAGAGATAGGATCCAAAAGCTTAAACAACTGACTGTTGATGTGGCCTTGGGTAAATCATTTCACCTGCTAATTCTTGCTTATAAAACCAAAATAATAAAATCTACTTATAGGTTGGTTACTATAGTGATTAAAGTTTATAATTATTTGAAAAATTTGTCATGCGTTTAAAATGTACCAGGCACAAAGGATCTAAGTAGACATTTCTTCAAAGATATACAAATGTCCAATAAGCATTTGAAAAGATATTCAATATCATTAGCCATCAGGGAAATGCAAATCAAAACCACAATCAGATACCCCTATACATTCACCAGACTGGCTATAATAAAAAAGACAGATAATAAAAAGTATTGGTGAGGGTGTAGAGAAATTGGAACCTCATACAATGCTAGTGGGAATGTAAAATCTTGCAACCACTTTGGAAAACAGTCTGGTAGTTCCCCAAAGGTTAAACAGAGTTATCATATGACCCAGCAATTCCACTCCTAGGTAAATACCCAAGAGAAACAAAAACATATGCCCACACAAAAGCATGTACATGAATGTTTATAGCAGCATTATTCACAATAGCCAAAAAGTAGAAACAACCCAAATGGCTATTACCCGATGAATGGTTAAAATATAGTATTGTCTTACAATGGAATTTAATTTGGCAATAAAAGGGAATGAAGTATTGATACATGTTACAATACAGATGAGCCTTGAAAACATTATATTGAGATAAGCCAGTCACAAAAGACCACATGTGCATCCATTTATATGATATATGCAAAATAGGCAAGTCAACAGAGACAGGAATTAGACTAATGGTTGCTTGGGGCTGACATGGAGTTGGAGGTCGAGTTTTGGAGGTGACAGCTACGAGGTACAGGTATCTTTTTGGGCAATGAAAATTCTAAATTCTAAAATTTATCATGATGATAGTTGTACAAGTCAGTGAGTATATGAAAAGCCGTTGAATTATACACTTTAAATGAGTGAACTATATGGTATGTGAACTATATCTCAATAAAGCTATATATTCTTTAAAAGATGTGCCACGCAATTTGCTAGGTGCTCAATATGTAATGAATGTGAAATGCACATGGTATGTGCTTCATAAATACAATGCAAACACATAATGCCTCATTTACCTTGAATACAGAGGGAAAAGAACTTTTAAAAGAAATACAAGTGCACGTGAAATATAAAAGCCCAAATTAATGTGCTAATTAGGAATAAAATAACCATAACTAAAGCATATCAGCACACAGTATCGTACTGGGATGTCATTAAACTGTACTTGAGTGTACAGTAAGGCAAAGCCTTTAGTGGCAATAATCTTTGGTAATACACTATTGAGTCATCATGTTATTTAAACAGAAAGCGAAGGCCATTATAAACTACACCTGAGAATCAAAGACAAAGAGATAAAATGACAGTTTCTTGCAAGAGAAGAGATCTGAAGAGAAAATCATGCCTGTTCTTCTTTACCCATCTTGGCTGTCATATTCTGAATGCACACAGTCCCCCTATTTTTCCATCTCTAGCACATAGTCACTGTTAATACAAGAAAACAGAAGTCTTGTCTTTCTCCATCCTGGCATTAAAAAAAATGCATACTTCCCTAGTCCTTAACCTTCCGCATTCTCCTATTAGCCCCAGGAGGCTATCATTTTACAGCCTAAAAGCTAATGCAACCCTCATAATTACTGATGAGCATGGGCTCCATGGAAGAAGTCACCATGCTGCAGTAGGGCAGTGTGAACAGCCTGGGAAAAGATGCTGACACCTGCCAGAGATTTTAGTGGCATTCTTGTCCAGGCTTGACATTACAGATATAGTAAGGCATCCTGGAGTAGTCCATTAACACAAGCAAAGGCAGTTTTGTGCAGTGCTTCAAGTGGCAGTCATACATCTAGTATGTGTAATTCTGGTGTTGTCTCGACACCAGTAAGGACCAAACTCTGGGTGAGAAGCTCATGTGGGTTCATGAAAAGTTCTCTTAAAAATGATAGAAAAAGGGCAGCCCGGGTGGCTCAGTGGTTTAGCGCCTGCCTTCAGCCCAGGGTGTGATCCTGGAGACCCGGGATCAAGTCCCGTGTTGGGCTCCCTGCGTGGGGCCTGCTTCTCCCTCTGCCTGTGTCTCTGTCTCTCTCTCTCTCTCTCTACTCTCTGTGTCTCTCATGAATAAATAAAATCTTTAAAGAAAAATGATAGAAAAAGAAAAGAGGTCGCTGGGTGGAGATCTGTCCACAACAGCAACAACAAAGAGTTGATGAGAGAGAAGAAAGGAAGAGAGGATGGAAATAGTGAAATCTGTTAGGACATTTAAAAGTCACCAGGGGGGATCCCTGGGTGGCGCAGCGGTTTGGCGCCTGCCTTTGGCCCAGGGCGCAATCCTGGAGACCCGGGATTGAGTCCCACGTCGAGCTCCCGGTGCATGGAGCCTGCTTCTCCCTCTGCCTGTGTCTCTGCCTCTCTCTCTCTCTCTGTGTGACTATCATAAATAAAAAATAAAATAAAATAAATAAATAAATAAATAAATAAATAAATAAATAATTTTTTTAAAAAAGATTAAAAAAAAAAAAAAAGTCACCAGGAAGGGGATCCCTGGGTGGCACAGTGGTTTGGCGCCTGCCTTTGGCCCAGGGCGCGATCCTGGAGACCCGGGATCGAATCCCACGTCAGGCTCCCGGTGCATGGAGCCTGCTTCTCCCTCTGCCTGTGTCTCTGCCTCTCTCTCTCTCTCTCTGTGACTATCATAAATAAATAAAAAATTTTAAAAAAATAAAAAAATAAAAAATAAATAAAAAAATAAAAGTCACCAGGAAGATGGCTGGCTCAGTGAATGCAGCATGAGACTCCTGA
This sequence comes from Canis aureus, assembly GCF_053574225.1. Classification (NCBI taxonomy): domain Eukaryota; kingdom Metazoa; phylum Chordata; class Mammalia; order Carnivora; family Canidae; genus Canis; species Canis aureus. Next base: position 74,140,102 of record NC_135618.1, read on the forward strand.
TCTCAGGGTTGTGGTTTTGAGCCCCATGATGGGTGCGGAGATGGCTTAAAAATAAAATCTTAAAAAATTAAAATAAAAATCACCAGAAAGAGAAATGTTAACTTAGGCACCAAAGAGAAAAAGGCCTCTTTTCAGAAAATGAAGTGGTAGCAAGAGAAAGTAATTCTTAAAAATCTTAAAATGTTAAGGAAAAAATACTCTGGTTAGCAAAGGACAGAGATGGCACTTCAAAATACTAAAGAGATTCCCAGTGGACATAAAAGTAGTCATGTTGATACGACAAGGGGGTTGGATTTGTGTGCCCAGATGAAGGCCATGACAAGGACTGATGTACAGCAGTGGAAACAGTGACAGGACACAAGTGAACCAGGTGATAAAAAGGCCAAAACTGGCTGCACAATGAATCTGGCTAACAGAGAACAGTCCAAGAAGACAATGTAAAATCAGACTCAATGATTAAAGTAAGAAAGAGAACAACTCTGATGTTTCCCCAAAGAAACAGATTTAAGCGAAATTCCAAAGCATTTCACTTAAATAAAACTGGAAAGCATAAATATTCAGTTGGGAAGAACAAAAACTTGAAAAATAGAATACAAGTTCTAAGCCTAAAAACACCCAAAAAAGCAAAGAAAGAGTTTTCAATTTACAAATTCGATTGTTTTCATTCTTTTTCACTAATGGTTTTCTTTGTTTGGCTTTGAAACCAGCCAACCCTTTTCCACGGAAGCAATGTGATAATTGGCAGTTAAGTTCCAAGAGTGACCCACAAAAGTCTGTTTAACTATTAAAACTCTACCTACCCAATAATGTTATGAGAACCAGCCTGAGTCCTGAGCCCTGGTTGAAATGAACGGCAAAGTGCAAGAGAACAGAGGAAGAGAAACAGAGAAAGGAAGGACTAGGAAGATAAAGTAGAGGAAAAGCAATGAAAAGAAAGACAAAGCAGAGTTTTCTCTTGACTGGAGCAGAATTTCCAAGCCTGAGGTCCCTGCCAGGTGTTAGGAAGCTGCTGGACTCATACAGCCTCCTTCCTTCCTTCACTTCTCTAAAGGATCCAGTGTTTTGACATAGGACTTGCTGTAGGTCTTGGTGTACAGGGGTTGGGTAGCTGTTTGTAAATTTGAAATTTATGAGATGGGAATTACTTAATAGAATAAAACGTTTTCTTCAATTGTATATAGGGAAGTGGTATTATAAAGTATAAATGAAGTATGGATGAAGACTAGTTAAACCTTTTCATATGCAGAAGTACTCACAATGTAACACAGTCCAACACTCTACACTAAAGGGAGAAAAATTGTATGATTACTCAAAGATCTCTAAGGGGCATGATAATTTAGGGATGTAGACAAATGACAGATATATAGGAAAAAAACATGGAAAATCATCTTGGAAATTAAGATATGGAAAGAGTCAGGCAATGGAAAATATAAAAAGCAAAAACATAGGAATTGAGTATGACATTTGCATAAGCAAGAAAAGAAGAGTCAACTAACTCTGAAAAAGAATTACTTTCAGGAAGAACATAGAAAGAAAATGAAAAGAGATACAAAATCCCACTGATCAGATAAATTGAAAGACAATTGTTAGAAACTAAAGTAAAAAGAATAAAAAGCTGAAGCAGAAAAAAAACTCTCAAAAGGACATAGAAAGTGTTTAAGTTGTTAAGGTATGTATTACATTTGCAGGAGAAGTAAACATATCTATAAGAGGATTAGATTTTTTTTAAAAGCGTAATTTCCCAATTAAGGGCTTCTTATTGGTGACGTTTCAGGGAGAAAAGAATGTATCCAAAAGGACAATGAATGATCAGATGGTGAAACTTAGTTGAATTTTTTTTTTTTTTAACATACTGCCTCCTTCAGGGTCATTACACTTCTAAATTGCATAGGTAAAGAAAATAGCTACAAATGAAAAACTTTGCTTAGTAATGTCACTTATTTTTAGCTGTCTAGAAGTTATTTTTATTCACCTTAAAAAGCTCAGCAATTTTCTGATTTATCATCAAGAGCATTGAATTGAATACTTTATCACATGTAATTGCTGGATGCCTGCACCCAGAAGACAGAGTTGAGAATGCAGAGTCAACAAAACCAGGTTCAAGCCCAGCCCTGTCACTTAAGGAACAACACTAAGTAATTGAACCTCCATTCCTTCATCTCTTGATAAAATAAAAAGTCTTGAACTAAAGGAAATTTATGACCTCTTAAGTTCCTTCTGGGTATGCTTATTATTCTCAGAAGGATAAATTAATGTTTAACTTACTCTAAGTTATTATTGCAATGTTGTCTTTAAGATGGTTTTATAATGCCTGATTATTCAGTAAGATTTATTGACAACCTAAAATAATCCAAAATTTATAGCTATAGTAGGTAAGAAGAAAGAGAATAGATGGATTATGGCTTCACAGGCAAAATATTTCTGCCATTATATGCAGAAAATAGTTGGGTATCCTTTCAAAATTAAAAGCACAGAAATTACATTAAGAACATGCAATTTTATATTATTTAACATGGAATATATATTACTATATTAACAGGTTAATAATAGCTAATTAATATTAATAATGAATTGGTATTAATCATAGTTAATAAGATGCATAAATATCAAATAATCTTCATAATGACACTATGTGATTTTTGCTGTTATTGTCATCATTTTACAGATAAATGTAAAATTTACTCTGAGGCTTGGAGATATTAAGCAACTTATCCGAGATCACACAGATTTTAAGTGGTAGAGCCCAGAGCCATTTACTGCCCCAAATGGGACACTGTTGCATATACAATATTTTGTGATTTTTTTAAGTTTTTTTTTACTTTTTATTTTTTATTTTTATTTTTTTTTAATTTCACATTGTTGGGGCACCTGGGTGGCTCAGTCAGTTAAATGTCTGCCTTCCGCTTGGGTCATGATCCCAGGATCCTGAGATTGAGCCCTGAATCAATCCTTGCTCAGTGGGGAGCCTGCTTCTCCCTCTCCCACTCTCCCTGCTTGTGTTCTCTCTCCCTCTTTCTCTGTCAAATAAGTAAGTAAAATCTTTTAAAAAAATAAAACAAAATTTCATAATCTTGACCATGATTCTTTATAAATTCATTTCAATAGATGGATTTGTAGGGATTACATGGTATTCCATTGAATGAATTACAATATTTAAACATTCTCTAGCTTGGGGGCATTTAGTTAGTTTCCACTTTTTCACTCTTTGTGTGTGAATCTTTGCATACATCTCTAAATTTTTCAAAATACATTTTTAGATGTAGAATTGCTGGGTCAAAAGACATGAGTATTTTTAAGACTTTTTATATTACTAGCCATGTATTTCATTTTATCCTTTTACATGTAATGTTCACTCCTTTGAAGTGAGCTAAGAGGTTGTTAATTAAACTCTTTGTTGTTTGTTGTTAATAGTTCCTTTTGTGGTTCTTATTCTGCCACTTAAAAGAGAAATTCAAGTAGGTGAAGAGATATTTCAGGAGTTCCCAGGAGATAAAAGGATAGGAAGAGAATTTTTGTTTTCCCTCATCCATTGTGGAAAATTACAGAAACTGACAGAAAAAGGACAGGAAAGAAATTGATTCCCTCCATGAGTGTAGTACTGGGACTGAACAATACAGAAGAAAAATGAAACATTAAGCCCAAGTATTTTGAAACCAAACCTTTTCATAACTGGAGAGATCTAGCTGTCTGCCGAAGATATTTTAAAACCCTAGGTACTCAGAATAGAGGTTCCTGGGGGCAGGACTTGAGTCAGGATTTGACTGAGAAGATGAATGGCTGGAATGCTAGAAATATTGTGTGTCTAGCTCTACATGGTGGTTATGCGCGCGCGCGCACGCGCGCGTGTGTGTGTGTGTGTGTGTGTGTTTATAGTCATCTAGTTTAAGATCTGTGTACTTTATAACATGTATATCATACCTCCAAACAAACCATCTCAGATTCTTGACATCATGTACCAGACATCTGGGGTCAACTAGATTTTCACTTTACTTCCAGGTATTTTTATATGCTTTTACTATTATTCAAGCTCCCTACATCTTTAGGCAGTAAATTCATAAACACAGTAAGTTAAACTCTGGCAAGCTGTCAGAATTTTTCTTCCTTTTTTTTTTTTTTTCCTTTTTCTGGATGAATCCTCCATTTTCAATCCCTAACAGATATTTAGGTAGCCTCCAATTTTTTGCTATTATCATTGCTTATACATAAATTTTTGTGTGTATCTTTAACTATTAACTGAAGATAAATTTCTGGGAAGCTGTCTTTCAGTGATCTGAAGAGGAGATGACATGCCAACCTGGTACCAGCAGTTATCCAGAAGTTAAATGGGACACCATAAATCTCAAAAGAATAAAACTTTGATCAAATACTGTTTAGATCACTTGGACCATCTCAGAATAAAAGGCTCAGGATATAGCATTACATTATCTTTAAAAAATATTGCAGTTTGGGGCATCTGGCTGGCTCAGTTCATACAGCTTGAGACTGTTGATCTCAGGATCATGAGTTTAGCCCCATGTTGGGTGTAAAACTTACTTAAAAAAAAGATAATAAGGGCAGCCCAGGTGGCTCAGCAGTTTAGTGCCGCCTTCAGCCCAGGGTGTGATCCTGGAGACCGGGATCGAGTCCCACATCAGGCTCCCTGCATGGAGCCTGCTTCTCCCTCTGCCTGGGTCTCTGCCTCTTTCTCTCTCTGTGTCTCTCATGAATAAATAAATAAATCTTTAAAAAAAACTTAAAAAAAATAATAAAAAAGATAATAAAATAAAAAATGTACATAGTGGTTTTTTTTTTTTTTTTTTTTTTTTTATGATAGTCACAGAGAGAGAGAGAAAGAGGCAGAGACACAGGCAGAGGGAGAAGCAGGCTCCATGCACCGGGAGCCCGACGTGGGATTCGATCCCGGGTCTCCAGGATCACGCCCTGGGCCAAAGGCAGGCGCCAAACCACTGCGCCACCCAGGGATCCCCCCATAGTTTTTTTAAATATTGGAGTTTGGAATAACCCAAAAGAGAATAGTGAGCATCCAGATATTCTACTTCTCCTAAGCATACCCAGGTCAAATTTCCCTCTAGAAACTCAATCTCAGTCTTTAATTTTGAAAGGACAAAACATAAAATTTGAGGAATTTTCCAAAATCTTAGATACTTTAGAAAAAGTGGTTTTTTATAACTTCTGATAAAAATGTATCTCTCATCAGCTCCATTATGATATAAAATCATAATCCAAGCTCTTTTTTGATTTGGACTGTATTATACAGGCAGTATTTTTATATTGCTGAGTAATTACTTAGTTGCAGGTGTGTTTACTTTTACATAAGACAGGACTGCTTTCTTGCTGCCCTTTAAAAACCCATTCCTTTTGTTTTCTAGAACATATATTTTGGTTGGCAGCAGCAACTCAAATCTCGGGCTCCATTTGCATTTCTCCAATGTCTCAGTACAATAGTGTAGACATTTGTTTGTGAACACAATCTTGTAACATATCTGTATTTTTGGTTGGAATCCAGTTCATCTGTTACAATTTAGTGATGTTCTAAGCTTTTACTTCCATTTCTTAGACCCCAAAATGACTTCATGTCTTGGCTGGGCTTCAGAGTTTCAGCATACACAGACAGATCCAAACTTTCTTATTCCCCTCACCATGTTGAGCTGTTACCAGCAGTTTCTGGGGCAATGACAAACATCCAAACTGGCAAACTTCAGAAAAATCAGGCTTTTTTTTTTTCAGGAATATTTTGCTTCATTGTGACAAAAGGCCAACCTGTTCCCCTGTCTAAAATATGCAGTAGTTATTTTAGCTTCTGAAATTTTCCATTCTAAGACTTTATATTGAGAAAAAGGAAAAAACACACACACAGACACACATACACACAAAACAAGAGTTCTATCAACTCTCCAAAATTTAGTAATTGTGTGGTACTCTGAAGCCTATGACATTGTCTCTGTCCCATAGTCAAGAGTATATATCTCTTCTCCCTACAGTCAGCCTGGCAGGAAAGGGTTCTTCTTTGAAGAAAATAAACAGCTCCAAAAAAAAAAATCTGCAGATGCCAGCATTTAGGTCGTATCAGTGACAAAGCCAACTTGGAGCTTCATCAACCTGTGATGAAGCTTTCCATGCACCAACCTTCTCTGGAACCTGGTATTTAAAATAACAGGTTATTATCAGCTTATTATTGCCGTATTCTTTGATATGAACAGACAGCCAAGAAACCAGATTTTTGGAGGAAAATCTCAAAATGAAAGAAATCAAAGTGAAAAACACAGGTGGAGGTGTGAGGGTGAGGCATGAATAAGGAAAGCAAAATAAAAAGAGTCAGAGAGTAAAAGGAAAAACAACGAATAGCCTTAGAGAAAGGAACCGATACGATACATGCAGAGAAGAATGGGATGCCTTAAACACGGACGGGCAACAATAGGTCTTAGAAGTTGGGAAGCAAATTCAGTGGATGAGTTTGAAGACAGAGTTGAAGGAAACTTTCAGAAATTAAGACAAAGAGACAAGGAGGTGGAAATATGAAAGAATAGAGAAGACAGTAAGAAGATCAGTTCAGGAGTTTCAACATATGAATAATTTAAGTTCCAGAGAATGAAGAGGAAGAATTATAAAAAACCAAAACAACCTAGCTTAAAAGGGTCTGAGTTAATAGGCACTGTGCCTAATAACAACAGATGAAAAAACATTCCATGCCAAGATATATTGTCATGAAATTTCAGAGGACAAAGTATGAGAGTATTCCGAAAGCTGGTAGAAATTGGAAGAACAGTGAGGTACTATTATAATGGCCAAAATCCAGAGCACTCACCAATAATACCAAATGCTGACGAGAACTTGGAGCAACAGGAACTCTTATTCATTGTTGATGAGAATGCAAATTGGTACAGCTACTTTAGAAGACAGTTTGGCAATTTCTAACAATACTAAACATACTCTTAGTAATGATCCAGCAATTTCACTCTTCAGTGTTTACCCAAAGGAATTGAAAACTTACATCCAGGCAAAAACCTGCGCACAGATGTTTATAGCAGCTTTACTCGTAATTACCAATACTTGGAAGCAATCAAGACGTCTCTCAACAGGTGAACGGATAAACTGTGGTACATCAAAACAAAGGAATATAATTCAGTGTTGAAAGGAAATTAGCTATCAAGGCATGAAATGACATGGAGAAATCTTAAATGCATATAACTAAGTACAGAAGCCAATCTGAAAAGGCTACTTACTGTATGATTTCAAGTACATGCCACTCTGGAAAAGATAAAACTAAGAAAATAGTAAAAAGATCATTGGTTGTCAGGGGTTGTGGGGAAGGGGAAAAGAAGGATGAATATGTGGAGCATAGAGGACTTTCAGGGCAGTTAAAATGCTCTGTATGACACTATAATTATGGATACATGTTATTATACATTTGTCCAAACCCATAGAATATACAATATCAAGAGTGAACTCCATGTAAACTGTGGAGTTTGAGATATGATATGTCAATGTAAGTTCATCAATTTTAACAAATATACTACTCTGATGGGAGATGTTGATCATGAGGAGGCTATGCATGTGTTACAGCAGGGGGTATAGGGGAAATCTCAGTACCTTCATCTCAATTTTGCTGAAAAAAATCAAACTGTTCTAAAAAAGCAAAGTCTTTTTTTCTTGAATTTTAAAACACAAAAACCTTTCTGAGAGGGAAAAATCAGATCCCATCTAATGGATTGAAAATCCCAATGGCATCAGATTCCACCAAAGCAAAATTGAAAGCTTAGAGCAAATGAAGCAATGCTTCAATATCCAGAAGGGAAATGATTCTCAACCCAGAATTTTGTTACCAGGTAAACTATCGATTAAATATGAAGATAGGATAAAGACATTTTTAGCCATTCAAGAATTTTAAATATGTCTATGCACCTTATCCACTGGATAACATAGAATTACCATATGATCCAGCAATTTTACTTTTAGGTATATACCAAAAGAATTGAAAACAGAGATTCAAATAGATACTTGTACATGAATGTTCATAACAGTATTATTCACAGCAGCCAAAAGGTGGAAACAACCCAAGTGTCTATCATCATGTGGATGGATAAACAAAATATGGTATATACATACAACGGGATATTTTTCAGTCTTAAAAAGAAATGAAATTCTGATACCTGTTACAACAGGGATGAACCTTGAAAACATTGTGCTCAATGAAATAAGCCAGACACAGAAGGATAAATATGTATGATTCTTCTTATATGAGGTACTTTAGACTAGACAAAATCATAGAGATAAAGAGGTATAATGGAGGTCATTAGGGGTTAGAGGAGGGCAGGGAATCCCAGGGAACTGATGGAAAAGTTCTGGAAATGGATAGTGAATGTTCTTAATGTCACTGAATTGTACATTTAAAAACAAGTAAAATGGGGATGCCTGAGTGGCTCAGTTGGTCAAGTATCTGCCTTCAGCTCAGGTCATGATCCCAGAGTTCTGGGATAGAGTCCCACATTGGGCTCCCTGCTTAGTGGGGAGTCTTGGGGAGTCTGCTCTTCCCTCTCCCTCTGCCCCTCCCATGGTTTGTGTTCTTTCCTTTCTTGCTCATACTCTCTCTTTCACATTAATTAATTAGCTAATTAATTAAAACTGATCAATATGGTTAATTGTATGTTATATATATTTTACCACAATAAAAAAAGTAAAGGTTGTAAAAGGAAGACAGTGTGGGATCATGGAAGTCTACTTGGCATTACCAAATCTTCAGGATTTTTAAGAGTAGTCAGTTGTCAAGATTAGCATAGACTATCTTTGGGGTTTAATTTACAAATTGTAGTAACATTGTACAAGTCAAACAAAATAATCATGTAATCATGTGGGCTCAGTTGAGACTTCTAGGAAGTTACACGAGCAGGTTATTATGATGGGGAAAAGACAGGGATTGAAGAAATCCAGATTCTACTCACAGCTTTAAATTACTGTGGTGGTTCATTACTTGTTTTCCCAATCTGTAAAATGGGATCATTAATAGCTGCTGTCTCATTCAAAAGTGTTGGACTAAAGACAATACTGTTCATGTGGTACAGTCAACTTTTTGAAAGATGTTTTACATGACCCTCACATCTGGTGTCATTGTGTTGGGTAAACTGACAAAGAAAACATCTTGAGTATTTTGTTTAAAACTGGAAAGCTATTCTCACACTTCATACAGAGAGATACAGAGTGTTATGTTTGAGTGGTGAGGGTTTTATTGAACAAGTTGGGATGTTGGATTTCACAGGCTTGTTCTAGTATTTAATATGTCTTTTATTAGTCATTAAGAATCTTGTTTTATTCTTATTATTTGGAAAGACGCTTGGATAGCCAGAAAACAATTCTTCAAAGTTCTAATGAAATGACATTCTTCAGCTCATTCTTCATCTGTAAAATGAAGATATGCTCTACCTTGTACACGTGACAGGCTAATTTTGAGGATTTGATGAGGTCCTTCTATTAATTTATTCATTTGGCAAATAGTCACTGTGAGTTTGTGAGCTATGCTGGGTACTGAGAACATAAAGCTCAGCAAGAGAAACAGGGTCCATACTTTTCCTAAAGCCTGCAGTTAAATGGAATAACTAATGTATATATAAAGCACAAAGAACATTGTCTGGCACCTTAGTAGATATCAATAAATATTAGTTTCCTAACTGGGATGGTTAACTTTATGTATCACTTTGACCAGAGTATGGAGTGCCCAGATATTTGGCTAAACATTATTTCTAGGTGTGTCTGTTGAGGTGTTTCCAGATGAGATTAGCATTTGAATTAGTAGACTGAATAAAGTAGATGGCCCTCCCCAGTGTGGGTGGCATCATCCAATAACTTGGAAGCCTAAATAGAACAAAGAGGCAGAGGAAGGGAGCACTCATTCCCTGCCTGACTACTGGATGGGACATTGGTTTTTCTCTTGCCCTTGGATTGGAACTTATGTCATTGACACTCCTGGACTTGGACCAGAATCTGTACCAATAGTTTCCCTTGTTCTCAGGCCAGACTCAGACTGGAACAATGCCACTGGTCTTCCTGGGTCTCAAGCTTATAAATGGGGGTCATGGCACTTCTCAGTCTCCATAATTGCATGAATCAATTCCTTATAATAAATCTCTTTCCATGTGGGTCATTTTGGTAAGCAGAACTGGGTGTACATATACCTGGTTTCTTATTTAGTAGGGTCATATTGCCCTTATTTATTTCAATCCTAGGCCACCGTTACTCATTCTGTAAATATAGAAGCTATTCTTCTGTCCTATAAAATGAAACTCCCGTGAAAAAGCAAGTTATTCAAATGATCTCCCCCAGAGAGCAGGGAAATACAATTTTATGCCCCGAGCAGAGAGGACTCAAAAGTTTACCAAAGTCCTGGGAACTTAAATTGTAGGCAGGGATAATATTGCTGTTCATCACTGTCTACTTATTTTCTATTTAAAGAGTTTTATCTTCCTAGTAGAGGGGGTTGGTTTAATAGAGTGTCAGGGGAAATGTCGAGTGAATGTATTGATTGTATGATGATAAATGGGGGCAACTTATCTCTTAATCTTCTTCCAGGTTTTCCTAGCTGAGGGTGAATAAAATTATTTTTAATATAGCCAAGAAGGTCTTTTTTTCATTGTCTTGGGATTCTGGTACCATACGTGTGCCTGAATGACTTCTCTTCCAGGAAGATTAAGAATTTGTAGATTGGCACCAGGTGGAAGATATTTTCATACATGATTCTTTATGCCTTAATGTCAAGTTCCATCGTTCAGCTAGGAGCAATGAAGTTATGCTAGGATAATACTCAAGGAAGGAAACAAAGAAATAATACAGTATTCACATATCAAACATGTCCACATTTTACAGAGATGATGGTCATAACACCAGGAAGGGGGAAAGCAAGGATTTTCATTAACAAGGGCAAGAGAAGTTTTCTACGGCACTCTGCACATTGTATGCATAATAGAAGCTACCTGAAGAGATAGGAGGAATGAGACTGTTTAATAAAGCAAATTAATTTTATGTCAGATTGCATCAGCCAAGATGAAAGATTTCTGGGAAAAGTGGTACAGAAGACTGCATTCTTACTGTTGTGCATCACCTCCCTTTGCTTGCTGAGACAAATGCAATGCTGAAAAGGTTTTTACTCTGATGCTCTAACAAGAAATGTACTTCTATCATTCCCAGAGTGGGCTATCCATGACTCTATTCAAATAATAGGGTTTACTTGCTGCTAAGGTCACTCATACTATAATGTTTTTATTGTCCTTCTGCTCTATAGTCCCATTTTCACACAGGACTGGTAGAAAAAGAGAGGGGCATAATGCCACTGTCACTCTTTCCCTGCAGTTTAGAATGTTCTTGCACATGACAGACATCCATGCAACAGCAGCTTTAGCAGGAAGTGAGGCTTGGGGTTCTCAATATGGATCCAACAGCAACAACAACAGAAATCCACTGCTGGGGATTTTTTTCTTCGAATTAGATACTAGAGTGGAAATACTTGGAGCACATTTGTATCTCAAGAAAGCTGGCGGTGTTTGAAATAAAAAGCATCATAGAGGGATCCCTGGGTGGCGCAGTGGTTTGGCGCCTGCCTTTGGCCCAGGGCGCGATCCTGGAGACCCGGGATCGAATCCCACGTCGGGCTCCCGGTGCATGGAGCCTGCTTCTCCCTCTGCCTAGTCTCTGTCTCTGTCTCTCTCTATCATAAATAAATAAAAAAAATAAATAAAAAAAAATAAAAAGCATCATAGATTGTAACAAGCAGAGTGGTAGAAACTACCACTTTTTTTAACTCAGAAATTAACTAAATTTCTAATTTGAAATTCCATTAAGTTGGGGTGTTGAGTGGTGCAGTCAGTTAAGTGTCTGATTCTTGGTTTCAGCTCAGGGCATGAACTCAGGATCCTGAAATTGAGCCCAGCCTCTTGGGATCTGTGCTCAGCATGGTCCGCTTGGATTCTCACTCTCTCCGTACCTCTCCTGTGTGCACACTGTCTCTCTCTCTCTGATAGATAAATAAATCTTTTAAAAAAAGAAATTGCATTAAATACTAAACCACATCTCAAAACTGGTCATAAAAACGTTCATTCAGTTCATTCAAGGGGTGCCTGGGTGGCTCAGTTGCTTGAGTCCGGCTCAGGTCATGATCTCAGAGTTGTGGGATGGAGTCCTATCCTGGGCTCCTCACACAGTGGGGACTCCGCAGGAGAGTCTCTCTCTCTCTCCACCTCCCTCTGTCCCTCCCCCTACTCCACCCCCTCGCTCACTAGCTTTCTCCAAAATAAATCTAAAAAATTAAAAAAAAATTTTTAAGTTGTTTTTTTTTTATTTATTTATGAGAGAGAGAGAGAGAGAGAGAGAGAGAGAGAGGCAGAGACACAGGCAGAGGGAGAAGCAGGCTCCATGCAGGGAGCCCGATGTGAGACTCTATCCCGGGACTCCAGGATCGCGCCCTGGGCCAAAGGCAGGCACTAAACCACTGAGCCACCCAGGGATCCCCTAAAAAATAAATTTTAAAAAATTCAGTCAAATTTGAAAACGAAACATCATTTCCTTCTAGACGATAAAGTTAATCTGTATTTTGTCCTGTCATTTTTATAGAAGGAAACACATGGCCTCAAACTTTGCTTTCTGGCTATGACAATTTCCTATTATAGGTTTGTATTTAGTTAGTTTCCAAAAATCTCATATGCTTAAGGTTTTGGAGCCCTGTAAATTTCTGTTCTGTATTCTCATTTTCACAGATTGGTAGAAAAAGAGAGATAAATTGGGTAGTGTGAAAAAAGTAAAGGCTTTTTATTAGACTGAAGTAGTTTGGAAAATTCTAAATTGACTATCGTGGTTGATGTTATTTTTATGGAAATAATGAAATGAGAAAGCCTAAAATAGTGTGCATATATATATATATATATATATATATATATACATAATTTTTTTTTATTAGGTAAGTTCTATCCTCAATGTGGGGCTCAAATTCACGATCCCAAGATTGGGAGTCACATGTTCCAGGGGGCATCTGGGTGGCTTACTTGGTTAAGCATCAGATTCTTTTTTTTTTTTTTTAAGATTTTATTTATTTATTCATGAGAGACAGAGAGAGAGAGAGGCAGAGACATGGGCAGAGGAGAAGCAGGCTCCATACAGAAGCCCAACATGGGATTCGATCCTGGGACTTCTGGATCACGCCCTGGGCCCAAGGCAGGTGCTAAACCACTGAGCCACCCAGGGATCCCGAAGCATCAGATTCTTGATTGTGGCTCACGTCATGTTTTCAGGGTTCCGGGATTGAGCCCCATGTCAGGCTATGTACTCAAGCAGAGAGTTTACTAGAGATTCTCTCTCTCTCTCTTCCTCTGCTCTTCCCCCTGTGTGCACATGTACTCTTTCTCTCTAAAATAAATAAATAAATAAACCTTAAAAAATAAAAAGTTACATGTTCCACTGATTAAGCCAGCCAGGCACCCCAGGAAGCCTAAAATAGTTAATAAAGCACAGGTCTTCTGGTTTCTAGGTCCAGGTCTAACAGTATGTACCTGTGTCACATTGGGCAAGGCACCATACACCTCTGGACCTCTGTTTACTTATTTGGATCTACTCAAATGGATATCTTTCACTATGGCATCTCTAATGATACATAAAATGATATATTAAAATACACAATAGGGCAGCCTCGGTGGCTCAGTTGTTTAGTGCCGCCTTCAGCCTAGCGCATGATCCTGGGGACCGGGGATCGAGTCCCACGTCGGGCTCCCTGTTTCTCCTTCTGCCTGTGTCTCTGCCTCTCTCTCTCTCTGTGTCTCTCATGAATAAATAAATAAAATCTTTAAAAAAAATAAAAAAATAAAATATACAATATAAGGAGTACCCAGATGGCTCAGTTGGTTAAGTCTGCCTTAGACTCAGGTCATGATCCTGAGGTCCTGGGATAGAGCCTCACGTTGGGCCCCCTGTTCAGTGGGGAGTCTGCTTCTCCCTCTGCCTCTGCTCTTCCCCCTACTTGGGCTCTCTCTGTCTGTCAAATGAATAAATAAAAGCTTTAAAATATATATGTATATATAATACATATACTTACCTAATTGAATAGGAGAGAGAGGGAGAGACGTATGTCTATAAATATACATATCTCCTGAAACACATGTACATACCAATGTAGTCTCTAGAGAAATGTCCTGCTGGCCTGCTGGGCTGATCCTGCCTCATTTTACAGTGATGCTTAAGCCCATGCATTTGGAGTCTATTAAATTTTCTTGTAGCCTGAAGAAAAGCATTTTGGTTTGATATATTAACTTTTGGACTTCCTTTCCTGAGAGATGTAAGGTTTTGGTTTACCATCTTTTCCCCAGTTTTTTATTGTGTAACATTTCAAACCTTCAGAAAAGCTGCAGGAATATACAATGAAGAGCCATATACCCTTCACTTCAATTTACCAGTTGTTAACATTTTGCCACATTTGCTTCCTCTCCATTTCTATTTATCTTTCTCTATTCCATTTCTGCATATATAGGCATTGCCAACCTATTTGAGAATTTATTGCAAACACCATGACACTTCATCTCTAAATACTTTTACATCTTAAGAAAAAGGGAATTCTTCCACATAAGCACAAGACAATTCCTTGAGATCTTTAACATTGATTCAACACTATTTTTAAAAGATTTATTTTTTATTTGAGAGAGAGATAGCAAGTGAGTGTGCCAGGGGTGGGGGTGGATAGAAGGGTGGAGGGAGAGAGAGAATCCCAAGCAGACTCCCTGCCAAGTGCAGAGCCCAAAGTGGGACTCTATCCTACAACCCTGAGATCATGACCTGAGCTGAAATTAAGAGTCTGAGGCTTAATCGACTGAGCCACCCAGGCATCCCATTGATTTAATACTATTACCTAAAATATTCTCTATATTCAAATTTCCCCAATTGTCCAAATAATGTCCTATGCAGCTTAATTTATTTATTTTTGTATTGTAGGATACAATCAAGGATTATCTGTTGCATTCACTTGTCCTATCTTTACCCTCTCTTATTCTACAATTTCCCAGTCATTGTTTGTCTTCTTTTCATGACATTGACATTTTTTAAATGTTCAGACCAGTTGTTTTGCAGAATGCCCCTCATTTTAGATTTGTCTTGCTATGTCCCAATGATTATATTCAGGTTAAATATTTTTGGAAGGAATATTATATACATATTGTTGTGTCCTCAATGCATTACATCAGAAGTATATGATATCATAATTGATGATGCAGTGCCTGATCATTTGGTTAAGGTGGTAGTTACAGGTATCTACAATGCTGAAATTCCCCTTCCCCTTTTAATTAGTAAATGATCTTGGATGTGACACTAAGACTTTATGAATATCTTGTTTCCCAAAAGTTTTGGCATCCATCACTTTATATAGCCACAAACAGCGGCTATAAAATACTATGTTTTAGTTGTCCTCTACAAAGGTGGATTGGGATAATCAACAGATTTCTGGCAGAATGGAGGAAAGAATTGGTCAGTGTGGATTTGACCACAGATAAATCCTGGTATGCATGTCTGTGCTTGCATGTGGTGAAGGTAGAGGTACAGAAACTATGACATGTTATTAGAATTTTCAGCAGTATTAAGTGAAGGCTAAGATTGGGGTGCCTAACATGAGGATTATATGAAAAGGAAACTTTTGTTAGGTGTTGAGCAGAACAAACACATTCTACTATTTCTGTCTCTGTAGTTCTCCATAATATGAGACAAAATCTAAAACATGAGGAGAATGGTACATATAATACAAATAATGTATAAAAATCTCTCTTGTTCTTTATGGTGAAGCACATCTTCCTTTTTTCTTTATTTTTTCTCTGCCCCCATCCCCTATTTTGGCCCCATTATATATATTTGGTTGTAATAACACTGTTTCTGTTGGATAAAATTATTGATAGGAAATTAAATTAGAAATTAATAATGTAGAAGTAAAAGTTTATATAAGATTTTATAGGTGGTGAAGTGCTTGATTCCATGTGGTCAAACCAGAGTAACAAAAAATTCGAGAATGTCTCTCTTTTTATTTTGAAGAAATGTACCACAATGTGTCTACATTTGTTTTCTTCATGTTTCTCTGATTCATGGGAGTTAATTTTCAACAAAAGCAGAATTCTATACTAATGCGTAAGACTAGTTATTAATGATAGAGAGAACAAAACAATGTTGCAATAAAGCAAAAACTTTCTGCACAGAGGAGCAAAAATAAATAATAATGGCAATAATCATGATGATGATCAAGAATGCTAATGAGCTTTGATAAAAGACTCTGGAAAGCAAAGGTATTCTAACAATAATACATACTGGAAAAGAGAGCATGGAAGGTGAGTTGTGTAAGAAATTACATTTTCAGTGTCAAGAACAATCTAGCATAGGAAATGAAGAAGTAAGACCACAAAACAATAGATTCCATGTATACAAGCAACAGAAATGACAAAGTGCTAGCAGAGATTTCTTTGCCTTGCAGAATTATGCTAATATATGTCTTTTTTTGTTACCTTTATGTTTCTCTAACTTATCAGAAGATTCGAACCCAAAACAGGCAGAACAATGTTTTACTATGATGTCACTGTTTTAGGAAAAAGAGCCAAAAATTTGAAAAGTAAGCTTTCTGCAAATACAAAGATGTCATTGTTGCTGCTGTTGGGCTTCTAGAATAACTGTATGATTGTTAATTATTAAAATAGATATTAATAGTGGGTACAATTTGTCTTTGAATAGGAGTGCTATGCCACTAAAACACAGACAATAGAGATTATAAGATCAACAAAGTGCAGAATATTAGAAAGACTTACTTTTAAGCTGCAATATAGCCAAGATATACTGTTAAGAATTATCTCACGAATGAATATTGAAATAGCCATGTTTTATTGGCTTTATTTAAAACTATCTACAAGTTGAACAACTTTTAAGCCTTTCTTTTTCCTTTTTCTTTTCCCTTTTTTTTTTTTTTTAATACTTCTGCAATTTGCTGGAGCAATGATTTCCTTTCTTTCTTTCTTTTTTTTTTTCCTTTGACCTACAGTGGCTAATATGATTTTGGTGTTTCAGTAATTATGTCAATTAATGTGTGCTGAGAGCAATTTCATTTGTTGAAATTGATACCACGTAAATATGCAGTTAGTAGAAGGTTGTCTCTTTAAGATTTTGTATGCATTTTTACAAGATTAGTCACAATATGGACGAGTAGAGTCTCAAGCATAAATAATTTCTAGTTAGTGATCAAACTGATATCCAGTTTATATCCTGACAATTGAAAATAAAATTACAATTTCTTTCCACCTTATCCTACCAATCAAAGACATATTATTGGATTATCAACTGTCACAGTTTGCACAACATGGTCAAGTTTTAGCACTGAATGTTCTGTATCTTGGGAAACCCTTTGGATCTAAACAAGGCAGGAGAGTCAGCCACCTAATACACACACCTTTTTTGAAAAGGAATATGATACTTACAAAGCTCTATTTATAATTAAATAAATTTAACATATAGGAAAGCAATTTAAAAATAATTTTCCATCTATATTACTACTAAAATAAAGTGACAATATATGTTGTTGTGTTCTGTCTAAACTTTACATAGACAATATAATTTAATAGTTCTAAAAGCAATTGTCACAAGGTATGTACAATTCTGTTATTAGTTAACAGATAAATACCCTTACAAATTCTAATAAATCCATAAGGTTCCATGTTATAAGTTAATTATCCTTTATTGTAGAACATTTATGTTGTTTTTCTTTTTCCCCCATCATAAGTGATAATGTTGTAAATATTCTTGTATATATAATATCCCTCTTTTAAATTTAAGAAATAAAACTTTGGAGAACAACATACATAGGGTAGAATTGTATCAACAACACATAAACAGCTTAAATTATCAATATTTTCTTCTGATAGCTCATTTCTTATCAGTTATCCTGATATTTAAATAACAATTTCATGAAAAATCCTGATAATATGAGCCCATCCTAGAACCTGGGCAACATTCTTTATCTGAATAGTTGAAACAACAATGTGTTTATTTGTTCTGAACATCAAGAAATTTTCATTGCAAGTGAAGATGTTGTTTTCTCTTTTTAGGATTTTTCAAAAGAATAAAGGCACTTGAAAAATGAGATCACTGGATATTCAATATTTCAAAAAGAAACTCTATTGGGTCCCAAAATTTAATTTACAGAGGCATCGAGGAGTTCAGAGATACTACCAACTGGTTTTTAAGGACAGATGCTTGATAGGAGCCTGTTTTAATACCAAGTCCGACAAAATCAACTATCCCTCGAGGCCTCATTTTAGGAATTCTGAAGTAAATTTATGAAAATCCAAAAATTTAGTCTTCATCTGTACTATAATTAAAACACAACCACCTGAGTCTACAAAATCTAAACTCAAAGACAGGACGGATAAATCATCAAGCCAGGTAACATTTATTGAGTACTTGCTATTGCCTGCCCAGTCCCTACCCTATAGAGATTACCAAGTGATTAGAAAAGATCACAGGATGTGTATATAATAACAAAAATTATAGAAGAATAAGTTCTATAACCAGTGACGTAAAAAAAAAAGACGTAAAAAGCCTTGTCTCCTTGTGCATCTGCATTATTTATAATGACAAAATATTGTAAATCATTGATAACGTCATTCTAGATATGTCTCCTCAGGCAAGGGAAACAAAAGCAAAAATAAACTATTGGGATTACATCAAAATTAAAAGCTTCTGCACAGCAAAGGAAATAGCCAATAAAACTAAAAGACAGCCTACTGAGTGAGAGGAGATATTTGCAAATGACATATCTGATAAAAGGTTTCTACCCAAAATACATAAAGAACTTGTAAAATTCAACATCCAAACAAAAAATAATCCAATTTAACAAAATGGACAAAAACACGAACAGACATTTACTTCAAAGAAGACATATAGGGCAGCCCCGGTGGCTCAGCGGTTTAGCGCTGCCTTCAGCCCAGGGCGTGATCCTGGAGACCCAGGATCGAGTCCCATGTCAGGCTCCCTGCATGGATCCTGCTTCTCCCTCTGCCTATGCCTCTGCCTCTCTCTCTCTGTCTTTCTGTGTGTCTCTCATGATTAAATAAACAAAATCCTTAAAAAAAAAAAACCCAAAGAAGACATAGATGGCCAACAGACACATGAAAAGATGCTCAACATCATTCATCATCAGGGAAATGCAAATCAAAACCACAATGAGACATCACCTGACACATGTCAGAATGGCTAAAATTAACAACACTGGATGTCTGCATGGCTCAGTCATTTGGGCATCTGCCTTCAGTTTGGGTCGTGATCCCTCTCTTCAGGGAGCCTGCTTTTCCCTCTCCCTCTGCCTGCTGCTCCTCTTGCTTGGGTGCGTGCTCTCTCTCTCTGCCAAATAAATAAAAAAAATCTTTAAAAACAAATAAATAAAATCAACAACACAAGAAACAATAAGTGTTGAGGAGGATGTGGAGAAAAAGAAACCCTCATGCACTGTTGGTGGGAATGCAAGCTGGCACAGCCACTGTGGAATACAGTATGGAGTTTCCTCAAAAAATTAAAAAATATACCCTATGATCTAGAAATTGCACTACTGGGTATATACCCCCAAAATAACAAAAGAATTCAAAGGGATATAAGCACCCCTATGTTTACTGCAGCATTATTCAGGATAGTCAAGTTATGGAAGCAGCCCAAGTATCCATCGATTGATGAAGGGATAAAGAGGATGTGGTGTGTATATATACACAATGGAATATTATTCATCCATAAAGAAGAATGAAATTATGCCATTTGCAACAACATGGATGGAGCTAAAGAGTATTATGCTCAGGGAATAAATCGGGCAGAGAAAGACAAATACCATGTGATTTCACTCATATGTGGAATTTAAGAAACAAAATGAACAAAGGAAAAAAAGGCAACCCCCAAACAGACTCTTAAATATAGAGAACAAACAGATGGTTACCAGAGGGAAGGTGGGTAGGGAGCTGGGGGGAATAGGTGATGGGAATTAAGGAGCTCACTCATTATGATAAGCACTGGATCATGTATGGAAGTGTTGAATCACTATATTGTACACCTGAAACCAATAGAACACAAAACGTTAACTACATTGGAATTAAAAAAAATGTAAACCGCTAAACGTCTGTTGAAAAGGTATAAATAATTCTGTTATGGAATAGCCACACATTAAAATAGTAGGCCACAGTGAAAATAAATGCATAGGAACTATATGTATCAACAACTTTCAGAAATAAAACACAATATAAAAAACAAGTTTTAGAAAAATACATATAGATTGATATCATTTAGATATATTTTAAAATATGCAAAAAATTCTATATGTGGTTTAGGAATACTTCTAATAAAGTAAAAGTATAGAGAAATGAGTGCAATAATAATCATACAATTTAGATAATGATCCTCCCGGGGACAGTGGGGAAAAGGAAGTGGGAGGAGGGAAAACACAATTTCAGAAGAGGGAATTGTGAACACAGGAGGATTCAAGGATTTTGGATTTTTTTTTTTTTTTTAACAGGCTCCATGCTCAGCCTGGAGTCCAACTCAGGACTCAAACTCATGACTCCGAGATCAAGACCTGAACTCGAATGCTCAACCAACTGTGCCAGCCAGATGTCCCTGGAAATATTTTGTTTCTAAAGCCATGGAGAGAGTACATGATTGTTCACTCTATTAATCTGAAATCTGTAATAATAAGTAAAATGCACAGAAGTTAAAATGCCACAAAAGTAGAGAAGAGGCCATTAATTCTGAATGGAAGTAACAATCAGAGTAAGCTTTTTTGGAAGAGTTGGCCTTGAGGGATAAATGGGTCTTGATGGGTGAGAAAACATTCAGCAAGTTCAGATGGCAGGAAAGGAGGTTCTGGGCTGATGTACCAGCATGGCCAAGGCATGCAAGTCTTCTAGGCAAGAGCTTAGCTCGGGATATGTAGAAACATGCTATATAATAAAGGAGGTTGATAGCGTAACTGGGACCAGACCACAAAAGGGCTTGAACACAGAAATGTAAAATTATTATTATGTGTTACTTTATTATTTTTTTTAAAAAGTTTTATTTAAGTAATCTCTGCACCCAATGTACAGAGATCAGACTCATGATCCTAAGATCAAGAATCACATTCTCTTCCAACTGAGCCAGCCAGGTGTCCCAATAATTATTATGTTTTATAAATAGAAGCTTGCAATTATGTCTGGGCTATAATTTATTATATTCTTCATGTAATTCCAAAGGATTGATAGTATTTTCAACCAGGATGTTATCTATCCTGAATCTGATCCTTTCAGATCTATATTGCTCTTTAAATAAGAATTTTTTAAAAAATCACAATTTATCACAAGTCATCTACCAAGTCCAATAGAGAAATTGTTCCTCAGGGTATAATCCTGTAATAAATACAGAGGTCTTCCACTAAAGTCATTTAAAGTTTTTTCTTGTGATTATCCTACACTTTTCCATCTGATCATGTTAAGTAGAAAGCATTGAGCTGAGAAGGGAGAGGAAGACTGGTTAATTTTGTGGAAATCTAAAGCTCATTAAAATTTGACAGAAATACCTTTTTATATGATCACCATTTGGTTACCAGCAGTTATCTTTCATTGCCTTCACAGAGCAGTGTCTGAAGACTATGGGTTGATCCACGTGTCATTCATCACAGGGACCCAAAAGATCCAAGTTTAGTGTACAATATTATGGAAAGTGGCACATTTAGGATGTTGAACCACACATTTCTTCCCCCCACCTTTTTTGGAACATTAAAACTGCGGTTCGAAAAACAACTTACAATGTAGGAAAAAAAAATTAAAACAGCAGGCGCTAATTAGGGCAAAGTTACAACAATGTTCTTGCTGATGGGCTATGTGTCAGTTAACGCAAGCTATCACTTCTCCCCGGGAATACTTATTATTAAAAACAACTTATGAGGGTTAAAGAAGGGATATTAAATGAATGTGTGAGTCTCCTTGTTTGCTCATTTGGAAATGGCATAAAGATAGATCCATTAACCAGCTCAGTTCTACCTTGGTCTCAGGGCAGACGCACACGCAAAATAACAAAGTTATAAACCACCAAAGCATAGACCTGAAGCTGACTTGAGTTAAAAATCAATCTTCCTAATAAATTAAATTCAAATACTATATACTGGTATGTAATATCAAGAAGGATGCACTAATAATTGCCGTGTTGGCAGAGTGCAAAGTGCAAGACTTCAGAGGGATATAAAAATTTAGCAATTTAGAAAACTTGATACCAAAAATAACTATCACCACTTGGAATGCTCAGAGTTTAGCTCAGTCATCGAGCTATGATAATACTCTCTGACTAGTCAAGGTTGAATGTTCAAGATACAGTTTGAGTATTAATCATTGATT
Organism: Canis aureus; assembly: GCF_053574225.1. Lineage (NCBI taxonomy): Eukaryota > Metazoa > Chordata > Mammalia > Carnivora > Canidae > Canis > Canis aureus. The sequence goes on from NC_135618.1 coordinate 74,162,490, forward strand.
CGAATAAAAGATGGCACAGCTGGAGAGGCTCTCCTGCGTTAAGTATTTTATTCCTGAACACAGATTAAGATTTTCCTTTTGTGTTTTCCAGAACCACTTGAGTGTCTTCCCTACTAAACAAGCAACCTCTTATGGAATTATTTCTTCAGCTTTACTCTTTATCAACTACAGTCTTTTGGCAAGGAATTTGCCTAAGCTTTTGCTGATACGAATTATGAGCTCATTCAAACTGCCCATTTCAAGTTAAAGCTTTATCTTTCATTCTGCCTGGTAAGAAATCTGATGATACGCTATGCTTTATTTATTATTCCATTGTGTGTTCACACTGTGTGGTGTTGTGTGAATAAACCATAGTTTATTTATCCATTTTACCGTTGATGAGCATTTGGACAGTGCCATTAATTCATGAAAAAACTCAAGTGTTCTATAAATACTCATATGTATACAAACAATACCCCCCCTCATACATAGCATTTAACATGTTTTTGAAGTTATGCATATACAGAGAAGTGCATATATCATAACAGTACAGCTTGATGAATTTTTACAAACTGAATGCACATGTGCAACCAGCACCAAGTCCAAGAAGCAACATGATCAACTCCTCAGAAGCCCTATTTATGCCCCTTTCCAGTCATCAGCCCCCTTTAAAGGTAACTACGGTCCTAACTTCTGCTAGCATAAATGAGTTTTGCCTGTTTTTGCACAACACATACTCTTGTGTGTCTCACTTCTTTCACTGAGCATTATATTTATGATATTAATATATGTTACTGCATTTGGAATTAGATTGTTCATTCTTAGTGGTGCATAGTATTCCATTATATGAATATATCACCAATTATTTCCCCATTGTTCTACAAATGAACATTTGAGTTTTTTCCAGTTTAGGGGTTATGATAATACTCTGAGCTGTTTAATATCTTTCAGTACACATTTGACATTGGTATATCCCTAGGAAAGGAATTGGTGGGCCATGGAGTGTTCATATGTTTAACTTGAGTAGACATTGCCAGTTTTCCAAAGTGTTTGTACTCTATCTATACATAGCATTTGATTTCTTGGGGAATCATTCTGAGGAAGGCATTCAGGATAACAATTAAGAGAACAAGTTGTGGAATCACTCAGGCCAAATTCAGCTTACGATGAAAAAGCCATGCTACCTACGCTTGACTATTTATTAATTAATTAATTAATTTATTTATTTATTTTTTGAGAGAGAGAGAGAGAGAGAGAACACACACGTGGGGTAGGGCGGAGCAGGGAGAGGGAGAGAGAATCTTAAGTAGGCTGTATGCTTAGCATGGAGCTGGAGGTGGGGCACCATATCAGGATCCTGAGCTACCGAAATCAAGTCTGACACTTAACTGACTGAGCTATCCCGGAGCCTCTTTGCTTGACCTCCTTAAGCCTCAGTTTACTCAACCCTAAATATAATAAAACCTTACTCAAAATTCATGAGAATTAAATGTTATAACTTAGAACAGACCTGGCACACAGTAAGTACTTAGCTTATTATATGGTGGTTATTAATCATTACAACATTAATCATGTTGCTCTTAACAACATAGATGATATGGAGAATTAGAAATAGATATGGGCAACATAATCCACAAACAATTTTAATTCTCTGATGGAAGAAAATTGAAACTCTGACCCAAAAGGCATTACCAATTCCAGTGAGCATTGCACTTGGACCCTGAAAAAAAATCATTTAAACATTATCCCAAAAATGCATTTGCAAATTACTCTTCCTAGAGGCAAGGTTCTTGGATGCAGTGCATTACCATCTTTTTTTTTTTTTTTTCCCCCCTACCAGACATTACTCTTTAAAGACAGGACTGCCAAGGGCTACTCTGGGAAGTCACTAATATTATACTTTTTATTATATTTGCCAATTTCACACCTTCCTCAACCCAACCCCTATAGTTGTGAAACGTGACTGTAACTGCAAGTTAGTTCTTAGTTTTCACTGAAACTTATCAGTATGGAAAATGTCTTCCACATTCCCAAAAGCCCTAAGAGTGAACTCAGATCCTTCCTTTAAATGACAAAGAACTCGCCTTTTTTTTTTTTTTTTTTTTTTTGGTAGGCGTGAACTTGAAAAACTTAGTGTGGATTTCAGCCGGTGCTGGGACAGCATCCTAGAGGTTAACACAAAAGTTACACTCTGTCCAGAGCCACAGCTAACTGCTCCAGGGGCAGCAAGCTCAGTTATGCTGGGTAGATAGTTTTAGAAGGAGGCACCATGTTCTTAATAAATTGAATCAGATTCCATATATTGGTCGCTTTTCTCAAGAAATAAAGGACAGCATCTACTTGAAAACATATCCTTTCACTGGGTGTTATTCTGTATGTTAGTAAATTGAACACCAATAAAAAAATAAATTAAAAAAAAAAAAAAGAAAACATATCCTTTGAGAAGGCCAGTGGTAGACCTGAAAGGGAATTTTTTGAACATTTAATTGAAAGTTTGATTTACAGATGAGAAAACTAGTCATTTAAGAGTCTTTGCTTAAGGTCAGATGGTCTCCTCCCTGGGCAGGCAGAAAGCTTATTCACAGTTCAGTGGTTGCCTCTCTCTGCCCCTGTAACTTGTTTCCTGTCATCCTCCCATCCTGCCCCTCCCCCCCACTCCACCTAGGTTTCATAAAGATCCAGAAAAGAGGATGCTGAAGGAGTGTGATTTAAGGCAATGGTCATTGAACGGCCAGAGAGTGCAAGGTGAGTGAGGCTCGCCTGCCTTGCTACAACCCAAGATCGGAGGAGGACCCTCTGTGTTTTGCGAACCACTGAATTCCCAGCACCTAGAACTGTGCCTGGGACACAGCAGGTCCTTAGAACTATCGAATGGAGAAATGAATGAGCCAACCAATCTCGAGTATGTCAGGTTGTCATGCCCCTTCTTTACCACCTCCTTCGGGTTACGCTAGTTAAATGCGTAGGTTTCGTAAAGAGGCGAAATGAGAAACGATGTACGAAGGGTGTAGTAGGGCGCCCGACCCACTGTGAGCAACTTAACCATGTCAGTTCATTTCCTTTTTTCCTCTCTAAGTGCTCTTGGGGAAGAGGGGTGAGGCGGTGGGGAGCTAGCGGGCTGGTGGGAGAGGGCTGCCGGCATCCTTCTGACCCGTGCACAGCAATCCCACTGCCCCGGAAAACGCTCAGCTCTTTTACCTAGAGGCTGGCCTCTTGTTGATCGATTCTGGGCTGCAGTCAACTCTTCAATACAACTTTTATGCGCCATCCGCTACGCTGCGGCGGCAGGAGGGGCGCGAAGGGAAAGGCCGGGAGGCAGCGGGCCGCGGTCGGGAGGCGTCCTGCGGGTCCCGCGGGTCCTCGGGCGGGGCGGGGGCGGGGGCGGCCCCGGGCTCACCCCCCGCGCGCGTCACGGGCCGCGGCTGGAAGGCGCGGAGGGCCCCGGGGTCACGGGGGCGCCGGGGCTCTCGGTCACCCGTTGAGCGACCACGTGGGAGAAAAGTTTCCAAGTCCGGCCGCGGGGCCCCGTCCGCGCCCCCAGCGGAGCCGAGGCCCGCCCTCCGGCACTCGCCGCCTTCTCCGTCGCCTGCAGGCGCGTCTCCCCCGCGGGGAAGCCCCGGTCGCGTCCCTCGTCAGGATCCCCGCCTTCCCTCGCTGCGCAGGCCGCCCAGGAGGAGCACCCCGAGCACCCCCCGGGCGGGCTGCTCCCGCGACTCCGGCGGGCCCGGGGCAGGCCGGGGGCCGAGGGACAAGCGTCCCGGAGAGGCTGCGGGGGGCGCGGAGCACACAGGGGGCCGTGGCCCGCGCGCGCCCCCGCTGTGACCCGCAGGCCGGTCGCCGCTCCCACGCCCCGGCCCCGGCCCCGGCCGACCCCGCCACCGCGCCCCGCCACCGCAGCCCGCTGGCTCCCGGGTCCCGGCTCCCCTCCGCCCCCAGTGCGCAGGCCCGGCCGGCCCAGCGCGCATGCCCCGGGCTCGCGAGCGCGGCCAGCCCCCAGCCTTCTGCTTTCCACACACTCTACAACTGGGGAGGGGGCGGGGGCGGGGGCGGGGCGGGGGCGGGGCGGAGCGAGCCCAGCGGGCCACGTGATCCGGCCGGCCGGGGCTGCGGGGGCGGGAGCGCGCGCCGAGCGAGGCGCGGGGAGGGCGGGGGCGCGTGCGCGCGCGCGCGTGCGGGCGGTCGCGGGGCTGGGCTGAGGCGGCGGCGGCGGCGGCGGCGGCGGTGGGCCGGCCGCGGAGGGGGAGGAGCGGGAGCTGCGCGAGGCGGGCGGGCGGGCGGGCGGAGGATGGGGCCGTGCCCGGGCTCCCGCTGCAGCCGCCGGGGGACACGCCGTGCACCCTCCGGCTCGGGGCTCTCGCGGCGGCGGCGGCGGCAGCGTTAGCGGCGGCGGCGAGAGCGGCGTTCCCGGCGCTTCCCGGCGCTTCCCGGCCGCGCTTGTCCCTCGGGCTGGGCGGAGAGGAGAGGAGAGGCGAGGAGAGGCGGCGGCGGGCGGCGGGCGGCGGGCGGCGGCGGCACCTCGGAGTCTCTCCCGCTGGAGGTTTCTTTCTGCTCTCCTCGTCGACTGACTGACTGCTCGCCCCCTCCGTGTCTTGAGGAAGGGTGACCTCTTCTCCGGGACTGGAAAACAAATTTTTTTTTTGTGAGGGGCGAGCGGCGAGCGGCGAGCGGCGAGGGGCGAGGGGCGGGGGGCGGGGTCGGCGCCGGGGTCCGCTCCTCCTCTGGTTTCGCCGTCGCCTCCCCCCGCGCCCCCCGGCCCCGGAGAGCGGGCGAGCCCGCAACTGCCCCGGCCTCCGCCGCCGCGTCCCCCCGCCCTGCTCGTCCGGCGCGTCCCGTCTCGGCCTCTCGCCTCCTGGCTGTTCCAGGATTATGCTTTCCTCCCCGGGGGGCCTCGTCCCTCTCAGGTCGCTCGGAAGCCTTGGCCTCCCTCGGAGGCATCCCTGCAACCTTTCGGAGGCCGGGAGTGAGTTTTCCGCGCGGCGAGTGTGAGAGGCGGCGGGGGTGTTCCCGAGCGCGGGGGGCGGGGAAGTTCCTGTGCCCCCACTTGGCCGCGACCTCCTCGGACCCGCGGCGGGAGCGGGGCCGGCGTCTTCGGGGGCGGGGGCGGGGGCGGGGGCGGGGGCGGGGGCGCGGCGGAGCATGGCCGCGGGGAGGGCTCCCCGGAGCCTCCCAGCCTCTTGATCAAAGCATTCCGCTATTCTGATTTATTGCCTGCTCGGGGAGTTTTTTTTTATTTTTTTATTTTTTTATTTTTTTTGCCTCTGAAGGAGACCTGTGTGTTCAGCCATTACTTTGCCGGGCGCTGCTCGCAGGAACCCCCGACCCGCGGCGCCGCGGGGAGCCCCGCACTCGGGCTGCTCGCCGCTCGCCCTCGCCCTCGCCCCGTCCCCCTCCCTCTCTCCGCCCCCTCCCCCTCTCTCTCTCCTCTCTTTCTTCCCCTCTCTCCCTTCTTTCGGCCGCCGTCTCCCCCGCGCCCTCCTCGGGGCGGAGGGAAGCCGAGGAGGGGGAGGGAGGGGTTGGTGTCAATTTTTTTGTGTGTGCGGCCGCGGCCGGAGCCTGTGGCGGGCGGCGAGCGGGGAGAGCCCGGCGCGGCAGAGCCATGGATGGCCCGACGCGGGGCCATGGACTCCGCAAGAAGCGGCGGTCGCGGTCGCAGCGAGACCGGGAGAGGCGCTCCCGGGGCGGGCTGGGGGCCGGCGCGGCCGGCGGCGGCGGGGCCGGCCGGACCCGGGCGCCCTCGCTCGCCTCGTCGTCGGGCTCCGACAAGGAAGACAATGGGAAGCCCCCGTCCTCCGCCCCGTCCCGGCCCAGACCCCCGCGGAGGAAGCGGAGAGAGTCCACCTCGGCCGAAGAGGACATCATTGATGGATTTGCCATGACCAGCTTTGTCACTTTTGAAGCGCTGGAGGTAAGGGGGACCCCCTCCCCCCGGTCTCCCTTTATGCGCGACCCCCCTCGGCGGGGGCGCCCGGCTCTGCTGCCTTCCCCGCCGCGCTCCGGTCTGTCTGTCTCGCCTGCCTGTCGAGGCTGAGGTCTTATTGTTGGGGCGTGGGGGGGTGGGGTGGGGGGACCTGGGGGCGCGGGCAGACGGGCAGGCGGCAGGAGGGAATCGCAGAGCCGTGCCTGGTCTCCTCCTCGTTCCCTCGTTTTCGCTCGCCTTTCCCCTGCGCCCCCTCCCTGCACCCCCTCCTCAGCAGATGGGCAGGGAGAGAGGGGTTCAGGCATCACAACAATGCGCCCCCCTCCACGGAGAGCTCTGCCCCTACTCCTTCCTCTTCTCCCTCCCCAATCATGGCTCCTTGGCTGGTGGAAGTCTCTTTGCTGGGTTTGGGGCGCCCGTGGACGGTTCTGTGTGTGCTTCCCACAGAACCATATGTCCGTGTGTGTGTGTCTGTATAGTATATACCTTTCCTGGTTCTGAGTGTCCTCGGGACTCGAGACTGATGGGGGTTTTGTGGTTTCTTTGCCCCCCCTCCCCTGCTTTTTTTTTTTTTTTTTTTTTTTTTGGGTGAAGCTGGGGAAGGGGGCGTTTTCTCTTGGTTGGGAGAAAGGAGGGAGGAGGGGAGAGAAGAGAGGAAAGGATGGAATGTCTCTCTGTATTCTATGTGGGGCTCTACTACAGAAAGGGTTAATTGTAATATCATCTATACACATAGGCACATTTGTGTGTGTGTGTGTCTGTGTGTGTGTGTGTACAGGAGCAGTTTGGTTAAAGGACAGAAAAAGGTACACCAGGGAGGACTGGTGGGAGGAAAGAATAAAATCCTAGCTGGCATCTGAAGGGCTTGTCACAGAATTGTCCCTCTCCCTTTCCTTTTTTTTTTTTTTTTTTTTTGGTGCTTTCTTTTCTTTTTCTTTCTGATTGGCTTTGTGTGTGTGTGTGTGTGTGTGTGTGTGCCTTTCTTTATTCCTTGGGCACCTGCAGCGTTCATTTCCAAATCCACATTTTCCTGCAGCTACAGGCTCTTGGGGGGTGGGGTGGGGGGTATGGGTAGACCGGGACTGTCCAGGGGCCTGGGGTAAACTGTCTCTACCTGGAGGGATCCGATTTGGTGCTGCCATCAGTCACTGGCCTTTACAGATGTAACAACCCCCTTTCCTCCCCCCACCTCCCTGTCCCCACCCCCAACACACCACACGCACAGAAGGCTTTGAGATTCTGCAGAGTTGGTCCCGCTTTCTTAAGCACAAAACCCAGATAGGAGTTGGTTTCTAGTATTTCATGCACCTGATGTGATGATTTGAGGTTCCTGAAGGAAACTTTTCCCTTACCCTTTGGCTTTTTTGCTGTTATTATGGTATTGTTCGAGATGATCAGATGTAAGCTTTGTTAATGACAGCTTAAATCTCACACTCAGTAACTGCACAGGTTTAGATTGCTGGTTCTGTGCGTGTGTTTGGGTGTCAGCTTTAAATACTAAAAAAGGAAGCCTTCATGTCAGGGTTGTTCTTTCTGTTTGAACTGCTTTTTGGTTGGGGGCTGCTGGTGGTGATGGTGGCCAGTGGCTGGGGAGAAAGGGAGGTTGGTGGTGGATGGTGGCCATAGATTTTGAGGTTAGTTATTGAATCAGTTACCCTTTGGTTCTAGAGCTGGTGATTTATTGGCTAAGATGGACCTTACACCATTATTTTGAGTGTTGAGGCTCACCACTTATTAGGATAATTCTAACTGTGGCTTTAACTTTGGCAAGGTGGGAGGGTACTGTACAGTGTGACCTCTCTGTTTCTTTCTGTTTCTCTCTCTCTCTCTCTCTCTCTCTCTCTTTAAAAAAGGAATTGAAATGGCAGCATGTATCCTAATAAGGCTGCTAGAATTTGGTTCACCATTGCTATCTGTGGTGGGCTTAGGACATTATTTGTAAGAGCCAGTTACAAGTGGTTCTGCTTTCTGCATGGTTATTGTGGGTTGCTGTGTGGCCCCTCAAGTAAGTGAGCAAGAGGGGCCTGCATTTTCCCAGGAACATTTTTGAAGGCCAAGTAGAGGTAGATATAACTTACGCAAATTTTTTATTGTTTATACTGTTTATTCATTCATTCATTCATTCATTCATTCTTTCATTCATGAGAGACACAGAGAGAGGCAGAGACATAGGCATAGACAGAGGGAGAAGCGGGCTCTTTGTAGGAAGCCCCATGTGGCACTCGATCCCCAGACACTGGGATCCTGACCTGGAGCCACAGGAAGACTCTCAACCGCTGAGCCACCCAGGCAATCCCTATTGTTTATACTTTTAATAAACAGATGTTTGACTGGGCTTGAGATGTGTACATCTATCCCTTTGGCTCTTGAGAGAAAATGTGCCCATTCTGTTTTGTTTTTTTTTTTTTTTTGGGGGGGGCGTTAAAAAACTTAATTTTTTAGGAAAGATCAAAATCAGAGTGTGGCATTAATAACATTCCTTTCCTTACTGTGATTATTTTTTCTGCTGCTTTTCCAGATTCAAAACCCAAGTTACTTTGGTTAACTGAATGCTGTGCCACCTTCATATCTAAATACCATCTAGAGATCTGTGTGTAGGTCTAAAAGGTCTAACTTTTTTAAAAGTTTCCTTAAAACTTTACAGAAAAATTTAAACATAATCGAAAGTAGAGAGAACAGTATAATAAACTGATATATCCAGCACCCAGGGTCAACAGCTACCAACTCGTGGCTCATCTTGTTTCATCTGTAACTCATTTACTCCCCACTCTGAGATGGGATATGAGAAATAAGTAAATATTTCTACATGTATGTCTTAATGCTAATGACTCAGAAAGAAAACCCACCAGACACTCTGCAGTACCATTATCACACCTAAATAAATCAACAACTGTCCGCTCAAAATATTCTCAACTATCCTGTTAGTATTTACATTTAGGAGGGCTGGCTTTTGTAGGAGCGATGTAAATAAACTTCTCATATTAAAAATACACAGTGGGGAATAAAAATCATCATGTATGTCTGGTTCTGTGGGAAAAGTTGGATCTGTTTGCTGCTTATCACATTTGTGTCCCTGTTGGATGGTCAGACATATGTGTATAGTGATCATTAAATCCTCTGGTGTCCTACTGTTCTCAGTTTACAAGATTTACTGAACTATCACCACGAAATGTGAGGATTTATTGGGAAATAGGCAAGTAAAGTATGAACTTGGACAGAAATATATGTTAATGGAGTGCTTGTAAATGTTAGGAATTATTATAGATGCCAAGAGTTACCACAAGTACCTAATTTGTTTTTGTGCCTTGTGTTTAGAAATGAAATCAAATGACACCACGTATCATCAAGGCTGCTGCTAGTATGATGTGATAAGAAACCAGAAATCTTGGCTCGCACAGCTAAGTTTTTAGCTTATGCTGGTTCAGAATAGTAGCTGGCAAACTGTAGAGTCGTGTACTTAGAATGTTAGTGGATTCATTATTTGACTCCATGATTTTGTCCTGAGTACCTGATTTCAGCTTCCCTTTTAAAGGAGAGGCTCCTAGGTCGTGATGAAGTGGCTGATAAAAACTATTTCGATTCAACTATGGTTTTACAAATACTGGAGTAAAGGCAAATGAGAGAACCTGCATTTTTATGTTGATTGTTTTTCACTCTTGTCTGGTTTTTATTTAAGATGATGAAAGCTGTAGAAGTAGTTTGAGAAGTCCCACACTTTATAGGCAGTGAAACTGGCTGAGGTAGTTTCATATTCTGCAGGGACACTTGTCTCAAGTAATTATGCCCTGAAGTTCAAGTATATGATTGTGAAGAGTCTTATGATAAAAGATAAGAGGGTAGGTGAGGAGGCTAAAGTTGAACGCGGTGTTCTTTTTATTATGCATTTGAGAAGCAGAATTACCATTTGGATACGGTATTGTTTATTTGAATATTCTTTGAATATTCAAATATTGAGGGTGAATATCCCCAGATATTGTGCCTCATTTTTTTTTTAAAATGGCTTTCAGCCAACAAAGTATAAATGGAAATGTTGGGGTTCTAGTACTGTATGTACCCTGATGTGCCAGATAATACTGCCTTTCAGTTCTTACTTGGGTTTCTTTCTGTGTAGTCTTGATTAGGAAGCCACATGAACACCATCGCTGAAAATTTCACTTTGTAAATCCATCATTTCCCCTCTGTGTTATGCACTGGGTTTTAAGGGCAGCCTCCTTCTATAAAACTGACCAAGGGAAGCAAAGATGAAGTTGGTAGGATTAGCAGACAGGAAGCCAGTTGGAGTTTTGCAGACTAGCGAAAATGAAGGCACACTTATCTTTGGTGGTTAGAGGATCAGACCAAGACTTTCATGTGGTCTTCATTTCCTAGTTGTTTCAGGGTTTACCTACACATTGGTAGCATAAATAGACTGTACAGAATTCGGTGTACTTACAACATAACATAATTTACTATCGTTGAATCTCACTTATTTCAGTTGTTTAGAAAACATTAGTCATGTTCCTTCCATCAGCAAATATTTATGGAGTGCCTAGAAAGAGAGGAAAAAAAAAACCACCCCTAAAATATATGTAGTATCTTGAAGGAGTATGTTGATAAATTAAGTCCAGTACTTCTAAAATAATTTTGAGACAGGCCCTCGAATATCTAATACCAACTAAGTGCAGTGAGCCTTCAGAGAAAGGGTAGTGAGATAGACTGAAGTGTTTGAGAAGGCTTTTTTTGAAGACTGGGCCTAGAGGTTGAAGAGATTTGGATAAATAAGGAGTGAGGGTTGGGGAGTGCATTTAAAGGACAGGGAATAGTGTGGAAGCACAGAAACAAGAGGATTGAGAAGATGCTATTTGATTAGGGCTTGGTGAGCATGGAAGCGCTGGTAGAAATGAGTTACAGAATTATGTAAGTGGACCCCTGTGCAGACCCATGTTCCTGGGTTGGCCTTCCTAACTATTGAGAGACTTTGGGAAATTACTCTCTAAAAGCATAATTTTCTTCATCCCTTAGTTGAGAGGTTTAGACTGCTTTTACAGCAAAGATCCCCAAGGTGGAAGGGAACCTAGCTCTGCTGGATGCTCATAAATCGTGTTCCAGATTAAGGGGAAAAAAAAATGTGATCAAACCTCAAGTAATTTTGGAATTGGATGGGCAAGACAAAATTAAACAGGTGACTTGTTCTGCCAGAATTAAAAATCTTTTTTACTATGCAAATGTGAATTTTGAGTATCAGAGAAGTAAGGCAGTGCTTTGTGCCTTATCTCCTAAACTTTGACCAAAGGGCACTTTTATTCTTGGCATTGTAATCCACAATCTGATATGGTGAATGCTGGAAAAGATCTCTTAGGTCCCCTCCACATCTCAGGACTTGGTGGTCTCTGAGTACAGGGTGAGGGGGCTGGTGATAGACGACCTTGAAAATCAGGCACAGAAGTTTGGAGTTGGAATGGAGGCTACTGCTTAAGTGAAACTGCTAAGGGGAAGGGGAGACGTATATAATGATGATCAGTCCACTTCTCTTGCTCCCTTGTCCTACCTGGTGTCATTCTTTCATTGATGTTAGCAACCCCTCTATGAGGAGAGTGTTGGTAAGTGATTCTCATTAATAGTCCTTTCAGTTTGATAGCAGCCCTGATGCCAGCGGTTCTGATGCCACCAAGCTGTCTTCCAGCCAGTGTGTTTTATTGTCTCTTAGTCCTTTCTGATTTCCTGTACTGCTGCTTTTAGCAAGCTGGGAAAGAAGGTTGGATGGCAAAGGAGGTTGACAGTGATGTTAAAATAAAGGTTTCAAATTATTTGCCTTTTGCTCGCTTATGCATGAACTGGTAGTTCAAGAAAGGTCAGAACCCTTCTGTTAAACAGCCAGGGAAAGCTGTAGAGCTGTTTTGGGTGGATTTTTCACTTTCTGTCTTTGGAAGTTTGGTTTGGGACTACAGAGTAAATGGGTCAGTTGCAGCATTTCACTTCTAAAGTATGCATAGCTTTAGGATCTAAGGAGTTTCTAAGGGGTGAGAAAGTTTTCATAAAAGGAAGAGTGGGAAGAATGTGCCTGGTTACGGATTTAAGTATTTTACTGTATGTACCGAGTTTGAGTATTTTACTGTACAAGGCAGAGCACCAGTTCAGGTGTATTTATGTGAGATGAGGTTGAAGATTGTGATATGATGGTTCCGTGTGGCTTGTGTTACTTGTTGAGATTTGGAAGTAGGATAGGATATAAATGATTTACTTAAAAAATAAATCACAAAGTTAGTGATTAGCCTTTGATCCACTGACAGTATTCTCTTGAAAAGGGGTTAAAAAAAAAACTGAGCATTCACCATGATTCAAGGAGGATTGAGGATGATGAAGAGATTCTGTACACGTCTATACAACAGTATTATATATAGTAAAAAAAAAAAAAATAAAAATAAATGGTGATTATTAGCTTGAGAGAGCTTTAGGATTAGATATGTGCCCAAACATAAAATAATAGTTGAGGCCAGCTGTTAAGGAATCGTTAGGTCCCCATGACTACAAGATTTGGAAGATTTTGGACAGAGGATCTAGTAGCACTTCTTGATGAGAGGGGTATGTGCATGTGTGTCCTTATGCAGAGGGTGGTGGATGATGGGTTTACATTTTATTTTACCCCTATGCTCTGATTAGTTAAATATACTAAATGTAGCCTATGTTAAGGTGCCCCATGCTATTTTTTTCCTCCTCAAGAAACAACACTTTTTTTTTTTTTTCAGGGTTAGGATTAAACCTGATATTCTGTAGATCTAGGAAAAAGAACTTGGTAATGGGTTAGCAACTGTTCATTTGAGAAAGTTCTAGAAAAAAAAATGAAGTAGATTTTGAAATTAAGATTTGAAAACTCTCAAATAATTGAAGTTTGGAAGAGCAAGATGGAAATTAATTTGGTGAAACCCAAGACCGGAGAGGATCACAAACAATTTAGGACATTATTAGCTGTGTCAGAACTGTTTTTATTATATAATTTGTACCTGTTTCATAAGTAGATGCATGCAGATTCCCCCCCCTCCCCCCAAGAGGGGCATAGAATTATAAGGCTGGTGAGAACCTGAATTTATCTTTGTTCTTCCAGGTCTGAACTGTGTTCTTTCATTTTTTTCTAACAAGCCTGCAGGGCAGGGAGTATGCTGTCAGTAAGTTATCATTATAAGGTCACAAAGAATAGGTTCTCTTTATGCTGTTAGTAACCCAGGAGGGGGGGAGAGTGGGTTTTTACATAGTCTGGATTTCTTTGCTTGCTTAGGAGGAGACTAGGCAAGTGTAGGCTTCTGTGGCTTAGTCGTCTTTAGGTCTCCGGTTCCATCCTTTGCAAAGTGACCTGTAGCCTATAATTAAATTTTATAAATTGGAAAGCATATTTCTTGCTGCTTTCTTTGCAGGTGTTTTATTTTACAGATTAGTGTATACAACAGTTTCATCGTGGGTTCCAGTTAGATTCTGTACCTACCCAGTCCGTCCTTCCGTCCTTCCGTCCTTCCTTCCTTCCTTCCTTCCTTCCCAACTTCCTTCTTTTTCTTTTACTGAGGTAGAACTATCGATTATAAATGCAATTGCTAAAAGCTAATGGATTTAGGAAGTTGTAGATGAAAGGTGGAAACTTTAAAATTGCACACTTTTATTATTTGAGTTTCACCTGTCTGAAGGACTCTGATGTGAGGGTAAATTGCTTGCCACAGTTGTCTAGGCTGTTACAGCTCATCATTCTGATTTCTCATTCATATCTGAACTCCAATTAGAGTTTGCCTGAGCAAACACAGATTACCAACTAATACATACAAATATATTTTTAAAGACTTGCCTGTCATTTTGGCTTGCTACTGTACCTCATGGTGTCCTATCTCTTTGGTACCTTTTTTAAGAGCCTTGGAAAATCCACGTGCAGTAAAATGGAGTCACGAGAAGAAAAGGGACAAGCCCACAGTTTGTAAGTAATGAAAAATGTCTAATGCAGGTTTGGATTCAGTTTTGGCAGAAAGCCTTAAAATTGCAGGCACTTTGTGATTGGTATTAACTGAGGCATTTTGAAATGACCTGGGCTAGATACTGAAGCACAGCCTGTGAAGACAGATTGTGACTCTTGGTTATATGGGTGAAATCTGATACTTTCCTTTGGCAGAGATATCTGAATCTGGGATAGGGTTTAAGTCAATGCCAGGGTCAAGTTGTGATGATACCTAGGGGATGTCATTTTCCTTGTCTCCTCACACCTATCTGCCACGGTGGCACACAAACCTCCCGACCTCATTTTAGGTTTCTGCAGAGTTTCTTTCTTTCTTTTTTTTTCCTGCAAAGTTTCTGATGGCAGTGATATTTTAGAGCTTGAAAAGAGAATTTAAGAGAGTCCATTATTGCAGTTACCACTCGGTAGTTACACTGAAGCAGACATTTTCTGGTTGTTAGGGTCCCTGTTTAATTATGCTTGCTGGATAAAGGTTGCTGGTTGTTCAGTGAATATTTTTCTTTAGTAAAAAACTGAGTAAGAAAACACATGACTGGAGATGTAAATGAAACAGGGGTCGAAGATTAGATTATCACTTGTTTTCTAAGCCACATGCTAGACATTCCAGTGTTCTACCTATTTTCTCTGTGCATGTTCAGCTGATGAAAATAACGAAGGTCCTGGATTATGCTGTTGTAAAAAAAACGATTTTGTATCATTCAAGTGAAATTACACTTTCATTGGGGCAAAAGGGGAAAGAGGTGTTTACAAAGTTGGCTCCTTGCTCATTGCTTATAGGGATCAGTTTGATTCCTTGTCAAAATTACATTTTGAGATTAAAGTGCGCTGCTACCTCTTTAGGAGGTATTATCCTAAAGTTAGGACCTCAGCATTTTTTTAGAGCAGTCTTTTAATCCATTTCACTCTGGCCACTGTTGGCTGATGTGCTTCCCAAGCTTGGGAGTGGCATTAGAGGCACAGATGTTGTCTCTAGTCCTGTAGTTCTACCTCTCATTTTGCAAATGAAAACACAGCCCAGAGGGGTTAATTGGCCTGCTCAAGATCACACTGGGAGTTAACACTCTCACTGTCACCCACTGAAACTAGGAGACTGCTTCAGCTTCATTGTTGGGTTCCCAAGGACTGGGCATCTAAGGAGGAGGGTTGTTTTGTTTTGTTTTGTTTTTAAAAAAACAAAAATATAATGCAAATGGGGATGAATGCCTATGATTGTAAAGCTTCCTATTTTTTCTGATTCAAATAATCAGAAAATCAGGTTCTCAGTATCAAGAACCTTTTTAAAAGCATTCTGCTTTTCCCCAGTGTATCACTCTGTAATTCGTTGGCCTTTCTCTGTGGGTGCATTGGTCTTTTTTAAATCCCCTCCCCCTCTACTCCCCACAATGAGGACGTAGATGAAAAAGTAAATATTAGGATAATGATATGAAGGTTTCTCATTCTTGAATGTCCAGTGGAAGGATGCAGCAATTATATGGGCAAAAGATGCCTTAATATGGGCTACTTAAAATTTTCATGTGTTTTATTTGGATATAGTATTTTCTTCAGCCTGGTAACCCAGAGAAACTCAGAGCCACTTAATGGCATTGGTAGCAGAATATTTGAAGTGAATTTAGGAGAATAGTTAAATTCTCAACCAAACTTTTCTTCTGAAGAAGAAAGACTCAAAATATTAAATCCATATGACATGTTGGCTAAGGCATCTTGCCTGTTTATTGCTGAACCAGAAAATTTATAACAACTGTTTGTCATGTGTATATATTTATAGCTATTCATATAATGAAAAGAAGTTTTCATGAGATTGTAATAACATATCAAGATGGATGTAATTAAAACAGAAGCAGATTGACACCCTGAATTAAATGCAAACCATAAACCAGGATACCTGAGCATTGTGCCTCACATATTTGCTGAAGGGGGCAGTCAGCCAAATATGCAAATAAAAAGACATTGATGAATTTCCTTGGGTGTGTGTGTGGTTGCAGAGAACCCAACTATTTTATTAATCTTTTATCAAGCATTGTTTAGGTTTGCAGCAGCAATGGAATGTATTAATTTGGCAGACCAAATAGCTTAGGACCAGAAAGTAGGAAATAATAAGGACACATGATTGATATACTGCTATAAATAACACATGCGACTGACAAAGGGGCTGAGTAATCTTTAGATCTGTGCTTGATGTCATTAATGGAGTTGTTAAACCAGGATGTTTGGGTTGAACTTCAATCAGGGAGGCTACCTCCCATTTAAAATGCAGACCTATCTCTAGTTGTACTCAGAACTGATATGTTGACAAAATTGGTGTAAGTCGAATTTTTATAAATTGGATCAAATGCACCAAGGGAATCTTACTGTGAAAAATATGAGGTGTTTTTATTTTTTATTTTATTTTTTAAAACATTAAGCTTAGTATTCTCTGCAGGGAAGCTGGGATTTGGGTAGAGTGGGTCTCTTTAGATGGGCATTGCTTTCCTTGAGACATTTTTCTGCATGTGTTCCCTGTGTTCCTGGAAGAAAGTGATTGTGAGACTTGCATTTTCTGTTCAGGTTTCATACCTCACTTGGTGCTTCCAGGAATAATTGGTGGTGATTTGAATAAGCCCGCATCATTCAGATTTCAGAGGGTGGTTTTCAAGTGTGTACTAAGGGTTTGTGGCTATGATTATGGAATATGATTTTCATATCTGTTCCATGGAGGAGTCCAGGCATGTCATAATCACTTTAGAATCATAATTTTAGGGCAGCCCTGGTGGCTTAGCGCCGCCTTCAGCCCAGGGCATGATCCTGGAGACCCGGGATCGAGTCCCACGTCGGGCCCCCTTCATGGAGCCTGCTTCTCTCTCTGCCTGTCTGTCTCTCTCTGTGTCTCTAATAAATAAATAAAAAATCTTTAAAATAAATCATAATTTTATAGAAACATCTTACCTATAATTTTTCGATATGTCAGTTTAGTTTTAAAATTGTAAAGATGCCAAATGCAGGGCTGTATTGTTATTAGGGAAGTTGGTGACATCTGTTATAATCTTGTTAACCAGGGGAGGAAAATGCTTTAATCAAAACATCTAATTATGCCCTCTCAGCTGATAAAAGATCTTTTGCTAAATTTTTGGAATTGGCCTTAATGGAAGAAGCTGGCCTCCACAGGAACTGTGAAGTAAATTTACTCTTTTTATTTTGAAAAACTCTTATCCTTCACCATGGTGACATAGGATGTTTTCATTTTGTCAAATTGCTTTTATACTGTGTGTTGAAAATAGATATTTTCAGTAGTTGTTTAAGCCAGCATGAAGTTTTTGTTTTTGTCCTCCTTCTCACCCCTATAGTGTGTGAGGCCCCAGAGGGAGTTTATATGTCCAGACGTGAACTAGGAGGAAATGTGGTAGCTGAGAGCCACCCTGGGGGGCGGGGGGCAGTGAGCAAATGATAATTACAGGTGAGAGGCAGGGGGATAATTCAGCCTCTGTTCTGGGAGGTGTGATTTCACACCTGAATGTGGAAACCTGCTATGTTAGACAGTTGTGTTGTTTTAAAATTAGCTTTATTAGTCTAATATAGAACTGGACCAGATTGTTTGAGGTCACTTTTAGTTGAGGGAATATAACTGTTTTTAAATATTGATTCCAGAAGTATTTCCTGCATTTAAGAGTAGTTACATACAGTATTTGAAAATATCAGAAATTGTTGAACTCAGCCTATCTACATTGCTTCTAGCTCCCTTGATCACTTCTTAAAAATTGTTAAATATTTTGACAATGCAGCTTACCACTTCAAATCAGTCATACTTCAAAACCTGTTCAATAAAGCCATCCTTTTATCTATATTTCAGCCTACAATTAACTTTATCTGCAGCTATTTTGTTTGCAGAATCACAGATGATGATGATGATGATGATGATGACATTTATTGTTAATCTTAATGCTGGGATATGGATTGGGTCAGAGAAATGCATTATGTCGTAGTTTTGAGAGTGTTTCATTATTTTGAAATGATTTTCCCATGGATTGAGATCTTGGGGCCAGCCTAAAGAAGTTTTTGAAGCATTGACCATGACACAATGTACTCTGTGTTTTATTTGGGATCTGGGGGGAAGTTCAAGTGCTATTAATTTTTTCTTGGTCTGTGATATGCTCTATAATGGCTTATTGTGTGTCACTTGGGAGTATGACAAGAAGCTTGGAAAAAAGAGCCAGAGTTTTTTTCCTCTATATTTCTAATATATTGTTTTATTTTCTTCTATTTTCTACCTTGAGCCTCTGTACTTTCCCTACATATATCATCCTTGGGATATTTGAGGCTCTTAGGATTTCTGTTTCCTTTACTCAGTAATCCATGCGTACATTGTAGGTATTCAGTGCTTATTTAGAGTTAACCTATTTCCACAAAAGTTCCATGAAAAGATCAAAAGGGAGCCACTATTTACTGAGTATTTACCCTGGGCCAGGAATTGTGCTCAGAATTTTGCATCCATTATGTCAGTGGAGCTACTTCATGATAAAAAGGGAAAGATATCCCTATTTTACAGTTGAAGAAACTGAAGCTCTGAGAGGTTAAGTCAACCTGCCCCAAGTCAGTACAAGAGAGGCAGGGAATGCAGTGGTTTATACCTGACCTGAAAGCTTGTGCTCTTTAACCCTTTCTACCCTTCATTTTGTGAGAGAGTCCCAAATGAGTCTCTGGTAGACCACATTTCTTCCTTGCTCCTGAAAATTGTCTTGGTTACAAAGGATTTTCCAGATATAATAATAGGATTTAGAGAGGAGAAAGTACTTCACCATTTTTTTGGAAAATCTTTTTAAGTGCTGGAGCTCACAGTAGGTGGCTGCTACTCATATAATACATTTGCAAGCATATTTGTTGTCGGGGTTTTTTTTTTTTTTTTTTTTTTCCTCCTGTCTGTCTCTCTCTTTCTCCCCCTCCCCCTCCCTTTCACTGTTTATCCTTGTATTAAAAATCTGACCTTTTCCCAGGTCACAGTGCTCAGGTAGATTTTAAGACTTTGTCAAAGGCCAGGGTCATAATGTTGAGGATTACCGTGTGCCAGTCCTTATACTAAATCCTTTCATATACTTAACTCACTAATTTCATACAACAGCCCCCTGAAACAGAAGGGTGAAATTAGAGAAGGGACTGGTAACCCTCGCAACAGGTTACTGTAGGCATAAGCTTACTTTCTGCTAGATTCCTAAATATTTTGTCTTGTCTGCTTTTAAGCTCTTCTAGGAACTAACTTCCCTTGGCCATGAAACAGACCTTATTGCTAGGTTTTTGTTTTTTAACTAATATAGGTACTCTCTTCTTCCTGATGGAAAAACCCTACTAAATAGTTCTTTGCATTTCTTGATAACTGTATCTTGATACCTGGTAACAAACGGTGCATTATTTCCTCTGTCATTGTTTCCTGTCATTATTCTAAGCACATTTGCAAATTGTTCTCCATTCCCCATTCTACCCTGTAGAGGTTTGTTTATACTACAAAGAGTATGCTAATGAATGTAACTGTTAGATTTGCTTCTTATGGAAATCCCAACTGTGATTAGAGTACTGTACATTCTTGTGAAGCCCCCTCCTCTCCTCTGGGCGGAGATGGTCATTACAAGTTCATGCTCTAGGACTTTAGGATTCAGACCTGGCTGATGATCATCCCTTGAGGAGGAGTAAAACACACACACACACGCACACCATGCATGCACTTGTGTGTGTGTGCGCGCGCACACACACACACACACACACACACACTTCTACTGGGCCTGAAATTTCACAAGATTTCTTGGTGAATATGAAGATTAGTCAAGTTAAACACTTCTCTGAACGATCTCTTTTTGGAATATAGGAGGCAGTTTTTTTCTTGGAACCATCTTGCTCTGAGACATGCAGTATTGGCTCTCTCTCTTCCAACTGCTTCTGTGAGCACAGTTATCCTTTTGCACATCCAAAATGGCAATAGAGTAAGATTTCAGGTTTTAGCCCAGTTTGTGATTGTAGGGGAGACCCAAGTCAAAGCCTGTATTATAGAATTTAACTATAAAAAGCTGGTGTAATGGGAACCATACCTTCAAGCTCAGGGTTTTAAAAGTGATCTCTTATGCCTGAATTTTATATGTTTGTAAAATATGAGTTCTGTATTACCTCTAGGGCCTGTCTCAGATTATGAACACTTATGGAGGAATTATGTATTTTTAACTTTTCCTCGTGTTGTTCCTTGCCCTTCTGGTGGTTTGTAATACATCCGTGTACGGGATACCCTTTTTGAGTAAAGGATAGAGATGGGTGTCGGTTTTGCCCCAGGACAGTGGGTGCCCTCTGTTTACTGTTTACAGATGAACATGACTTTAGCTTTTGTGTTAAGAAATTTCTACATCTGCTGCCCATATTTCATCCATAGCCTTATTTCATTTAATATGGTGTACCTGGGATTAAGGACAGAGAAATATGTGTGCTCAGGCTGATTTGGAAATTACACTGTTGAAATACAGCCCATATGGCCATTGTAAAATGGTTAGTACCTCGTATAATTGCCTTCCCAATGATGTGCTTTGTCATTACTTCCATCTTCAAGAAGCACTCCTGTAGTATGCTGACAGCAATGGCGTCATTAGAAAACATACGGACATGCAAAGGCATTACATTGTCTTTAGTTTAAGGATTAGATTACAGTGTTAGAGGATGGGTCACCACACTTCTTGGTTAGTTTGGCGCTGCTAGTCTGGATGCTGTAGATTTGCAAAGGTCCTGTTGACTTGTTTGCTGAGTGTACTTTATTATCTTCCCTGTGATTTTGAGGTGGTCTTTTAGCTGTGCATAAGGCCTCATAACAATATTGTAGCCAGTTGGCTTCTCTGGAGTGTTTCTTCCAACTGTTCATGACTCCTGCAGTTCTTCTCTAGAATGCTCCCTCCATCTCTGTTTTCCTTCTTGTAAGGTCATTAGATGAAAAAAGAGATGAAGTAGTGGAGTCAGGAAGCCACAGGTAGCTTCCATATTGCCCAGATTTATATCCTGCATTGTATAACATCTGTCTCCACGTGAGTCCTGAGGCCACCATCTTTCTTCCTTACCACACCCCCTTCCCAAACTTAGAAGCAGTGAGAGGCAGGTCCCAGAGGCCCAGGGACCACGTGACACAGCATGGAAAGAGACACCCTCCATTTAACCCCTGTCCTGTGGAGTTGGAATTTCCCCCTCTCCCCCCCAGCCATTCTTACATGCCTACTGTTTGGTTGTAGATATTTTAGGGATGCCTCAGTTCTGGGACATGGTATGCTTTGAATTTTCAGGTACTTTATGCAGCTGTCAGTAACTAGTAAGTGAAGTCACAGAATGGAAAGTCATTCATCAAATTTAATGTTTCCCATTGGAATCTAACAGAAATAATGTGGACTGGGAGAGTTTTTGAGCAATGAATGACTTTGGAGATCGTTTGGTCAGAAGTTGTGGGAACCTCAGGGGGATGCTGACTCAGCTGAGGGGAAGCCCAAACCTCATTTAACCAGAGCTCCAGCTTTACCTGTTTTACATGTTAGGGTAAGATTTTCTTTGGGAAGTGAAAGGTTAGTATTGAATCCTTTCATTTATTTTCTTATTCAAGAAATGTTTATCTTTCACTTCTGTGTGCTAGGCAGTCACTGTTGTAGGCACAGGGGATGCTATGGTAAGAGAAACATCTATAATAGAGGTTGTATTCTAGCAGGGTGGGTGGCATACAGTAAATTATAAACACGTAAATATATTTGATGGTGATGGGTCTTTCAAAGCAGGATAAGGATGTGATAGTGAGAATCCTAGGTGCATGCAGATGTGTGATTTTACAGAGGGTAATTTAGGTGGGGCCTCTCGAAGTGGTGATATTTGAACAGAAATCTGAAGGAAGTGAGGGAGCAAAAAATGTGGATAGTCTAGGGCAGAGGATTCAAGGAGAGGGAAGCTCAAGTGTGAAGGCTTTCAGGGAGGAGTGGCATGGTGTGTGGGGAACTGTAGGAGGCCATGGTGGCCACAGTCCAGCAAGTGAGGAGGAGGGGTCAGAGATGAGGGAGCGGCCTGTAGGAACTTTTAAACCAGTGTGATTGAAGAAGTTTAAAAACAGCTGAAAACAATTGTCCAAAGCCCTCATTTCCCAACTGAAAAAAAGTCTGAACTTTCCCACGATCACCCAGCTGGTGTTAAAACAAGCCCAGATCTAGAACTCAGATATTGTATTCTTTTATGGGAGCTTCCCATTGTACCTTACTGCCACCGTTACAGGACTTAAGAGTCAGGTCATCTGTCTTGGAGGCCAGAAGACTTGTCTCCTCTCCTGTTTATCAATATCCTTTTTCTGAACATGAGAGACTCCTAACTCTGGGAAACGAACAAGGGGTGGTAGAAAGGGAGGTGGGCGGGGGTGGGGGGAGGTGACTGGGTGACGCGCACTGAGGGGGGCACTTGATGGGATGAGCACTGGGTGTTATTCTATATGTTGGCAAATTGAACGCCAATAAAAAATAAATTAAAAAAAATCCTTCTTCTGAAAGACATGGTTCAAGAATATATAGAATGCCAGTGTCCAGTTTTCATCAGTTGGGAAAAAGTTTTAATTTTCAGTGTCAGAATCCACCATTATTTGGGTCATTGTTTTAATAACAACAGTGATAATAATGGCTAATATTTAGCAAGGGCTCAGTGTACGTGATGTTCATTGAACCTGGAACATTATTGCATTTAACCTTCACAGTGACCCTGTAGGTAACATATTCCTCATTTTAGAGATGAGAGAGCTCTGGTTCAAAGAAGTTAAGTAACTTTCTTACTTAACTTGTGTGGCTAGACTACTGATTCTAGTGTCTTACTGCCTCCCTGGGCTGGTCTGGTCTTTGATGAACTTCCCCTGCAATATGCTTTCCCCACCCCAACCCCAAGAGCTGAGCCCTAGGAGTATTGTCACAACCTAGTTCCACATCTGCAAATGTTTGATTATATAGAGGATTTCACAGCCAGTCGGCTCAGTCCTGGCAACTCTCCTTCTTTTAGGTAGATTACTGGTTAAGCAGATACCTTCAGTTTTTCTGAGCTGAATTTGACTGGAGTATTTTTCAAGACCTGTGCTGTGAAGTGTGTTAACAGAATTTAGGCCAGTGTTTCCAAGTCAGCCGACCCAATTGAATTGGTCTTGATTTTGTTCTCTGCTGGTGAAGTAAAAGCCCAGACATCACTAGTGACTATACTCCTTAGGAATGTAAAAATCTTTTTAGTATTTGTACTTTTGAGGACCAATATATGGTGACTTTGCTTTAAAATCTAATTGTATGAAAATATATATATATATATATGTTTATATAAAATATAACATAACCAATGCCCATGGACCCACCATTAACTTTAACAAACCTAGGCTTTTTACTGTACTTTTATTAAAATTGTGGGTTATTTTTAGTGTGTACTGTCTGAAGGGGAAGCGAGTCAACTGTAAGGTTTAGAGCAGAGGGTTCTTACACTTAGTTGCACGTTAGAATTCCCTGGGGAGCTTAAAAAAGTCCCCATACCCATGGGAGAGTGGAGGGACCCCCCCTGCCCCATCATCAGGACTTTAGAAAGCTCCCCCCGAGATTCTGTTGGGCAGTCAGGGTGAGATCCTCTGTCTGGAGGAAGAGGGCCAGTTTTCTTCACTGGTTTTTCTAAGATGCTTGGTACGAAGCCCTGTGATTAGTGAACTGTACTTCAAGTCTTTTTAATTTTCTCTCACGAACTTTTTAATGTGCTCTGCTTTTCAAGACTCTGAGGGGTGACGTCCTGAGGTGCTCTTCCTCTGATGCTGTCTTCCTCATACCCTAATGGAGATAAACTGGGGATACATTTGCGTTATTTGCTAGAAAGCATTTAGAGACTAGGAATGAGGGATTAGAGAGGGACCTGAGAAGTCCAAAAATGTTGGGAGCTATGGTAGCAAGTGGGATGAGGTGGAAGTTATTGTAAAACTGCCTTAGAAGTCATTGGAGACACAGGGTTTCATTTAGAAAACTTGGAGTCACACATATCTTTACAGGAAGGCTCTGAGACATCCAATGGTAGCTGAGAACTTTTTGGCCTGAGTTACAGCTTTATCAGTGATGTGGGTTAAGATATAAGAAGTAAGGTATCATCTGCCAATAGAGTGGCTAGCTCTCTGTGGACACATCTGAGACTGTGACATTTTTCCGAAGTATTGCCAGCTCTTGATTATTTGGGGCCTGATTATCTCCTGTGGACCTTAGCTTTCTGAGACACCTGCACCCCATCCAGTGTACCCACATCCCTTCTGCCCACTCATTCATTTGATAAATAGTTATTAAGTTTCTCTTTCTTCCAGGCGCTGTTTTAGCCATTGGGGTTTGTAAACAGAGCCCCTGGCATCAAGGAATGACGTTCTTGGGAAGAGGGGTGTTACATTCTGCTGTCACATTGTCCTTTAGGGTGCCTAACAGAGAAAATGGTGTAGTGGTGGAACTGTAATCCTGCCTTAGTAGAGCTCTAGGAAACCATTTGGCAGATAGGAAGTGTTTTTGCCTAATTTTGCTTAAATTAAGTTTTTTGGTTCTTAAAATTATTTTGGTTACAAACACTTTCACAAGTGCATTTCTTCGAGAGGCTAAATGCTGGGACATTATAGTTGGGGGGACTTTTGGAATCAGTTGAATTTTATTAGTTACCAGCTGAAATGAGGAGAATTAAAAAGATGTATAGCATAAGGGTTAAGCTTAGGGAAGATACTGAGGAAATGATACTCAGTTCTCTTTCTGCTTTAAGTGGAATCCCCTAATTCATCTGTTTGCTCATAAATTTGAAGGAAAGGAAGGTAGAGAGGGAAAGTTTATTTCTAGGGTTCTGTCCTGGGCCAGGATATCAGGTTGCTTTCACTGGGAGGACTTAATCAGAAGTGAAACTTAAATCTGTCACCATCTTCCACAGCAGTCAGGGAATTGGGCACTAATGAATACCATTGGATCCTTGATAGAGGGAATGCGTTAGAGATGGTTTTTTGGAGTCAGTCAATAAAATGGATCTTGAGAAGAAAGGTACATAAAGTTTGAGGGAGAAAATACCGAAAAAGAAATCTTACAGCTTTTGGGTTAAGTAGAGGAAGGAAACAATGGTATATGGGATTTTCTTGCTGCATCCTGTCTTTACCAGATGTAGTTGTTGACTAAAGAAGGAAAAATAAATCTCATCATATAAAGGACTCTTTATACCTGTAAGCTGTTTGAAAAGAATCTTCTAAAATAATAAGAAAGCAAATATAGGTTTTTTTTTTTTTTCTAATCAGTTTTTGGAGTGCTAAAGTAGACTTTGCAGTGTATGAAAGGGTGGTTAGGAAATGAGATTTTTTTTTTTTGTTGTGGCTCAAAGGATAATAGTACTCTTTTTCCAGTTTTGGCTTTCCTGGGGGCGGGTGTGTGTGTGTGTGTGTGTGTGTGTAGAAATCTGTGAGTCCTCCAGGACTGTGGCCAGGTGAAGAGAGTTCAGTACTTTTGTGTACCTACCCACAGGAACTTATTTTGGGAATAAGGGCAGGGACTTTCTGAGAGTTTACGGAAGTGAAGATTGCACTAAAACTCTTGTAGACTAGAAGATCTTTTTATTTCTCCTTTGATTAGGAAGGATATGAAAGCACTTAATTATATGTCAACTTTATCTCCACCATCAACTCAGTATTGGTATATTCAATAATACTAATGAGAACTAGCATTTATCGAGTGCCTGCTATGTGCCAGGTATTGTGGCAGTTGCTTAAATCATTTTGTGTAATCCTCACACAGAAGTCATCCTATGTGGTAGGTAAGAGCCCTGTTTTGGAGGAGAGGAAGCAGCTGCAGAGTTTACACCCAAAGTCATGCAGTGTGTGAGTGGTGGACCCCATACATTATGGCTTCAGAGTCTGACTTGAACCACTGTTCAAGTGGACGGGACTAAATAAATGCTTCTGAAGTGTTTTATTCTGATGCTTTTTTTTTTTAATGGGGCTTTTTGACTTGTTTTTAATCCCTTCCCCTTCTACGCAAGTTTTTAGAGGAATTAGTACTTTCCCGTAGGCTGTCACCTTATTACAGATGAGAAAATGGAGATCTAGAAAATTATGTTATGTAACTGCTCTGTACGACCTAGTGAGTTGGTGGTGGGACTGGGATATGCAACCCAAGTTGTCTTAATATATAGGTCACTGGTTTTCCCACTGCGCTATATTGGTTCCATTAAAAAAATTTTTTTGAACTGAACTAAAAATTCATAAACTTAATTTGTGTCACTCCTGTGGATGAGCTAAATTAAAATAGCTAGGTACTGTGTGATGTTGCCCTAGGGAGGAGGGTGGTAGGCATTTTAGAAACTAACATTTGCCTGTGTGGTTATTTGACCTAATCCTGAGGACGTCTCTCTAATCTTTGGTTCTCATACTTAAAAAAGTGGAGTGAAAGTATTTAGAGGAAATAAATACAAGAGCCGTTCTCAGACTTGAGTTTTGCTTGATCTGAGGATTCCTGGAAGGGCAAGTGTTTGCTTTTTCTTTTTTTAGATTTAAATTTAGTTGTATCCCACCGGAGGGTAAAGTTAAAAAAGACCTAAATGCACGCCTTCTTTAGTTACATTTCCTTGTCTGGCAAATAAGATTTTAAAAGGAGGATGGAAAGAACCACCTTGACTCTTGGTGTTTGGGTTTTTGTTTTTGTTTGTTTTTTCTTTGGGTACTGTGATTCCTTTTGTTGTAACCTCTTTCCTAGGCTAATTCTTTGTTTAAAAACAAGTGCTCTGGTATTCTAAAACAAATTATCCAGCAGGCTCCCTGATTGTGCTCTCCGATAAAAGACCCCAGGGTAGTGCTCTTTCTATCTTTGAATTGCTGTTGTCTGTGCATGCCCAAAAGCAAAATTTAGTTTGCTGCCCTGCTCCCAACCCAGATTAATGTGATTATCTAAAACTAGAGAATATGAATTCGAAAGCGGAAATGTGGATTTTGTTTAACCCTTCCGAGGTGCCTGATGGGAATCTGGTCTATAGTGGGTAGCAGAGTTTTGTCTAGGGTTAGAAACTTTGGGCTCTAGCTGTCTTTGAGTTTTTAGATACATGACTTTGGTCTTGTCCTAAACTTCTGGAAATCTAAACTCTCAGTGCCACAGTGATGATGATGAGAGTAGGGGTAGGCTCCCTGAAGTGCTGTGGAAAAGCACAGTCTCAAATTTTGCCAATGACTCCAAATCCCAAGTGGCCACAGAGGAGTAATTTGATTTCACAGTTTCTAGTCTTAAATTTTCAGGATGAGGTTTGCAGTAGGAGTAACTTAGTGATCACAATTTAGTATCAGCTTCCTTTTAGGAAAGATGTAATTGTGAGGAGAGTATTCACGAAAGCCTTATTAGCCAGGTGTTTTTTTTTTTTTTTTTTTTTTTTGTATTTGATCTGCGTACCCTTTCCATTACTTAAAGCTTCTGTAAAATTTTTCTAAATATTACACTTTGTCACCCATCTTGGGTATGGAGAATTGAGATGGAGTGGTTTCAGATTGTTGGGAAACACAAGTTCTTCTTGCCTTGTGCAGTGGTTTTGAAACCTGTGGTTGCACATGTTCACCCCCAGGGTAGCTTGTTAAACATACAGATTCCTGGGCCCTATTCCTCATCTACTGAAAGTTAATCCCTGCTGTGTGGCCCTGGCACATATTTTTCACAGGCCCCCTCCCCCAGGAGTTCTTTTACAGCAAGCCCCCTGCACAGACGTTTTGGAATCACTATTTTAGAAAATATTTTTGAGTGTTTTCATGGGGCAGAGGTAATAGTAGTGGTTTAAGATAATTTTTATACTACCAAACCTTTTCTGAAAATAAAACATTCATGCCCATTTAGTTTTAAAACCTTATATATTATGAAGTAGAACATTTCCTGAAATCAGTATAGTGTACAGCTCAGGGAATTATCACAAAATGAACACCCAAGTAACCAGGACCCAAGTAAGAAAATAGAACATTGCCAAAAATATTTGATTTTTATTACATTTCTTCAAATTTACGGTTCCATCACTTTTTTTCAAATCCTCAAAATTAGGCACGTAAGTAAAGATTGATAAAACATTGTCATAAGGTACAAATGAAAAAAGCATTCAGAGTTTCTGTACTAGTTTCTTCTTAATTGTTATCATTTCTGTAAGTTTTGGTAATGTTAAGTTTGTATGGTTTACCTTTGTTTTGATTCGGCCTTTAAATCAGTTCCTGACAGTGACTGCCTATTAACGCTTACAGCATATATCAAGATTAAGCTCTAAGGTCTATCTTTTCTGAAATCTAATTCACTGAAAATATTCTCATGATAGTTTTGAAAAATGTATAAAGACAGATTTCCAGTGCTGGCAGTTACAACTCTAGTAAACAAATGAGTCTTGTCATTACTCCCCGAGTAGCCTGGTAAACATGTCTCAGTAGCCAAATGTACAGGAGGAAAGATGCCTTCTTAGTTAACAAAAATAAAAGAAGTCCCACCTTTTTCTCTTTCTACCCTCGAATAATCTCTTCTCCAGATCCTTGCTTGCCATTCAGAGCATTTCAAACCAGAAGTTCACGGAGGGCTTTCTTTGGAAGGGGATGCTTGTGGTAAAGGGACCTGGAGCAAGTCCTGTGCTTGAGCTGAGTTCATGTGAAGGGATAGCTGTCCTCTGCTGCAGGCTGTAGTGACTAATAATTATGTGCCAGCCGCTGCACATCTGTACTTCCCGGGCAGGCACATGGATTCTATGGATGTAAGAGCTGTCCCCCTCCCCTGCCCTACCTCACACTCCCCCATCCTGGTTATCTCTAATATCAACTGAACAGGTGACAAGATTCCAGTCACACTGCCTGAATGGCTTTCCATCTTTCCAAAAGTACACCAGAGGCTTGTTTTGTTACAGTACATTGATTACATAAATATTCCTGTGTGCACAAAGGAACTGAAATCTGTTATGGCACTCTGCAGTTATCTGTCCATTAGTAGCAAAGAAACTACTGCCCATTTTCTCCCCTTGGCCCTTCTTTTTATCCTCTTCACCAGGTCGATTCTCAGAGGTGCAAGTAACATAAATTATCTGACCTCTGCTTTCAGGTGCATGTGAAGCAAGAGGGGGTAGTGTCATGCACTTTGGTGCTGCATGCCGTTGGGGCAGTGCCCAAGGTGTATGGATAATAGAGCTTGAGTGATTTAGATTAGAAGATTCTTTCTTGCTTTGGGTTGTAGGATCTTTGTCTCTCCCCTTCAACTCTTAGCGCAGGTAGATTCAGGAAGGTCTTTCAGAGGAGCTTGACTCTTTTTACAGGAAATGGTGCTTCTGGTGTTGAAGTAGTTCTGTGTGTGGTGTCAGATGTGGAAGCCACACAGCCTGTATGACACTTGGTCCCATTGTGCTTATTTATGTACAAGTACCCTTCAAATGGCAGTGACCAGAGAGACTCTTGCCATTTGGGCAGATACCCATAGTGGACAGTGGAATGACAGGAATCATAGTCATGGTGGTGCTGGTGGGTTCCCTTTCTGGTTTTGGATGGGGGTGGGTCTCTTTAAAATGAATGCATGCAGATGAAAAACTGAGTTAGTGTTACTTGTAATCCTTTACATCTGAGGTGTGTTCAAGCACCTGAGGAATAAGGAATGATTGGTACCCCAAGTGTGAAGTGACCAGTACTGTTCCTTTTCATAAGAGGCATTATAGAAAGGGTTTGGACAGGGAAAGGCAAGGGTAGGAGGAGAAAGCATGAGGTTGGAACATAGGAAATGAGGCTTTGGAGAAGATGCTATGAACATGATTTCGGTGTGAATGAAGTGTTACTTGAAGAGAAGTGTGACCACAGGGAGGTGTTGAAATGTTAGCAACTCCTAACATCTACTGCTAAGAGGTGACCCCTTTGACAGAAGTGAAACGGGTGCCCTTTGTGTAGCTGTGACATTAAAAAAACTGTGAGGAACCTTGTCGCTGTGTGGCTGGCAGAGACACATACATAGGGAGAACTGTTAGAATAGGTAAAGTGAAATCTCTTAGTGTGTGTCTCTTCCAACTGACTGGGTAATTAGTTGGAAATGACATTAACCTGAGCTTAATTGTAATTTTGCATAGTAACAACATACCAGCTGTTCACTGTATTCTTTCCTGGTGGTGTGATTTAATTATTTTTTGCTATCTTTTAAGCTCTAATTTTATGTTGTGTTTCCCTTTAACCTCTCCTTGCTGCCATGTCCACAGCCCCCACAGTTTAGCAGTAATACCATTTCTCCTGCTTTGGTGCCCACTCTGTACTGAGGGCTTGGATTGCTCTGGGTTTTGAAAACCAGTTGGCTTTTTAAAAGGCCACATTGGAAAGTTACCAAGATGAATGTGGGTGATTGGAAACCTTGTTGTGTTTTTGGGATTCTCCAAAAGGTTTTAGTGTATGAAATAAATAATATGGATAATTCCATACCTATCAAAGGTGCTAAAAATATCAAGTGAACAAACCAAAAGGGAAGTTAATTACTGAACAGTGATTGCTCTGATATAACCAATTATTGGATCATTAAATGTTTATTACCTTTTATATGCTCCTTTCCCCCATAAGGGCAGTTTCTTTTTTAAGTCATTAAAACAGAAATGGGATTTAAAAAATTCTGCTTAAAAAATTTCCACGAGACTGAAGTATTAAAAAGGTCTTGTGTGATCTGACAGCTGAATAGCCTGTTTTTCTTTGGTCTGTTGAATTAGTAATTAATGAAATGTATTGCCTGAGCAGAGAAAATAAGATTAGTTTTGCTTAGGAAGAAAACAAAAGCAAAACATTAACCCCTAAATACAGGTTAATATTAAAGTGCAATATAGAAAGTGTAAAAAGAGTTGAGTTTCCTTGAATGATAAGATGCTCAGTGGTAACTCATTTAATTAATTAATTCATCATTTTCTTGAGCACCAACATTATGTTTACAAGGAATGGGGTTATATAAATACAGGGAGGCAAGGGGCCCCCCTCCTAGAGACTAGGTTTGTTCACAGAGCGGTTAAACCAAATGCTTTATTGTTACCGAAATGTCCAAAGCAGTTGTGTTATTAGGTACAGGCACATTCTGTGGGGCAGGGGTGGTAGTTATGAAGAAAGACTTCACTTTCAGAGGCCCATTGTATCTTGTGGATGAAGAGCAGGGGGAGGGTGTTTGTGAAGAGTGATCTTGCTTTTGGAGACCATGGTATTGTGTGGATTAACAGCAGGTTCTCTGGAGTTCCATCCCTTGTTGGTTCACCTCCCAGCTTTGCAGCTTATTAGGTTTGTGTCCTGTTACCTCTGTGTCTTCATCTGTGAAGTGGAAAAATAGTAATGCAGGGTTGTTGCGAGGATTGAGTTATTAGGTGCTGCGACCATGTACAGCACATTTTGGATGGTGGTGGTGTCAGTGCTGGTGTCATTTTTATGGGATAATGCAACAGAATTCTTAGGGGAAATGGCAATTTAATTGGATGCTGAGGAGCAGAAAGATGTTTTAGACATTTCTTGTATTGTCATGTGTAACCACATACTTAATTTATAATGCCTACAATAATGTGTGCTTATGTTGCACCATTGTCAAAAGATTACAAAGGGCATTTATAACAGTTTATTCTCAGAACAGCCCTCTGAAGCAGGAAGACTGTTTATGCACATTCTTTGGAGGTGTGAAAGGCTGCAGAGAGCAGGGCACTGCCAGTGACCATCCTTTAATTGAGGTGTGTTTGGAGCCTGGGTTTATTGTGGGTAAGTTAGACCAGGAGATAGAGGCAGCTTTTTAATCTTCTAAATTTTATTTTTAATTCTTAATTTAAAAAAATTGTATTTGTGAGCAAGTACACTGAATCACCAAGATCTTTTCTGTTGACTTTAGCATTAGTGAAAATTTATTCTTAAGGTAGCAGCTCACAGGCAGTTGAATGTTGAGTAAGTTTATAATGATGTTAATGAACATTTGTTGAGCACTTACTCTGTTATAGGCACTGTCATAACACTCAAGTTCTTACTCTTACTATCCCCATTTTACAGATAAGGAGCAAGGCACTGAGATACTCAGTGACCTGCCTGAGGTGGCGCTTCACATCTCATGACTGAACTCTTAATAACATTAGCTTTACATTTATATAAACTATTTAATTTTTTAAAAAATATTTTATTTATTTATTCATGAGAGACACACAGAGAGAGGCAGAGACATAGGCAGGAGAAGAAGCAGGCTCCCTAGGGGGAGTCCGATGCAGAACTTGATCCCAGGATCCCGGGATCGTGACCTGTGCCTAAGGCAGACGCTCAGCCACTGAGCCACCTAGGTGCCCCTCAACCATTTCATTTTGTCTTACGTTTTACAACAACCCTTTGAGAAAGGTGGATCATCTCCATTTTGTAGGGAGAGAGGGAAGTAGTATATGAAAAGCTAATGGGGTGTGATGGTGAGCTTCCTTGGGACTGAACACGGGAAAGTGGCTGTTTTATACAAGATGTACTACTACAAACAAGGCACTACTGGGGCTCCAGACCCGTAAAATGAGATGATGACATTCTGCTCCATGGGCTCATACAATGTTAGCTGTTAGAGCAAACTTTGAATCTGTACAGTTCTTTGAGTCTATGTAATGCTTGCATAGTTTGAACTTAGACTTATTATGTCTTGAGCCCACTGCTTTCAAGACATGCCACCTTACCTAACTTTTCTCAGCATGTTTTATTATTTATAACACCGTGTCCTAGTTCTTCCCCTCTTCAGGGTTGTTTGGAAGATAATACTCGTGAACTAAACCACTTAGCTCTAAGCCAAAGGTATGTAAGATTCTCATTACTTGGTTCAAACCAGGGGTCACACAGAAAGCTGGGCCTAGGCTAGAACTCCAGCCTGACTCCCTTGAGCTCCAGTTCCCTACAGCACATGTGCCATGTTACTGGGATGAGGAAGTTCTTACCACAAGGAGATGTCCTGACTTCCCAATAGAAACTATCAGTTCTGATTCTTTCTCTAGACTTACCATGTTGTCAAACTGTATGACATATAGGGGCTCTAATAAGGAGTTGGTTGTTTTCGTGAAGTAATTTCCTAAAATAACTGTGGACAGTAGACTGTGAGCAACAGGAGGGCAGGGACCTGTTGTCTGCAGTTTTCACCTTGTACCGGGGGTGGGGGTGCTAGGATACTGGGATCTAGTGCACAGTCTGGGATCTAGCATCATTATTGTGTGAAGGAAGGGAGGAATGAACAATCTTATTGAGCTGTGGAAAATGGGAATGCGAAAGGGAACAGGATTTTAAAATTTTCAGTTTTGTACGGAAGAGGAAATGGAGGCACCTGATCAAGTTGGTTTAGCCTAGTCTCTTAATCATGAGATTTTACAAATTGGGTACAATTTGTAAAGTGTTGGCATATGTTCCGTTAAAAACATATTTTTATTATTGTAAAGCAGAATTTCATCCAGGTCAAGAATTTTTTTCTAAATTAGAGCATATTCATTCCTTTTTTGTGGTTTGAATCTGTGGTGTCACAACTTGTCAGGAAGGTTTAACAAAGCTGGTCTTCTAACGAGGAGTTCTCACTGGCTGCTGTAAGCTTGTAAACTAGCTACGAGTAAATGTCTGGTCTGGTTGTGAATCACAGTGTGACCTTTCAGGGAAAACAAAACAAACAAACCACCAAACACACTAATCAGATTTTTAAAAAAAGTATTAGGATTGTAAACCCTGGCACTTAACAGCTTGTCAGGCCCGCTTGGAGCATTTTGGGCAGTTTCTTTGTTTTTGTTTGTGCAACACAAGGATTTATATATCCTTCTTTAATAACACATTGGGAAAAAATTAGTTTTCCTTCGCTGAGTTAAGGATGGTTTCCTAATCATCATGAAACTTTATAAAAACAGATTTCTGAATACCACTTACAGAGCTACTAAATCTGAATCTCTCTGAGGGTGAGAGCCAGGAATCTCTTCTGAAGAGCACTCTGAGTGATTCTTTGATGAATCATATTTTGGAAACCACTAAGAGAGCTGTAATACTGTTTTTAAAAATTCATCCATTCTTATTCATTTATCCATGTCTTGAGTAGATGACGATTAGTTACTCACAAGGCAATGATTTTCATAAGACTGGGCATGAAAATCAGAATTAGAACACAATCCTTGCTCTCCCCTCTCTGCCCCTGCATGGGTTCACAGTCTGGCTTAGAAACTTTTTTTTTTAACTTTTGGTGGGGTTTTAAAGGATTTGCAAACTTCCCAAAAGTCATGGGCAGGAGATTTTGTGTACACACGTTTTTCTAGCTTTCATCAGACTCTCGAAGGGGTCAGTGACCCATAAAAGGTTAAGAACCCAGGCCTAGCGCTTGTACAGCTGTTCTGGAAATTGTGGAAGAAGGCACTGTTTCTGTTGCCACCTACAATGTTTTTGACCTTTTGAGAGGCAATAGCAGTTTGAGGATTGCACCTGTTTTCTGCCTCAATTAAAATATTTAAAGACCCACCCCTGGGGTGTGGTCAGAACAAGACCAAGGGGTATGGAAAATAGCAATTTGGTGAACTCCATCAAAAATTTTTTTTTAATTTTTCTATTTATTATTTATGATAGTCACACAGAGAGAGAGAGAGAGAGGCAGAGACACAGGCAGAGGGAGAAGCAGGCTCCATGCACTGGGAGCCCGACGTGGGATTCGATCCCGGATCTCCAGGATCGCGCCCTGGGCCAAAGGCAGGCGCCAAACCGCTGCGCCACCCAGGGATCCCGAACTCCATCAAAATTAATGTTAAAGAGCTTTTCACAGTAGAGCAGCCTTGTGGTCAGTCTCATTGAAGAATTTTTTAGCCAGGATACATAGGCCAAGTCCAGCCCACTCTTCTTACAATACATAATTAGCTGAATTATCGATAACAGCTTTCACCCCATGGATATACCTAAAGACTAACCTATTTATGTTGCATTCTATCACCAGCATGTCCGTTGAATTGCTTAATTCCAAAATAACATTACCAGCCATCCTGCTCACTCATCCTACCTTAGCTTCTAAAATCCCCAAGTAACACTGTTCATCACAGAACAGAATTAGATATTAGAGAAGTCCATCTTGAACTGCTGTAGAAGGTTTACTTACTAAAATACTAGAACCCCTTATGTATTATATTCTTATCCCTAAGGATAACTTTGTAATTCAATTTTAATTAAAGTTCTGCTCTTCTCTTCTTGTGACTTCATATGTTTCTTTGGGGAACAAAAATTCTTTAAATCTTGCAGTTCTGGTAGTGCTACATTTTAGGGTTGGATAGATTTGGACGAAGAGGGCAGTCAGTGGAATTAAATATTAATGGGTAAAATTCTTTGTCCATTTATTTGGATATTGTTCTTTTGGGGCCAGGAGGGAGTTAGAGGCCATTATTGTCACCAAAGTCTTATGACATTTTTGTAGGTAGTTCAGCTAGCTGTCTGTATCACCTGTTTTGAACTTTGGTATATACTGTCTTGCATTATTTGTTATTTTTTGAAAAGTTTTTTTGTATAAGTCAATTTTTAACTTACTGGACAGTAATTATGTGTTCTAGATCTTTATAATCTTGCTGTTATTTACCACACTGAACATAACAGTAAATATTTGATTGATAGGATGTGTTTGATTACCTTTGAGTCCTGGACCCTTGAAATACCAGAAAATGGACTAAATCTGAAATAAGAACTTGATAGATGCTTAGAAAGATAGGAATGTAAAAATGAGTTGGCAAGTCTGTCCCTTAGGCTTATTCTATATTCTGTTATTTTTTCAATGTTCATATAGAGCTGACCCAGTTTATATTCTTTAGTTCTTTCAAACCTTAAGCATTTAGAATTTCCATTACAATTTTATATATACACAATAACTTTCATTTGACAAATATTTAAATGGAGTGAGACTTGAGAATTATTTTTTTTTAAAGATTTTATTTATTTGAGAGCAAGAGAGAGACAGAAAGAGAGAGTGCCAAGTGATGGTGATGGTGGCGTGGTGGGGAGGAGCAGAGGGAGAGGGACAAGCAGGCTCCATGCCAAGCACTGAGCCCAACGCAGGGCTCTGTGTGGGACTCCATGCAGGACTAGATCTCATGATCCTGAGATCTTGACCTGAGCCAAAATCAAGAGTGAGAAGCTTAACTGACTGAGCCACCCATATGTCCCTATTATTTCTTTTAAAAAGAAAGGAGGGGATCCCTGGGTGTCTCAGTGGTTTGGCGCCTGCCTTTGGCCCAGGGTGCGATCCTGAGTCCTGGGATTGAGTCCTGCACTGGGCTCCTGGCATGGAGCCTGCTTCTCCCTCCTCCTGTGTCTCTGCTTCTCTCTCTCTCTCTCTCTCTCTCTCTCGAGTAAATAAATAAATAAATCTTTAAAAAAAAGAAAAAGAAAGGAGATCTCATGACAGACTTGATCCCTACAATAAATACCTGCTAATTAAATAGATAAATGGATGTTACCCTTAGCCTGTCCTAATGAAGTACACTCTCATCAGTTGTATTTGGGTGGAGGGAATTTTGGAGGCTTTTAATGAATGGATGACTGTCATCAGTTATCTTGAAACTTAGGTTTTGTGGATTTGAAGGAGAGGAATCAGAATTGTGAACGAGTTCATCACAAACCCTGCTGTGTGACAAATGGATCTGGGAACATTTTTCATGTAGAAGTGGGTTAGGGGATACCTGGTGGCTACCTTAAAGTATTGGCAAGGTTGATTTCATGAAGAGGGATGTAGATCCAGGTGGTCATTCCTACTCCCATTAGAGGCACAATTAGGTATTCCATATAAAAATAAATTTCTAATACTGCTCTCTCAATGTCTTGAATTGCAGTTGCTGAGGACATTCAAACACACTTATCACTCACCTGGATTATTGTGATGGGGGTCAACGCCAGGAATTAGTGACCTTTGTGGTGTCTCCATCCAAAGAGACTATACTATGATTATATGATTTGCAAGGCAAAATGTTCTGAGTAAATCTACTCATGGTTCAAAGTCTGTATCTGCTCCTTATACATTCTTATTCTTTTTAAAGAACTCAGGCATAGGTACTGTTTACTTAATTTCATGGTCATCATGTGTATTGAATTGGAACGAAACTAAGTTTATATAACCCTCCAGGTATACAGGTCTCTGCTCACAGTCTGAGCTCTTAAACGGTAAGGTCATTCAAAAGCATCATCTTGGCAAATTCTGTATTGACTGTATGCTTGCAAATCAAAATGGGAATTGAGTTTTACTCATTTGGGATATACATGTGTTCATTTCAAGTCACTTAAATGGCATCTTTAAGGAAGATGTTCATGCTTTATTTACCATAGGACTCCCTCATTTCTTTCCTTGAAAAAAACGGCCAGTTTCAAGGCTAAGAAGGTATTTTGTGATGGTTGGGATATGCCTGAGAGTAATAATTTGGTTGTCAGTTACATACCGCAATTGTTGACCTAGCCTGGTGATGCTTTGTTAGAGTAAATGGATAGTTTGTAAGATGAGGTGGCTTTTGTTTTTTTTTTTTGGATGGGGAAGGAAGACGGGGTAGTGTTGTGCACTCTGGGTCAGTCTTACTAGGAATGCTGAAATGAACTCTTCAGCCCAGAAGTACCAGAGGGCACTGTGGATTAATGTTCTGGCCCTAATTCAGCGTCCCATCTTTTCAGATACTTGGCACTGATTCGTTCATCTCTGAAGTTTTAAGGATTAAGAGGAGAGAGAATAGAAATGCATCATTTTCTCTGCCAAAGGAGGTACTTACACTAGGAAAGGAGGAGGGGATGTTAACAAATCAAGCCTTGGCAAGGAAATCTGTCATGAATCAGCAATGTCTTGGAAAGCCTCTGTAGCTGTATTTTTCAAAAACTAAACATTTGCCACTACCAACACTTGTCTCTCGCTTACCTTTAGGATCGGCTTCGGGTCCCTCTGTGAAGGGAATGAATGCTTTTTTGCCCATTTTGACAACATTAGGTAATTAATTTACAACTAGCTCAATTAGACTTCGGCCCATACACTGTGTGCGTGGCCTTTTAAAGAGCCTTTGTTTTGATGCTAATTGAACTGGTTGTAGCAGAGACAGCCAAACAATTTACATTTATCTTTGGCAGGACGCAAGGGCTCTCCCTTGGTATGGACAGCTGCATTTTCTTTTTTCCTTCTACCAAGTTTGGTACTAAAATGTTGTTGCTTATTTTAATTTTCTAATTTAAAAAGCTTTGAAAATGACAAAAGCCACATATTTTATTGTAAAGAAAATAAAGATCATGGGTATCCTTTTTTTTTTTTTTTAAAGATTTTATTTATATATTCATGAGAGAGAGAGAGAGATTGGCAGAAGCAGGCTCCACGCAGGGAGCCCGACGCGGGACTCGATCCTGGGTCTCCAGGATCAGGCTCTGGCCCGAAGGCGGCACTAAACCGCTGAGCCACCCACCCGGGCTGCCCGATCATGGGTATTCTTAATACTAAGAGAAAACCATTCCAGGTTTTTGATATTATAACCAGTATTTGACATATAGACTTATTAATAAATCTTTGTTAAGTTCTTTAATTATTAATTTCAGAGAAATTACTAGATATTCAGTTACTTGGATAGAGGCATGCATGCTTTTAACTTTTTTGGTGTGTACTGCCAAATTGTACTTCTCAGAAGTTGGACCAGTTTTCACATTAACATGCAGTAATAGTGAGCTTTATGTTTATTCTTGATACATAGTGTGCCTTATAGAAAGCCTTGACTCAGAGATGAGTTAAATCCTGATCAGCAATTTTGCTTTTTCTCCTAAAATTTATATCAACCTCGTTAAGTCTTCTTTTTCTAGCATTAGGTGAACAGTACAATAGAGTTTTGCTTATTTTAATAAGGCTGTATTGTCTTGTTTTGAAAAGGCATAGGATAAAAAAGCAAGTGGCTGCTTCATTAAGATGGAAGGGGTTCGCTTTTCCCCAGGGAAGTACTCTGAAACAGCTCTTCTCATATGAATAAGAACCGACCTAAAGAAATAGACTAAAGTCAAAACAGAAAGTGGATGGCTTTGCCCAGTGTATGAAAAGATGTTTGTACCTTCTTGAGGTAGCAGAGGCCTTGGTTAGAGGAGCAAGATTGTAAACTCTGGCATCTCCGTTAGGGGTAGCCTTGGAGAAGCCATCACACACCTCGTCTAAATATTAGAGTATCTGCTGCTTTGTTTTAAAGCTCCCTACTTGTCTAAGCTGCTGGGCTAGAATTCTCAAGAGTTGATGTTGAATCTTATTTGCTGTATTTACAGTGTCTGAATGTTGGACATGCAGTCAGATAAATATCAGGTGCTCATTGTTCACTGGATGAATAAAAGAATAGATATGCAGGAGAAAGATTGACATTTTGCTCAAGAGCAAGTTAACGATCCAAGCAGAAGTTAGAGCTCTCTCATCACTGTCTTTCCCAGATTCTTATGGTACTAGGATTGTGTGTTTTTCCCAGGGGGGTACTTTGTACGATTATATTTAAAATCAGTAGTAAAATTCTCATTTTATGCATAGTGCAGCTTCTCTAACCTCTCCCTTTCTTCTCCAGTAACATCAGCCACAATTTTTTTTTTAAATTCAGCACACTCTTAACTCATATTTCTGTTTCCCTTTCTTTCTTTCATATTTTCACCTCTCCATTTTCATTCTCAGTTGACATTTTAATTTACTCCAAGCCGTATTGCCATCTGGATGTCAAAATGCGTTGAATTGACCTCGTATCTGGAGATCCAAGTGAAGGTCTCACCTGCCCAGGAAATGAGGGATTTACCCAGGAACTGAGGCAGGTAAAGCAAAGTCTTCTCCCAAGGCCAGGTGCTGTTGCTTTACCAACCTGTACTTTGATTCACGGTGGGGTGCAGATGTGCCTTGTTTTCCCATAGAAAGCAGCTCCTGAATACACTTTCAGTTTCCTGTTTGGAACTTTTCATTTTGCCAGTGCCAGATAATGTCTGGAGCAAAAGTTGGTTTTAGGGCAAACCAGGAGACGGGGGAATTAAAAAGTTTTAACATTTCTGTATTTTAATATTTTCCTGTGAGTACAACCCTTTCCCCTTCTTAGTGAATTATTACAGAGTTTTATTAAAATTGTAAGTTCTGGAAATTAGACACGATGGTAGTTAGGCCAACATGGGATACTGTACTCTTAGGTTCCATAATATTTCATAGTACATCTCTTTATTGTATGTTAAATGATAGGGAAGTATAATAAAATGTACCCAGAGAGTACTTATCTATTTTACGTCCTGTAACATTCAGTACTTGATGCAAATGTAGCAGATCTCGACTCAAAAAAGAACAAAACTGGTTATAGCTCAAGAAAAGGATGGCAAGTTCTTTGTTGATAGCCTAAGTTCACCAGCATCACGGACTTTGAGACACTCAGAGGCCATGGCAACATCTAGTCCAACTGCTGCTTTTACAGATGGGGAAAGAATTAGCCACACTGATCCAGGGTCATTCAGCAAGTTAGGGAGAGAAGTGTGGGCTAAACCTAGAACCAAAAGCACAGTCTGCTTTTTCATATTCTGAGTACAGTGGACACATTTAGCCTAATCTCTCTTTATTTTATTTTTTTATTTTTCTAAGCTTTTATTTTTAAGTAATCTCTATACCCAACATGGAGCTTGAACTTACAACCCCAAGATCAATGAGATCAAGAGTTGGCGCACTCCACCAATGGAGCTGGCCAGGCGCCCCTAGCCTAATCTCTCTTTAAAAGAGCATACTATTTGATGTTTTGTTAGCTTGAAACCTGTTGTTGTGCCCAAGGGCCCCCAGTGCTACCCTGCTGCTTGTTTTTACTGGCAGCCTAGGCCATTCCCGGCTTCTTTGAGGACGGCTCTGGCTATGACAAATGAAAGCCGTGTTGTGACAGTGCTTAGAGAATGGTCTCTGATGAAGCAGCTTCTTACTTTTTACAGTGAAAAGATAGACAGGGAATTGTCATTTCATAACACTATTGACTCTTGGTGGAGAGAAGCCCAGGTGGCAGATGGTCACAGCACCGGCATTGCTGTCTTGGCCATTTCTTGCGGCCTTACGTAACTGATGGTCTTTGGTTCTCAATCTTAATCTGTATTCCTGGATTCACAGTATGATCTTGGTTAACACCTTACCTCTTCAGCCTCAGTTTCCTTTTAGGAATTTCAACGGGGTTTAAATGAATTATTTCTAAGGTACCTTCTAGGTCTTGCATAATTATTCTGTGAAAATGAATACCTTTGTAGAAGCTAATCCACACGATCAAATAACCAAACATGAATTTATAGCAGTCCATTTTATTGCTGTTTTGATTGGTTTTCATGGGAATTTAGAAAATGTCTACAGACTTTACTGTGATCAAGCTGCTAGCAGTTATTCACGGAACACACACCAGGTGCTCGGGGCTATAAAAGAAATAGTGTCCAGCCTGAGGGAGACCAGAAAGAGTTCTTTATCTCCCAGGCTGGGAATGGAGGGCATTCTTCCCTGCCACTGGATTTAAGCTCTTGTGAGTGCAGGCCCTTTGTCTGTCTTTCATAGTGCAGGGGCTTAGTAAATATTGGTTTCATGAATGAAACAATGAATCCACTTGTCAGTCTTGCTTGTATTTGCTGAAGATGTCCCACTGAGATTTATTGTTTTGTTCCAACTTTTAAATACTGTTAACTTGAATAAATTTTTCAGAAAGTATTCTTTACCTTCTATAGAAGAATGGGACCAAGATATGCTGAGACTAAATGAAAAATCCATAAATACTACATTCGTTTCTTCGAAATTTAATAGTAGCATATTGAAAGCAATGAGATCTCTGCCTTAAAATAACTTTATTTGACCCAACATTTCCCAAATTTATTTGAACTTAGAATCCTATCCTTTCCACTCCCGGT
Source organism: Canis aureus (assembly GCF_053574225.1). NCBI lineage: Eukaryota > Metazoa > Chordata > Mammalia > Carnivora > Canidae > Canis > Canis aureus. The sequence continues at coordinate 74,204,181 of NC_135618.1, forward strand.
GGGATAGTTGTTAATATCTTGCAGAGCTCTGACCAGTGTAAGAGAAAAGTTGGATTAGACAGTAGCAATATGGAATAAATAGTAGCAGCAAGGTTTAAGAATAATTAACACTGATAGAGCATATATGTTAACATGCAACCCTGGGTGAAATCATGGTAGACCTGTTTTTTTTTTTTTTTCCCCTTCTGTTTCTTTTAAAAATGACTGTGCTTCATTGGAAATTGAAGTTTAGGTGATAGATTAAAGGAAGTTACAAGTGACCTGACAGCTATTTATAGTTATGGAAGTTGAATGGTGAAGTTTTAACTTGTGTCAAGGGCTGCCCTGCCAGGTGCTGCAGGAAATCATGGTGAAAGGAGTCTATGTCTGCTCCTTCAGGAGCTGGCTGTCCAGTGGAGACAGACAGACAGACAGATGATAGCAATAATATACTCAAATGTGTAATGAGCAGAAATAGGAGAGAGAAAGGAATGGTATTTTCCCCCCAAATTTAAAACAGAGTTGCTGTTTATATAATAAGCCAAAACCAAATTAACTGGAACCCCTCTAGGTCTTCCAGACAAAATTCTGCTTATATAGATCCAGACTCAATAACTATGCTTCTTCATGCTCTCCTGGTTCTAGAATTAATTGCATCATCTATAATCCCATCGGAGCCTTGCTTACACCCATCATAGGCTTTATCACAATCTATCTTGTATGGGAATGATTTGAGGGCACAGCAGGGTCATCTCTGTCTCTCCGTGTCCAGGGCCTACAGGCACAGCATGTACCACAAAGACTGTGATATCAGCTGTTTTGCTTAGACTTGGGGCAAGGCTTTGAAACTGTGAAAGTTACTTTCCATAAATCAGTAAATGAAAACAGGTTTTACAAACCATAGACTGAGAAGGTGGTAGTGTTACTGAGAGTATGGCTCTTTTCCATAGCTTTTTTTTTTTTTTTTCTACCCAGAATGCCTAAATGTGACTTAAGTTTCAAGAAGGCAGTTGCATTTTTGTAGGAGCACAGTGATTCTACATCATGAAGTGTTATTTCACGGGAACATTTTGTAATCATCCATTTTTGCAGGACTTTTATATCCTGTGTTTTACCTGGACTGTCTTAAGAATAAGTTCAGTTTGATACTTTGTTTCCCAAAGTATTGTTTGTGGTTGTGTTTGTTTTTTTATTTTATTTATTTTTTAAAGATTTTATTTATTTATTCATGAGAGACAGAGAGAGGCAGAGGGAGAAGCAGGCTCCATGCAAGGAGCCTGATGTGGGACTTGATCCAGGGTCTCCAGGATCAGGCCCCAGGTTGAAGGCGCCCCCTGGGCTGCCCCGGTGGTTGTGTTTGATGCCTAAGGTCAAGGTGTTGATTGATGACATTTCCTGTTAAAATATTTGTAGCCAATATGCAATTTGGGGCAGAGCCATTCCCAGTATGGTGCTGTGGAAATGACGAAAGGAAGCCAGCCTGACTTGCTTTCCTAGTTCATTTTCTTTTGTGACTTGGGCAAGTTTCTAGCCTTCCAATAACTGAGGGAGTTGGACCAGAATTAGCACAGCCTCTTCCAATGCTGACATTCCATGATTTTCTGAGGAGGATTCAATTCCCAAGAAGTTTAAAAGTGGATACATTTTTAGGTTAAATGGCTTTTTCATTTACCCCCCCCCCCCCCCCCCCCCCATTTTGGAGCAGTAAGTCTACATGTCACAGAGTAAAACCAGATTCCCTGGAATTCTCAAAAGACTGAAGTTCTTACTCTGTTTTTTATTTGGAGGGGAAGAAAAAAAGGACAGCAAAACAAGCTTGTCTGTATCCATGAATCAAGACAAATTCATCTCATTTTTTTATATTCACAGCGTACATCCCCATATTCACTGAGGTGCTGCAGAGTCTTCACTAAAGAGGAAATACGTGGTTGGGTTTGCTATCCTAAATGTAGAAAGAATTATGTGCGATATGTTTTGAGTGTTTTCATCTAGAGTTGAGACAAAAGGTTGTCTTGGTTGGAGAGGCCTTGTTATGGGAAGTTGGCTTCCAGCTTTATGATGAATGTACTGTGTATCCTTGGATATATCACTGAACCTTTCTGAATTTTAGTGTCCTCAGTGGACAGAATGCTATCATTCTGATTATAAATAGCTCTGTAATTAGACAATCCTAGACATTTATTTCAGGCTCCTTCCTGTTCTTTTCCTTACCAGATTAACAACATCCCCACTTCTACTTCCACACAATCCCAGACAATTGTTGATTTGTGAGGGAAAATAATTTTAAAAACACTTCAAATGGTACGCTCAAGAAAATCATCTTGTGTTAGTTATCTATTGCTATATGACAGTATTACCACAAACAGTATTTTTGTGGCTTAAAATAACCTCTGTTTATTATCTCACAATTCCTGTGGGTCAGGAGTTTGGGCACAGCTGCTGTCAAGATGTTGCTCAAGACTGGAGACTCATCTGAATGCTTGTCTGGGGATGGATATGCTACTAGGCTTGCTCAGATTGTTGGTGGAATTCATTTCCTTGCAGCTGTAAGCCCGAGGGCCTTGTTTGGTTGCTGCCTGGGGACTCCCTCTGCTCCTTGAGGCTGTCCACACTTCCTTGTCCCGTGAGGTTACCCCACATGGTTGCTCACTCTTCACTGACAGAGGAGAGTAGGGCAGATGCAGATACTACAGTCTTTTGTGATGTAATCATCTGTCATCTTTGCTGTATCCTACAGGTTAGAAGCAGGTCAGAGGTCCCTCCCACACTCAAGGAAAGAGGATTGTATAAGAGTAATGGACACCAGGAGGTGAGGATCATGGAGGTCACTTAAGAGTGTCAGCCACACAATGAGACAGAAGTCGTGTTTAAGATTTATTGTTTATATTTTCCTGTGAATGTATGCCTAAACATCTTACTTCATCTTATCTCAGTAAACATTGACTGACTAAAAATCCTGTTCAGATAAAGCTACAGGTCCACAACGTCTTTATACCATGCTCTTTTAAAAATTTTTTATTTCGTAGATACTGGTGAAAGCAGGGTTTGAAGACCATTTTTTTGCTTGCCTGCCCAGCACAGCATTTGCAGGTGTTAGGTACTGTTTGTTCGAGGATTGTAGCAGCATTGAGTTATTTTGAAGAAGATCTCTGCCACAGACTAAATTATGCTCCCCTCAGATTTATTTTGTAGCTCTAATCCCCACTATGATAATATTTGGAAATAGGCTTTTGGGAGATGTTTAGGTTTGGGTCAAATGATGAGCATGGAGCCTTTGTGATGGTTTAGTGTCCTTATAAGAAGAGGTACCAAAGAGCTTTCTCTTTCTGTCCTCCATGTGGACAGAGCAAGAAGACAGCAAGAAAGTGGCTGTCTGCATGCCAGGATGAGAGCTGTCATCAGAAACTGACCATGCTGGCACCTTGATTTTAGACTTCTAGCCTCCAGAACTGTGAGAAAATAAATGTCTGTTATTGAAGCCCCCCTCCTGCGCAGCCCCCTGGCCAATGGTAGCCCAAGCTGACTAATACAGTCTCCCCACATCACCTTTTTGTTCTGTCTGGGAGAGGTAGACAAGGAAGTACAAAGCTGGCAGAATGACAGTGGCCCCCTGGTAGCCCCTGAGCTACCAGGGAGAGTGCTGTTTAATTTCAACCATTTCTATTCTTTATTGACCTTTAGTAGTAACTGTTTGTGGAGGGCCCTTAGATTCCCCCCCCACCCCCCTGGGGCAAAATGATGATCCAAAATCGATGTGTTTGGTTTTTGTTTTGTTTTTGAAGATTTATTTGTTTATTTTAGAGAGGGGAGGGCCAGAAGGAGAGGGGCTGACATGGGGCTCAATCTCATGACCCTGAGATCACGACCTGAGCTGAAACCAAGAGTCAGACACTTAACCAACTGTGTCACCCAAGTGCCCCAACATTTCCTTTGTTTTTAATTATACTGCCAAACAAGAGCATCTAATAGAAACAAAATGTTGCCCGTGAAAAGCCTTGATGGTGAGGACTTACAGTGAGTTCTTAATCTCTTCCTGAGGCTTACTTACCTTTCTTTCTCATTCATTCTTTTTTTTTTTTTTTTTTTTTAACTTTTAAAATTCGGTTGTGATGCAGAGGGCTCAGTACTATTCTCTTAGTTTTCTGACTTTCTGACTTTGGTAAACTTACTTTATCTCTTTAGGTTCTCCCTTGGTACAAGTGGGATGTTCATGTGTATCTGAAAGAAGGAAATAGTTAAAGCTTTCTGCATGTAATAGGAGCTCACTGAATGACAGTTTGACTAACTGTAGAAGAATGACTAACATGTTACATTTATTTTTCAGTTTCATTCCTCATACGAGCAGTGGTTTGGTATAATACATTATTGATCTCAGTGAGTAAGAGAATTGGGGAAAGGAACCAAGAAAATCTCACCATCTTCCTTCTGCTTGAAAACAAATCTTGAATTCTTGAACAAGGATTTAAAAAAATATTTTAATAATAGTTATCAAAATCATCAAGAAATGAGGGTCATTTTTTGACCTGGCATTTAATTGTAATAGGACTCAAAAGTGATTTAGAAGAAGGATTTAGGATTTGAGAATTCCATCCTTTTCACTTTACATGTTAGGAGGCTGAAGGCATCACACACTGGCATATAATCATGTGGAAGAGAGAGAACAGGAGTCATAAATCTTATCTTTTATACAAACTCAGCATTTTCAGTAATTTCATTGAAATAAACGCTAAATAAATTTACACCTATGAAACCCATCTTGGGGTTAGGCTGACCCCCAGGACATGTGGCATCTCTAGGCTTGGAAAGGATTAGGAGTCAGGAGGCAGACCCTCAGTGTTCAAAACTCAGCTCCTGAATTAAAGGAGGATTGTGTGGATTTTGGATGCTGGGAGAAGGAAGGAATGGAAAAGAGACTTCTAGCCGGGGCTCCTGCTGTTCCCTCAGAGGATTTAGGGCCTGTAAAAACACATTTAGGCCTCTGAATGGCAACATACAAATAGCAGTGACCCTAATTGAAAGGGAGGAGACCAAACTGACCAGAGGTCAGGACTTTACAGTGATGACTAGTGGCCTCAGGCGTGTGAGCTGAAATGGTCTGGATCTCCCCACACCCCCTCCCCTTCTTGCCCTTCCCTCTTTCTGGGCTTGGAAATCCTGGAAGGAAGTAGGAGGGACCATTAACTAAGATGTGATGAGGATGGCTTCTGAGTGGACTGAGATTTCATAGAAGGGGAACACCCTTCAAGCCTCTTTTAAAAGTAGTATGTTACAGCCTGACTGCTACCCGTAGTTTGCCAATTACCCAATTATGACACAAATTTGTACCTTTTCTTTTTTTTAAGTAGACTGCTACTATTCTTCCATATACAACGATTTTAGTCACTGTACATCTTGTGTCTTTAAATAATGTATTAGGAACATTTTCAAGTCTGTAAGTGCTTTTTTAATGAGAGTGTGAAGATTTTAATGGGACTAGATTGCTTTTCATGACATTTCAGAGTGACTTAATTGTAACAATGTTGAGAGGCTGTATTTTAAAGTTTGCTAAGTATGTCTGCTGTGGATTATAGTCAGACACTTTAAAGGATGGGTGGATGGATGGATAGTGGAACCAGATAGCTTTTTCCTCACTACTTTCCTCCAATTATTAGCTCTTTGCAAATACTGTTGCACCAAAACAGGCACAGGTCAGGGTTCTTGGGAACCTTGTAATTTTGAAATAGGAACAGAGGCTAAGAATTGAGACTATGGGGATGATTTCAGAGACAGGTTCTTTAAAACTTACTTCGGCAGCTGTGTTTGTCCCAGGGCTGTTCCTATCTCCTTTTACGGAACCGGGAGGCCAGGCTCTCGTCGACACTCCATGTTGGTTCCCTGAGCTTGCTTTCTTGTCTGCTCACTTAAAAAAAGGTACCTGTTTTCTGTCTCATTTTTTCAGGTGTTTTAGTGAGTGTTCCTAAAATACTGTCACTGCAGATAAGAGCCATTTATTTTTTTAATGATGAGAATTTTAGACTCTTTGTGAAACTCAGTTTTTTCTTGTCTTCAAAACAACAGAGTTATTCAGAGGTCTTTTCCTGTACAAATGTTCTTAGGATTCTGGAACCCGTGGCCCATTTCTTAAAGATCAGATGGTCAGACACTTCCAGCACCATTCTCAGTAGGAGTTTGTATTGGTTTCCCAGGATTGGGGCTGTGGAGACAAAGCACCACTCATTGGGTGGCTTAAAGCAAGTGCAGTACATTTTCTCAAAGTGCTGGAGGCTGGAAGTCAGAAATTAAGGTGTCAGCAGAACCATGTTCCTTCTGAAACCTGTAGGAGAATCCTTTGCTTCTTCTCAGCTTCTGGTAGTTTGTGGGCAGTTTCTGGTCTCTGGTGGTCCTTGGCTTGCAGCTGTGTGACTCCAGTCTCTGCCTTTGTGGTCACATGGTATTCTTCCTAAGTGTGTCTGTCTTCATGTGGCCATCTTTTTTTTTTTTTTTTTTTTTTAAGATTTTTATTTATTCATGAGAGACACATACAGAGAGAGAGAGAGAGAGGCAGAGACACAGGCAGAGGGCAAAGCAAGCTCTATGCAGGGAGCCTGACGTGGGACTCAATCCTGGATCTCCAGGATCATGCCCTGGGCCGAAGGCAGCGCTAAACCGCTGAGCCACCTGGCTGCCCCTTCACGTGGCCATCTTGGTAGAACATTGGGAATGTGAGATGAAGGGCCTACCCTGCCCCACTGTAACTCCACTATAACCCCTCTTAACTAATTCTATCTGCAATAGCCCTGTTCCTAAATAAGGTCATGTTCTGAGGTACCAACAATTAGGATTTCAACATCTCTTTTGAAGGAACAGACTTCGACTTATGATAAGATTCTATTTTAAAGAGCATGCAGAAGAGTCTGATGTAGCATGTATTCTCAAAGCAGGGTTCCTGGCCTGCCTGCATGGAGTTCATTAGGAGCATTAAAGAAATTAGGAATGTATATGTATACAGATGGTTTAAAGAAAAAAAAAACTCGTGGATCCCTGGGTGGTTCAGTGGTTTGGCACCTGCATTCGGCCCAGGGCCTGATCCTGGAGTCCCGGGATCGAGTCCAATGTCAGGCTCCCTGAATGGAGCCTGCTTCTCCCTCTGCCTGTGTCTCTGCCTATCTGTGTCTCTCATGAATAAATAAATAAAATCTTAAAGAAAAAAAAAAAAGAAAAAACCCCCCAAACTCACATACTCACCACCCAGCTTAAAAAATAAAACATTATCAATACTTTCAAAGACCTTGGGATGATTGAGGTAGTTATTTAAAATCTAGATTATCCTCTGAGGGGTAGGTCAGTCACAGAGATTCAGAGCAGCAAGAACTGTAAGAATTCAGGAATTCCAACCCCCCCACCATCTTTCCTTTAAGTTGGTTTAGAAAACTTAACTTTGGAGTAGAATGGGATTTTTTTTTTCTATTGTGGAATAGCAAAGATGCATGAAAAGGTTTGTGACTTTTTCTGTAGTATAGTAAAATAGTTATTATTATTAGTTCTTCTTCTGTTTGGTGTGGTTTCCTGGAAAAAAAAAAAAAACAACAACAAACAAAAGAAACCTCACCTATAATTTTCAGAATTAGTTTAGACCTGTAGCTTAGAGATACTTACAGTGGTGCACACTTGGATTTGTGGGACGAAGATGTGGATGTGTGAAGGTAAGGAACCTATTACTGATTATGCTCTGTATAGTCCTGTCTTTCTCCTGTGAATTTTGTGAAGATTAATATCTGCTGGATAATTTTAAGTTTGCAGAATGTCTTGAATTCCTTGGGGGAGGCTGTTACATAAATGTAAATAAATTATGCAGCACCTGAACTTGGTTGTTCATCATTTTTTATAGTGTGTTTTAATTAGGAACTTAGCACTATTTAAGTTGAATGGCTGGGGAAAGGCCTTAATCACTCACACATGGTTAAATAAGTAGGCAGGAGCAGAGTTTAGGCTGGAACTCATGAAGGAATAAATGAGCAGGACCTTTTCTGGAAATCAGTCATTTTCCATGATGCTCATTGAGCTAAGCTGTGGGTTAATGTGTCCTTCCATGAGTATATATGGTGCTGTTAGAGAATCAGCTTCTTTTTTTTTCTCTTTTTTTTCTTAATCCTATTTACAGACTTTCAGATACCTTGGGCTTCTCTGGTTTTCTTTCTAGAGTGAGTGGGAATTTTTTTTTTTTTTTTTAAAACAAGTTTATCTTGTTGTTCCTAGCTGTCTAGGTAACTGAGGAGAAAGACAGCATCTGACAAACCACACTGACTTCTGGTATGCTTTGTTTCTAAAGCCAGCCCAAGGAGCTGGGTGCCGGAGTACCTCCTTTTGTCTGTTACACAGAGCTTTGTTCCAATGGGTGACAGCATTCCAGGACTCCTGAAGAGAGGAACTAGGAGACAGTTGCCACCACCCCATGGTCCTGTTGTGCCTCCTTGGTTTGTTCAGAGTCTCATGCTTGTTTTTTGCCTTGTTGCTTTGTGAACAAAGTCACCTTATCTTCTTTCTGATGGCTGACCGCAAACTTGTAATCTTTGTCACTCATTCACCATATCTACTAAGTACCTAGAAGGTGTTAATTGGAGGCACTTGTGAATCACACAGAGTTCCTGATGCTATGGAGGTGTCTGGTGGAAGGCAGACATTTAAAAAACAAGAAGTCAAAACCAATAGCCAAATAACTCTAATTGGATGAAGAGTAAAAAGGATGATCGTAGGCTCTTTGAGAGTCCTGAGTTTTGAAGAGTGACAATTGAACAAAAGCTGGAAGGATCACTGAGAACTAGCAAGGAATTGGGAAAGGAAGGGAATATTGTCTTCTAGAAGTATACTGTGAAATTACTGTTTGTTTCTCTGCCTTTTTTCTTATCCACATAGTTTTATTTAGTAGCACAATTTCAGCCATCCGAAGTGGGCCAATAGTGTAGTGCTTTGTCATGACAATTAACTCATTAAATGGGGCTCTTGACATGATATTTCTCTAAATTGTGTTCTAGTAACCTTTTTGGAAGCCTGGTGCTATCTACAGACCCTTGTTGTGTGGCTGGAGTGGGTTAAAGGCTTGGGAAAGATACACTTGAAGAAGTCCTTTTCTGCACTCTTTCTATAAGAGAGTATTAGTATATCTTACTGTTTAGATACAATTTCTCAAACTTCTGACATCAAAATCACCAGGAGCCTGTTAAAAATGCACTTTTCATAGTCTTTTTATCCCAGACCTGCTGACTTAGACTCCTAGCAGGAGGACTCCTGGCCATTGTCACACACTCTGTAGAGAGCCACTGCCATGACGGCATGGATTGCCAATGGGTCACTCAGGGCTGAAAGCGGAGCCTTTCATCATTTTAACCCCACCAGGCCCTGTTTGATTACCATCTCTCCCCACCAGTGTCAGCTATGTAATTTGTGAGGGCCAGTACAAAATGAATGCACAGAGCCCCTTATCGAAAAATTATTAAGAACTTCAAGAGGATAACAGCAGAGCATTAAGCCAAATGTGGCCCCTTCTGAGTCATGACCCTGGGAGACTGCACAGCTTGTAAGCCTAGGAAGTTGGCCCTGCCACCACTTCTCTGCTTTTTTAAAGTGAACTGCTTATTGCTCCATGTACTATGCCGTCCTTGGCCTTTGTCCCCTGGCTCGCACAGTATGAAATGCTATTTTTCATCTCTTCATCTCACCCAGGCTTATGTCAGTTTCTGCATGTGCTGGATTAGACTCCTGTGTAGATTGCCACTGCGAGACTGTGACCTGTGAGGACCTACTTTTCCTTATCCTTGAATTCCTTGCCCTTAGCTGAGGCTCTGATGCTGTTTCCTTATAAGTTTGCTGAGTAAAATACTTTCACTGGAATGCTCTTCTGAACACTTCATTAGGTTATGGACTACTACCAGCAGTACAGATTTGGTTGAGCGAGGTGTTGGAGGCAGTGTTGCCCCGGCAGTGTTTGTGAGGAGCCTGAGACAGGTTTAGGGCATATCTGGCAACTTGTGTATCCTCTGCATTTTTGACATCTTTTGGTAGCTGCTACCCCCTCTCTGGTAACCAGGGCTTCCTTTTTGGATTTCTCACTGACTTCTGAGTTCCTGGGGGGAACAACTTTTTCTAAGCCATTTCAGTTCAAACGCGCTGGTAGCAGAACTTGAGGGAACGTTACTTGAAGTAGGAAGGTGACCATTTTGCTCATTGGTTAGTACTTGAAACCAGACATTCCTGGATGTTAGAGTTATTAGTATGTTCTGGAGAATCCCCCAAAGCTGGATAGACTTGATAAATGAAGTCATGACTCCTCTGTCAGCCAAGAATTAGATGCTGCCTGGTATATGTAAAAGGACTGAGTAGTCCTGCCTTGAGATAACCAGGGGTAGCTATGAATTTGGACAAGAGGTCTGTGAAGCCTCTTCACCTCAGAGATGAACAAGGAAGTAGAAGTTCAGAGAACTACACAGCATATTCAAGGCTGATTCAGATACTTAGTGTCTGAGCTGGCACTAGAATCCACGAATCCCATTTCTCCTGAGGACTCTGTAAATATTTGTTTAAAGATGGTTCTGTTCTTACTTCGAGGATTATCACCTGGCCTTGACCTTGATGAGGTTAATGGGATGAAATATGTACTTCCCCTTTGGAATTGTTTTGAGGAGTTAAAGTAAACAGATTGTCTAAAACTGTACTATCCAATTGAAATACATGAGCCACATAGATAATTTAAAAGTCCTCAGTAGTCACATTTTTAAAAAAAGAAACAGCTGAAAGTTTAAATAATTTAACTCCAATATATCAAAAGTTTTAAATTATTTCAACATAAATATACGTGTACTTATTGAGATGTGTACATGTAAATATTGAGCTATTTACTTCCTTTTTTTCTACTGTAGGTACTAGATGGCATGGTGTAGGTCTAAAATATACTAGCCCGTATATTTGATTTTTATTTTCTCTTTCTTCATATGCTCCTTTAACATATGAGCTTGTGACTGCCGTGATGAGATAGCTCTGAAAACTAGAGGGTTTTGGGATGTAAGCTGACTTACCAGTTTTGTGTGCCAGACTGAACTCAGAGTGCTCTATCATGGATCTGCTCTAGACCTTCATCTTTCTGCTGGGCATCTGAGGTAGCATTTGCAGCCTCTTAGAGGACAGAAAACACCATGTATGGAGATGTGCTGTCAATGAAGGAGAATCTCTCAGCTGTTGAGTCAGCCTTGGCTTTGACCTGTCTGCACAGAAAGCTTGCTGCTAAATTAAACCTTTGCTCTTCTTAGAGGGAATTGAGAAGAAAGGTGTGGATTTTGAGTAAGATTACTAATCACCAACATGTGAAATGTTCCCTGTGCCATTTAATTAAAAATCTAAGAATCAACTAGATAGTATAATCATTTCGTAGCCTAGGTAGATCATAGAAAGTAGCAAATTAAGTCAGCAAAAGACCCAAATGCATATTTGTCAGGTCTGCACTCATTTCTAGATGAAAGCTAGCATATATTTGTTCTGCAGGGTATGATTTGAGTGGAGATTTTTCCTTCATTTTTTAGATCACTGCTCAAAGTCCACTGACAGAATACAGGAGACAGCCTTGATTAGATTAGGCCAGATTGGATTAAATCGAATGGTTAAAGCCTTTGGAGCCTCCAGCTTGTAGGAGACACCATAATGGCCTTCATAGCATCCCTAAATCCTATTAGGTAAGTTAATCTTATTGAAGAATTTAGGTCTGCATAAAGCAGCATTGCCCTTATACTCTCTGGCCTTTAAGGTGAGCTGACAGATACTAACTTTCTTGGAATAGGTTGGTTTTGTTGCTTTGGGGCAAGTTATCCTAAATAAATTTGAAAGTAGATACCTGCACTTGGTAAAGAGAATATTCTGTGTAGAAAAATATAGTGTCTCTTTGGCTTGGTAACTGTTAGTGTCTGTGACAGGGATGTTTTTAGCTTTGGTTGAGGGAAAGAGAGTCAGGAGAGATGTGTCTAAATAGTTGTAAAATCGGCTGCTGTGTCATTATAGCAGGTGTGGGGGTGGATGGTTGGGTAGGAGCTTTATTTTTTAGCTTTGTGAAATCATCCCTTATAGCCCATATCCATTTTAGAGGTTGTCATTAAGAATCATGTGCTGAGTATATGGTATGGTTGAGACACTGTGCTAGATGTTGGGAATAAAGTAAATAATCTTGGAACTTGGTTGCTAGAGGCATCTTTATCTGTAATTTTCTGGGTGTGTTTATAGTTTTGTTATAAGTGTGAATTGGCTCTTGCCTGTTTCTGCAGATGCAGTGACCATATTTTTCTGAAGCAAAACATCCTTTTTGCCGCAGGATTCTTTCCAATTTGTGGATTTATGGACAGGCAAAGCTTTACAAAGGCATATAAATTATGTCACATTTTATTATGAATATATTGTCTTTTGGAAAAAGAAAAACATGCAAGAAATTGGGACTGTCCAGCTCTGAGCATATGCTCACTGCATGCACAGTGAGGATTGGTTGTGGCATGGGAAAGAAGAGGCAAATCTGACTTCATTCTTTGCTAAAGGTAGTTTGGTTAGACATAGACGGCTTCAAACCCACAAGTGACTATTGCATACTGAATTGCCCTCCAGAGATGCAGGAAGTTTTTTTCCAGGCATCTTAAAAATAAGTTGCATAGTGCAGCCCCGGTGGCTCAGCGGTTTAGCGCCGCCTTCGGTCCAGGGCGTGATCCTGGGGTCCTGGGATCGAGGCCCATGTCGGGTTCCCTGCATGGAGCCTGCTTCTCCCTCTGCTTGTGTCTCTGCCTCTCTGTCTGTGTGTGTCTCTCATGAATAAATAAATAAAATCTTTAAACAAAAATAAGTTGCATAGTATCTCAGCTAGGGGCTGAGTGTCCACCATTGAGATCCTGTGAGTTCATTAATGTACAAAGTGAGGCATCTGATGGTGCATCTGGCTACTTGTTGAATAACTATGGGAAGATGCCGGCTATCCAAGGGGCTGAGGAGACACGGTGACCAGGGGACTTGCAGTGCTGTCGGGGAAGTGGGGACTTCCTTCTTGATAGAGCCTAGAGGACTTGTTAGCTCAGAATTATTCCCCCATCTGGCTTTGCCTGTTCTGAGGCCAAGAAGTGAGTTAAGCTTGTCTCTTTGTTTCAGCTTTTCTGGTGGGGCAGCCCTACATCTGTGTCCTGTCCCCAAAGACTAAAGAAAATTTCAGGGGTGGGCCAGACATGGAGTCTAAAGAACAGTTATGATAGATTAGTGGTTTTGATTTGCTTTTAGGAAGAAAAGTGCAACTAGCCCTTTAGATGAAGATAATATCTTTCTCTAGCCCTCCTCTGTATCAAGTGTACGGTGTTCTCTTCCTGTATAGCACTTGTATTTTCAAGAGCCAGGGTCATTGACAGAACACTTCTCACTCTTGAGTTTCAGAGCATAGCAGAGTACACATGTCTGAAGCCAGAAATGTAATTTTCTCTAAGTGTATTAAGAATTACTTTAATTCTCTGTATGTGCATGCACATGCTCACACAATTGTGGGTTTTGTTTTCAAGCTCCTTGAGTAGAAATAGCCTCCTTTTTACTTTTATTGATTCTTGATTGCATACTTCTCAGGGTTACTTTTGTTAGGAAGCAGCTGGAAGCATGTGGGCTCATTTTGTCCTTGTGACCTTTACTCCTGTGACCCTCTGACCTGAGGCTTACCCTGCCCACCCTCTCCTCTGCTTCAGCCCAACTTTGTTCTTTTGGGTCTCTTGTTCTCCTCAGTGAGGGAGACATCCTTGCTTCTCTCTGTCTCAGCTTACTATCCATTTCGGTTGAGGCAGTTCCTGATGGGAAGAGGTTGGGAAGGGATTTTTGAACAAGGAGAAAAATTGGATCTGGTTAGTAGAACTTTATAAAACTTCTGTATTCTATGCTAATAGTTCCCAGATGCTTTGGGATTACAATATGAAATGTTGGTTTGGAGACCTCTGAGAGCTGCTCTTACCAGCCATCAGACAGCCCTTCCCACTTTTTCTCCTGTCCCATCTCTTTTCTTTCTGCTCAGTTCGCCTGAAAGAGTTCAATAATTCTTTATAATTCCACTCTTTCTCCACTCTTTTAAAGTCTTTTTTATTTGCTTCCCACCCTAGCTGCTTCCAGTCTTGCTTGGGCTAGCTACTAGTCTTGCTGAGTCCCTTTGGGATGGAGGAGAAGCTATCGTCCTTTCCATAGTTTGTTGACACCCCCAAGGGGAAGAAGGGTACAGACCCTTACATGTCCTGCCCCAGGTCTTCACAGGAAACAATAATAATGTCACAAGCTTATTGATTACTTAAAATGTGCCCAGCACTGTGACAAGCACTTTACAGGGATTATCCCTTACATTCAAGCCAGCCTGATAAAGTATGTGCGCTATCACTGTTTTCATTTTACAAATGGGAAATTGATGCCTGGAGAGGCTCAATAACTTGCCACTCTGTACACAGCTGGAATTGAGGCAGAGTCAAGGTTCAAACCAGGCAGCCTATTCCAGGGTTCATGTTCAGCTTCACAGACAGGAGGGCTGCGTCTGTGTCAGCTTTCCTTAGCTGGGATACCTCCCCTTTTTACACTGACCTATATGGTCTTTATATTTTCAGTTTGCTCTCAAAATGTTCTGGATTGGTTTTGGATGATGGTAACTGTGTGTTTTAAAGAACCAGAGATAAAAAATGTTAAGGTGGGCTTTTTAAGCCATAGTCTCTCTCTCCTGTGTATTCAGGTAACAGGACTCCTGGCAAGGAAATAAGGCCATAAGTGCTCTTGCTTTGGAAAGATTAGCTAATTGGTAGAGGTGGTGTTTCTGTGGTTAATTTGTGTTCTTGTCGCAGTAATACGTGAGCATCCACAGGCGTGGAACGTGCTGTCCAGCAGTCCCGTAAAACAAGGCACTCTTCGGCTGAGGCACCAGTCGGTGCACCTGAATAACAATAGAAAAGCTTGTTGACCATTTGGCACTTCACAGCCCAGTAATTAGAAACTATAAAACAATAATACAGACATGAAGCAAATCCTCCAGTTAATAAAAAAATAATCTACAATCCTGCTTTGTGGCTGAGTGCAAAATCACAACCGGCTGCTTATACAACAAAGCAAACACTTCAGGATTTTGGCAGCTGTTTTACACATATAAAAAGCTCTAGGCTCTCTATTAATTTGGGGGCTATCATATTTTTTAAAAACTGAAAATAATTGTCTGACTTTCTTGTTTCTTACTAATTTACTGCAGCTTTCTCAAATTATGGTCCCTGAACCACAAGTATCAGCATCATCTGGGAACTTGTTAGAAATGCATTTCTTGGAGATAGGGACCCACCCGAGGCCTATTGAATCAGAAGTTCTGGGGGTAGGGATCAGTAATTTATGTATTAACAGGTCATCCCGGTAATTCTGATGGTACTTTAGAATTGGAGAAACACTGGAGAGTGGATAGAGGAATTCTGAGAGTGAAGAGTGGGGTTCGCTTTCAGCCTCACCCAAAAGGTGAGCACCTGGCTTCTCTGACCAGAGGGGAGACAGCTAGCCCCAGAATATGTATAGTTCCCCAGCTGCCCGTGAGGGAAGGAAGTGTGCCTTTGTGGGGGCCTGGTTGCCAGGGGGGCTTGCAATGTGGCTTATTACCCATCTGTAAGGAACTGTTTCAGTGCTTTTTTTTAAAAGATTATTTATTTATTCCTTCATTCATTCATTCATTCATGGAATATATATATATATATATATATATAGAGAGAGAGAGAGAGAGAGAGAGAGAGAGAGCGCGCGCGCGAAAGGGAGAGAGAGAAGGGCAGAGATACAGGAGGAGGGAAAAGCAGGCTCCATGTTGGGAGCCCAATGCAGGACTCGATCCCGGGACTCCAGGATCACGCCATGGGCCAAAGGCAGGTGCCAAACCGCTGAGCCACCCAGGGGTCCCCTGTTTCAGTGTTTTCTTCACTGTCTGGGTGGTGCTTTTAATGTCAACTCCGAAAGGCCCAGACTGTACTAGACAGAGGAGAAGAGACATGGGGACAAAAACAAGGACCATCTTATTTCTGAGGCCAGGCCTTCACAGTGCTGCTGATGGAAGGTGCTCCCCTTGGTTAGGAACTGTCAGTAAACGCTGAAAGTGAAGAGGTGGTGGCAGGACAGGGTTCTTTTCTCTGGATGTTCCTCATTTCACATGTATGCCTTCAACTGTCTTGGCAGACAGGATTTGTTTAATTTTCTTTGGGCTTCCTGACAGTAGGCCCCTCTGCCCCTTCCCCACTGTGTGGTGACCACAGAACTGACACAAGTTGGCTCCAGAGCCATTAGATGTCTGTGCACAGCTGACCGCTGATTGCTTGGAAAGGCCTCCTGGGAAATCCGAGCTTGCTTCCAGGGTGAAATGAGTTCTCGACTGGGGTTCCCACAAAGGCTCAGGTTCCTCACACTCCTTGAATAGTGTGGTTGACAGTCTGTTGGGGACAAGTCCTGATGACACAAACAGAAACACCCATCCTCCAGTTTCTTGGTTTTTATCCAGATTGTTAATTTTGCTCCCATTTATTTATTTTTTATTTAAAAAAATAAAAAGATTTATTTATTCATGAGAGACACAGAGGCAGAGACACAGGCAGAAGGAGAAGCAGGCTCTTCGCAGGAACCTGATGCCGGACACAATCCCAGATCCCAGAGCTGAAGGCAGCCACCCAACCACTAACCCACCCAGGCGTCCCATTTTGGTCCCATTTAAAAAGATGTTTAGCTCACCATTTTTCTGCCTTTCAGATCATTAAATTTTCTTGTTCCCTTAGGGGAAAAAAAGGAGGGGCATAGGACCAGTTGGTCAATTAGTATATCCTGTTGTTTGATTTAATTGCCCAGTGTAGCACAGGAAAGTGGCAAGGGTCAAAGGGTGAATGAGACATAGCCTCTGTCCTCTGGGACTGACCAAGGAAAGAATACCAGATAATTGAGTTAACTTTATTCTGTTTTCAAATGGGAGAACTTGCTTGAAAACCTGGATTTGATGTTGGATCACAAGCCCAGCGTCAGGCTTTTATTTTTTATTGTTTTGAAAGGGATTGGGTTTATAACCACAGGTACTTCAAATAAAGGGCCCTTCAAAGCCTGATGCAATCAGATGATAAGATACTAGCAGCAGATGTTTACTGTCACATTAAGGGAAGGTCTTGGCTATTTCATGAAGTCTTGGGTCGCTCAGACATCCAAGGAAGGAAAGCTAGTTGCCAGCACATCTAAAATTCTGGTGTAAATGTCAGATGTTTGGACCATTCATTACTGTAAAGGCTTATTTTGTATTTTACTGTAAGGGATTTGTGGCTTGTTGGCTTTTAGGTGGTGATAGTTGCTGATTCTCTTTCCCTGTGATGTTCAGGACTCATGGAGAAGCCAGAGGCACACACAGGGGCCTTTACTTCTTGGTCATCAGGAAGGATGGTCCTTCTGTCAGACACGGAGTAAGGGAAGGGGGAAGAGGGAGCCAAGTCTAGCCCCTTAGGTTTTCATGAGTGTTGGAGCCACTGGGACAGAAAGGCTGACCCACTGTCCTCTCCAGCCTGCCTGCCCTTCATCTTGTTTTAATTAAATACACAGCTGATGATGTCAGTCTGGCTCCTGGCTCCCTCAGCTTCCCCCTTGGAACAAAACATTCTGGCAGACAGTTGTGACAATTAAAGTCTGAAGACCCAGGCTTCATTTGTTCTGAGGGAATTAAAATAAATCTGCCTAAACATCTCCAAATGCAGATAAAACCTAGTGCTGATTAGAGGTGACCCTCTAATAAACCTGATTTGATTTGGCAGAACCACTGGGGTGCAGGCAAATATTTGAGACTTTGGCCAAGCTGACTTATTCCATTGACCTTTCACTTGGGGACAAAACCTGTTTGATTCTTTCTGTCCCAGAGTACTTGAAAACTATTACCTGTGACAACTAAAGGATTTAGGTGAAATAAACAGGCGAGACCTGTGGACTTGCCCTTAAGAGTCTCAGTCAGCTGCCACCTGGGACATGCTTGCTTCCTGGCGGATCAATGGAGAATGGATTTTGCTAGAGGTTCTGGCCCGGAACGCTAATTAAAAAGGACGTTCTAAAATGCACCCAGGCTTGTTCTGATAAAGTCTTAGCAATGTGGGTGGTGAAGATTGTTTGTTTGTTTTTTTTTTTTAAAGCCACAGGTGTTTGTTGTTTTTTAAATTTATTAAGGTAACTTTCAACAATGTTATGTATAGAAAAACCAAACTAAAACTGCTTTAGTGTTTATATCAAGACCTCATTGTCAGTTTAAGAGAAGTTTTTTTATTGCTTCATCTTCTAGTTCCTGTGACACTGGCCATACCTGTCTTCTTAGTATGTATCACATTGTACTGGTTTACTTTTCTTGTTCTGTTTTCTGTTTTACTTCTCTTGTTATGTTTTAGAAAGCAAAGAAATTTGTCAAATTCTTCTTGAGGTCTGCCCAAATGCCTGTCACAATGCTCAAGTACAGGGCTTGGCAAACAATATATATAGCCCGTAGGCCAAACCAGGTCACTACTTGTTTTTGTAGGACTAAGAATGATTTTTACATTTTTAAATGGTTGAATAGAAACCAAAGAAAGAATATTTAATCATGACACATGAAGATTATGTGAAATTAAAATTTCTGTTTTCATAAATAAAGTTTGATTGAAATATAACCATGTTCTTTCATTTCATTTCTTTTTTTTAAAAAAATTTTTATTTATTTATGATAGTCAGAGAGAGAGAGAGAGGCAGAGACACAGGCAGAGGGAGAAGCAGGCTCCATGCACCGGGAGCCCGACGTGGGATTCGATCCCGGGTCTCCAGGATTGCGCCCTGGGCCAAAGTCAGGAGCCAAACCACTGCGCCACCCAGGGATCCCTGTTCTTTCATTTCTGTTATTGTCATTGGCTGCTTTGGTGCTTCAGCAGCAGAATCGAGTATTTGCAATGGAGATCATATGGCTTGAAAAGCCTGGAATATTTACTATCTGGTACTTTACAGAAGTTTGCTGACCCCTTTCCTTTTCTATAATAGGTATATCATACGTGCTTATTGTTTGGATTATTTCGCATATAAATCTGAGCTCTGAGAGTTATTCCAATCCTGAAAGTGCACAGTGAATGTTAAATGAATGACCTATTTCTCTTGTTATCTTTTTGTAACCTTACGTTTAGGTGTTTGTTAATGGTGCTGGTTTATTTCTGAGAGCTACAGTCAGCCCTTAGATGCAGGGATTAGGGTGCTGACCCTAGCACAGTTGAAAATCCATGTGTCTGTATCATATAGTATATTCTTAAAGCAAGTTAGGGAAAAGATGTTAAGAAAATCATGAGGAAGAGGAAGTACATGTACAGCATTAAATTGTGTTCCAAAAAAGCCATTTATAAGTGGACCCATGCAGTTTAAACACGTGTTGTTCAAGAGTCTGAAGAGTTTTATTAATCCTTATTAACTTTCCAGTTTCTGAAGTCGGTGTATGAGATAAAGAGACACCATAGGGTCATAGAAGTTACACTCCGGGTCATGTATGACATAATGATTTCTGTATTCATCTTTTCCTCTCTTTGCTGGGGCCATCCTCTGTGATGAAAGAAATATTCAGATAAACCTGAGGATGTTCGTGAGCATATTACTGCCCAGTACTATGTAATGCATTAGTTCATGTAGACATCGGTGTCTTTCCTTGTGGGCTCTTTAGTTCATTAGCAGGGAAATTCACTTAAAAAATAATCCATGGTTTAAAAAGTAAACACTGCAGAGAATGATGGCAATTATCAAATGTAAACAGCATGGCCTTTGTTTAGTGAATTAAATTATTATGCTTTTGATGCCCATATACTTTCATTGACTGTTAAGGAACATGCTTCAAGAAAGACAGTCAAGGTGCAAGTAAAGTTTATTTTATTTATTTATTTTTTAAAGACTTTATTTATTTATTCATGAGAGACACACAGAGAGAGAGAGAGAGAGAAAGAGAGGCAGGCAGAGACACAGGCAGAGTGAGAAGCAGGCTCCATGCAGGTAACCTGACATGGGACTCGATCCTGGGTCTCCAGGATCATACCCTGGGCAGAAGGCGGCACTAAACCACTGAGCCACCGGGGCTGCCCGTAAAGTTTATTTTTAAGACAATAATGTTCCTAGGTAAAAAAAGTAAAATGACAGCTAACAAATATACAGTGACTTGAAATCTGGCTTTTATTTTGAGATAATATCTTTAAAATGACCAATGCCACAAATATAAATCTTCATAAGCAGTGGAGCTGGAAGGTCTTGGAATATTTCAGAATAAAGTGAGAAGCCATTAACGTATGGAAAATTTCTTAATTGAAATATTATGTAGTCTCCTGGAGTTTGAGGGAGAAAATGGATTTGGCAGGAAAGAGAAGGAAGGAAGTTTAGAAGATACATTAAATATAGGCCTGGACTTTCTTTGGAATCTGGGGAAGTAATGTTTTCCTTAGGACACCACTGTACTCACCTGTTGTATACTATGCAACAGGTACTTTTTATACATTTTTGCCAGCTTTGTAATATCTTGCTTGCATGGTATGTAGGGATGATATTCCTGTCTTATGGGCGGGAAAGCTAGAACTTTGGTTAATTGGCTTGCTTGAGGTTTTTATGGTTAGTAGCCAACAGAGCCAGGTTTCAAATCCAAATCTGACTCCTTAATGTCATTTCTGACCTATTTCCTCAGAGCTTGAGTCCCAGAGATTCCACCGTTGAAATTATGCATTGAGAAGATGTGTAAATCCAGCCTGAGGCCATATGTCATCTTGTGAATAAATTTCTTCCCCATTTCACCTGCTTTCTCTTTCTTCCAAGTACTTTGTATAACATCTTTGATTTATGAGCTTCCTGTGTCCCCTTCAATGTTAACCCTGTTGATCAATATCCGGTTGATTTCGTTATGTAACCCAGAGAGACTTTCAGAAAGGGGAAAAAAAACTATCACAAAATTCCTGCAAGACCAGTAACTTCCACTCAACTGAAAAATTAAATTTGGTTTGTCTTTGGCGGTATGTGCCCCATCCCTCTGCCCTGGCACTCCAGGGGATTCTAAAGGGGAGAATTTGAGAACAACATTCCAGGCTTAGAGCCTCTACATTCCTTGGGTTCTGCTGGAGGACTTGTTGGCAGCATTCAAAGAAGCCTGTGTTTTCCTATTAATTTTGCATCCCAGGCCACCTGCTTCTGTCTTCCTGCTGTTTTCCTTTTGTACCTATGTGGTTGGTGCTCCTAAGGCTTTCTACACTGGCTTTCATCATTTATACCACTGAGTTTTACAGGAGCTTTTCTTTTCAGATTTTGATGTTTGATATAGTTACAGATTTTATTTGTTTATTTTAATATGTTCACCGCTGAAACTTCTTAGATTTTATGGTGGCAGCCTCCAGGAGAGAAACAACAAAACCAGGCACATTTTATGTAGAGTCAGGAGGCAGTGGGCATATGGTTGATGGAAACTAATTATTATTGGTTTCTCAGGATACAGATCCTAACTGCTGGCAAATTTAGAATTTACCTATTTTGGGGGATGGCTCTGTACCATCAGTGAGAAGTTGATTCTGCAGAAGATGCTGAACTGATGGAAAAGCTGGGATAAGCCTGTGTAAAGGACTAGTGCATTTTCTTTCTTTAACGTCAGTTGCAGAGAGAAAGTAAGCCTCATAGCTTCCCTCAGTGGGAAGCCTGCAAATCAAAGCAATTGAACAAGGAATAACCCAGGAATGCCCTGTGTCCTACATGGATGAGACTGGTGAGAACTCTGTTGCCCCTGCCCATGGGTAACCCTGGTGCATCTGCAGAGCATTCAATGCATCAGGCAATCTTTTTGATCTATTAAAAAAAAAATTGAGGCAAGTAGAGAGCAGCGCAGACTGCAAGCCTGGGAGGTTTGATTTGTGAGTTATGAAGATTCAGAAAAGACCTTTTGTGGAGGGTGAACTTGCCTTATCAAAATATTGTGAAAATTCTGAAGATGAGTGAGTCAAGTTAGCAAGAAATGTTAGAAGGGAAAAATCTTAAAAGTGTTTAATTGGAAAACTGAAAGGTTTGTCCTTTCCACAGTGTTTCCTCTCTGTGAGCTATGGTGGTTAGGGGGAGATAGAGCAAAATGTTAAATAAACCCTTTCCTCCTCACTGCAGCTCCTGGTGATCTGTTTCTTCTCCTACCCCCATAAACATGAGAGCTGTTTAGTACTTTAGCCATCTGGTATTGGTAGGTTTGTTTTGTTTTGTTTATATCATAGGACCTGCCTCTACAAATAAATTGTGTATAAGCTTAACCAGGATGACAATTGGTGTATACTTTTTAAAATCTCTAGGGCCTAAGGCCCAATGACCAAGGGAATAAAAAGCCGCACCCTTTAGAAACCCTGACACTCCCATTGTGTTTTCATGGTTTCACTAATATGTAGTGTTCCGTGTGAGAAAGGTGAGGGTTTTATGTTCTAGAATCATGAACAAAACTGTCCTTGGGAGTGATAAGACCATGCTGCACTGCTGCATGTGTGTTTGTGTGTTCGATGTGGAAAAAAAGGTTCTGGGCTATGTCTGTATTTGCCATTTACTTATCACATAATGGTGCTGCACAACTACTCTATAACAGTGTTATTTTAACTTGAAAAAGCATGAGGAAAAAAAAAAAGCATGAGGGTTAGGAGAAACACACCTAGTGGATGTGAAGGGGGATTCTCCTGGGCACCTGTAATTGCAGTGATTTGAAATGCTTTCACAGATTTGTAGGAGAGGGTATTTTTTTTTCTTTATTTGCTCCTTCTATCTTGTTCTAAACCCAATATTACCTCCCTTCCCACCTCCTCTATATACTTACTTCTCTCTCCCTTTTCTCCTTTAAGAAAAGCCTTCTTGGTAAGAATCAAAGATATTTGGAGCTTCTGGTTTTTTATTAAGGGTTGATTTGACTTGTCAATTAGTACTGTGTAGAGAACAGGAAAAGTCAGGGCAATTTGATAGTTGCATCCTAGAAGGGCCAGCCGTCGTATTACAATGGGTAGAGCTGTTCTTGGACATTATTTTCCAGATCCAGGTGTGTTCTGAGTGGTGTTGGTGGTGGCAGTAACCTCATAGAGCAAAGTCTTCACTGTTGACATCTGGGTTGGATAATTCTTCATTGTGTGTAAAGTGTCCTGTGCCTTGTAGAATTTTAGCTGCATCCCTGGCCTCTTTATCAGTAATTCCTCCACCCCAGCTCTGACAACCAAAATGTCATTGTCAGATGTCTCCTGGGGGGCAGGATCACCTTGGTTGAGAATCAGTCTGGCCTTAGAAGAAAGGGATATCCTGAAAGCAGAAGGTCGTCACGACCCTCTAAGGGCTTCATTTAGATGCCTATGTATATTAAAAGTACCTTGCAAATATCAGCAATAAGGACATATTTAGATAGTTGTAATTCTTGTGTAACCCATAAATACCATTTTAGCTCTTGCCTTCAACTTCCTAACACTAGAAGTGTGAGTATATTATTTTTCCTTATTTTTAAAATGAGGAGGTTTGTAGTAAAATGTAGAAATCTCAGAGGTCTCTCCAGCCCTCACATTTTATTATTTTAGTTTTACAACAGAAATCTTAGGCAGTTATAGGACTTAAGAGCTGAGCATATATTTGTGATCATTGACTCCATTTCTCTTAGTTCTGTCCAGTGTGATTTCCACAAATCAGGCCAGAAAAAAGAGTTGGCTTTTTACAAGTAGAGGTTATTAAATGCTACCATTTAGAGTTTATCAGAACAGACTTTTGTAAAAATGGTTACTTTTGTTACTGACTGATTGGAATTCAGGTGATTTCCTGAACTTCAAATACATCTGTTATTTGGAATCAGACTTTTAATATTGGTGTTTATTTTAAATAGTTGATGTTTATATTTAATAGGCTGGCGTTCTTATTGCCAAACAGCTTTATGCTCTGCTACCTTGATAAGGGAGACAGACTTCTCAGTGCCTTGGCTGACATACTGGGATTAAATTGGTAAGTTTTCTATTTTACCTGCTTTTGAAGCATAATGAAAGTAGACTTTTTTTTTTTTTTTTTGGCCTGAATGAAAGGTGGTTAAAAGAGAAATCTAATACCTTTTATGGGTTATTATGCTTCACATGTGATGTGCCCAACCAGAAATAACGAGATACACACCAGATGTGAAGGTACCAGTTAATATAATTATGCTGGGGATCATTTTCACCATTTAAGGGCTGAATTATATTGAACTCATTTCTTCATCTCTAAAAGGATTTAGTATAGTTGCTTAAATTTGGATTGGGAGCTGAGATGAAGTACCTATGCTTATGCTTCTAATGAACTAGAAGGGCTGGGTGCTGTGTACCTTTTGCATTTCTGGAGCTTGATAAACAGTAAAGCCTGGAATATGCAGATCCATGGCAAGGCTTGGATGGGGAGGTGTATTCTAGTGGAAGCTAGTAGCTGAGTGTGCTTTCTTTGGGCTCTTGCCTGGAAAACCAATCTGAAAGTATCGTGGTCAGACACAGTGCTGTTCTTAAGCCTTATTGGAAATAATAGGTCTCCTAGCCCGTGCTAAAAGGTAATTTTGCATACATTAAATATTCAACAAAGGGCTTGAACTGTGCTTACTTTGGCAAAAAAATGGATCCCAAAGCGAATTACACAAATTGTAATGTGGAACAAATTGAAATACCTGAGGATTTGGTCGACACTTGTATTTTATCCTTCACGTCTTCCTAGTGCCCTCAGAAAGAAAGATTGGACATGGCAAGGAAAGGGCAAGTATTATCTCTAGTTGCAGTGTGGTTCTGGACCTGGTCTGGGGGCCTAGCTCTGCTTTTGCTCCCAGCTATGTAACAACAAGAAGAGAGCACTTGGGGTGTTTATTTCACCCTGGAAGATTTTTTATAAAGAACAATTTTTAATGAAGCATGGCACATGGCATCATTATCATTTCTAACACAGAGAACTCATTTTCAATTTTGCTATCAAAGAAAAATGACAAATAGAGAATGCAAGAAAAACCAGATGGACTAACTGTATTAGGAGCTTAGTATGCATATTTTGTGTCACATATTAGCATTCATTAAGTCAAAAGGGAAAAAAATGAGTTTTGCCTACATGCATTAAACCAATAAGGCTGGCTGAGTTCCAAGCTAGCTCTTGTGGATTAATTGTTTTATAACTGTTTTAATTAAAATTGTTCAGTATATGATTAACCTAAAAGTTTTAATTTCCACAAAACTGTTGAACAAATGAGACATTAATATTTTACATTAACCATGGTGATATTGCTGTGGTTCTCAGAGTGGCTGCTTGTTCAAGTAAACTGTGGCACGCAGTAGGTGGGAAGTGCTGTGTCTCATGCTGCTGTGAAGACCCGCATATCAACAGAAACTTAGCGAAAAGGCCGGGTGAACAAGTTGGCCGATATACCGCAATTCCGCAGGTGTGCCTTTATGTGGTCACCCTCACCCCCTCCTCAGACTATCAGTTTAGAACTGAGTCAGTCATAAATTGTCCTGTCCTGTTGAGGGGGTTAATAGCATAACATGGCAAAAAACCAACTTAATGTGCTTTTTCCTTCTGTTAGACCTCATAATAGTGTTGATGGTACTACACTTGGTATTGTACACTTCAAACCCATTTTTTAGGTTGGCGACAAGGTAAGAGGGGGAAAACACATTCACTTTGCAAATTACAACACTGAGGCCCAGTGAAATTGCACTGCCGGTAGCTGTGGCTCCTTAAATACATGGATCTGCGTTTCTCTCACTTAGTCCCTTTTCTGCTTTCTACCTGTGCCTCTATCTTAATGTACTTCAGCTCATTAAGAGATTCTTCTTGCTTCCTATAACCCTGTCGTGATGATTTTTCTCTGGGGTTCAGGTCATGATATTATATAAATTCAAAGTAGTGGTGGTCTCTGAACGTCATGGAAGGGAGTTTTAAAAGATAAGGTTCAAACTGCTCATTGGAAATGATGATGACAAAACCGAAGCTGTCCAAACTATTCCAGGTAGTGGTAAATGCTTTGGGCTCTCCTGCTAGGTTTTAGATCTGGGAGTCTGGGAGGCAGTGCCTGAACAACTGAAATATTTCGACTTCTACTTCCATAGTTAGGATCAGATGACATTGTGATTTATCCAGAGTTTCAGCTGCAGCCTTGATTTGATCTCTTTTTACCTTTCCCTGTTGTTTCTTCCTAGTACCATAAGGTTCCCAGTGTTCACCTTCCCCTCTGTTCTTTGTATTGTTCTCCTAAATTCCTTCGATTTAGCTTTTTAAGCACCAGCTTCTGAGTAAGTTATTATATATTCAGTATTTTTGACGTAGTTAATAATCATAAGTTTTATGGTTGTACAGTTGGGTGTACAAGTTGCCATATTTGCCAGAAACCAGCTTTACACAGTGATTTTTGAGATAAATGGTTTATCAGGCATGTTGTTATCTGTTCATTTCTTTAGGCTCTCTTGAGTTCTATTATTGCATGAAGGTAGATCATTAGAAATGCGCATACCTGGACCATATTATTTGATTCTTCAGAGAATTGCCATCAAGGAGTTAGAGTGCTATGTCCTTGGTAAATGAAGAATAAGAACACTCAATTTAAGTATTAAATATTCTGTATTCAGAGAGTATCTCTGACTTGCAAAACCTTAAAAACCTGATATCTTAATATTTCTTTCTCCCTGTTTCTCAGTCTCTCTCTCTCTCTCTCTCTCTCTCACACAGACACACACACACACACACGCATGCATGCACGAAGCTTCTTTGGGAATATGATATTAGGAAAATACTCCTTAATTCTGACCCATATATATGCATTCTTTTAATTCTTAAATGTTTGCTGAATGAGAGAATACTATGTAATTAGGTAAGAGTTCTTTTGCATTTTCCAGGAAATTCCACACTTAATTCAGTAACCAACTTTAGATAGCCAAGTCCTTGGTGATTGAATAGTATTACTGTTTTGCTTGGTGAGTACTCATTTTCATCTACTTTTGACAGGTTTTTTTTTTTTTTTTTTTTTTTTTTAGTTAAAAACTGACTTCTAGACCATAGTACTTCTGTACTTAGAGACATGAGTAGGCGCTTCACCATGTTCCATGATAATAGGAATCAGGCATATGGTTTCTGCCTTATAGGATTTGATAATTCTTGTTTTTAAAGCACACATGTCTGGCAAGATAGAGAAGGGCAAAAAGCAGGACTTTTGATGACAAAACTATAGGAGTAGAGAGATAGTTGGGAACTTACGACTTCTGTTGTATCTCTCTTTTCCATTTCATTACCTTTATGAATGTGCTCTGCCCCCCTGGGTCCCATTGCCTTTCCAGTAGCAGTAATTACTGTTGGGGAAAACCTCCCATCTGTGAGGCTAGCTCTTTTCTTGACCATCTCTTCAGCCTGGCTTCCACCTCTAACCCCCTTCATAAAAATTATGCTTGTATTGTTCTTCATCAGCTGCATGGCTACATTTTTCTCATTTGTTTTTCTGATGCTGTAACAGCCTTCCAAAAATACCACCAAGTGTAATAATCCTTTTGCTGTTCAATACATCTTTTGTCTGAGGCTTACTTACTGTCACAGTTGATGGCATGACAGCTGATGGCAAGCAACAAATGAATGTTTAAATAGTGAGTAATTCAACAGATGTGCCCATCCAGGTGATTCTCCCAATAGCTGCCAAAAAGTGGGTAGAGGGTGAGCAGTTAACTGAGTGTGTAGTGGGTTGTTCCAGAGATTCTCTGGTTTTGGCTAGCTTGTTCTTTAGTCATTATAGTTTGACTTATTTTGCCTCTATTCATTTTTTTTGTGGCTCTATTTTGCTCCTTTATTTTGTGGCTACCTTTTGGAGATGTTTAAATTTCAAATAATGAATAATGTGATGGTGGTGCAGCTTTAGTAATTTCCAGTGATTGTCACAAAGTGATGTTTTCTGAAAGTCCCAAGTGTATGAAACTCATCTTCTGAAGTGCACATTTAGTACCCCGAACCCTCACTCAATATAGTCATTGTGGTGGGACCACTTCAGACCTGACTCAAGGAAGGAGGGAAACCACCTACCCACTATTGCTATCCAGTATATAAATTATACAGACTAATACATGTTAACACATGACAAGCTCTGTGAAGACACTCTGTCAATCGGCATGGTATCTCTTCCCTCTTCCATGAACCTAGCAACCCATTTGCTTATAGTTTTTTAGAAAACTGTTGTTAAATTACTTTGTGGCTGGTTATGTCACTTGGCTAGGAAAATGATACTGGAATTAAGTCAGCTTTAGCCCTACGCTGCCCATCTTTTCTAACTTATGGTCAGCCATATGTTTAGACCAGATGAAGTAGGAAGTTACGAGTACATTCCTGGAAAAGATAACAAAATCATGTCCTACTAAAAGTGTTGGTTAAGCCTTTTCCCACCACATAGGGATATGTTCATACCTCTAGGAAGATTCTGTCGTTTTTATTTTTGATCATATAAATAATAATAGCTTGTTGGTAGTAATGATTAGTATAAAAGTTGGATTGTTGGGGGGGGATATTTGATTATTGACAGATGCATAAGGGGCCGTTGAGGTACTGTAATGTTTTGTTTCTTAATCTTAACTGTGGTTACAGTAGTGTTTGTGTTATTTTTCTGGAAAATATATGTGTTTTATACCCTTTTCTGGATGTGTAATGTAATTGCTCACTATATATGTATATGTTCTGGATAAAACTTTGGAAAATACCTAAAAGCACAAAGCAAAAAAGTTATCTGTAATCCTACCATGAAGAGATAATCACTTTTCTTTTTTGGCATGTATCTTTCCAGTATTTTGGGGGCACATATATCTCATAATATTTTGTCCATTCCCATGGCTTCAGAGTTTAATAAAGATACACAGGGCAGCCCCGGTGGCCCAGCGGTTTAGCACCGCCTTCAGCCGGGGGTGTGATCCTGGGGACCCGGGATCGAGTCCCACGTCGGGCTCCCTGCATGCAGCTTGCTTTTCCCTCTGCCTGTGTCTCTGCCCCTCTCTCTCTCTCTCTCTGTCTCTCTGTGAGTCTGTCATGAATAAATAAATAAAATCTTTAAAAAAAATGCACACACATATATATGTATGTGGATGTATGTAAACCTGACTTTTTTTTAAAACGTTTTTTATTTATATAAGTAAGCTCTACACCCAATGCAGGGCTTGAACTCATGACCATGGGATCAAGAGCCTCATGCTCTTCCTACTGAGCTAGTCAGGCACCCCTGAACCTTACTTTTTTTATTTCTTGTATTGTAATATTTTGGCATGAATGTTCAGGATTCTGTAGAATTAATTTTAATAGCTTTATAGAGTACCATTGTTTGGATATATCATCGCCCATTTACCCAATTCTATATTTGACATTTAGATATTTTCTAATATTTGAATATTATAAATAATATGTGTTTATCTTGTAGGTATTTAAAATTAAATAGGCTAAATTACACTCTTTTATTTAGGTTGTAGACATTTCATAAAAGGCATATTTTGTTGGACAAGATGACTCTGGCTTCAAAAGCTACTTGAAAGCTGATTTTTTTTCTCTTAAAGAAAATTGAAAAAAATTCATTTTTTTTCCTTTTATAAAGTAGGTGTGTGTGGTGTATTGTGTGTGAGTAGGAAATTGCTTCAGCATTTTTATACTCTTTTGTTGGCTGTGAAGTTAATTTATTCATTCACTTATTGAATATTTATTGAACACCATCTGTATGCCAGGTGCTTTGCTCCAGATCTGAGGATTTAGAGATGGAGACCTGGTTTCTACTTTCTCAGTGAGGTGACATAATGAGCAGTAGGACTTGAGTGTTGTCAGTCTGCACTGTTGAGTTTATACATCCAAACGTTTCTACTTGGATCACTTTGCTGTGATTTATGTTATTAAATAGGTGATTTAGGAGCTTATATACTACAGAGGCTGGTACTTTACACTCCTTCCCTAAATGCCGCCATGCCCAAATCTCATGTTCTTTAAGGTTGAATCCTGGAATTCAGAGCCTTGTGGGCAAGCCTGAATAGGGCAGAAATGGAAATAACCTTTTCATTCACAAAGTGGGCATTACTGAGGATGGGCTATACATTAACTTCTTTCTGGTATTATGAAGTTCCTTTCCAGATCCCAAATTCTATTACTTTCTGATATTCGGGCCTTTGAAACTCCCAATACTGAATCTTTTCTCAAACATTAAATTTGTAGAAGGAAAAATTAGATTCAATCTTTTTGAGACACCTGCTGAACTATAGAGTATAAATACAGATTTAAGAATGAAAGAAGGGAGAAAACTGCATTTGCCCATCCCAGGAATTCAGATGGGAATTGAGAGTATGTCTCTGTTCGTCTTCTGTAAACAAAATCAGTAATGAAGTGATAATTTTTTTCTTCTGACCTGCACATTAAAAAACAAAAAAAACAAACACCAAAAGATAGTTTTAAGCTTTCTATTTGGAGAGACATACCTGTGACTTGAGGCTTCAAGTCAGGAATATTTTGGCATAGAAAAACCTGTGAGGCCCAGGAAACATCTGGTATCATTCACGATCAGACCAAGATGAAAGAAAATTTATTTTTTAGGTAGTATGCTGAGTCCTGGAAGTCTGGTGGTTGTTAAGTTCTTTAGCTTGGAAAATATAAACGAAAAGGCTTGTGGACAAGAATGTCTTCCCTTAAACTCTAGAGCATAATTATGAAGTGTGCCTGTCTATTTCTTGTTTTACTTGTACTTCAGTTTTACCATCTTCTGCATACGTCCTGGAAGGCTCTATATGTGAGTGGATTCTAGTGGAGGAAAAACTTTTGGATTATAAATGGACAGTCCTGGGCCAAACATTCATTAACCTTAGACAAATCACTCAAGAAATCTGTTTCTTCTGTAGAATGAGGTAATAACACTTGCCCAGCCTATTTCCCAATATTATTGAATAGATCAAGTAAAAAAGCCTGCATGACAGTGCTTACTATAAGGTGATATGTAGGTATTAATGAAAGGAATAAACAGAATACCTAACTCTTTGGCTGCTGTGTATTGAGGATGGGATGGGGACTTGTCATTACCACCTTGGATTTGGCAGCCTGGTATCCAAGTGTGTAAGTTTGAGATAGACCTCAGGGTTTTGATTGATTGATGATGAATGATATAGCCCTGAATAAAGTTCCGAAGATGCCATTGTTCCTTGAGGTCGACTAGATTTGTCCCCTTCCCTTAAGGTTGCTGGTAATTTGGATGAAGCACAGTTTGTGTAGAAAATAATAGTTACTAAAGTATTTTTTTGAAGATTTTATTTATTCCTGAGAAACAGAGAGAGAGAGAGGCAGAGACACAGGCAGAGGGAGAAGTAGGCTTCTCACAAGGATCCCAATGTGGGACTCGATACCGGGACCAGGATCACGCCCTGAGCCAAAGGCAGATGTTCAACCGCTGAGCCACTCAGGCATCCTGTTATTAAAGTATTTTATTTTCTATTATTTCGTTTTCAGTGTCATCCAGAAAAAGTTTTGAGCTAGTTTACAAAAACATACAGTGCAACAGAATTAAAATAAGATGAGGAAATTGGGACAAAGAGAAAACACGTGCAAATAAAGTAGGATGAAACCATGTTGATAAGATTAATGGGTGGAAACATACAGGAGATAGGTTCTTATGCAGTATGTAGAAGTGGACCACATACTTCTTTTCTCAGGGAATAGAACAAAGAGGGAAACATTTGCAATTTTCCTGAGA
This sequence comes from Canis aureus, assembly GCF_053574225.1. Classification (NCBI taxonomy): domain Eukaryota; kingdom Metazoa; phylum Chordata; class Mammalia; order Carnivora; family Canidae; genus Canis; species Canis aureus. The sequence goes on from NC_135618.1 coordinate 74,235,886, forward strand.
TATTTCCTCAGTAGATAGGATGAGGCCTTGAACTCTACCTTTCAAAACACAGAACAGTGATTTGTGAAACAATTGTTTTTATACTGACTCTCAGCGCAAATTAATAACATGGTGACAAAGCATGATTCAGGGAAAGAGTGACCATAAGGGGTCAAGATCACGTATTCCATCTAGGCAGCTCTGAAGGGCTGGCTTGAACCAAAGAGAACGTTTAGAACATGTCAAGAAGTGGATAAGCTACCTGTTCTCAAGAAGTCCTTCACAATTATTCATTGTCCCAGCTGGGGGCTGCATCACTCCATGAATGGTTTCCAGTTATGTTGTGACACAGTTCATTGTCCAGGAGCCCTGAGGCCCAGAGATGGACATGCTTATCCTGTCTTGAGAGTTTAAGGTCTTCATAAGCCCTTGGTATTACCTTCTCTTTCTAAGGTTCTGGTGTGTCTTTTGCAAGGATCAGATTGAAATTGTGTTTTGCTGGAGAGGGCAACTAAATGCCAGTCGTGGTTTTTGGGTTCTGGCTATGCTGCAAACCAATATGAATTCGTGGACTACCAATAACTCATGTTTGCTATTGGGTGACTATTCAGTGGCTGTTACTTCAGTTTTCACTTCATGGTGACTGAACTCAAACCCATCATGTTTATAGAGTTTGTTCCTACATCAAATCAATGGTAAATGCTTGCATTAGAGAATTCGGCTTGAGCCCTTTGCCTGCTTTTCTGTTTTCCTGTTGTTACTAGCACTAGATAATTTTTAAAAATTCCTCAGAAGGACTGTGTGTTTTTAGAAACAGGGAGTGTATTCTGTGCTTTAGCGGGACACAGAAGGAGACTGTCTGGTTAAGGCAGGAGATTGTGGCACTAAAAAAGGAAGCTGGCAGGCCTGTCCCTGGCACTTTTTAGTAAGAAAAGAAGGGGAATGACAGGCTGGCCGGGAATTATATTAAATCAGAACCAATCAGAAGCCCTGATTCTCACCTGACCCTATTAAATTCCCTGAACCTAGAAGGTTTGGTTGTACCTATGTGGTGGTCATTTTTGGAAGTAGAAGACAGACTTGCTCTTCTTTCTGCATGCATCTAGGGGTATAGTGAAGAGACAGAAGCCTGTTAAGGAACAGTCATGGCTATCTGGCAGATTGCTTCCTTATTTTTTAGTGAGAAACCAGATCTAATGTCTGTGGCCAAGTGTGTATCCTCATAAGTTCCTTGTGACAAGAAGGATTCTCATTAAGAATTTGGCCCTACAAGGGAAACAAAAGCAAAAATAAACTATTTTAAAATATTTTAAAATAAAGAGCAAAGGAAACAGTCAACAAAACTAAAAGGCAACATTTGGAATGGGAGAAGGTATTTGTGAATGACATATCTGATAAAGGGTTAGTACCCAAAATATATAAAGAACTTATAAAACTCAACACTCAAAAAACAAATAATGCAATTAAAAAATGGGCAGAAGACATGAACAGACATTTCTCTAAAAAATACATACAGATGGCCAATAGACACATGAAAAGATGTTCATCATCATGTGTTGTCAAGGAAATGCAAATGAAAGTTGCAATGAGATATCATCTCATACCTGTCAGAGTGACTAAAATCAACAACACAAGAAACAAGTGTTGACAAGGATGTAGAGAAAAGGGAGCCCTTGTGCACTGGTGGTGGGAATGCAACTCGTGTTGCCACTCTGGAAAACAGTATGGAGGTTCCTCAAAAAGCTAAAAATAGAAGTACCCTTATGATCCAGCAGTTGCACTCCTGGGTATTTACCCAAAGAATACAAAAACACTAATTCAGAGGGATACATGCACTCCTATGTTTTTTAGCAGCTTTATTTATAATAGCCAAGATACGGAAACAGCCCAGGTGTCCATCAATTGATGAATACATAAAGATGTGGTGTATGTATTTTTACACACACACACACACACACACACACACACACGTGATGGAATATTACTCAGCCATAAAAAAGAATTAAATCTTGCCATGCAACAAATATGGATGAAGCTAGAGAGTATATGTTTAAAGAAGTCAGAGAAAGACAAATACCATATGATTTGACTCATATGTGGAGTTTAAGAAATAAAACAAATGAGCAAAGGGAAAGGAGAGAGAGAGAAAGAAGATGAAGAAACAGATTCTTATCTGTAGAGAACAAACTGATGGTTACCAAGGAGGGAGGAGAATGGAGGGATGCGTTAAATAGGTGATGGGGGATTAAAGACTGGGTATGTATGGAATTGTTGAATCTCTATATCGTACACCTGAAACTAATATAACACTAATATAACAATTAACCAACTGGAATTAAGAACTTAAAAAGCAAGAAAAAGTGAATTTGGTCCTGAAATTGGATCAGAATAAGGCTATATTTGTGTTTCTGTCTATAGTTTGCATTCCTTATAGGTAGAAAGGTCCAATTATAAGGTACTGCACCAGCTAATGTGAACTGGAGTTTAATGTGGATTAGTTAGCTCAGAAGTTATATCAGCTGTTTAACATCAGTTTATATTCCAGTTTGTGCTCCTCAGGCAAAAAGGGGATTAATAATGGAATATTAAGCCAAGAATGAGAATCTGATGTTGAAAACCTAGAAGCCTGAAATCAGAAGTGTTTAGTAGTATTGATTTATTTAGAACATACTTTTCTTTATAGATGCTCTAAGTAGCAAAGTAAGTTCATATTTTTTCCTCAATGTGAGATGTTAACATGCTGAAAATCTTATTTTATACATTTACCAGCAGAGCAAAATAGAATTAGTCTTATGTAACTATTTTGTAAATAAAGAATCAAAGGCATAGTTAAAGAGTGACAGAGGCCATCCAGTGTATCTGGGACATGGCTTAGAATAGAACCATTTTAATCCGTTTATTTATTGAGCAAAAAGGAACCAAGTAATGGTGGAGGGCATAATGAAATCAGTTGTGTGGTGAATGTAAGCTGTTTTAGCTGAGTTCCTCTGGTATAGCCCTGTGCTTTGATCCTAGGTAGGTTGGCCAGGGAAAGAGTTTTCAGTTGAGCTGAATGGTGAAGGTGAGAGGGACAAGAATGGATGTCACAGAGGATGTCTCTGAGGATAGACTCCAGTGATTGTGGATGACATCCTATACATTTGGGCTCCCACAGATTTTAGTGGGCTGTGTTCGTGAATATTTTCCTTTCAGTGTCTTCAACCCTGTGAATGACAGTTGACACTGGAATAGGACTTTAGTAGAGGAGAAACTGGTCTGACCACAGTTTGATCTTGATAATGCTTTCACTTTTGCAAGAAGACAGAAGGGAGTCCTTGCTTTTACTGTTCTGGGAACCTAACCAAGTAAGAAGTCTCTGGTAGCACTAACCTGTTTGAAGTAGCCCAGGTGTGAAACTCTGACCTTTTCTATGGTCTACTTCCTGGGTGAGAAGCCAGTTTTTTTTTTTTTTTTTTTTAAGATTTTATTTATTTATTCATGAGAGACACACACAGAGAGAGAGGCAGAGACACAGGCAGAGGGAGAAGCAGGCTCCATGCAGGGAGCCCGATGTGGGACTCGATCCTGGAACCCCAGGATCACGCCCTGAGCTGAAGGTGGCGCTAAACCACTGAGCCCCCCCTGGCTGCCCAAAAAGCCAGTTTTGATGTTAAAACTTTTTAGAATGGAATAGAACTTGAAATTTGATGTTTGTTTTCGTTGTTGCTTTTTAAAAAAAGTTACAGAAAAAGAAAATAAGTGAAAGAAACCCTTCTAGCCATTTATACCCTGCCCCCAGGACTAGTGAAACTTCCTAAGACTTTCAACAGACTCATTTAGACTCATCTTAAATCTCCTTAGGACTCAGTCTCTCTCCTGGCAGAATCTTTCACTTTGATCATTTCCCAAGGTGGTTTATTTTGGTTAAGATTTTGACTCCTTGAAAATATTGGTGAGGGTGACAAAACATGAGAGGCACCTAAATCTGGGAAATGAACAAGGGGTAGTGGAAAGGGAGGTGGGTGGGGGGTTGGGGTGACTGGGTGACAGGCACTGAGGGGGGGAGCACTTGACAGGATGAGCACTGGGTGTTATGCTATATGTTGGCAAATTGAACTCCAATTAAAAAATTTAAAACGATTTTGACTCTTGCACCCACAACCACATGAGATATATATTCATATGTGTATCTCAGAGGATTGGCATCGTCTTGGCAGGTCTTTAAGAGTTTGAGGATTAAATTTTTATATTTTTATTTTATATTTTTACAAAACCATTCCTCTGCCTGGGGAAGGTATATTGGTGAACTGAAGATGGTTTAAACCATCCTTTTTTTTTTTTTAATTTATTTATGATAGTCACAGAGAGAGAGAGAGAGAGAGAGGCAGAGACATAGGCAGAGGGAGAAGCAGGCTCCAAGCACCGGGAGCCCGACGTGGGATTTGATCCCGGGTCTCCAGGATCGCGCCCTGGGCCAAAGGCAGGCGCCAAACCACTGTGCCACCCAGGGATCCCGGTGAACTGAAGATGGATAGGAAGACTGAACTGGAGGCTAAAACCTGCATACCTAAGAAGTTGAATCAACAACTCCTGAACCTACGGTTACAGTGTTCAGAAATATTTGCAGTTATTCTGAAGGATTGCCATCGCATTCTAAAAATAAGAAATTATTTTTGATAACATCAATGTGTAGTATACAGCATATTTGCAGTGAAGTGAAGCATAGGGAATCCAAAGACACTAGTTTTCCACCCTTAAGTATGGCCCTGGGATCATCCACGGTGGTTTTTATAGAAATCTGAACCCATATCTCCAGATGGTAGCATCTGAAACTCTTTCCGTCTTCTTCCTTGAGGTCACTTTTTGAATTGTTTATGCATTTAGAGAGTTGCTGAGGCAAGGCCATGTTCTGGTTTCCTCTTCTGAAAATACAGATATTTCTAGAAATGACCACATTCTAAACTGAGTTCAGAGTCTTCTCTTGTAATTTTTCAGGCCTTGATCTGAAGTAATCTGGATGAAGATACAAAGATGAGGTCTCATATTTCACAGTTTGTTGGAAGTCAGCAATGTTAAGGTATCTTGACTAAAATAAGTCTTATCTAAATATTAGATTGGTAGGACCTTTTTTTTTTTTTTTTGTCTTCTTAGCCATAAGCTCTCCATAAAACCTCCATTTTGGAGAAAAGCTGAAAATAAAGAATGATTTCTTTCAGTATTCTGTGAGAATCTCTTTTCTCTCTTTAATTATTTTTTCACTGGGCAGGCTTGGGCTGCTTCTTTTTTTTTTTTGATCCAAGTTCTTTTTCATTCCTGAAATTCTATTTTCCTACTGTGCTTTATATGTGGCAGCTGATTTTCACTTAGGTAAGAGGAGGAAGCCCATTGGTTTTCACGCATAGATGCTTTTCAGGAACATACAACTTCTCACCATCCATTTTAATAATGAAAAAATCATAGTTGACATTTTTGGTGCCTGTTTATAGAGATTCCTTGAGAATTATCAACTGACAGAAAATTCCCCTAGGGGCGCCTGGCTGGCTTCAGTTGGTAGAACTGTGACTCTTGATCTCAGGGTTGTGAGCTCGAGCCCCATGGTGGGTGTAGAAATAGCTTAAAAATGAAATCTTAAAAAAAATTTCCCCTAGAGAGAGAGGAAATCTGGTTTATTTGGATGTCTTATTAAAGTGGAGCTTTTTGCATACAAGGCTCTGGAGATATATAGGCTATCAGAGCTGGAAAAGTGTACATGTCCTCTGAAATCACCCTTGCTTTATAAATATGGAGAGCCCAACTCAGAGAATTAAGTTGCTTTGGCTGATGTTGAGAATTAGTTAGTGATCCGCCGTGGGTCTCCAAGCTGCCCATCACTCTTCGTTGACTACTAGTGATAACTGGTATTTCCAACAGTGAATCCAAGGTTTAAGTTTTCCAGAGCCTTCTGAGTCTTCAAAGGAAAGCCAGGCTGTCTTATTAAAGTTCATGCTGAGTATCTACTACATTATGATTGTTTGATAATGGGTCATTTGTGTATTGTAAAACCAGAGTGCTTAACCAGAACTAGTGATAACCCAGCTTCTACCGAGTAGTAGTGAATATCAATTGTTTTATACAGAGGTAGAGAAAGTTGTCTATTTGAAGAGTCCAGTAAAAAGATGGTATCTTGTCCTCAGCGAGAGGCCCATGTGGATGAAAGGAGAAGCTGAGATGGATTGTGGTTAGGGAAGGATTAATGCTCAGATGGTGATTGAATCTGGTTTTGAATTTTCTCAAAATCACCATTTTTTATTTTGGTGCTTGTCAAATATTCTTTTTTGAATTATTATTTAAAAAAAGATTTTATTTATTTATTTGTGGGAGAGAGCGAGCACAAGCAAGGGGAGCCACAGAGGGAGAAGGAGAAACAGGCTCCCCACTGAGCAGGGAGCCTGCTGCCAGGCTTGGGCTTGATCCCAGGACCCTGGGATCATGACCCGAGCTGAAGGCAGGCGGATGCTAAACTGACTGACCCACCCAGGCACCCCAGTACTTTTCAAATATTCTTATAGCCTTCCTGGGGAGATTTATTTTTGGAGACATTGCCCACATTGTTTACTCCTCTAAGGTTAAGTGCACTTGACCATCTGTTACTAATTTTATAGTTGTGTTGAATTCCATTCTTTGCCTAGGTTGTAAGCACCAAAAGTGAACTTTGAAGCAGGATCATTTGTAAGTCATGTAGCTTTGGGCCTGAATGGTAGTTTTTATGCATATTCAAATGGTCTGAGATTTTATACTGAATTTTGGGATTAGTAATTCAAACCTGAGGATCTTTGCCACTTCTTTGGGAGAGCCTTCTCTGAGACCTGGGCAGTTATTACTCCAAAGCAAGCTCTTGAGGTGAGGCTGGTAGTAATATTGATAAATTGCTTTCAAAGTACTTACAGCCAAAGGACAGTGATTTTGTATTACTTTTCCAAGTTCTCAGGCGGACGTCCAAAATCTGGAAGAGCTAATGTGAAAGGCCAGTATTCTTCAGGGCAGGTACAAGAAGGGGAAGGGTGCTTGTCCCTTCCTTGATCTGTGTGTAGGCAGTTCTTGAAGGAAGCCAGGCCTGTAGGTCTTGGGCAAGAGTGGAGACATTGAGAGCAGTACTGCTGGCATTTCCAGTCTCCCTGAGAATGCACAGAATGTTTCAGGGGGAAACCAAAAATTAACCCCCAGAATTGGATTTTGGTGCTGTGGATGTGACTGATGTGTGCAAAAGTACAATTTATATTTTATTTGGATCTCAGCATCAAGCTGTCATTTTTCAAATAATTTTCTGGTAAGTGGTGGTTTCTCTGATATGATTTCCATTGCAAATGGAACAAAAAAGGTGACAAAATGGGGTTATTACCTAATCAAATTCCCTCGTGTACAGACAGGCTGAACTGGTGCTTTGCCTGGAGTTGGCTTAGAGTTTTCAGAAACTCAATTGCTGCCTTTATAAGGCTGTGCCTAGGGTTGTATTTCCAATCTCTCTCAACTTTTGTTCCCGTGGAAGAGAGGAAGTGGAGCTGTGATAGATATATTGCCAGATAGCACACAATAGCACACAAAACGAGAAAGACATGGTGTGAGCCATTCATGGAGACAGATTTACGGTCTGTGCTGCCCTTAAACCATAGATCCATCTATTTCAAAGAAACAACCTGCCCACTGTATTATATTTCAGACAGGGACATAGCTAAGAAGAGAGATGCTGACTCCTTCTGTTTAGCTTTTCCAATAATGCTGCACATTTTGCTGTAGTCAATTACTTTTGTGGGGATGGGAAAGTTTATTTGGCAAAGGAAAGCCTGTTTTTAGATGAAATGTGGAAACAAGGAGGTATCAGGGGAGAATGTTTGGCCATGTTGTTGCCTCAGTGACGTGTATGTGTATAGTTTTGCTTGTTTTTGTCACTATCCCCCCAACTCTATTATCAGGCATTGGGAAGTATTATACCTATTTCACAACATGATAAAGCTAGAGAGGTTATGACTGACTCAAGACCAGATAGAATGACATATGACAGAATGATGTCCGTTTCTCTTATTGCTGTTCCATGGGAAGCATTGCACAATGGTAAACAGAATGAGCTACCAAACCTGTCTGCATGGTTCACCAGGCTTAACCATTATTGCTGCAGGTAGCTTTGAGCCTCACTTATTTTACTAGTAAAATGAGGATTGCAGGCCTCACCTTATAAGGTAAGTCTGAGAATTCCACTTAGTTCATATGTACATAAAGCACTAGAATTAAGTATTCAATAATCTTAGCCATTAGGTCTTGAAATGTATGTTGATTTCATGAAAAATGAGTGGTGTGTGCTACCTGGTAGATTGTTTTACAGACATTTCAAATGTAAAAGAATAACTCTACTTGTATTAAAATTTGCTTTCCAAATTGACAGTTTTGAGGAATGAAAAATGCTTTTGGTAATGGTCTAAGTCTGGAAGAAATTGGGAAAAGAAAGGACTGTGTGTGTCTAGATTTGCAATTCTACCTTGTGTGATCTGTAAAATATGTAATTGTTTAACTTTTCTCAGTAATAGTTTATTCTGGAGGAGAGAAACAAATTTTGGTTATATACATTCTTCCCTGTGAGGCACATCTTTTTGTTTTTGTTTTTGTTTTTATTTGTTTTAACTGGATGAGATGGTTAAGTGTTGCCTTAGTTGGATGAATTTGGAGATAAGGGGAAATGTTTTTATTTTTGTGACACATAAGGACCTTTGCAGTCATTTACCTTTTCTGGATTAAACCAGTTTCTTTCTTTCTTTCTTTCTTTCTTTCTTTCTTTCTTTCTTTCTTTCTTTCTTTCTTTCTTTCTTTCTTTCTTTTTCTTTTTTTTTTAACATTGTATCTTTTCTTTCAACATAGATACCATGTTTTTTGTTTTGGGATATCCTTGATCTTTTTTTCATATTGGAAAAATATGATTGTACATGTGTGTGATTCACAGAACAAAGTGGGTTTGGGCACACTGCTTTATACTAAGTAGAAATTCTTAGTAGTTGTTCTTCAGAAGACATTCATTGATTCAAGTCATTCTTGGATTCATTTGTGAATACCTAAGTAGAGTTGTATAGAAAGGGATTTTTTAGAGTTGGATTCTGAACGTTTAGCATTTGATTTTATTTTGGCATATGTAGTCCACACGGCAAATATACTATCTGATTTAAATTGAATTCAAATAAAGTCTGGTATAAAATTATTTATTTATTATTTTTTAAAGAATTTATTTATTTATTCATGAGACACACAAAGAGAGAGAGAGGCAGAGACATAGGCAGAGAGAGAAGCAGGCTCCATGCAGGGAGCCCCATGCAGGACTCAATCCCAGGACTCTGGGATCACTCCTTGAGCTGAAGGCAGACGCTTAACTGCTGAGCCACCCAGGTGTCCCTGAATTTAAACAACTGCTTATGATGACTAGTCTCAGACTTCTTTCTTTTTTTTTTTTTGGGGGGGGGTATCATTGTACTTTCTTTCTTTTTTTTTTTTTAATTTTTATTTATTTATGATAGTCACACACAGATAGAGAGAGAGAGGCAGAGACACAGGCAGAGGGAGAAGCAGGCTTCATGCACCGGGAGCCTGACGTGGGATTCGATCCCGGGTCTCCAGGATCGCGCCCTGGGCCAAAGGCAGGCGCCAAACCGCTGCGCCACCCAGGGATCCCTGTACTTTCTTTTATTATTAAAGGTTTTTGCTTTTATTGTGGTAAGGACATTACATATCCATCTTAACTGTTGTAAAGTATATAGTTGAGTAGTGTTAAGTGTTAAGTGTAATCACATTACATTGTTGTGAGATCTCCAGGATTTTTTCATCTTGGCAGTATGAAACTCTATACTCATTAAACAACAACTTTTCCTTTTTCCCTCATTCTACTTTGTGTTTATGAATTTGACTACTTTAGATCTTAAGCTAAGTGGAATCATTTAGTATTTGTTTTTTTGTGACTGACTTATTTCACTTAGCATTATGTCCTCAACAAGGTTCACCCATGTTATAGCATTTAATAGGGTTTTCTTCCTTTTAAGACTGAATACTTTTCCCTTGTATGTATAGATCTTATTTATCCATTCGTCTTTGTATGTATAGATCTTATTTGTTTATCCATTTGTCTTTGATGAATGTTTGGGTTGCTTCTGCTTCTTAGCTATTGTGCATAGCATTGCTATGAATATGGGTGTGAACTATCTTTTTGAATCCATACTCTCAATTCTTTTGGATATATATGCACAAATGAGGTAGCTGGATCATATGGCACATCTATTTTAATTTTTTCAAGGAATCTCCAAACTGCTTTCCTTAATGGTTGCCCCATTTTACAATCTAACCAACAGCACACAAGGGTTTCCTAGGTTTGTCAAACAACTGTCCCAAAAACTGACAAGAGTGGTTCGGTGAGAACAGAGCATCTGTGAAGGTTAGGATGGCCTGTTTCAAGTTTGATCAGGCCCTTGGAATCAGCCTCATTAGTACTGGTTAATCATCCTCGTTAAGGTCGTACTGCTTCTGGACCAAGGCCTATAGATTAGCGCCTAATTGTGCACAAAATATTGGCCTAGATGTTGCAAGACTTAGATTGTGGTTGCTAGGAATGATTTTAGGCAAATTACCTCAACGCTCTGCTTGCCACTCTTTCACTGTCATCTATAAAATGAGGGGCTTGCAGTTCTCCCTTATCTTACCTATTCCAAAATCCTGTTGTGTATCATAGAACCCAAATATATAGAAAAGATATTGTATATAGCTTGGTATACTGATTTGACATATGACATTTCTCTTTGCACCAATTTGGAGTTTGTTCTTCTTTGTTCAATACCTCCTGTTTTTCCTATTCTGCTGCTGCCCCGGATACTAAGGGATAAGGAGGGAGACCTTGGTGATTAAGTGTTGGCAGTGAGTCAGGATGTCTGGGTTTAAATCCTTGCTCCTTCCATTTACTAGATACGTAAACTTGGGTAATTTAATGAATCACTGTTCCTTGATTTCTCCATCTGTGAAATGGAGATAATAGTATCTGTGTCCAAATTTTGTGAAGTTTAGATGAGTTAATGCATATAAGGTGCTTTGCATGGTGCCTCGCACATAGTAAGCAACGAGTAAGTGTAAATTTTAATCATTATGAAATATTGTAGTTACGATGGTGCTAAATGGTTAAGATCATCTTCCATTAGTACCCTACATTTTGATAACCTTCCCACTGCCTGAGGATATTATCTCCTTACACTGTTTCTCAGTAGGTGGAAAGGATATCCCCAGTGTACAGATGGAGAGGCTGACAGCAGAGATTAATAAGCTTTATATATGGCTGGGATTCACACTCCAGTCTCTTGATTGGAGCCCAGTGCTTCCTGGCCTGGCCCACTGTCCCAAACTTAATGACTAAGTCCTCATGAAAATGGGTTTTAGGGCAGCCTGGGTGGCTCAGCGATTTAGTGCTGCCTTCAGCCCAGGGCCTGATCCTGGAGACCTAGGATTGAGTGCCGCGTTGGGCTTCCTGCATGGAGCCTGCTTCTCCTTCTGCCTGTGTCTCTGCCTGCCTCTCTCTCTCTCTCTCTCTCTCTCTCTTGTCTCCATGAATAAATAAATAAAATCTTAAAAAAAATGGGTTTTAATGTTAGGATCTGGTAAGTACTCTTCTTGTCCTCTTTGCCCTTTTATTATATAATAAGCAGTCAGCCTTCCTGGTTGCCTTGAACTAGGTTGCCTTGAACTAAGTTGCCTTGGTTTCTCGGCAGACCAGGATCTAGCTGATTAATCCTGGTTGTTGCAAAAACATTGGGTTTCTACATCCTTTTAGAAATTTAATTTAATTTATTTTATTTTAAAGATTTTATTTATTCATTTATGAGAGACAGATTGAGAAAGAGAGAGGTAGAGACACAGGCAGAGGGAGAAGCAGGCTCCATACAAGGAGCCTGAAGTGGGACTCGATCCCGGGACTCCAGGATCACACCCTGGGCCAAAAGGTGCCAAACCGCTGAGCCACCCAGGGGTCCCCTAGAAATATACCCAGGGATCCCCTAGAAATATAACTTAGTACTAATACTGGCTGGCTTCTTTAGCACTGAGTACAGCTTCTTTAGAATTGTGGTTTATGTATTTAAAACTTAGTCTTTACAAAAGTGGGTAGATCTTGTATATGTCTGCCTTCTTGTGGGTAGTAGCCATGTTGCAGTTAACTGATAATGTTGTGGGTCTGTTAATACAGAGGCAGAGGGGTGAAGACTAATCTAGAAGAAACAAAGCCTCTGCTTGAAGACTCCTCAGGTCATGTTCAGCAGCTGATAGTGGACTTGCTGGAATCTCCCTAGGTTTCAGTTTCCCCAGCTATAAAACGAAGTGCTGCCCCAGGGGATATTAAAGGGCCTTTCAGGTTGTAAGAGTCTGATATCTTGAGGCTGGAAGTAGCCCCACAGGTCCTTATGACATGATAAAGGTTCTCTTTGAAGAGAAGTATTATAACTGTATCTTGGGAGAAGGAGGTGTGGGGAGGTGATTGAGTGGGCATTGAGGGAGCAACTGGAGGAAAGAGAGGTTGCTCTAATGATCGATATGTGAGGTGAGCTACCCCTTCTTGGGCATTTGGGGGCTGGTTGTACCCTGGGACAGGGTCAAGTCCTTTTCTGAAATGGGAGCCCCATTAAAGGAGCTTTCTGAGCTTTCTGCTTGGCCCCTTCTCAGTAGGGCCAAGGCTTGCCATTATAGAGGGATTGATGGATCGATGCCCCCTTCTGTTTCTTTGCTAGCGCTGTCTTCACACCCTGTTGCCGTTTATGTTTTTTGATGAATGATTAATTAGAAAAATAATCATTTGTAAATTGTGAGTGAACCAGACATTTGGCCCCGCCTGTAGGGAAATGGTGCCTTTGAGCTGGGTGTAGCTTGCAGCCAGTACATCAGAGCAGTGGTATTCCCAGACCAGTGATGAATTTACATGAAGTTCCTTTTCAGCATGTTAATGACTGTTACAGCTGAGTAACTAGTGAAAAATAATAGCAAATGGGAAGAGTAAATATTTAATGCCTCTGTATCATTTTTAGCTTACTGTAAAATATGCATTTTGATTCAGGAGGGGAATGAGAGAATCTTGGACATTAGAGGCAATATTAGTTTGTCTGAGTTTCATTCTTTGTTTTCCTTTTCTTTCTTTGTACTTGATTAAATTCAAAAGATAAAGTTGTTGCTAAGGTGGATTTCACTAGGGAAGTGGGTTTTCTGTAAGTTTTAGGTCTCAAGATGCTTCTTTCCTGGCAGTTTGAATCTATATGTCCAGTCAGCATCATCGATTAAATGCCTGGTGTGTACAGAGGCCTGTACCATCTCTAAAATATAGCTTTCATCTTGTTACTTTACTGCTTTAAAACTATAGTGACTCCCCACCACTTCTAGGATGAAAGCAGGACTCAGAAGCCTGGCTTTTCAGAGTCTGTGCTGTGACCCGGGTGTTCTTTCCAGCCTTTCTCCTTGAGGCAACACTATGTGGACCTTTGGCTTAAGTCAGAGTGCTTGACTCCTTATCCCTGTAACATGCCAGTGGCTTTCTCACCTTTGTACCCCTGCTCACAACATTGTGGGGGATGAAATGACCTTGGTTTCCCCTGCCTAGCTAAAGCCTCTCCTTCCATCTAGACTCAGTTCTAGAATTTTCTCCATATTTACTGTATAGGAACCTGCTCATTTTGAACTATAGGAAAAATTGAAAGTTGGTCATAATTCTGTTCCTTCCAGTTTGCCACCTCCCCTTGGGGAATTTGGAATGGGTTCTGCTTCTCCCCCATTGCTGCTTGGCCATTTTCTGAATTTAGAAGCTGACCAGGTGGCAGGTTTTTGACTGTAGACATTTCTGAGGATTAGAGCTGAATATAGTGGGGAAGCTGGACTCAAGGATAACTCCACCTTTTCTGAGATCAAAGAGTTTTGACACAAGTTTCTAGCAGAGTTTGAATTCACAAAATGAGGCAGCACTGGTAGAAGCATTCAGATAAGGGGTGCAGACCTTTCACTCTGTTGTTGAGTCTTGTAGTGTTGAGTTCTGACCCAGTTAAAGTGCACAGAAAAGGATCCAGGATGGTGAGGCAGGCCTGAGAGCACAAAGGCTAGGTGGGTAGAACAGAGCAAGGGAGGCTGCATCCTCTGTTTTCAAATATTCAAGAGGCTGTCTTCCACAGAAGAGGTGCGTTAGACATCATGTATGGAACCAGGGGGTGAGGATAGAGACTGCTGGAGGTGGGTTATGGGAAGACAGAGTTCAGATCAATATAAGCAAAACTTTTCTCATACCATTGTGAAACATGAAATGGGCTTCCTCAGGAGACAGTAAGTTTCTCAGGTGTGAAAGGATGTGAATGAACACAGAAGGCAATACTCCAATCTTAAAGGTTTGTGGCTTTATAGGCTTTGTGGCTTTATTTTTACCCCTCTGGGGTAAAATCCTTTACTCTAGGCTTTTGGAGAAGGATTCAATAGTGGAAAGTAATAAGCACCACCATGTCCAAAAATAGGAACAGATCCTGATAGACATCAAGAAATAATAGGTACAGTTTTTGAGTGGATATTGAAAGGATGATGAAAATAGTATTAAATCTAGAACTGGAGGTTCCAACATTGTGTTAAGAAGCTCAGAGGCAGTTTTTAAAAATGAGGAGATATTTGCAGAATATTCAGGGATTCATAAATAGTTTCAAAAAGGATATTCAATATTAATTTTTATGTATTTGGAAAGCTAAAAGATTTTTTGTTTTGAAAATATTTATCAAAGAAAAATGAGAGTACAAAATTGTCTTGGCATATGTAACTTGGGTTTGTAAAGGCTTTAAAGATTTAAGAAACCTGTCCCAGTGTGCAAATTTTAATGCAGATGTGTGTTCTAAAGAACATCTTTTGTCAGATTTTCAGAAGTGGCTGACTCAGAAAAGGTTAAGAATTACTATTGGCTCTCAAATGTTGGAACTTAACTCAGATAGGGGAGAGGTTCCTTATATTACCTTTACCATTCAACATCAATATGAGGAGATATTAGTATGAGCCATGTATACTTTTTATTTTATAAAGTAGTGTCCAATAAGCTTAAAATATACTTTTATTGTTCTTACCTTGATAGATAGGGAGAGCATAAAATCACAAATGAAAAGTACAAGTAATTTTTTTGGAGGTGAGCTTGTATATATACCTACTTTAGCTGCATATGTATCTACTTTAAATATCAGCACATTGTGAGATGAACCAGATAATCTTCAACAAATCAGATTTCTAATGGTAAAACTGAACTAACAGTAGTTTATAATTGAAAAGCGGAGTATAAGAAGAGTAAAAGAATAGTAGTACTATAAACTATGATTGCCTGAAGACAACACTGATGTTACAGTGATAGTAAATCATCCTTCCAGGGTGTTGTGAGAACTCTGAGAGTTGCAGTGTTGTGGGTGAGCATGCCCTGAGAGCACTCTGTAGCATTATAGAACAGTCTGCGTTTTTTGTTCTTCATAGACCAGTTACAAGTTCTTTGCATACACTGCCAACTTGCTGATTTTAATTTGTCAAAATGGATTTTGGGAATCTTCTCACTTATTAGACAACTGCTAAGTGTCTCTTGGGCATATTAAAGAAGACAAGTATCTGTGGAATTGCACATTTGCCTTTGAGAACTTAAGGAAGGTCAATTTGTAGATTAAGTTATAGATGTTAATAGGAATTCTTCTGTGGTTACCAGTAGTTACAGGACCCTGCTTTAAGAAACACTAGTCTATCAGGCCAGTTTGTAGTTATAAGTAAATGATATTAGATATTTTGAGTGAAGATTAATATCCAGGAGACTATCCAAGTAATGGTTTGCCTGCCTGTCTTTCTTTCCTTCCTTCTCCTCCTTCCCTTCCTCCCTCCCTTCCTTCCTTCCTCAACCTAAATGCTTCTGATAACCAGATACTCTTTCTTTTCCAATACCCCTTTATTTACCAACCCCATTAAGCGTGGCCCTGAAGTAAGATCAACAGCTGTGTGTGAATATTTTTCCCCCCTCTCCTTTGCTGTGCTCCTCCTATCAAATTGAAATACCCTGGCACTTTCTTCCCTTTTTGAAAGCACAAAAGAGGATTAGGCCATATAATGGACTATTTATGTGTCAAATTAAACGTTTTACTCTGAGGCTGTTTTTGAGTTATGTGAGCAGTAAAAATATGTATTAAGCTGCCAAGACTTTTAAAAAATGCATATTATTTAGCTGATAGCCTCTAACAGTCTGATGGATCCATAATGGTGTTTTGAGTAAATACACATTTGAACAATTTATGAAACTTATGTTTACATGTGTATTAAACAGCCTGGGTAGGGAGTGACCAAAAGTTATTACCAGTTGACAGCTGCTGTCTGGTGACCAATTTGAAATGAATTGGTGGATTCCCTTTAGTGTGGAGTAAACAGGTGTCTTCCCTGTCAGGGCAACAGACTGTGTAATCATCGGTGCGTGGGGCCCCAGCCTTGGAGGTCTGCACGTTGGTTGAGTGAGGTACTAGAGGACAACAATTCAACTCCATAGTGAGCCAGACCTTGGGTTCACATGTATGGTTTATTTTATTCCATTTTATATCTTGAAATTTATAATTATGTTCACAGACTATTAGGCTATACAGAACAAAATATTCTGGTTGTTTCTTTGGCATCTCCTCTCTAGTGATCTTGAAATTTATATGATTGCATGCCTCTATCAATAATAATTATTTTTATATTTGTTCACTTCTAAATTGTATATGTTTGTATTTATACGTATATATTTGTATATATATATTTACATGATAAAGCTAACACAAAAATAGAAGTTTAAAGGATTGAGATAAAAAATAAGTATGCATGGATGATCTGAGTTTCTTTTTGTACCTGAATGAATCCTCTGGAGCACTCCTGGGTTTCCTGTACTTTGCACTAGAGATCAAGGTTTTTGTCTTGATACCTTTGGGTAGTGAAAAGGGCACCATGGATCATATAGTGTCAGTGTTAAAAAAAACAAGTCAGTTATTTTACCAGGAAAAAAAAGTGGGTTTATTTAAGAATAACTGAGCATTCTAGTTCAGGACAAGCAAGCAATGGCAAACCCATGGGCAAGTCCAATAACGGAGAGGAATGTTATTTTATGGAGGAGGAGGAAGTTGGGAGGATTATTTAACAGGATAGCCTTTTGGAGAAAACCAAGAGTTCAGGGTGATGATGGTTTTGATTCACTGAGTTATAGGAGTGATTGATTTCTTACAGGGGATGCAGTATGCACATTTTTCCCTGTTGGGGCTTGATGATTGATGATTCCTGATGTATTTGACATGGAGTTGAATCCCTCCTCCCCCCACTTCAGCCTCCCTTTATTATATCCCTGGTCCACTTCAGTAGGTTTCCTCTTACTGATTTTCACAAGAGGTAAGACTTGGGTATGCTATTCATAAACTTGGGCAAATCTTTTAACTACCTTGAGCCTCTTGGTCTTCATTTGTAAAATACAGACACCTGCCTATGGGGTTGTCATGAAGAGTACTTACAGTAAATATCAGGTATCCGCTTATGTACGTGCCAGAAAGTCACCCCCTCAGAGAGGCTTTCTTGACCCTGTCTAAAATAGTTCCTTCCTCTATTCAGTTATTCTCTAATGCCTACTCTGCTTTACTTCTATTAAAATAATTTTTCACTGTATGAACTCATATTGTTTTAAGTCTCCACTGTATTGGAAGCTATTTGAGGGGAGAGACTTTTTTTCCTGTTTACTCTTGCATCCATAGCTCGTAACACAGAGCATGGAATACAATAGGTACCTAATAAATAACTAGTTGAAAATTGAATGTCGGTCACTTAGTAAGTTGATGAATAAACAGAGGTCCTTATTGCTTTCATTGAGTGCCTCACACATAGCTGATACTGTAAGATAGTAGGATTTGCTCTCAGTGGGAATCCAAGGCCAGAGGTGTTTTTCCTACAGGAGAATGGATTTTTTTTTCTTCTCCATTACAGCCAGCATTTATCAGGCTGAGAGGTTAGACATGAAGTTTGTAGTTCTAGATTTGAGCTGAGTGAACTGACTCCCATGTACTTCTGATGCCTTTGCCTCATTAACTCCCTGCTGTGACCCACAGTGCCATCCAGCTGAGGATGTCCATCAGGCCAGGAGTGACAGTACTGGATTTGCCACAGGGAGGGATGTGGCATTGCCAGTCATCCCTAGTCCACCTAGAAAACACCTTCTGACTTCTAGGAAACTGCTTCCAGGGGACAGACAGAGTACTGCACAGTCCCAAGCCAATACAAGTCTGTAGAAAGGAGAAACATACTTCTTGTATGGTTGAGTGAAAGGGATGGAAGAGAAAGAACCACACCTTTGGAGGACACTTTTCTTGGCTACTCTGAAATGAAGAGTTGTTACAGAAATAACTCATTTTAGGAGCGTCTGGGTGGCTCAGTCGGTTAAGCCTTCAGCTCAGGTCATGATCCCAAGGTCCTGGGATGGATTCCAGCATCTGGCTCCTTCCTCCGTAGGGAGCATACTTCTCCCTCTCCCTCTGCTCATCTTCCCCCATCTCTTCCCTGCTCATGTGTGTGCATGCACACTTGCACTCTGTCTCTCTAAAATAAATAAAATATTTTTAAAAAGATTTTATTTATTCATGAGAGACACAGAGAGGCAGGGACATAGGCAGAGGGAGAAGCAGGCTCCCTGCAGGGAGACCAATGTGGGGCTTGATCCCAGAACCCCGGGATCATGCCCTGAGCCGAAGGCAGATGCTCAACCTCTGAGCCACCTAGGTGTCCCTCAAATAAGTAAAATCTTTAAAAAAACCCGAAACAGTTGTCATTTAAAAAACCCATCATATATAAGGCCATGCTTCTAATAAGGCTATGAGATAAAAGCATGTAAAGTGTCTACATTGTCGCTCTGGGAACATAATTTGTGTGCTTATTTAATTGGAGAAATGAATGAATATAAGGTTGGGGAGTCCTTACATGTATGGACCATTACATATGCAGTTCAGTGTTCTGCAAACATTAAAAATGGCATTTATTGATTCCTTCTGCCTTTCAACTTGGTTCTTATCTATTATTTCTCTAGTTGATTGGGATTTGTGTTCAACTTTCCCTAAAAGGAGAGATGGAAATATTTCCTGGGATCAGCAGAGACTACTCTGAATCTTACCCTTTTTTTAAAAAATATTTTATTTATTTATTCATGAGAAACACACACAGAGAGAGAGGCAGAGACACAGGCAGAAGGAGAAGCAGGCTCCATGCAGGGAGCCTGGCATGGGACTCCATCCGGGGTTTCCAGGATGAGGCCCTGGGCCAAAGGCGGCGCTAAACTGCTGAGTCTTACCCTAAAGTGCTGAGTCTTACCCTTTTGAAGGGTCATAGTAGATATCAATCTGGGTTGTTTGTAGGTGAGGGGTGGGGGATGGTTTCTTTATCTTCTTTTGGTCCGCATCCTCCAACATCCTATTTACTTGTTAAAAGGAGTTTTGTGCTGTGCAAAGTGATCTAAGAGTAATGTGGTCAAACTCATGATATTAGTCCTGTTTTCCAGGTCGGGGTAAAAATTTATGTAAAACAGTCTTACAATAATTCCCTGGGGGGTTCTGTTTGAAAGCTTGGTGGGGAATGCACTGCCGGATAGACCTTTTTTTGAGGATGGTCTCCTTCAAAATTAATCAAAAAACTGTAGAACTCTACACATTTAAGAAAGGGATCTCTTTTTCTAGTGGCATTTTTAAGGGATGTGGTATAGAAATGATTGCACCATGAAAAAAGCGAGAGGTTTGGAGTTGTATAAAAGTTAGTACAGACCTTGACTGTACTATTATCTGTGCTGTCATGGGTGGGTTAGTTAAATTGAGCTTGTGAGCCTCTGTTGCTTCATCTGTAAAATGGAGAAATTTCATACAGTTGTAGAGACTTGATGAACAACAGGATGTGCTTGGTGTATTTTTGACATTCAATATATTTAGCAGCCCATTTCCCCCTTTTGGAGTAAAGCCACAGGAAGTTTTTGGTGAATAATTGAGGTTCTTGGTGCTAAAGGGGAAATTTAACTCATGCTACAACATGTTTTTTTGTATAGGCATGGGATTATAGAAATTAAATAATAAGAGCGTAGTTTTATTCCTTTGGCCATATGAGTTAGCAACACTTTTCTTGGCTTTTGACAACACCAAAAAAAAAAGACTGATTTGCTGCCTCTGTGTGTGTTATTTTTGGCTGTTAATATAATTCATGGCTTGTCACAGGGACTAGAACCTTTCCTCTCACCCCCAGGATTCCTGCAATTTCATGTGCTAATCCAGTTGGAATTTGTATTTCATAGACCAGAGAGTGTTGGTGTTAGAGGTGATGCTCTGGTATAGTAGCTCAAAAGAAGAAGAAAAAAGCAAAACTTAGAGAATTTGGGACTTGCTTAAAGTTATGCAACTAGTTAGTGACAAACCTGGCACTGCAGTGAATCATATTTGCACATCATTGCTCTAGCCCTCTGCTTCTTAAAACTTGTTTACCAGACCAGCAGCAGCACCTGGGAGCTTGTTGGATATGCACATTTTTGCCCCCACTCCCAACTTTAATAAGCCTCTAGGGCAATTCTGATGCCTGCCAGAGCTTGAGAACCACAAATCTGGTTTTTACACTATTTGGCAGGGAGATTTGCTGGTTCCAGTCCCTGTTTCATGGGCAATACCAGGTCTTTGTTCTACCTTTCAGATGTTTCCTCCTGTCACTTAGAAGTCTCCCTTTAAGACAGTTTCACCTTTGGTGATGGCTTCTGTAGTGTTAGGAATGACTGTTCAAGTGGCACTAACATAAAACTGTGGTTTGTTGCTCTTTTACAACTCAGTACCAAGTATTGGTTCTTCACTTTGTCCATTAAAGGCAAATATGGATTTCTGGGTCTCACTCCTGGGGATTCTGCTTAAATGAAATGAAGATGGGGAATCTTAAATTTTTGAAAGCTGCCAGGTGATTTTGATGCCCAGCCATGTGTAGGGGAAGCTGCAATAGAGGAACAAAGAATAAAACACTCATTTAATTCTTGAGGTTTTTGTAAGTGGTACAGTTGACCTTTGTTGTTTTGTATTTGGGTGCTCATTAGACAGGAGTTTTCTAAAAGAAGTAATTATACTTGCAATGCTGACCCTCAAAACTGAAAGTAGATTGAAATTCATTACTTAGTAAGCTGCCTGACTATTTATAGTTTCCGTATAGATAAGGCAGTGAGAGAGAAAATTACTTTTTCTTGCTTTGCAAAAATACAAATACCTTTGAAAATAAGTGTAAGGTTTAAAATATGTACTGCTTTTATAAAGCAGGAAAACTTGGGGTGCATTTTGGGTGCTTCCAGAAATGAGTATCCATGGGAGAGAAGGTGGTAGTCTGTGTTTTGTCGTATGCCTATATCATTTGTGTAACATTACACAAATGCTAAATGTGTAATGCTAAAATACATTATCAAAGAAACAAATATCTAATATTTGTGGGTTGACAGTATGGATAAAGTACCATATTATGCTATTTTCAGCTTCTTTTAGCTTATGAGATATAAAGCAAAGTACACATTAACAGTTTGAAAAATCCTCTTCTGATACTTGATTAGGGTTAGGTCCTGATTTGAATGCATTTGATAACACTTGAGTGAGATCTAACTGAGCATTGTACTTTTTTAATTTTTTTAAGATTTCACTTATTTATTCATGAGACACAGAGAGTGTCAGAGACATAGATAGATGGAGAAGCAGGCTTCCCATAGCAGGCATAGCCTGATGCAGGACTTGATTCCAGGACTCCGGGATCATGACCTGAGCCAAAGTCAGACACTCAGCCACTGAGCCACACAGGGGCCCTTGAACATTGTACTTTTTAATACTCATTTTAAAAACAAATATATTAACCAAGATGTGTCACTGGGCAAATACTAGCATCACATTAAAAAATCTGTTCTTGTAAAACTAGAATGATAGTAGAGATTAATAGGCACAATGTTATTTTTGTAATATTTTGTCATTCCTTAAGAATCTTTTTTTTTGAAAATGTTTCATTTAAAAATCATTTTTCCCCCACTTCTGGAATAAAATTAACATGTTTTGATCAAAATTACTCTAATTTTGAATATTTTGAAATTAGGTATGGAAATTAGTACTCAGATTTTTTCTTTTAAACCATAATTTTAAGTTTGGTTTCTCTGCCAGCAGCTTCTGCATTATAAGCTGGCTCACAAAAGAAGAGGTTTCCTTAACTCTCAAGATTTGCTTGTTCTCAGTATACAAATAGGAAGAGACCCAGGGTGCCTGGGTGGCTCACTCTGTTAAGCATTTGATTTCAGCTTAGGTCATGATGTCAGGGTCCTGAGACTGAGTCCCTCCTTGTTGTGCTCTGAGCTGGGCAGGCTCTGCTTTAAGATTCTCCTCTCTCTTCCCTTCTCTTTGAATACCCCCTTCCCCCCCACTGCTTACTCTCCTGCTTTCTTTCTAAAACAAAACCAATAGGAAGACACCCTTTCTGGCATTTTGACTTATAGGCCCTTGGTAAAAATGTGTTACTACCAAGTCAACAACAATTCTTAAAATTGCTGGCCTGACATTAGAACAGAACTGTGGCTAGTGAAGCACACTCATCTGTGAGATCAAGGGTGAGAGTTTGCATTTTCTTGCGTACTTTCTCCAATCCCAAGGGTAAGTTTAGTTTCACCTTTAAGACAGAAACTTGGAGCTTCTAAAAGTCTGCACTGACCTGTGTGCCCCTCTGGTAGCTGCAAAGGCCCAGGAGGACCTCTGATCTCCGATTTGGCTGTGTCATCCCGATCAGGGAAAGGCCAAGAAACTGACAGCTCCTTCCTCAGGTGGATTTCCTCAGTTATGCCATCCTTTTTAAACAACTGTCAAGGGCTTCTTTCACTTTAAAACAGACTGCAGGTAGGGTACAGATTTTTTTTTCAGAATGGCAACAGGGTAATGAGGCTCATTGTTGATATGTCGTCGATGGCAGCATATGAAAATCCCCTTCCTCTTTAAACACTCTGAATGTCCTTACTCACATATTTAAATGTGTTTTTTAGAAATACTAGCAGGTAACCTGGAATTCTCAAGGATGCGTAACTCTGGACAGAGGGAATGAAGACTTTCTTGAATGTCTTCTAGTTTTTGAATTGGAAATAAATGCAGAATGACCTCCATTCTGCCCATGGAGTTTGACCTTCTTGTCACTTTGTGTAACAGTAATTTCCTAATGTGTTCCAGTTAGTAAAAAAGATTTTTTTTCTACTCTTTTAGTAGCTGTTGGCCTGATTTTTTTGCATTTTCATTGGTAAAATATGTATGTCTATGCTGTGAGTGGAAAGGAATAGATTAATAAACACCACTGAACCAGCATTGCAATGTAATTAATTAACACTATCAGAAAACCCTGCTCATGTTTATCTGTGGACTTTTTTTTTTTTTATAAATTTTTTTTTTTTTTATGATAGTCACAGAGAGAGAGAGAGAGAGAGAGAGAGAGAGAGGCAGAGACACAGGCAGAGGGAGAAGCAGGCTCCATGCACTGGGAGCCCGACGTGGGATTCGATCCCGGGTCTCCGGGATCGCGCCCTGGGCCAAAGGCAGGCGCTAAACCGCTGCGCCACCCAGGGATCCCCTCTGTGGACTTTTCTTTCCAAACATCTAAAAATTGTTCAGACTTACCTTACTTAGTTGTCTGACTTAGGTTAGGAAGGTGTAATATATATGTGTAGGCAGAAACTATTTGATGGTGACTCTAAAACTTAATTTATCATTAGAATTACCTGAAGGGTTTATTAAAATACAGATTGCTGGACCTCATCCATAGTTTCTAATTTCAGTGTGTGTGTATGGGGTGGGGGGTGGGGGAGTGAGAATTTGCTTTTACATGTTGCCTGATGCTGCTGCTGCTTGTTACCCAGGAACCTCACTCTGAGAATCACTGCTTTAGGATATAGATCTCACCTTCTTCTTTGCCAAGGAGAGGTTGCTGAATTACAGAGGCAACCTTTTCTTTCCTCAGAAGCATTGGCTTTTTCTTTTTCTTTTTCTTTTCTTTTCTTTTCTTTTCTTTCTTTTCTTTTCTTCTTTCTTTCTTTCTTTCTTTCTTTCTTTCTTTCTTTCTTTCTTTCTTTTTCTTTCTTTCATTGGCTTTTCTAAGCAGATGTTAAAAAAAGATTTATATACTCATCCATGGTGTCATGCACTGAGCTAGGTGCACTGGGGATAAATAAAATGGCCTCTGCCCTTGGGAAAATCACGGTTTAGAGAGGGAATTAACAAGAAAGCTCACAATCTGGATCCCAAGCTGGAAGTGCTGTGGTGAGATGTCTGGGGTTGTTGGTTCAGCTCTCTGGATTTGCTATGAGGAGTGGTCTAATCTTTTCTCAGAGCATCTCAGCTTTATACCTTTTTTTTTTTTAATTTCTATTTATTTTATGATAGTCACAGAGAGAGAGAGAGAGAGAGAGAGAGAGAGGCAGAGACACAGGCAGAGGGAGAAGCAGGCTCCATGCACTGGGAGCCCGACGTGGGATTCGATCCTGGGTCTCCAGGATTGTGCCCTGGGCCAAAGGCAGGCGCCAAACCGCTGCGCCACCCAGGGATCCCTCAGCTTTATACCTTTGCAAGTGAAAGAAACAAGAATGTTCTGCTGTCAGGTGTTTTGTTAACTCTCAGATCAACTTCCTCTGTTCTTTGACTTCCTGGGCGTCCTAAATTGTATATTCAGGACCTCCAGGATTGGCATTGTCAGCTCTCCACCCCTAGCCATTGTGGAAGGGTCCTTCCCTTTTTCTTTTATATTTTAAAATTATAATTTCAGATACTGTCCACTGTGGCAGCAGGATTTGTAACAAGACCAAGTTAAGTGATCTTGGTTGAACTGATTTATGAGACAGCTTCAAAAATTCATGAGGTACCAGGGGAACTTTCTGTAGCTGGATCAGCATACAGCATTTCCCTTCACCTCTTCAAGTAGATCAGACATTTTGTGATAGTGCAGCAGTTTAAAACGGAGCCTTCTAGATCATGGCCCTGCTGATTAAGACACTGAGATACCCCTTAGGAGAAAGGGGAGGGAGAGCAGATTGTTACTTTCAGAAGCCCTTTGTTTCTCTAACTCTGAGAGCATTGACTTTAGGTAAACTAGTGAAAACCTGGTAATTCCAGTTAGGAATATAACTGTCCAGGGCAAGGTTTTCTCCCTGGATCATCTGCTGTGGTCCTACTAGGGTTATTAAGGAATATCTTAATAATAGTCCCATACTCTTAAGCTCAGTGAAATGAGGCATGTGTGCAAGTTTTATGTGTACGTGTAAGAAATCAAGCAACATGGTTATTGGTTCTCTCCCTTCTTACTGTGAAAACCTTCTCTACAGAGGAACAAAGGATGTGGTTCAAAGCAGTGACAGGTTACAGTGCCTTCCCCATTTTATTGATTGTTCATTTCTTGTCTCTGACCTTATTAGCCACTTATTGATCTACTAGAAAAGCAAATAATTTTCCCTATATAGCACTTAGGTGAGCTGGGCTTTGATGACTTGTGTCCCAAAGGGTTTTTAAAAAAGTAGTTCCCTACTGAGTGGAAGCCTCTCTCCCATCTAATGTTATAATCTGTGAGCTTGGGGGCCCTTTCTTAGTAGGATTATTGATGTCACAGACTAGCCTCATCATTTTAGCTACTCTCCTGTATTACATCACACATGCCCTATGGACTGTAATGGCCTCACAGCACACCCAACCTTGGAGTCAACACAAGGAGAACATGCGAGATCCCACTGGAGATAATGTGGGATAAAGTATGTCCTTTGCTGAGTCAGTTCTGAACAGCACTTGCCAACATGTCAAATTTTCACACTAAAGACAGCCAGAACCACTTTGTTGTTATAGATTGTATTTTGAGATTTTAATTCATGATTTTGGGCTCGAATTTGCTTCCATTTTAATTGCTAAAAATGCTTAGTTCTATACTACCTGTGCTTAGGGAGGGAGAGGTTAGGATTGAGGGTAGGTATGTATGGTAGAGAGGCAGAGTGGTACAGATAATGTAACATAGGAGATTAGATTCCCCAACATTGTAGGTGACTTTGACTATGTTCGTTTTTTTTTTTTTACATTTACATTTTCACATTTGTATTTTTCTGCTTTTGATTATACTCTGTTGGTTAAGATTAAATTTGGTTGCATCTCCTAATGTTTTATGAGGTGTGAGGCATGTTGTAGGAAACAATAGAAATAGAACTTGGAGAATAGTCCCTGATAATCTGTCAATGATATAATCCATTTAGAGGTGAATCCAAAGATTGGCTCTATCAGTTGTGGGATTGATGAGTGTTTTTGTTGGTTTCTTTTTCTTTTGATTATTTTTTGAGTATGTAATACGGTCATGATTCAGAGATCAAAACCATATAAAAGTGATAGAGAGAGATGTCTCACTCTTATCCCCTGGACCCAGTATGTCCTACTCTGTAGCTTCCCATAACTACTTTATTAGTTTCTTATGTATCTTCCATAATTTCTCAAAGCAAATAGAAATATATTTGAGTATGTATTACACAGTAAATATCATAAACATGGTTCTGCATTTTTTTTAATTATCAGTATATCTTGGAGATCATTCCATCTCAGTACAGAGAGAACTTCCTAATTCTCTTTAAGGCTGTATAATATTCCCCTATGGTTATAGTATTCTTTCTTTAAGTAGTTCTGACCTTGGGTTATTTCTAGTCCTTCACTGTTAAAGTGATGCTGCATTTTGATTATATGGCATTTCATCCATGGGTATATATACATCTGGAGGGTAAACCCTTAGAAGTGAAATTGTTAGTCTAAGTGTATGTGTATTTGTAATTTTGATAATTATTGCCAAAATCCTCTGTACCAATTTTTATTGGTTGTACCAATGTATAGGAGTAGGGATTTCCCCACAGCCTTGTCAACAGGTTTTGTGGTTAAACTTCTGAATTTTTGCCAATCTGATAAGAGAAAATTGTATCTCAAAGTGGTTTCAGTTTGCATTTCTATATGAGTGATGTTGAGATCTGATAGTATTTTCGCTTTGTGAACAATCTGGTCGTATTCTTTGCTTATTTTTCTATTGGGTTTTTATTGTTTTTTTTGTATGTTTAAAAAAACTATTTTGCAGTACTTTTACACTTATGGAAAAATTGCAGAGATTTACTGGGATTTTATTTATTTATTTATTTATTTATTTATTTATTTATTTCATTCATTTTTTAAAAGATTTTATCTATTTATTCATGATAGACCTAGAGAAAGAGAGAGAGAGGCAGAGACACAGGCAGAGGGAAAAGCAGGCTCCATTCAGGGAGCCCGATGTGGGGCTCAATCCCGGGACTCCAGGATCACGCCCCTGGCCAAAGGCAGGTGCTGAACCGCTGAGCCACCCAGGGTTCCCCACTGGGATTTTATTTTTATTTTTTTTATGCCACCATTAGCTCTGTTAATTATGTTAAATGGTTTGAATAAGTACAGGTCTCCTGGAATTCTGGGGCTTGTCATAGGTATGTCATCCCAAAGAAGGACGCAGATCCAACTGATGACTCTTAGCTGCCTCTGTGGATCTTCTGATGACACTTTGGGAGATTCCTCTCAGCCTCTGACTAGCCTCCATTGTTGGGGCATACAATTGAGAGCCTGTCCTCCTTTACTCTTCTTTTACTAGTATTAACTAGAAGGGTTATTGAAGTGAAAACCATGCCTCAAGTTTATATTTCTTTTCTTTTTTTTTTTTAAAGGAATTTGAAAGTTTTTTTTTTTTTTTTTTAGATTTTATTTATTTATTGATGAGAGACACTGAGGGGTGGGGGTGGCAGAGGCACAGGCAGAGGGAGAAGCAGGCTCCATGCAGGGATTCCAATGTGGGACTCAGTCCCAGGCCTCCAGGATCATGCCCCAGGCCGAAGGCAGGCACTAAACCGCTGAGCCATCCAGGGATCCCCTCAAATTTATATTTCTTGAGAGTTACTTCTATTATATAAATTTGGTTTTCAAATGACTGAATCTTTCACAGACCAGGTTTCAAGTACATTAAATATTTGGTGATTTCCCTCTTATCTGCATCACATGGTAATTCAGAAAATGAGTAGCTGTAATTTTTTTCTGGAGCATCATGCTGTCATTTTGTCCTGTTAATTAGTTCTTGGAGTAAAGAGCTAGAATGTAGAGGCAGAGGTGCTTCTCCCTGCCTTGAAGGTGGATACCTGCTTTGAAGCTTTGTGTGCCACAGGGTCGGCCTCCCCTGGCTCTAGAATAAGACCTCCTTGATTCAAATTCCTTCCTTGCCACTGCTAGCTGTCAACTTGAACATGTCACTTAACTTGTTTGTGCTTTACTCTCCCCATTTATAAAAGGCGGGTAATGATAGTATGTGCCTGAGTAAGGTCATGAGGAGGAAATGTGATAGTACATGTGAAGTGCTTAGTGCAGGCCTGAAGAAGATGAGTTGCCAATAAATGTGGTTTAAGAGCAGTAAAGAGCAATGATTTCAAAGACCGTCAGTGGCTGTGTGGATTTGACTTCTGTTGATCAGCCTTTCTTCTCCCTATATCCTTTGCTCTTGTGAGGAATTTAGCCTACTAACGGAGATGGCGTTCACTCAACCAGTATTTGAGTAGTTGGCAGGTGCCAGATGATAATTACCATTTTTTTAGTGTTTTGCAGTTTGTGAAATTTGCATATTTCATTTTACCTCAATGAAATCTATTTTATAATAGCTTCAAGGTATTATTATACTTGGTTCGTAGTTGAGGAAATGGAGGGTCAAACAGCTTATCTGATTTGCTCAAGGTCACACAGCTCCTTGCTACTGGAGTTGGGGTCTGACTCCAGGCCTCCTGACACTGAACCTCCACCATATCCCTGGTCTCTTGAGTGGAAGGACTGGCACCAGCAAGGAGACTCTAAGAGATTGTGAACAGAAGAAGAACCTGGAATAGTTCCCAAGTGTCACTGAGTGTCACACCTTTTTAGGGCAGCAGATCTAGACAGAAGCCTGAGGTTGGCCAGCTTCTTCAGGTAACTAAATGAAGGTACTGCTGTGCTTGTGAGGGGCTCAGAGGGACCGTCACAGTGCTGGCAGGCAGCTTTATTGAGAGGGCAGGGTTCTCCATGGCTGCTCCTGGGTGGTCTTTGGGGCTGATTAATTGCTGGCATGGAGGGAGTTTATTATGGGAAAAGTAGATAAATTCAGAGAGGGGAGGACCTGTAATTTGAGAAGCATGCAGTTTTCCTGAGGAACACAAATAAAAGGGCTATAGTTTAGTATTCAGATGTGGTTCCACTTGTGCACAGGCAAGGAGAAAGAGGCAAAGGCAGAGAGAAAAGGAAGAAAAGTGAGTGACTCGTTTGAAAAAAGTCAGAGATCTTTGTGGGCACACCCACATGTCTGCCTGGGGTGTGTGTCAACTTTTCTTAAAGGGTTGGGGGAAGGGGTACGGTGGTTACTACATGATCTTTCTCAGAATTGCATTTGGGGTGATTTCTACTTCAGATGGGAAGTTATTCTACAGAGCTGTAGTGGACCAGCAATATCAGCATCCCCTGGGGTCTTGTTAGGAATGAAGATTTGGAGACCCCTGCCCTAGAATTGTTGAGTCAGAATTTCCAGGGGGTGGTGTTTAGGAATGTGTATTTTAACAAGATCCCCAGGTTAGGTTTTGGAAGCATTGCTCTAGTCTAGAGGCTCTTCAGTATCCTCCTTAGGGTTCTCTGCTCCTGGGATTAACCTGCCATTCACTAAACAGATATTGAATTCTTGCTGTGTAGGCACAACAGAAGGTGGACTATTGTGTAGATCCTACCTCTCCAGGAACATACAGTCTAAATGAGGAGACAGGATTGTTTACAACTAACTGGTATAAAGATAGTGTGAAAGGCTAGTAGGGAAGGCACAGAGAATACCTACGGCCATGTTGAGCATAGATGTGTTTCTATGGATGTGTGCAGGGACTAGTGGTGTGCAAAGCTGGGGACCATTACACTGGTGCTGAACTCCCAGGCAATTCTAATCCATGGTCTGCTGTTTTTTTCTCTCTCTCTCTTAAAAGATTTTATTTATTTATTCATGAGAGACAAACACAGAGAGAGGCAGAGATATAGGCAGAGGGAGAAGCAGGCTCCCTGCAAAGAACCTGATGTGGGACTCAATCCCAGATCCTGGAATCACGACCTGAGCCAAAGGCAGACTCTCAACCGCTGAGCCACCCAGGCGTCCCTGGTTCTGCTGCTTCTTTGCAAGCCTGCAGGGTGGACTGTGAATGGCCATAGTGGTATATGGCCCACAGCCTGTGAACCTGTTAAGCATCATGCATTGCTTGACTGTGTCTGCTTTACCTACTTGATAAGTGTTTTAAGAATTGCCAGGGTTATGAAGATGACTACTGGAAGGATATTCCCCATCATCTGCTTCTGGATCTCCTTTCACCTGTACCTCTCTCAAAAGCCTGCATGTCTACCAGTCTTTAACGGAAAAAAATTGATTTGTCACTGGATTTCCATGCCTCAGCCTGGGAGAAATGTAAATGTACTGGCCTTTAGTCCTCTGCCTTCAAGCCTAGATTTAGAGCTGATCATTATACCTTTAGAGTAGGTTAGGTATGAAAATAGCAGCAGGTTGAAGAGTCAGAGGAAACTGCTCTCAAGTGCTGGTTTGGTCAGGGTTAGAAGTACGAATATTAATACAGTCCACTTAAACAGTAAAATAACTCCCAGGGAAGAGGAACTATAAACTTTAGTAAATATCAGAGATGTTAAATGCTAAAAATAAAGGCTCTTTGCTGTTGTTTGGCTCTTTAAAGAGGGTGTTTATTGGTCAGGAGCGCTGGTCTGTTTGGTCACGTTTTGTTAGCTCTTCTTTTTTTGTGTGTGTATACAAGTGTGTAAATGCATTAGAATATAAATTAGTTAATTAAACAGGACAGTGTTACTAGAGTGTGAAATAGTAACCTGGCTAGCCAACTTAATTAAATCCTTTGTCATTTTTGTTTTGAAACAAGTTACATCTTGGGGAGGTCACTGTGTCCACACTTCTGAAATGTGCCTTGATTCTATTTTCTCCTTTTATCCTGCCCAGCACTGATTCTGACTTCATTCTCTCTCCCCCTCAACTGTTCACTCTGCCACCACCACTAGAGACTTTTTTCAGAGATCTCAGACTCTGAATGTTCCAACTGAAGTCTAGAAAAACCTTTGGAGGCTTCTTCCTGTTGTCTATAGGACATACTGTTTTCCAAACTCCTTAAGTAAGCCATGTGAGACTCTTTATATAGTCTGCCTCCAAAATACTGTTCAAGCCTTGTTTGTAGGCTTGCTCATCCCTGTAATCCAGCCCGTAGAACTGTCCACCACTTCTGGTACAAACAAAATATAACCAATAGTAACCCTACCTTGGTAGAGACAGTTCTGGGTATTTGATAAGCATTATCTTATACATGAAATTCAGCATTAGGGACTTTTGCCATTTGCCGAAGATCATGCACTTTTTGTTAGTAAGCTGGAATATTTTGATATTCTTACTTCTGGTTCCTGCTGTTATATTTCTATCCCTTTTCTTATATGTTTTCTATGCCTAAAGTACTCTCCTCTTTTCTTTTGTCTTTTTAGCCTTGGAAATTTATGTGTTAGACATTCTTAACAAGGTGTTTCCAAAGGTGTGCTTCTCTCCGTTCAGCCTGATAACATCATTAGTACTAATACTATCTAGTACTACTAGTAGGAGCTGGTTCCAAATCTTAATTTTTCTTAATTAATTTTTCTTCATTTCTTCATTTCTTCATTTCCCTTGCAGTAGGTGCCTAATAGAATGGATGCATGGATGGATGGTTAGTATTAGTGTCTGGCTCCTTTTGTGATTTGAGTAGAGTATCCCTTGGCCAAGTTTAAGGCTTCAGAAACTGCTGTGTGGAAAGAATGCATGTCATTTCAGCCGTATCAGATTGTAGCAGGATGGTCCAACAAGCAAGGATTAAATACTAACAACTTGTTGGTCCTTTTTATTTGTAATTCAGCTGAATTACAGGTGGAAATTCGGCTGAAGAATTTGGAATGGACCTATTCATGGGAATTTATTTCTTCAGAGTTGATTGTCTGATTTGTGGCTTTATTAGTTTTCCAGTGTTGCCATAACAAAGTTCCTGAGACTGGGTGGCTTAAATAAAATAAGTTTATTGTCTCATGTCTGGAGGCTAAAAGTCCCAGATCAAGATGTTGTTGGGGTTGCTTTCTCCTGAAGCCAATCTCATTGGCTTGCAGATAGGCTGCCTTTTCACTGTGTCCTCACATGGTCTTTTCCCTGTGTTCATGCTGTGTCCACATGCCCTCTTTTTAAAAGGACACCAGTTATAGATGACCCTTGAACAGCACAGAGGTCAGAGATGCCGACCCCATGTGTAGTCAAAAATCTATATGTAACTTTGACTTCCTCCAAAACTTAACTGTTCATAGCCTACTGTTGACTGGAATCCTCACTGATAACTCAGTCAATTGACACATATTTTGTATGTTATATACTGTATTTTTACAATAAAGTAAGCTAGAGAAAATAATTTTTTTTTTTAAGATTTCATTTTAGAGGGAGGGAGAAACCATGCACATTTGCGAGAGAGCACAAGCAAGGGGAGCTTCAAACAGAGGGAGAGGTAGAAGCAGGCTTCCCATTGAGCAGGGAGCCAGACGTGGGGCTCGATCCCAGGACCCTGGGATCATGACCTGAGCTGAAGGCAGGAGTCAGACACTTAACAGAAGGAGCTACCCAGGAGCCCTGAAAATAAATTGTTACTATGAAAGTCACAGGGGCACCACCTGGCTGGCTCAATCAGTAGAGCATGTGACTCTTGATCTTGAGGCTGTGAGTTAGAGCCCTGCATTGGGTGTGGAGCCTACTAAAACAAAACTAAATTAAAAAAAAGGAAAGTGATAAGGAAAATAGATTTACAGTACTGTATTTAAGTGCATGTTAATAGTTCAAACCCCTGTTGTTCAAGGCTCAACTGTATAGTATTAAGGCCCAACCTAAAGAACTCATTTTAACTTAATTATCTCTTTAAAAGATTTTATCTCCAAATATGGTAATGTTCTGAAGTCCTAGGAGTTAGAGGACTCCAACATACAAATTTTGGGGGAACACATTTCAGCCCGTAACAGTGTATTATGGAAGTTCCTCTACTTAACCCTTCCCTTCTCTGCCTTTTCCTTTTGTTCCTTCTGGCAATTTTGTTTTACCAGAGGGCTGTCGGGAAGAGAAGTAGAGATAGAAGAAAAATACATTTATTTTGGGTGAATTTCAGGAAATAGCTGGTGAGGGGAATGGCGGAAGCTGTTGGTGAAAATGAGATTTTGATATTGCCTCTAGATGTGTATTGTCCTGACGCCTTCTATTCTGGTTTCCTGGGCAGATGAAAGCTGGCCGTGTGTTGGAAGGCTGGGGAAGTGTCTATTCTTTTATTAAGTGAAAAGGGAAATTGATAATCCTGCAGCTTTTTCAGTTGCCTGGAGAAATGAGAACTCTATCCTTATCTTTCCACTCTCCTTGGTAAAGTAGCTCGGGGACTGGCTAGGCACACTGAGGGTAGGGGGCAGGACAGGGTAACCTTGGCCCCCGACTGTGGCTGACTCCCTATGTGGCACCTGAGCAGAAGCTTACAAAATACCTGTCATATTGAATTCTTGAATTTGTTTGGCTCAACTACGTCGTTGTTCCCCAGACATTTTTACAAGGAGTTTTTCTTTATCTTTGTTAATTCCTACCCTTGTCTCCAGTTCTCACTGGCGGCTTATGTTTTTTCTTCCCTTTCTGTTTGTGATTATCAAGTAATTTATTAAATGGAGACAAGCTTAACTAGACATTAAATAATTGCAGGTGTGCAGCTGAATTGAGCTGCTGTCCTGTAACTAGGAACTCACAGCTGTTTATGTTGTATTGTGTGATGAGATTACACTTTACCTCATTTGGTTACATGATCTCTTGCATATTGTAAGGTAAAAGAATGTTGAAGTTTCTGCTCCAAGCAATGCACAAAGGCTGTTATGTTCCCAGGAAACCAACATAAAAGGTACTGGTAAGTCAGGTCTGGAGTCTTTGCACTACTTTCCTGGAAGTTTTTTGTTTCTGTGGACTTTTTCTTGATAGGGAACACTTGAATTACTCCTTGACTTTCAAATGTGATCAGTTATCACGTCTTAAAATGATTTTTTTAAACTTTTTTTTTTTTTGGTTACCTAACTGTAAAAGCAGAATTTTTCAGTTTCCAGCAAAGTAAGAGATCAGCAAATGTGTTGGACAAGTTAGCTCCTTCTGTGCTTTTTAATTATTAGACCTCATCTTCATACTTCTTATATAAATTTACCCCATGAGTAAGCTTTTTTATAAATGTGAATTTTCGTCATGAGATAGGTTGTAGTGCCATCGACTTGCTCCTTTTTTTTTTTTTTTAAAGAATCTACGGTTAAGTGGACCCTACATGTTTCTTTCTTTCTTTTTTTTTTTTCATGATTATATTTATTTATTCATGATAGAGAGAGAGAGAGAGAGAGAGAGAGAGGCAGAGACACAGGCAGAGGGAGGAGCAGGCTCCATGCAGGGAGCCTGATGTGGAACTCAATCCTGGGACTCCAGGATCATGCCCTGGGCAAAAGGCAGGCGCTTAAACCGCTGAGCCACCCAGGCTGCCCCAACCTGCTCCCTTTGAATGGTCTTGTAGTTTATAGTAGTTGCTAGAAGTAAACACCACTTTCACAGTATCTAGCTCAACACAGAATTTAGAGTAAGCTATTAATAAAGGATTGCTGAAGTCAGTTATGCAGTAAGCCTAATGATTTTAATAATCAATGTACATGGATTTACTCTTAGGACATACAGGTATAAGGAATGTCATGCTGCCACTTGTCAGCTGTGTGACCTTGAGCATTCTACTTATGTGTCTTAATCTTTAGTTTCTTCATCTAGGTGGTTGTGAATATTAAAGAAATTTGATATATGCAAGAACACAGTATTTGGATGCATGCAGTGTGCCTGGCACTGGTTACTAGATACATTTGTGAACAAGGCAGACCAAAGCCCTAGGCCTTGGTGGGATTAAATTCCAGATCTTATTTTGACTCTCCACCAGAGAGAATCCACTTGGTGGGAGAACATGATACCTACCATTTATGAAAAAAAGTTTTTTTAAACTGAAATAGGTGCAATAACACTTTCTTTATTTGGTACATGTAAACACTGTTTCTACCTAGTACATGTCTGGCTTGTAGAATGATTCTTAAAGTCCTTCCTTGTGCTTATTCTTATCATCTACAGCTGTCTGTATTTATGGTGTTGTCTATTAAAAAACTGATTACAGGGTGACTGGGTGGGCCTTTGGATTGGGTCATGGTCCCAGGGTTCTGGGATTGAGTCCCACATTGGGCTCTCTGCTCAGTGAAGAATCTGCTTCTCCCTCTACTTCTCTCCCCTGCTCATATTCTCTCTTTCACGATCTCTCTCAACCAACCAGCCAACCAACCAACCAAAAGACCACACTGATTAAGAGACTTCATCTAGGCTTTTGGGATTGTTGGTCTTGGGATGCTGACTGTAGAGTGTCCTTCTCTGGGTCTTTGCTTTTTTCTAGGTTGTCTGTCAGGTTCCAGAAGGGGCCTCAGAGAATGAGTTTTGAGTGACATATTTGATACTTTGAATCTCTTTGTGAAAGCTCAGTTTGTTCAAGAAAGATCTGAATGACTCAGAGGAGGACACTGTGATGTTTGGCTTACCTAGCCCTGTCTGATATCACTGCTTTGTTAGTGTCTGCAGAAACACAAGCAGAAAAAATATCCCAGGGCATCAGATTGATTAGCTCTCCAAAAGTCTTTTTTTATGGGTGACAAAGAAAAAATCTTTTTGAGATTTTTCTCCTTTTTTTTATGGATGACTAATAGAAAAAAAAAGACATTGGCAATCTTTCAGAAGCATCGTGAAAGCATTCTCATTGTGGGATTCTGGAGTTCAGGCGTGGGAGGGTGTTAGTGATCAGACATCACTTCCTTGGTGACAGGGGTAGTGGTGGTCAGTGAATCTAGAACTGTATCCTAGATGAATGGACTGTGGCTTCTGTAAAGGCACACAGATGGCAGGCACCCATCTTATGTTATGCTGAATGCTGGACCTATAGTATATGGAATGTTTAAACCAGGGTTAGCACATAGCGCGTGTTATTATGAGGGACCTATCAGGTCAGAGCTATGATCCCATCATGTGGTTACAGTTTGCATTCTTTACTCCCTGAATTTTCCCTTAGGGTGGGAATAAATAATA
This sequence comes from Canis aureus, assembly GCF_053574225.1. NCBI lineage: Eukaryota > Metazoa > Chordata > Mammalia > Carnivora > Canidae > Canis > Canis aureus. The sequence goes on from NC_135618.1 coordinate 74,272,174, forward strand.
CATGGTAATGAAAAAAAGGCATGTTTTTGTGTGTTTTTTTTTTTAAATTGAATTTTGATTTAGGACCCTGAAGGTTGTGGAATTTGGTTGCTTATTGAGAAGACTTTGGGAGAATTGGATCTCCAACATACAACTAGTCTCACATTGAATTTCTTCCATTTATTGCTACAAAGGCAGGAATGTTTTTTTGAAGCTGAGGGAGGGCTGTTCCATGCTTGTTTATCAGAGCCACCAAAAGTAGATCACACATCCCTGATGACGCAGCTGATACTCTTGCTGCCTGGTTGAGTGTGTCTGAAAGACTTGCTTCCTCGCTGCAGGTTAGGAACATGTCACAAAGCCCAATTGCTGTGGAGATAATTGCAATGAGCAGACTTCACAGGATTGTACAAGGTTGGCTAGTGGCCAGGTTTAGACTGCCTTGGAAGAATTGGCCTAAAGGCAGAGAGGAAAAGTTTAGAAATCTCTTTTCTTCCTCTTTGGTTACATTAAAGCCAGTGAAACCAGATTGAGTCTCTTGTGCCTTTTTTAGGAATAGGAGCATGTAGCTCATGTGGACTTAAACTAGTTGGTATAAGTCACAGGCAGGGGCTTTGTATGGATGTTGTGTGTTGTGCTGTCCAGGTGGAGTTAAATTTGATATCAGAGGAATGAGTTAGCCTAGCAGAGTGTAACAATCGCTTGTTAGGGTGTTCTTCAGCACAAGCAGAAATTTTCACTCTATAATGTTTTTACTGTAACTTCTTATTCTGGTGTTGACTAAGGCTCAGATGGCCATTCTGGTAGGATGGACAAGTTTCACCCATGAGAGAAGTCTTAAGGCTCAGATAGCCATTCTGATAGGTTGGACAAGGAGAATAATCTTAAAGATGGTGAATTGGTCATTCATCGTTCCTTACAAAATAAGCATATTTCTGAAACCATCCATCCTAGCGCAGTACAGATAATGAGGTACTTTTGTTCTCTGACTTTGCTGCAAGCATGTGCTGACTCATACGGAAAGGGCAAAACCAGACATTTTTCCTTCCATTGAATCATTTCACGATGAGGATTTTGTCCTTTAAAATAAACCAAAATTCTAAACTTTATCAAGTGAAAGTTTGAGGGATTTGGAAATGAGGCAAAATGCCATTCCGTTTCTTAGAAAACTTTACTGGTACCTTTTGAGCTGACATTGACTAAATTTAACTCACTGTTTCAGTAGCATCATGCAGAACATCTTACTCCTTTTTCTAGTTTGTGTTCTTTAAAATTTCCTTTAAAAAATACCAACACTTTTCCCTGTCAGCTAGATAAACCCAAATATGAAGTGATCTGAAATGACCTTAGACAAAGCAAATGATTCTGACTCCTAGCTGGGAGACTTTCTCTTCTTGAAAGCCAACCCTCTAAATTGTGGGAGGATCCAAAGCAAAATCGAATTAAGTAAGTCCCTTAATTCCCATAAGTAATTTCTAAATTATCCTTTTATATATCTTATATGCAGCTTGCAAGTGAATATCGCTGTTGAGAGCTACGGTTTGTCAGGGTTCAGATTTTAATTAGTTCGTGAGAGTGCATCCTTTTGAAGCTGTATACCACAGGTTGTTGGCTAGTTCTCCAAAAAGCAATTAAAATGCCCACTGTTATAATTAAGCTTGTTACTGGTTGTATGTTCTAGTTATAAAATGTATTTGGCAATTAAGGAAACTGAGATTGAGGCCTTTGGCTGGGTTCTTTGGGATGTAGCAACTACCACCATAATACTCTGCAAAAAGAATCAACTGATTTGGGTACCTAGATGTAAGTCATATCTGAAGTCCTTCCTTGAGTATTTATTGTTATTCCATAAGTAAGAACAACCATAGTTTTCTTTTTTTAATTGAAGTATAATTAACATATAGTAGTATATTTGTTTCAGGTGTACAGTATAATGATTCAAGAGTTCTGTACATTACTTGGTGCTCACCAAGGTAACAGATTTTTATACAAGGTAAAGTTATGGAGTTCCTGATTATGAACTATATGTACACGAGACAAAAATCTAAACTTCCAAAAGAACAGTCTTTAGCTGAAAGTCATTTTTAAGAAGCTTCATCTTATCTTTTAAGAAGGTAGCTTGACTCTGACAGTGAACATTTGATTCGTTACATTAACATCTCCATTGCTCTGGTCAAATTTTTTATCTGGTTGCTGAAAGGGAGGTTTGGGGGAAATGCTGCCAGGGATGAGATGTGGTTAATGTCTGTTCTGGAACTGCAGAGCATTGGGAGATTTGGGTTGGCCACTGGGAGAGGCTGTGATGGTCAGGGCTAGTCTTGATGCCAGACACAGTTTTTAGTGGTTTCCTTTGTGTGTCACATGACTTTTATTCTTTGCTTCCTTTTGTTGACCATTTTGGACTGTTTCTTTGTTCCTTAACATCAAAATGCATGGTGGATGAGACCATGGGACAAATGAGTCATTTAATGGACAGGTAAAAATCAGATTTAAAGTGAGGTTGAGGTTTTCTTGTGTATTTTATTTTGGAATACATTTAGCACAGATGAAGGAAAACGGACCACTTAGTTTTGTGATTCCATCCCATTGCCTTGACTATTCATACCCATCCATCCCTATGCAATTAACATAAAAGCGATGGTTTAAAAATGAGCTTAGCATTTTGAGCTGGATAGGAGGAAGGCTTCATAGCATGTTAAAATCAGAGAAGAAGAGAAAAAGGCAAGTGTTTTATAATTATTATTTGGTTTTGAAGAATAGTGGAAGGATGGATTCTTATAAGTGTACTTCCCAGAGTTCTTTAAAGGTTGTGATTAATGATACAAATTAATTTTTTATTGTAGGAAAAGTTAGAATTATTAGAGATAACACTGTTTATTTGTAGTTCTCTGGACATATCTATGTTAAGCCTATAATATATCAGTATAAAATAAATTTAAAGGCTTTTTAGTCTGAGGACACTTGCTTTAAATCCATTTATATAAGCACTTTCTATGCCTCTTTTGTAATAGGTTTTTCATAATTTATTTCTAGTCTTGTAAAAATAGAGTAGAGAAAACCAGCCATATTATCAACTTGATTCTTTGAGTTCTACAATTTCCCTATGTACAGAACAAAATAAAACTAGTCTTTGGTGAAATCCTATGACATAAGATTATTGTTCTGAGGAAATGATGAGCTCCAAAGTGTACATTTGTATGTACTATGGTATGCATTATGTGTGGTGTTTTATAGTTCAAATACAACATAATCATCATCAAATAATACACATGAAATGTGATGTGGAAATAAGTCGAGTTTGACTTAAAACAAAAAGAAACTTGGAATTTCTAAGCAGTTTTACTTGTAGATCTAAGCAGTCTAATTAGTCTTATTCATAGCTTTGATAGGCTTTTCTACATAAAGTCCTATTCAGCCTCCCGATTCACGGTCTTTCCCTCCCTTTGTGCCATAGCACCCCATGCTTCCCTCATATGGCACTTCCCATGCTGTATTGTGTATTCCTCCATGTGGCTATAAATTATTAGGATGTGAGCAGATAATTATGCTTTTTTATTTTGCCTTTTATTTTACTTTTTCCATTGAATTCCTTTAAAAAAATTTTTTTTAAATTTTTATTTATTTATGATAGTCACAGAGAGAGAGAGAGGCGCAGAGACACAGGCAGAGGGAGAAGCAGGCTCCATGCACCGGGAGCCCGATGTGGGATTCAATCCTGGGTCTCCAGGATCGCGCCCTGGGCCAAAGGCAGGCGCCAAACCGCTGCGCCACCCAGGGATCCCGTCCTTTTTAAAAAATTGAAATGTCATTGACACCCAATAAACTTCACATATTTAAACTGGATAATGAAAAAAAGATAAACTGGATAATGTGTTAAGTTTTGAGACAGTACATAATCATGAAAACATCCCACAGTTAGGATCATGAACATATTTAGTACCCTCAAAAGTTTTCTCAAGCCCTTTTATAATACTTCCCTTCTTTGTACTGATCTGTTTTCTAGCACTATAGATTACTTGGCATTGCCAATAATTTTATATAAATGGAATCTCCTACAGTTTGTCCTCTTTTCTTTTGTCTGGCTTCTTTCACTCAGCATAATTATTTTGTGATTCATCCATGTAGTAGCATGTATTGATAGTTTCCTTTTCATTGCTGAGTACTATTCTGTTGTTTGGATATACTAAAGTTTGTTTATTCATTTTTTGGGGGCGTTTCCATTTCCAGTTTTCTTTTTTTTTCTTTCTTTTTGTCCTTTCCAATTTTCTGCCATTATAAATAAAGCTATGAATATTGACATATGAATGTGCAGTTGAATATTGGCATACAAGTCTTTATATGGACCTATATTTTCATTTCTCCTTGGTAAATACCTAGGAGTGGAATGTCTGTGTCATATGACAGGCATATGTTTAAATGTATAAGAAGCTGCCAAACAGTTTTATAAATTGTTTATATTATTTTACTTCCTACCAGCAGTGAATGAGAGTTCCAGTTCCTTCATATTCTTGTGAACACTTAGTATGGTCAATATTTTTAAAATTTTAGCCATTCTAATAGGCATGCAGTAGAATCTCATTTTGGTTTGCATTTCCTTAATGACTAGTGGTATTGACTATCTCTTCATGTGCTTCCACCCATATATGTTCCTTTGAGAAGAATATGCTCAAATCTTTTGTCCATTTTTATTTTTTACTTTTAAGAAAGATTTATTTATTTATTTATTTATTTATTTATTTATTTATTTATTTATTTATTTATTAGAGAGAGGGAAAGCACACACATGAGTGTGTGAGTCAGGGGAGGGGCAGAGAGAAAGAGACTCCAGCAGATTCCCTGCTGAGTGTGGAGCCCTGTCTGGGGCTCCATCTCATGACCCATGAGATCCTGAGCTGAATCGAAACCAAGAGCTGACACTCAACTTAGTGAGGCATGCAGGTATCCCTCTTTCGTCCATTAAAAAAATAAAAGGCTTTTCTTCTTACTGAGTTTCAAGAGTTTTTTATGTTTTTTGAATTCTTTTGTCAAATGTATGATTTGTAAGTATATTTTTATATCTTATGGGTTTATCTTTGCATTCCCATTAACAATGTCCTTAAAAGGGCAGAAGTTTTAAATTTTGGTGAAGTATAAATATCAGTTCGTTATTTTACAGATTATATTTCTGGCATTTTAGCTAAGAAATCTTTGCCTAACCAAAGGTCACCAAGGTTTTTTCCAGTTTTGTAGTGCTAGACTTTACATTTACATCTTTGATTAATTTTGGGTTAATATCAGTATGGTGTGAGATATGGATAGAATATATTTTTTTCATATGGATAATCAGTTATTTCCACATTATTTTTTTTTACAAGATTACCTTCTCTCCATTGAATCGCCTTTGTATTTTTGTCAAAATTAGATGATTCTGCACGTGTGGATCAATTTAAGATTCCCTGTTTCATTCCAACAGATTGATGCTTCTCTCTTCAATAATCACACCATCTTGATTCTTGTAGCTTTATATTTAAAATTTTGTTTGTCAACATTGTTTTGACTATTTTGCTCCTTTGCCTTTCTACGTAAATTTTAGAATCCTCTTACTTATATCTAAATATTCTCCTGGGATTTTGATTGAAATTGCATAAATCTGTAGAGAAGTTTCAGGAGCATTGTTTACTATGCTGAATTTTCTAATTTATAATCATAGTATGTCCCTCCACTTATTTTGATCTTTCTTTGATTTCTTTCCATCAGTATCTTGCAGTGTTCAGCATGCTTGTCATATATATGTTTTAAAATTCTTCATTTTACATAGCTTTCATTCATTATATAGCCTTCATTCAGAAGGTTCAGAGACTTCTCTTTGGTGCTTGAGATGTGTTTATATTACATTCTTCTATTAATAGCTTCAGTGGTGTTAGTCTTCAGTACTGCTTAAGTTTTCCAAAGGCAAACTTCCCAGAGTTTTCCAAAGAGGAAGCCAAATTACATTTGGAGTCAAATCTGCCATAGGAGATTATTGACTACATAGGTTACCCTACTTAGATAGAACATCAGTAAATTCTTTAGCTTATATAATATCTCTTGAGGCACAAGCCAAAAAAAGTGATTATCAGAAATGTTCAGAGCAATTGTAATGCAGCTGTGGTTGAAAGAAGGATTTTATAGGCTGAAAAGCTGACTACTTTTTATGCAATTAGATTAGGAGAACACTGGTGGCTCTTGAAGCGCTATCAATGTTTCTTATCCATAAAGCAATCAAGGACATATTTTGGGTTGGAAACAGAATTCACAGGCTGGTAGAGTGCTGTAGTGGAAGGATTCCATAGGGATCATCAGTTCACGGAAAGGGAAAGAAAGCCTGTTCTCTCAGTTACTTGGTTTCCCTGGAGGAAAGTATTCTCAGTGAACTCTTCCTGAAATGCAGTCTGTTTCTATTAAGAACTACAGTCACAGCCCTTCCCACTGAGCAGATTATGTCTGGCGAGGGTAGGCAGTCAGAATGGAGAGATGAGGGATTGGTATTGGGTATTAGAGCTGCTGAAGTGGCAGTTGACCAGTGTGCCTGGTGGGACTGTATGAGAACTTCCTGTGAGGGACAGATGTGGCTGGTGACTGCTTGCATAGACCAGCAGAGTTTCCTTCTGCCGGGTACTATTTTGAGTTATTTATGTGTATGAACTCATCTGATCTTACAACCTTGTGAGGTAAAGATATTGTAATCATTCCGTTTTGTGAGTGAGCAAAATGAGGCACAGAGGGATCAGGACTTTTCTAGTAGCTGATGGAGGTGGGAGAGGAATCCAGGCAGTCTGGCCCTAGAACGCGCACGTTCTTGGCCACGACATTCTGTCAGATGGCTAGAGAATGTGTATGCTATGAGATCCCAGAGAGAAATGATCCCTAAAAACCTCCCTGCTAGTCTTGGAGACCTTGAGATTCAGTTTTCTTTAGTTTTAAAATAAAAGAGACTTCTGTCAATGGTACGATTGACAGTTCATTTCTGAAGTTCCAAATTTAAAGCTCTTTGGAAGATAGATTTTCAAATATTAAATGTGTGTGTATGAAAGTTTCCCTGCTTAGAAGTCCCTTCTCTCCCACAACTATATATTATCTGTTTTGAATGTTTGTGTCCCATGTTTTTTCCCCCTCCTTTCCAAGTAAGACAGACTCAGGTTTCTATCAGAATGGAGTTAAATGTGCCTTTGATTTAGAATGTGGCAATGAGAGATTGTTTGGGTATGCATTCTTATACGGAACCAGGTATAAACAGTTTTAAAGAATCCTAGCCACTAAAATAAACAGGTGTTGGTGGGCAGAGGGTATGGAGTGGCTGCCTAGCTCTGGCTGACCAAGCATTCCTGGGGGCATTTGCCACCAGCAACCTGGATGTGGACATTAGTGAGTATAAAAGAGGAGTTGGCCAGATGAGCTCTGTTTGTGGCCTCTTATAGACATTTTACAGCATTTCAGCTGCTCCTTCTTCAGTGGGCACAGAGCCATGCTTGGCCATAACTCTTATGGGAAATAGGACAGTGTTCTAGACTGTATGGAGGATGGAGGCCAGAAGGAAGGGATGGAAGGGAGCAGAATGAAAGGAAAAAGTAATGATTTTAAATGTACTTTGCTTCAGGTATTCCAGCATCAGGGGAACCATACCTCCAGTAGAGTGTAGAATTTGTGCTTTGAGAAGGGGTTGAAACTAGGTCTTCTGGAGTGTAATGTGGAATGATTCCTTGTTGAAGCGGGGTTGGGGGTGGGGAGCATAGATGATCAAAAGGCTCTTGTTCTCTGCCTTTCTCTGTCTCTTTCTCTCTTACATATACACACACACGTCCTTGTTTTTTTGCTAATTATAGGGCAGTGAATAAGATTCATCTACTGTTTTAATCTTTGGGTATGATTAAGTAATAGAGCCATGTACTGGGTAGCATGAAAGTCTTTTTGTCCCTGCCAGTGAAGGAGGCCAAAGATGACATTTGGACTTGGACTCTTCAGTTTAAATTACTAACAATTTATTGGGAGTCTGTTATGTTCCAGGTATATCACGTGGACATGAGATATGGCATGTAAAGGCTAATTGTTGAAACAGTTTATATTGGTCTAGATATACTTCCACTAGACTGTATTCTCATGTAAGACAAAGATTATCATTGAAACTTATAGTAATGATTGTCATTTAAAACTATACAAATGTTACCCATTCTTTCTGAAAAATATAGGTGTGTATCAGGATCTTTGGTAGGTGTATTTGTTTCCTGTTTGTTGTTGTAACAAATTACCACAAATTTAGTGGCTTAAAATAATACAAATTTATTATCTTGCAGTTTTGTAGGTTAGAAGTGCAACATGAGTCTCCATGGGCTGAAATCAAGGTGTCAGCAGGGCTGTTTTTCTTCTGGAGGCTGTAGGGGAGATTCTGTTACCTGGGATTTTCAGCTTCCGGAGGATTTTTTTTTTTAATTAATTAATTAAATTTTTTTTTTCCGGAGGCTTTTTGTATTCCTTGCTGTGTCATCCCTTCCTTCATCTTCAGAGCCAGGGACTGCAGGTAGAGACCTTTTCACAATGCCATTTCTCTTTTCCCCACTTCAATAGTCATATCTTCCTCTTCTATTTAAGAACCTTTGATATTATATTAGGCCCACCTGGACAATTTAGGATAATCCCTTTAAGATTTGCTGACCAGCATCCTTAATTCCACCTACAACCTTATTAGTTCCTCTTTGTCCTATAACATGATGCCTTCAGAGGTTCCAGGAAGGTAGGACATTTGACATCCTTGGGGAACCATTATTTTACCTTCCACAGTAGTGGGGAGCTTTTTCCGAATTTTGCTGATTCCCCTATTTGAGTGAAATTATATAATGGCCCCCTCCAGTCCTTTTTTGCATAATGAATTGTTACATGTGAATGTGTCCTGTGCCTGTGAGTGGCGGGAAGCTTATCATTCAGTGCCTTAAAGCCTCATACCTCTTCATTATGATAAAAACCCAGCCACCTAAACATTTAATGATTAATTGGTTTTGTAGATTCTTGGTGTTGGAACGAAGCTAGAGGTCTGCTTAGCCAGCCTGCCTTGCAGGGGCTTCCAGATGTACTATTGTGTGTCTTCCACATGGCTGTCCCACCTTTGCTGACACAGGGTGGCCTGCCTTGGCAGATAATGTCTTTGAACAGCTCTGTTTTTCTGTTAGGAAGTTCCTGCTTTATACTGAGAGGAAATCTGTCTTTTTGCAAGTATGTAGAACCTATTGGTTCTTTCTTGTTTTACTCTCTGGGGTCATATTGAATAAGTCTAATTTCCTCTTTCACACTTGAAGCCCTTGAGATATTTCTAAAGGCAGCTCTCATATCCCCCAAGTATTCGGACTAAAAATTCTCAATATCTTCAACTGTATCTCACTTGAAACTGTTTTGAGACTTTGTTCCATCCTGGTCACTCTCCTGAGTATGATACAACACAGAGAAGTGGGGACTGAAGGATGATTTAATAGGAGCCTTTAAATGCCGGGGGAATTGTCATACGGAGGAGGCTGGTAAGATCTTTGCCATCACCACGGAAACAAGAGATCACAGGCTTATATTGTGGCTAAAGAGATTTAGGTGTCAGGAAACCTGTCTTAACCTCATGGATTGAGATCGTGCAAAGGACTGCCATGGGAAGTTGAGGGATCTTTTGCCCTAGAAATGTATAAGACAGGCCTTTAACCTCAGAACTCATTTATTTCGTATCAGAGACTTTGCTTTTAGTTAAATGTTCTGCTTAAAGCATTCTTGTCATTGCTTGTCATCTATGCCTGATGCCCGGATTTCCCTCTTGTGTTGGTTCATTGGATGTAAGGTATCATCATGACTGCTGTTAATCACAGGGGGGAAGGAATATGGTTCAGGGCTTTATGAAGGAAGGGAAACAGTGGCGTAGCTCAGGATAATTAATAGCAAGTGGAGTGACAGTTTGATTCCCTGGTAGGGACCCTGGCATTGTTGAAGGAAAAAAAATCACTTTATTCTTTCATAGAGAGAGGCAGCTGTAATTCTGGTTGGATGGAATCCAATTAAAAGGAACTGACATGCAAATTGATGATCAGACAGTGTGAGCGTAGAAAAAGTCCAAGAAGAGTTCTGTAAGAAGTAGCAGTGAACAGTTAAGTGATTTGGCATGGTAATGTGCATAAGAAAAATGGAAACATATGGGTTGGCTACCTGAGCAATTATAAGTCTGAATCTCAGCCAGAAGAGAGCAGGAGATTGGTTGGTTTGGTTGGTTTATAGTACTAAACTTTTAGACATTTTGTTTGGTTGAGGCATATACATTTTGGGAATTACAGATAACAGAATGATTATAAATCAACCCTTGAGGCTTATAGGTTTCCAAATTGTCTTGGTTAAATATAATACTTCCAAAAATACAGGATGGGAATCCAAGCCTGGCTTTTGCAAAGATCTCATGGTACAGATACACGTCACCTGACCTTATGATGTGTCCTTAAAGATTTGTGTGAGAACTGACTCCTAAATTTAGGCTGAAATAAGGGAGCTTGCCATTTATAGTAATGCTATTATGAATCATTTTCTAAAGTGAAAAATCCTTTTATAACAAAGTCATGCCCAATTTATCTTTTGACTAAATTCATAAGTCCATGTATTAGGTTTACTTAAACAAAGGTATTTTTCTTTGAAATGAAATAATTATAGGGACATGTAGCAGTTAAGCTTTAGAGTAACCGAAAAAATGGACATAGTTTTGTAAGAAGTCAGTGTATTGCTTCTTAGGGAAGAAAATTCTGCTTAAGAAGTCAGATAGTTTCTGCTGCTATTATAGGAGGAGAAGGTTGCCCAGCGTATTGCAGAGAGATTTATTAGGTTCTTTTGGGAGCTGCAGCAGAACTGGCTATGAAATGTTTTGAAGGAGGAGGAAATTCAGAGGAAAGCCAAAGAAGGTGAAGTGGAGTTCACCCTGAGAGAGATGTGGAAGACTGAGCAGCTTGGAGAAGACCTCTAGGGACAGCAGCAGTGACAGGAAGAGCTTGGGGTGTACTGTGGGCAGTGCTTTCATTCAGCACGACAGTACCCACATGTCATGCTGGTTGGCAGCAAGGAATATCGCCAAAGGGGGTGCAGAATGGCCAGGGTCAGTTTTTGTTGGTTCAGGGGCCACATGTCCTATAAGCCCAATAATGTTTTGCCCCTTGCTGCCACTGGGCTCAGACATTCCAGCAGCCATGCACTCTGCCACCTTGGTCACCATTACTTTGCACTTTGCACTCTGCCTGGAATGCTCTTAACCTCAGGGCTCCCTTCCTCACTTGGAGTTTCTGCTAGAAGCTCTGTTATTAGGGAGACATTTCCTCATGATCTAGACAGAGCAAGCACTGCTCTTCCCTTACGCTGCTTTATTTTTCTTCATAGCAGTCATTTCCCCCTCAAGCATGTGTTTATTTGTTAAATGTTTTTCCCTTTTCTCTCCATCAGAAGTAAGTTCCATGAAAGTTGAGGCCCAGTGTGCTTCTCAATACCATATTCCTAGCACCTAATCCATAACAACTCATGAAGGTGATTTTTAGGCAGTCTTTGTGCCTATCACTATGGTAAGAGCTGAGAATGAGAAGGAGAATGTAGGACTCTGTTGCTGTCCTATATTATATAATATATTATATAATTATAATAGTTATAATAGCCTGAGCACAGAGTGCTGTGAGCTTTGAGAAATAAGCTGGGAATAGTCACCATAGAACTAGATCTAGAGTGATACAGAGGAGGTTCGGTGGTCAAGGCAAGGAAGGACATTATAGACTGACAAAAGAGGTTGAATGAAGTTGGAGAGATTTAGAAATGAATTTTGTGTTTGGAAGTCCTTGTGTGAATTCAATGTGGCTGCTGGAGCACAGATGGATTGTGAAGCATGGCAGAGAGGACTGAGATGTATGTTTGGGAAGAATATTTCCAACTTGGTTGATACCTAATTTGGAAAATTTTTTATTTTATTTTATTTTATTTTATTTATTTTATTTTTTTAAAAGATTTTATTTATTTATTCATGAGAGAGAGAGAGAGAGAGAGAGAGAGTGAGTCAGAGACACAGGCAGAGGGAGAAGCAGGTTCCATTCAGGGAGCCTAACATGGGACTCGATCCTGGGTCTCCCGGATCACACCCTGGGCTGCAGGCGGCGCTAAACTGCTAAACCACTGGGGCTGCCCTGGAAAATTTTTTAAAGACTTATTTATTTATTTGAGAGAGAGAGGTATATGGGTGGAGAGGAGGGGGAGAGGGAAGGGGAGAGGGAGAGAGAGAAAAAAGTCCCAAGCCGACTCCAACACAGGGCTCAAGCTCACCACTTTGAGTTAATGACCTGAGCCAAAACCAAGAGCTGGAGGCAAAACCAAGAGCTGGAGGCTTGAAATGCACTACCCAAACTTTTTTTTTTCAAGTTTTTATTTAAATTCTAGTTAGTTAATATAGAGTGTAATATTAGTTTCAGGTGTAGGATTTAGTGGTTGGTTCATCACTTACATATACCACAGTGCTTATACCAAGTGCCCTCCTCAATACCTGTCACCATTTCAACCCATCCCCCTGCACATCTCCCCTCTAGTAACCATGATAGTTAAGAGTCTGTTTTCTGGTTTGCCTCTCTCCCAGGCCGACCCCTGCATTCATCTGTTTTGTTTCTTAAATTCTGCATGAGTGAAAGAATGAAACCATATGGTATTTGTCTTTCTCTGACTTATTTTGTTTAGCATAATAGTCTCTAGCTCCATCCATATTACTGCAAATAGCAAGATTTCATTCTTTTTGATGTCTGAATAATATTCCATTGTGTGTGTATGTGTATGTGTATATCTTCTCTATCCATTCATCAATTGATGGACACTTGGGCTCTTTCCATATAAATGGCTATTGTTGATAATGCTGCTATAAACATCAGGGTGCGTGTATCCCTTTGAATTAGTATTTTTGTATCCTTTGGGTAAATACCCAGTAGTATAATTGCTGGATCATAAGTTAGTTCTATTTTAAACTCTTAAAAACGATTTATTTATTTATTTATTTATTTATTTATTTATTTATTCATTCATTCATTCATTCATTCATTTACTTATTTATGTGTGTGTGAGAGAGAGAGAGAGAATGCTAGTGCATAACAGTGGGGAGGAGCAGAGGGAGGAGAGGGACAAGCAGACTCTATATTGAGCACAGAGCCCAAGGGGCTTGGCTTTGTGACCCCGAGGTGATGACCCTGAGCTGAAATCAAGAGTGAGATGCTCAACTGCCTGAGCCACCAGGTGTCCCTCTATTTTAAACGTTTTGAGGAACCTTCATACTGTTTTCCAGTATGAAAACTGGCTGCACCAGTTTATATTCCAACCAACAGTGTAAGAGGGTTTCCCTTTCTCTGCATCCTTGCCAATACCTGTTGTTTGCTGTGTTGTTAATTTTAGCCATTCTGATGGGTGTGAGGTGGTATTTCATTGTAGTTTTGATTTGCATTTCCTTGATAATGAATGTTGTTGGAGCTCCAAAGTCTTTAAGCAGGGAAGCTTCAATATCCAAAAGATAGTGCTAAGGATGGATGGAAGTGGGAAAGGTGTACAGGTAGAGGTAGGATGTAGAGCAAGGGTAAATATGATTTTTCCAACTTGAAATGCATGAGAAAGTTTGGGGTTGAAAGACCATAGCATGAAAAGCAATTCCTCTTTTTTACGGATGCATAGTGATATACTTTGCATAGGCAGTGACTGAAGATCAATGACTAGCTGTTCAGTGTTTTCAGTATGGGTAAAGATGTGTCATTGCGACACAGAAGAAGAAAATGCTCTTTTAGTTCATAGAATAGATAAGTGTAATTGGAAAATGTCTTGGCATACAGATGGGAATTCTCATACCAACTCGTGTTTAGCAGCCGTGTGACCTTGGAAAGTTAATTTAACTGTTTGCCTTTCAGGAATGGACTTTGTTGATTTGTTTGCATTGTTGTGCAAAATGAAGTGTGATATTTGGGAAATTATATTAAAATTGCCTTTAGAAATATTAGGAAATGTTAGGAGTCCTTTGTTTTAATAGAAACATATCTATTTAAGGAGAATAGAACTTAAATATTCTAACAACAACAAGAAAAAGACAAGGGAAAAGAAAAGAGAGAAAAGCAGGTCTGGAATTGCTTTTTCCCTGGAATATGGTATCACCAAAGTGTCATAGCCACTTACACCCTGAGAAAAACATGACTGTTTCCAAGAGGTGGCCTGCATGGTTTTTAAAGCAGGCATTGGAGGAGCGACTTTTTGCTGCTTTTATTCTACATGTCAAAACAAGTTCTGTTTCAGCAGTTGGTGATAGCTACTATAGAGCAGTGCAGAAGCAAGAAGGAGGATTTGATCCTGTGAGATGTGCTCCTGCATATGAACCTGCAGGTCACAGCAATTTGCGCTCTCAAGGGCTGGATATCAGACAGTTGGACACTTTATCCTGCTTTTTACTGCCTTTATCATTTACAGTAGCTTCTGTAGGGTCCCCCCACCCCATTTGTCCTTGGTCATTTGGAGTTGCAAAATTGTATCTTGTTATATATGGAATGTTATATAGGCTGTGAGGTTCTCTGAGACCTTTTTGGGAAATCTGGGAAACCTTATATTTTGGATGGTTTGCCTATTTTTGAGAAGGGGGAAGGAAAGGAATGTTTTATGATAATTGCTTTGAAATAGGTCCATTTGTAGAGTTTTAACTCTGGCAAAGGACAGAACAGCTTCATGGTTAATGCTAAGTTCCTAAAGTCTGACTGCTAGGTCCAGTCCACCTTTCCCGCTTACTAGTTATGTGACTATGTGAGAGTTACTTAATTTTCCCATCTGTAAAATAGGGGAGAGTAATAGCATGTACCCGTAGGGTGGTTGTGAGGACTGCATGAGTAAGTGAACCATTTAGATAAAGGACTGGTAAACAATACATACTTTCAAAATGTTAGTTCTGGCTTTCTCATAGCCATTGGCATTTCTAAGGATTTGCGGGAAATCCTCAGATGAATCCTGGTTGAAGCCAAGCCTTTTCTGCTTGCTCTGTCAGAAAAAGACTTAATTGGCAGAGTGCTAGAAATGATTCAATGGGTAGCTCCATACCTCAGTCTACTGGCATTGTATAAGAAGCAACTCATTACACTCTAATGGTAGCTTAGTGAAATGGATGAGTCGTCTCAGTCATCGACAGAAGTCAAGCCAAGCATCCTGGAATGTCTGGGAACCACCTGGAGAGAGGACAGAAGTCTGCAGTACAGTTGTAGTGGATGGATGAGTGGGACCCAAGAGGGAACTACAAAAGCAGTGTAACTTGTGTTGATTCCAGCAAGCAGAAGGGGTTTCCAGGGTGTTCCTGAGAAAGGGATTCTGTTAAGTTGGGGAGCAGAAACCACTCAACAGGAAGAGTCAGACCACCTAGATGAACCCCTAACCTGCCACTGACATTGTCTGTCACATCCTTTGGGTGAGTCACATTTCTTCTCTGACCCTTAGTTTCTTTGTCTGTTAACTGATTAGATGAATTCTTGACTCCCATTCTTCTCCGGGCTCTGTAATTTCACAGTTTCATTGGCTTTCAAGAACTGTGCGAGGTAGGGAGTATTGCAGAACAACCTGCTGTTAGACCTTAGCCTGTGAGAATCTTCAGTTTTGTTTTTTGTTATTTCAAAGAAGTTCCTGTTCAAAAGACTATGAAGCATTTCATCATTGGTCTTGTGAGGGAATTGTCTCTTTAATCTTTCACGTTTCCTTTTTCCCTACAAGTGATATCCACAGGACTGCTGTTGTCTTCTGCTCTCTGGATCAGCACTTTTGGAGAGAAATGAAAACATTGCACTTTTAAAGACACAGAAAGCAAAAAACTAGTATCAGGATTCAAGGTTACAGAATTGGTTAACTTTCTGATTTGTTTTGCTGAGCTGAATGAAAAAGATTTGATTGAATGTTACTGCTTAGGGATAAATATTAATAACCACAAAAATGCCCCAGTGGTACTTTTTTTTCCCTCTTTGCAAAGAATTTCAAATTATGGTCTAGGACTTGGATTATTATTGTCAACTGAACATGAATATGAGAAATGTGGAGTGACTGAATAAAGGACTTGGTTGGAGGGGGGAACTCTTTCCAGGTACATGTCTGGAGGGGAGGTTTATTAGTTTGGACATGTAAGTATCAAGCAACTGCTCTGGAATTTATAAGATTAGCTAACAGAAATAATATTAGAGAGAGAGAGTGAGTGAGTGGGAGGGGCCGAGGGAGAGGGAGAGAGAATCCCAAAATGATTCCATGCAAAGCACAGAGCCCAGCATGGGACTCTATTCCACAACCTGAACTGAAACTAGTGGTTGGACGCTCAGTGGACTGTGCCACCCAGGCACCCCAGAACCAAAGTGTTTCTAAACTTTAATATTCCACAAAGAATCTTTTAGGTTACGTTTGAGAGTTCCCAGTAATATTCAGGTAGATCTTCACCACAGCTTAAAATAAACTTACATATATAGTCAATTTCTTTTTGTTGTTGTTGTTGTTTGTTTTGTTTTATTTTTTTGGTCCTCTATCATAGCTGACTTTACCTTTTAGGGCAAAAGAGGTATCGTATTGGTATTAACTTATTTGCAAAATCAACTGAAATATATCAAACATTTAATTGTAATCAGGATTTACTAATAAGAGCTGGCCCCTCCCCTCATGAAGTCCGCCTGAGTGAGGCACAAAGTTTGAAAAGTAAACATTATTATTGTGCACATACATGTCTGTAAGAGTGTGATAGGCCTGTGGTTATTTCCAGCCGACTGCCTACCGCGTAGTATGCATGTGCTAGAGATAATCATTAAGAACTTTGGGAGCAGAGAAGAGGAGACATATGCAGCTTGGAGAGAGAATGGAGAAACCTTCATGAAGGAGGTGACATTATGATGTTTCAGAGAACAGGAAGGTATATGCTCTGTAGACAGGCAGGGTTATTCTGGGGAGGGAGACTGGAATTGGAGGACATTGGAGATAACCTGACCCCTTTTGAGGTCCTAAAAGTAAGTGCAGTGTTGCCAGAGTGCTAAGTTTGTCTTAAGGGGCAGTGGAAAATGGGTGTCAGAGTATAGGCTTTTTGAGGGCTGATCTCAAACTTGAGGGGAAGATGTGTTTGGGGAGTTGTGTGCTGGGAACAGTTGCTAGCTCTCCCAGATTTCAGTGTCTCCTGAAATAGGTGTTACACTGTACTGTGGAAATACCAGGATCAGATCAGTTCGTCAATATCCAGTTAATGTACACGCAGAATTTGGGCAGCAAGGTGCAGTATATAGGGTGTTATGTGAAAACAGTGGGTATGCACAATTACAGTCTTAGTTTATGCAAGAAATCATCGTGATGCTCACTGATGGAGAGTTCAAATGTGGAAGGTGTAGGGAGAGATGTTAGATTAGCCGTTGTAATGTCTATGCCTGTGTCCCTGTCCCCCCCCCGCCCCCCCAGCAATGGTTCTCAGCTTAGCTACACATTGAAATCACTTGGCTGAAAAAAAATCTTAGGTACAATTTATACATAGTGAAATAAACAAATCTTAAGTGCACAGATCAATGAATTTTGACTAATAAACACATGTAATCCACATACCCATCAAGTTAGCATAATCATCACCTGAGAAAGTTCTTCTACTAAGTCCCATCCCAGCCTCCCAGAGGCATCCACCCTTCTGATTCCTGTTAGCAAAGCATAGTTTCTGCCTGTTTTGAGCTCCCATGAAAATGGAATCATACACTGTACTTCACTGTGTCTGGCTTCTTTTGTTAAACATAATCCTTTTGAGATTGTTTTATGTTGTACATATCTGTTCTTTTATTTATTGCTGAGTAGTATTCTCTTCTGTAGATATGTGACAATTTAACCATTTATTTCCCTATCGACATTTGAATGGTTTCAAATTTCTGGCTATTAAAAATAAAGCAGTAATGATCAATACTGTAAAAGGATTTTTTATGGATATAGGTTTTCAGTTCTTTTGCATGGATGTCTAGGAGTGGAACTGTGGGGTTATTATAAGGTATGTGAGTATATGTTTAAACTGTATAAGAAACTGCCAAACAGTTTTCCACCAAAGTGGTTGTCCCGATTTACATTCCTACCATTATTGCAATTAGAGTTCTGGTTGCTCCATAGTCTCAAAAGTATTTGGTGGTGTTAGTGTTTTTTATTCTAGCCATTCTGTTGAGGATAAAATCTTATCTCATTATGGTTTTGGTTTGCATTTTTCTGATGACTAGGAGTGTCGTTTGTGGTATTTATGCCTTTGGACCATTTTAATTTTGGGTTGTTTGTATGTATGCTGCTGATTCATAGGAGGTCTTAAATGTTCTAATACAAGTCCCTGGTCAGATGTATGTAGTAAGAATGTTTCTCCCAGTCTGTGGTTGGGCTTTTCCAATTTCCTAATGATGTTTTTGGATGAGCAGAAGTTTTTAATTTTGATGAAGTCTTGTCTATCTTATTTTTCCCTTTTGTGTTTCAGGTCTTTTGTGTCCTAAGATATCTTTGCTTACCTTGTGTTATAGAAATACTGATCCTTGTTTTCTTCTAGAAGCTTTATCTGTTTTTTGGTTTATGATCCATCTCAGACTTTTGTATGTGGTATAAGAGTAAATTGCTCCTTTATCCCTCTTACATTTATCCAATTTTTCTAGCATTATTTGTTGGAAAGACTTTCTTTTACTTGTTGAATATATTTGGTGCCTTTGTTGAAAATCACTTGTCTGTTTAAGTCTATTTCTCATTATTTGTGGGCGCTAAGTTCTGCTTCACTGATATATTTGCCAGTACTTTACTGCCACATTTTCTTACTTTGGCTTTATAATAAGTGTTGAACTGCAGTAGTGTGCATCCTCCCTCTTTGTTCTTTTTTTCCTCCCAAAGATTGTTTTGACTATTCTAGGTCCTTTGCTTTTCCATATAAAATTTTAGAATCAAATTGTCAAATTCTTAAAAACAAACACCTAGCATGCTTTACAAAATCCTGTGATATCCATGCCATACGCCATGCCAGTTAAATCAGAATCTTCTGTGGGTGGAATCCAGGTATTTATCTGTTAAAACTCCTAGGTTATGTCAGATGCAGCAAAGGTTGAGAACTAATGTGCTGATGGGATTCTAGTGTGTGGTCCTCCAAAAAAGAAATTCAGTAGTGGATTACTGGGGTGGAACTTACCCTGGTGGGATATGTGTGTGAGAGTTGAAGTAGGCCCGGAAATGCAAGAGATTGCCGATGTTTGTGAAAAACGGGCAGAGTTCTTCGAGGACTGTGGAAAGGGAAATGAGAAACTGTATGGTCTAGGAAAGCCCTCTCCTCAGTCCCCATTGGCTTCTATTGCTCAAGTACTGCTTTTGGCTATTATGCCTGATTTTTCATGATATCCTCACTCTAAGACTGCCACAAATGTAGCCTAAAAACTAGCAACTCAAGGGATGCCTGGGTGGCTCAGTTGGTTAAGTGTCTGCCTTCAGCTCAGGTAGTCTGGTTGCCCTGAGATCCAACCTCAGGTTGGGCTCCCTGAGCTGGGAGCCTCTTTTCCCTCTCCCCACTGCTGGTGTTTTTTTTCTCTCTCTCAAATGAATAAACAAAATCTTTAAAAACAAAACAAAAAACCTAGTAACCTGGAAGCGAAGGCATGTCCCTGTTTGCTAAAGCATGTAAGTGCATTATTTTAGAGAATAACTCTCCTCTATTTTAAGGAAATGTTTGTGAAATCTGCATAACAATGACCTGGGTAGGCACATTCTAAAATGATTATGTGTTTTTACTTTTTTGAAGGTTCTGTCTTTTTAAATTTTAATGGCTTTGGGCAAACATTGATTCATCCATTCATCCCATGGTTAGGTAGTTCTGTCAGAAGTGGTGCCTCCCTAAAAGGCTTTAAAGAAAAAAGGGACAAAAAGTTGCAATCACATAATGTTGCTCTTTGGGAACCTCTAAGCTCTGTGGGCGGGTAGGTGCTTGCTTGTGGCTTTTTTTTTTTTTTTTTTTTTTAACACATTTTCCTTCTTGGAGAAGTTGAACTAGTCTGCCCAGTCCCTCTTTCTGAGATGCAAGTTCTCCTAAACAGCTGTAGAGAATTAATTTCAGTTAGAGCTAGCAGAGCTTTGATCTCAACTTTCTGCTCAGTGTTATGGAAAATCCTTTCTGGAAAAGAGCTGGTGTCTACCTGCTATGGGATGCTTCAAAATTCAGATGAACATTGGAGTTTTGAGTGTTTTCCTAGTAGAAACAGCATGGAAAATCCTTTAGTGAGCTAGATTTTACAGTGCACACAGAAAGCAAGTATTGATGATATATTTATATTTTTCTGCGTGTGACATATTGGTTGTACTATTTTCTTATTCTTAATAGAATTCAAATATGCCATGTCCAAATCCACACCTTACATTGCTCTGTAAGGGGTGAGACATTTTAGCCAGGAAAGAGCCTTGATAATAGCAATTTTTAAGTTTTTTTGTAAATATATGTATTCTTTGGTGGGTGGAGGGTGAGAGGAGAATCGCTTTCCCTTTGCTCTTACCATCTTATTAAACACCACACACACAACTTTCTTTTAATAACGTTTTTATAAAGAGAGAAGAGTATTCACAGATTGCTCTTTAAGAAATCCCTCCCACATTTTTTCCCTCATTTTTATACCTCTATTCTAGGATTTATCAGTAATGCACACATTACTTTTATGGCGGTGTAATCATAACAAATAATTTTATACTTTACTTAACATTAAAAAAACCATTTCTACGTTGCTATGTTATCTTCATAATTAGTAATTTAATGACTGCATAATAGTACATCAAATTGTGCTATGATTTACATTTTTCTAATGTTTGAAGTTTTCAATTTTGTGCCATTATACCACAAAGAACTTATTTGTGCATAGGATTCCCTCTGCCCCCTTAATTTCTTTGATATGTTTTCTGTTGTAGAATAATAACAGGGTGTCTTTTTGTTTTAAGGGTTTTATCAGCGTACAGTTTACACTGCATATTATTGTCAGTGATATAAGGTGTACTTGTCTTGAAAATTATCATTATTTACATTTTTAGGGATAACTGTATCACTAAAAAGGCTGTACTTTCCCTTTATTTTTTACACTAGTTTGAACCTCATTCATGTTTGCATTTTACTGGTTTATGGATTGGAATTTTTTCCCATAACTGATGGGAAGTTTTTATGTTACACATTGAGTAACCCTTGGCAATATTTGTTATGAATACTTTTTCCAGTTCCTTTTCACTTTAGTTTTCCATTATAAAGGAGTTTATGTGGTTGAATTTTTAAAATTTTCTTTTTTGACTTCTGTTGCCTTAAGATGAACAAACTTATCATCCTTTGAGAGGTACAATACCAATTCTGCTTTTTATCTCCCAGTATTTCCTGTGGTTTAATTAAAAGACCTTTTTTGGATCTGCCTTAGTTTCTGTTGATTCATGTGTCCTCTTCTTACCTGCAGTGCTACGAGGAAAGGTGGTTAAATCGGGAGTTTGAGTTGTTCACAGGTCTTGGGAGAGGAATAGAAACAGCCAGAATTCCTATCTTGTCTTCCTGTAATGTCTACAAGTCTGTGTTTACTCGTCTTTAAAGTTGGGATGAGAATAACAAATGTACAGAGAATTTTTTAATGCACTTAAGCCTTCTCTTAAGCACTGTTAAGAACCTCGGTTAGAAGTGTTTCAAATACCAAGTAGCTGTAACCTTTGATTAATATGTGCATCATCATTTCTTGGATTTTTATCAATAGTTAGAGACCACATGGGATCTTTGCTGTCTTCTGAAGCTAACCACGACCCCGTGACTTGTGGATTTGGGGATGTGGGTCTAGAAAAAAACTGTAAACTGAGGATGACCATCAGAAATATGTAGTATGTGAATCAGGTCTGAGTCCCCAGTGAGGATTCTGGGGAATAGATAAGAGATATGACTTCAGGAAGTAGAAGTACCTGAGGCAGTGTGGATAAAACACAGGAGCTTGACAGAAAGATTTGTTTAACCCAACTTTGCCACCTTTACTTATGTGACCTTGGGTAAGTCATTCAGCCTCTCCAAACTGTTTCCTCAGTTATAAAATGAATTAATATTGATGAGTTTTTTAATGAAATAAGAAAATTTATGTGAAATATTCAACATAGTATCTAACTCATGCCAAGCAAATGCCAAGGAAATTATAGTTGGTATTATTACTTGTATTAATAGGTAACATTTGTATAACATTTATGAATTACAGAGCCCTTTAACATGCTGTTTCTCATCTGTGAATTGGAATGCTTTGTACAGAATGTTTTTTTATATTTTCTACTGGCTTTTTATTCATAGTCTCAAGAGGATGTTCCCGTTAGTTACCTGTACAGCTTGTGTACACTCAGTTGGCATTTGTCATGTACTTTCATACCAATGTCTTATTATCTAAATCAAATTCTAAAACTCTGTGTTAGTACAAAGGTTGTATCTTATTCATCTGGGCCACAAAGTCCACACCCATCGCTGTTGGAGGCTCTAGTTCTACCATTTATTTATTATTTAAGTGACCATAGGCAAGTTAGTCTCTAGCTTGCCAGGGCCACCCTTTCCTCATCTGTAAAATGGATAACAAATTTCTTGTGAGGATTACTTCAGTCAATCCATTGGAAAGTACTCTATATAGCATACTAGAAATTTTTTCCACACCTCACTGTGCCTAGCATGATAGTCATTGCTTAGAAGATACATGTTCATTGGAGTTAGAGGCTGAGGGGAAGCTGTGTGTACCCAAGTCTTACCTTTAGTATCAAGATACTTTCATTTAGAAAGGGAAGATTGTTCTTTGTGGCTAGTTGTCATGCAGGGTGCTATGGCAGGCTAATTAATACTCTGGTACCCTTGCCTTTGAAATGTTTGCTTCTTGCAATAAAACATGTGGGGCATAGTTACACATAGGTGCTCAAAACATGTTCAGAGCTTTAATCCTAACTGGAGGGAATAGGCTTAGTCTATAATAACTACATCTGGATTTTGGGTGTGTGATCTCTGGTCAATCTGGAGGGCTGCACATGAGGCCCAATAGTCAGTGAACACTGGGGTACTGGCTAGCAGAATCAACTTTGTTTCTCCTGGAATTCTTTTTTTCTGGTAGATCACAGCTATATTTCTGTGTGTCCTTGGTTTACATTTTTTTTTAAATTTTCCAATATGATTTTCAGACGTGGCAATACTAAAATGTTAGCTGTGGTCAGTTTTAATAGATAAGATTTTTAAAAAATTTTTATTTATTTATGATAGTCACACAGAGAGAGAGAGAGAGAGGCAGAGACAAAGGCAGAGGGAGAAGCAGGCTCCATGCACCAGGAGCCCGACATGGGATTCGATCCCGGGTCTCCAGGATCGGGCCCTGGGACAAAGGCAGGCGCTAAACCGCTGTGCCACCCAGGGATCCCAGTTTTAATAGATAAAGCCCAAATTCTAGGTATCCATTTCTCTCTTAAAATAAAATAAATAAATAAATGAATGAAAAATAAATAAATAAATAAAGTCATGCTATGAAGGAAAAAAAAACTAAAATATTTAATAAAAAAAATTCCTTTGATCATTTTGGAAAATGGTACCTTTGTTAATCCCCTAAGAGACAATTTATTATATTCTGACAGTATTTGAATAGTGTGATGTCTCAGTTTAAATTTATTTTTCCTGGCACAGTTTTTATTCTGTAAAACTTGTACCGTTAGGAAGAGGATGTTTGTTTCTCATGGGGAAGGGAAGAGCCTAGTGGACAGAAAAAGGGTGAAGGGTGTTGCCTCCTTGAATGTAGAGTGGTGTGTAATTTATACTTAAGGAGTTCTTTGAGAAGAACAGCCAGTTTAGCAGCTTGGTTTTGCTAATTATGGAGTGCTTGATGTGTTTTCATCTGGTCCATTCTATCAAGTCCTGTATTCCTTTGGGATATGGGGGAATTGGCTTTGGTTTAGGAGAGGTACACAAGTGGCATGTGTCATTTCTCTCCTAAGAGGGTAGAGAGGACAAGCTTCTTTCAGATAATTACTGTTGGGGGCTGGGGCACAGGAGCCTTTGGCGTTCCCCTCAGCTCAGTTGGTGGGTAACAAATTTGATGGAAAAGCGAAGAGGGAATTATTTTTTTAAAGCTATGATATACTCCATATGTGATTAAGCCATTGGTGGCCTTTTAAATACAGAAGAAACTTGCATTAGGAACCTGGTATCCAAGAGCCTTTGATTTTATGAAATCTAGGAACATGATGATCGGTTGTCAGTATTTTGGTCATATTCCGTGAGTGTCCTCTCAGTCAGTAGTCTTGGTAGAGAGAGTTTGAACATGGCCCTGAAGAAACCTTACTCTAGGGAGGTCAAGGCTATAACCTCCACACGGTCTAAAAAAGCATTTGGTAGTAAAAAAGAGCACCCCATTGGGATATTTTTTTTAAAAATAAGATGTTAACTTATTAAAAGTTCTGTTTTTGTTTTCTTTGTTTTCTTTATAA
This sequence comes from Canis aureus, assembly GCF_053574225.1. NCBI lineage: Eukaryota > Metazoa > Chordata > Mammalia > Carnivora > Canidae > Canis > Canis aureus. Next base: position 74,296,636 of record NC_135618.1, read on the forward strand.
TATACATGACTCTGCTACATTGTGTAAATAGTACCTTGTAAAGAACATGCCTCACAGATAAAGTACTGTTAGCATCCCCAGTGCTGGTGTATTGTCCTTTTCTTGTCCAAATCAGCAAGGTGTTCCTAGACTTGGGCACCAGGGAGTCTTTCAACATCCTACTTTGTTAAAACATGCTTCCTGCGGTTTGTTTATCTTCTTTGGGGTTCTTAGCAAATCCCAAACCACTCACCTTTCCTAGTACTATTAATGTTCTAAGAGGGGCTATACATTATATTAAAGTCAGGGTAGTTATCCATGGGAAGGCTGGTTTTTAAATGAGATCCTTATTCAGCCTCTTTTTAGCTAGTGTTTCATTACCACCAAGGATTTATAATGCAATAGCTCTGAGGCAGAGCTGGTAAGAATGCCAGCTTCGCTAATATTTAGAGTCATAAAATTCTGGATATTGGACAAGCTCTTAATTACTTTGAATCCGTCTTTGTCTTAATAAAAGTTGGATTGTACCCACTAAAACAAGATGGCTGTGTTTGCATTAATCTCCAAATGTAGGTTAATACCTTTTTAAAAGCTGTCTCTTAGACAAGAGACTTGAAAATTAATTTCCCATTTTCAGCTTAAGATGAAGAGCTTTTCCACGTGTGGAGTTTGAAGGGCTGCCACTTTTCTGATGTTGTAGATTCAGGTGCCAATAATAACTCTCTGTTCCTCTTTTTTTTCTTCTTCTTTTTTTTAATAGGTAAAGAAAAAAGTCTTCTGGTGCTTTGGAGACTTGTATTTGTGGGTTTTTTTTTTTTTTTTTTTGTAATTTGCTTCAAAGTAAAGTTCTGTCAGTGGAGTTTGAATCACTGAGGATGAGGGACATGATGAAGGACTAAATAATGGGAATCCTATGAAAAGCCATTGCTGTAGAAATTTGGATTTCATACATATTTTTGCTGTCAAGCTAGTTATTTTAACATTTTTTTCATCCTTTAATGTCTAAGCACTTACTTATTGGGGGGTTTCCCCATAATGGTAGGTTCTTAACTTACTTCTTCAAGTACAAGATAAAAACTTCTTAACCCCCCCCCTCCCCGTTCTCCAGAGTATCTAGTGCTATGTAACCACTTAGCATCATTAATTCCAGGATTCATTTCTATGCTACAGATGGTCAATGAGATTATAAGGGCTCTGAAAAGATTTTTATATAAATTGAGGTCTTCTTAGTTGAAAGACAGAGATGTCTGGCACACTAATTTCTCTTCCCTGGTTTCAGTGTAGGAGTATCCAGTGTGCTATATTAACCAGATTCTATTTCAATTATCAGTGGGGCTTGGGAACAGGGAATTAGGGACAGTTTAAGAAGGAAAAGTGGAAACTTATATAATCACATGAAAGGGAACAAGTCACAAGAATCTTCTTGTTAAAGTTACAAGTATTAAAAATCTTGTTTTGTATTTCAGCCTATTCATTTTATAGACATTTATTATAAAAATTTATGTAATAGATAAGAATGACACATGGCATTTTTTAACAATGCAGATTTCTAGGCCTTTCCCCTGGAAATTCCAGTTCAGCAGGTCTGGGATATAGGTCCCAGAAATCTGATTCTTATGATCAGGCACATTTGATATGCAGAAAACTCCCATTCTGTCCTCTAGAAGCTCCAGTTATTCATGGACAGTTTGTAGGATATACTATTTTCTCCTTTGTTAAGTCTCTGTGGATTGTAGGATTTTGTGAGGGGATGTCTTCCAATAGAACCTTTTGCAAAACTTTATGGAGATACCACTGCAAATATAGACACTTTAGTACGTAGTTTTTGGATTCATAATGGCAAATGAATGAAGAGGCAGCTGGATGGCAGGTGCCCCAAATCTGTCATTGTGAAGAATGGAATTGGGGTGTCAGGCCTGAGGATGAAGGGAGGTAGATGAGCCATGTGCTCTCCTCAAAGGCTTACAGAGTTATACTGTGGAGGAGGGGGCCATGCTTCCGGGAGTCCCACAGAGCAGACCTAGGACTAACAAGTGGATGTCATGGGAGCTGAACACAAAGAAATAGGTGCAATGCAGGGGACTGGCAGCCTTCATGAGATACTGCTTTTACCTTCTCATTATTCGGAGCCTGTGGAACTATTGTTTTCCCCCAAAGAAATCAGGTTTAGACTACCAGTTAATAAGAGAAGAATGGGTATGCACAGCTGGAAGCCAAGTGAAGGGCGTGGTGTGCAAATTAAGCCTGTCCCCTCCCCTAAGCCTGTAGGCCTTCATCAGAAGCCTAGGACTTGTATGCTTCTGCAAGTGGCTGTAGACAGCACTGTATGGTGGTGAGTGGAGATGCAGGTAGCCATGCAGCCCCTCACTGAGTGTGTGAGCTCCATAAGGGCTGCATCTTAGAAAGTTTACTGCTGTAGATGGCTAGCTAGTCGACTGCTACAGAGGGGTAGGGGTCTGGCTTACAGGATAGGGCTTACTGAAATGGTGGTCAAATGAGGAATCAGGAGGAAATGTGTATCTCACATTCGGTGCTGACTGAGAAGATTCCTAAGATCCTTTCTCACTTAGAAACCCTGTGATACCTGCTTCGAAGATTAAGCCTTAAATCTCAGCATGGATGACCCATGTCAGAAATGGTGAAATTTTCTAGGCACATCAGTTGAGGAACCTGCTGGCTGATTTGTCTTGGATATTTCCTGTGATTTTCAGTTGTTGTGGTATGTTCCTCTTTTCAGAGAGAAATGAGAATTTGTTGCAAGTTTATGGCCTAGATTAATTGGAATATTTTGTGAAGCCTCTCAAGTGTTATCACTTCATCTTTACCCTTGCTTGCTATTATGCATGAGAAGCATTTGAGTTATTTTAGAGAAGATGTAAATTTGCTTGTGTTATCCAGTGTCAGCTTAAAGCTGATTAGCATTTTGTATCACCTTTGCAGCTCATAAATCATCCACTTCCCTTCTCAGTGCGCAAGCCATAAGTCAGCAAGGAAGCACCTGCTGTAGGCCTAGCCACTTCTTGTCCTGTGATTTAGAGAACACTCCAGACTTCATCTGAGTCCCTTTGTGGTTTGGTCTATGGTAAGCCTTCACTTAAATGGGAAATGAGTAGAGACTCTTGGTGGATTTTTCCCAGAGAGGTCCTCAGACATATAGTCCATGAGGTTGGTCCAGCCACGGGTATGGTTTGTTTGGCCTATTTAGTATGTAAAAAATCTTGGAGGCAGTTTCCAACCTTTAAAAATTAGGAAATGTCACATAAAAATCCATATTTGTGTTTATTCTTGGCAAATCAGAAGGTCTAGTAGCACCACACCATGCTCCATGCTGAGCTCCCAACTGGTACTGAGAGTGCGTGTATGCTAGAGAAGGGCCAGATTTCCTACTTTCCTGTAAGAATCTGCCCTTCCTCAGTTTTTCTACAGTGAGCCAACTTTACTCAAGGTCCTACATGTATAGATACTTGAATTTGACACCTTGCTATAACATGACACATTTTTTTAAAAAAGCAATATTGGGCAGCCCGGTGGCGCAGCGGTTTAGCACCGCCTGCAGCCCGGGGTGTGATCCTGGAGACCCAGGATCGAGTCCCACATCAGGCTTCCTGCATGAAGCCTGCTTCTCCCTCTGCCTCTCTCTTCGCTCTCTCTGAATGAATAAATAAATAAATCTTTAAAAAAAAAATAAAAAATAAAAAAGCAATATTAACCATTTAACTTGATTGAATATCAAGAGGCTAACATTTCTGGAGTCATAATTAAGGTAGTTTGCTCTGCTAAAGTGCTTATATATGCTTGTTTAGGTCGTCCTCAATTATCCCTAATTTTATAGATGAGGAAATTAAGGAAAGATAAAAAAACAAAAACAAAAACAAAACTTGCTCAAGGTCGTCCATCTCCTGTCACTGGACTGTGTGTTCCTCACACCCACACTCCTCCAGGAGCAGTGGGCGTCATTTAAGTGGCAGTGACATACTCCCTGAATCCCCAGCCTACCCCTGGCGGAAGCAGGGTGTCCTGCTCCAGGCACAGGGACTAGGGGATATTTGAAAGGCGGCCCCTTGTAAGGTGCCTATTGATTTTCTTCACCCTCTTGTTTTCATCATCCATCCTCTTATTGTAGGATGCTTATTTGTCATGTATAAAAGCCTTGTTACAGGGAACCCAAACAAGTCATTGACATTTAAAATTAAATTGCAACAGGTATTGTCAATAGCTGAACTGCTCATTGACAGTGCATCTCTATCACATTGAGAGAACATCCTGACTGGGTATATATCCTGCCAAACCAAATTGGAGACATTGGCTGCCTACCAGCAAATCTGGTTTGACTTGCAGAAAGTTCAGAAATGTACACATCCCTCACCAATCTCAAAATACTAGGTTTATGGAAACTGATGATTTTTTTGCTGAGGTTCCTTGCAGCAAGAGGGAATTCTGGTGTCTCCACTATCTGCGAAACTAGAGAGGGAAGCTATGGCTTTGAAAGGGAGAGACCTGCAGATTAAGGATGGGGTGAATTTCATTGCAGGGGGGGAGGGGTGGCTATTCGGTTATTTATCTGTATATTGAAGTGATACAGCCATTTTCTTCTTTCCCCTCTTTTTCTTCCTCCCTCCCCCTTTTCACTTCCTGCTCCTACCGTCTTGTCTATATATGGAAAGGGGGGTGGGAGTGGGAGAGAGGAGAGCTCACATTTATTCTGTTAGGCAATGTTCTGTAGTACTTCATGTGAATTAATTCATTTGATTGCCACAATAACCCCAGGGAACGAGTATGCTACAGATAAAGAAACTGAGGCACAGAGAGCATAAAACATTTGTTCAGACTAGAACCATTGTTAGACTAGGTTCCCTCCCAAGGCTGATGTAGCTTGTACTCTTAGGGTAAACATTTAAGCCTGTATGTCTCTGGACACTGGGAGTTCCTCTGGAGGCCTTACAAATAGCAGTTTGGTTGGTAGGGCCATTAAGTATGCTGGGTATACTATGCTGAGCTCTAGTGGGGGAGAGAAGGAATGGAATCTAGTGCTTACCCGTGTTATACATGCTTATTGGTTTGTGGCAGGAAAGATTGACGCCAGAATCAAAATGACTTAAAGCAGCTTCCCTGGAGAAGCACTACTCTAAAGGTTCTTTTCCTCTTTGTTGCCCTAGGTCCCTTGTGAATAGGATTTAGCTGTGATTCAGCTGCTGCTGTTCTTTTGGTAATCAGTGTGGAGGAGGGAGATGAGGGCTGCTATTAATGGCTTCTTATTTTGCATTCTCTTAATCAGATATCCTGCAGTTATTAATGTGCATGCAAGATGCTGTCTGGTGTCCCTGGGTGATTTTGTGAGGTGTACTGGACTGTTAAGCTTTCTAAGATGGAATGTGTTATTAGGTTCTGGCCTGGGGGTGTTGGATGGGTGGAGGTTGTTAAAAAGCACTAAGTGAAAGGAGAATGGTATAAAATCAAGCTTCTGATCTTGGGTTGGGGAGATGTAATGTGAGTGGGTGGGACAACAATCTACCAGTTTCACCTCTGTCTCCTGTAAAACCTATCCTATGATACCCTTCAGATATTAAAAGTAGAATAACAGAGCTATTTACTAGGCAACTAAATGCAAATTCTCTCCCCCATTAGTTTTAATTAGGATGAAATCATACATTTAAATAACCATTTCTGTTACTAATAACTGAAGTTCTCATTGTCTGTGAACCCAGGAAAATGCTACTTCTTGTGTGGACTGCCCACCTCTGAGTCACTCAACACCTGCATGTTGACACAGCCAGGTTCCTGATGGTGTGGGGCTTCAGAGTGTTCCTGGTGCGGAGAATCCTGGCTACACAGCTTTCCCACTCTACCTTGGGGACAGACAGGATAGTCCAGCCAGAGAGGAAAGGGTTTGCAAGATCCAAAAACAAAAACTGAAAGACCCAAACAATAACCCCAAAACCTTCAGCCAGATTCTACCTAGTTTTAATCTTGCTATTTAAGCGCTTAAAGGGCTGTATTTTTTTTTAATACTCCATCCATCTCTTCCATTTAAACAAATGTCATAACAATGTGATGTCAACACAGTTGGATATAAGCATTTGCATTAAAAGAATGGGATCTTTGAGGCTTTAGCGCTCAAATTTGTGCTGATTGTTTAGTATTTACTTGATGTAGTATATGTGGTCTGTTTCGAGAGCCTGTGGATGCGGTGGTGTGCAGAGTGGGTGGCTGGTGTGTGTGTGTATGTAGGGGGAAGGCCAAGCTGCTGTTGGGAGGATCAGAAACAAGTAAGCAGCTTGGCTTCACTCCCTCGGTGGCATAACCAGCTAATGAATAAGAGGACTGCTGAACTCCCAGTTGTCTTCATGGCTAGAAAGACTTCATAAAGTCTGAGTCTACCTTTAATGGGTCATTGAGGTGGGAGCAAAATCAACAGAAGACATGTAGTTTACAGCAACCTGAAATGTGCCATTGACATGATCACCTGCCTTCTTTGGCCCTCTGGAGGTGTGGCTGGCCCTGCTTGCATCCTCCAGGAATGGGAATTGTGCCAGATACCAGCTAGACAAGACCAGCTGCTTCTTTGATGTTTTTTGGACATGATTGGCTGTAGCTTTTGATCAGGAAACTGTTCTGATGAAGTCTGACCAGCATCATTTAGACAGGAATGAATGACAGCTGATGTACAGGATTTTTCTTGATTGGCAGCGTTTGGAACTAGTCACCAGAGGAGGGGGGGAGAGAAGCCAGCTCTGATTGACAAACACTTATCTTTATTTAATCTACTTCTGAGGCACTGCAGTTAAAATTTTAGGCATCTGAAAGAAAGGAAGGCACAATTGTGAGACGTAATTAAAGATTCTTGCCAAAAACATACTTAAATAAAAAATGTGTTCAATATAGGAGTGATGCATAGAGTCTGGATGTGAGGTTACCACTGCTCCTGTGGTGTGAGAGAGGGTCTTGCATAGAGACCATTAATGTTTAGCCAGAATTAAAAATAGTGATGGCCTTGGATAGGTATAGGTATAGAAAATTCTAAGTCTAGTTACTATTTCTTTGACTTGCCAACCTGTTTGGTAAGGTTTCCTGTGGGGCTTCTGGTGGTCATTTCTCATCTAGTTGATCCATTGAGGTCTTGAATCATAAGTTTCCGTGTGTGTGTGTGTGTGTGTTTTAAAGATTTTATTTATTTATTCATGAGAATACACAGAGAGGAGAGAGAGATAGGCAGAGACACAGGCAGAGGGAGAAGCAGGCTCCATGCAGGGAGCCTGATGTGGGACTCGACCCCAGGTCTCCAGGATCATGCCCTGGGCTGAAGGCGATGCTAAACCATTGAGCCACCCAGGCTGCCCAGTTTCCGTGTGTTTTGAGAAAAGATGACAAGCAGGAATTTCAGGCTTGTTTCAGAAGGGCTAATCTATGATTCCCTGAGAGCTAATTGTCTGCAGTGTGCTAGTACTGGTTTACAAATGGGCTTGGGATCTTGGCTAATCCTGGAACCACAGTTTTTCCCTTGTTCCTTCTCATTCCACTTCACCCCCACCCCCACCCCAGTTTGGTTTTGAGGATGTACGCTGCATTCTTTGAGTAATTACCCTTTGAAATGAAACTGAATATATTTTAAGTCTAAAGTTAATCTATTTTGACCCCCTTGGACAATCGGTGTCCAGACTTTAAGTCTGGGCACCTCCCTCCCTGCAACCACGTCTAATATTTTAGTTTTACCTTTTTGGAAACATACAAATGAGACATTATTATTATTATTATTTTTGAAGATTTTATTTATTTGAGAGAGAGAGTGTGTGTACACAAGTGGGAGGAGGGGCAGAGGGAGAGAGGGAGAAGCAGGCTCCTCACTGAGCAGGGGGGGTGCCGGGAGGCTTGATCCCCAGGTTCTGAGTCAAAGGTAGATGCTTAACCAACTGAGCCACCCAGGCACCCCTGCAGTTGGTATTTTAGATTTACTTTGATGTTTACCAATTTCTTGGTTCATAATCATTTAAATTCCTTTAGTGAGGGTCTGTTAGTAGTAAATGCTCTTTTAAAATTTATGTCTTTATTTTTGTCTTTCATTTTGAAAGATAGTTTGGCCCCAGAAGTGATTCTAGGTAGAAAGCTGTTTTTTTCTTTCCATCTTTTCAGACTGCTATGAAGATGACTTGCATTCATATCTAAAGCACTTTAGTGCTATGCTTGGCGTATTTGCTCATTAAATAACATTGGCCCTTACATTCTCAGGAAAATATCGGAACAGTTGGAGACAATTTAGGTTTAGTTTGATGTCCATATTTTCATTGCTTTTTCTGTTATTTCCTTGAAACATTGATTTAACTGAGATTGGGTTGGGAGTAGATGTAAACAATATTATTACTGTTTGCAGCTATCCAAACTTTGATTCACATGTGAGTTCTATCCCTTGCTTGATGTATATGCCCTTTGCAGATTATCTTACCTGTCTAAGATTTGGTTTCTTCATGCATAAAATAGTTGACATGGTACTATTTCTCAGGGTTGCTGGTTGGATGAGAATACATTTAAAATTCACTAAAGCCTCACGTGGTAATAAGTAGTTAATTGTGTGTTGCCTGTGAACCACTTTTATGACATGTACAGATGTTATCAACTTTCCTTTGCTCTGGTGTCTCTGTTTTCATTTGTTGTTCTCCAAATCCATGAAAAGAAGGAGTGAGCATCTCATTTGTGTAACTTACATTGTACTCCGTGGACTGTGGGAGGCTTCCTGTAGACTGGTGGTTCTGGGTTGGAAGTAGCCCTTTTTGCTTACTTGTCTTTAGGGGGAAAATAGCTTTCCAGGCTTAGTACTTTGCTACCTGTAAGACTGTCTTTCACTGATCAAAAATAATGTGTTCTGATTTTTCTTTTGGCTTTGAGCAAATTATTTGATGATCAAAGCCTCCGTTTCATCATCTGTAACATGGAAATAATAATACCTTCCTCACAGGATTGTTGTGAGGATTAGATGAATTGATACATGTAAAGATCCCAATTGCCTGGCACAAAGAAAGTGCCAGTACTTTCTTTTTCATCATTGTTAATGGGCAGGACTGCCCTCTGTGCCATACTCTTGGCTCCTGGCATGAAAGATGTGTGGTTTGCTAATGGCTTTGTCCTTTACCTGTTTAATGCCTTGTACCTGTGTATTAAGCTTCCACATATCACTTATCTCATTTGTTCCTTAATAACACTGTCATGGGTTAGGGAGGACATACATATTTTTCAACCTTATTTTTACTTGCAATAAAAGGCACCCATTTTAAATATATAGCAGTTCTGTGAGGTTAGATCTGTAATCACCACCAAAATCAAGATTAGAACATTTCTGTCACCCCCCCTCCTCCCACTACCAGTTTGTCCACTGTAAGTTTTGTTCTCCCCTGTGTGACTTTTGTCATCAAAATAAAAATCTGAGAATCCCTAAAAAAAAAAACAAAACAAACAAACAGGTATTGTGACTATTTGTAGTAACAACTACATATCCAACACAGTGATATGTTTCTTTTTCTTTTTTTCTTTTTTAGTTTGGTGGCACTGGTTTAGTTGCACATTAATGTTTAATGGTGCATTTTTAAATAGGGCAGGGTTTTTTTCCCTTAAAACACGTGAAAATTTCAAACATGTTACAAAGAAATGTTTTAAGAATGATAATTTTGCAAATAAAAGATATATTTATAAATACCCCCCCCCCCCCAAAAAAAATCCCTGGTCTCTTTCCCATTTAATCCCCCATTTTTACACCTGGCCTTGGGCAACCACTGATCTGCTTTCTATCACCATAGATTAGTGTTCTCTTTTTTAGAATTTTAATTAAATAGAATTATATATTATGTACTTTTTAATGTCTGGCTTCTTTCACTCAGCATAATTATCTTGAGGTTGATCCGTGTTGCTGGTGGATGTCAGGAGTCTGGTCCTTTTTATTGCTGTGTGCTGTCCTATCATATGGATGTCCTAAGAGTGTGTTTAACCATTCTCCTGCAGATGGAATTTTGGATTATTCCCAGTTTGTGGCTATTATTAATAAAGCTGCTGTGAACATTTACATAAAATTCTTTGTATAGGTATGTTTTCATATCTCTTGAGTAAATACCTGGGAGTAAAGTTTATTGATGTTGGGGACTTGGAGAGGTGAGTAAACCGAGGTCACGCAGCCAGCAAGGCGCCATACCTAGATGAGCATTTTTGATTATTCATCTCTTCAGAATCCATTAGACCAGTGGTTTTTCACACTTCCAGAGCACTAGGATTCTTTGAAATAGCATATTGCCCCAACCTCCCCAATTAAAAACAAAAAACCAGACTAAAGCAATGTAAATAGGCTCCTCAGAAGATTCAGTCTCATCTTGGCTTTGATGTGTTGAACACCCATGCTCTTCTCATGGAACACCTTTTGCAAAGTGCTGTGCTGCCTTTGGCTACTTCTTGAGAGCAGAGTTGTGGGTCCCCTGAGGCCTAGTCCTTATTAAACAACTCTTCTTCTTAGTCTCATACCTTGGTTGTTTGAGAAGAAATCATTGAGCAATTCACCTTTACATTTCAGACTTCCTGAGAGGAAGCAACTCTTATTCTTTGGAACAAAACAAAACAATACACACCCACACTCATATATAGTGCATAGTTCAGACTGTGCAGCTGGTGAAGTTAACAACATTACCATGTTGCTATTGCTGTCACTCACTGTGGGTTATGCATCTCCTTGATTGAAGGGCTCTTCAGGGAATGTAGGGCCAGATAGGGACATTCAGACTCTTAGGCTATTTACCTTTGTCACCTGGTTCTATGTACAGATGGAGTGGATGCTCCATTGCCCTATTCTGGAGCAGTGAATCCCCCCCCCTTTATTTGGAGCTGTGAATCTTATCTTATGTTATCAGAGCCCAGGTTATGAAATTTGAAATGCACTTTGCCTCCCTTGCACTGTTACAACTGCATCAGAGCATTTTAATCAACTTGCTTTCATTGAAGTGTACAATTTTTCTTCTCATTACATCTGCAAGCTCTCAAGTTTACAGACACGATCTCCTAGGCTAGACTAATATTACTTGGTCATTCTTGCATGCAAATTTAAAATTTAATATCTTGCTGCAGGTCTGTTGAGTTTTATGCAAATTCCAATATAGATTATATTTTGGAGCTGTAAATTAGAAATTACGTTTGGGGGAAAGTGATATTTGTGTGGGCTTAGAAAAAGTAATCTTGCAGTTTGCATGGTACATGGCATTTCTTCCAGAGACATGGGATTTTAAGTATTCTGTATAGGTTTGGAAGGTGTGTTGCCCACTTGTGTTACGGATAATAAAAAGACCAAAACGATGCCAGTTAACGGGTCAACATTTTTTAAATGACATTTGACTATTTGGGATAGCCATGTAGGACTAACTGGGTTCTTTCATTTATTCATTCACTGAACATACAGTTATGGATACTTCATAGTACCTGCCTCTCTTGTCTTTTATGATGGCAACAAACAAAACAGTCTCTGCCTTTATGAAACTTACCTTCTACTTGGGAGAAGAAAACTATAAGCAGATAAAAGAGTGGGTATTTGGTACATCTGATGGTAATACATCCTATGGAGAAGAAGAATGCAGGGTTTAGGAATAAGTGTGCTGAGATGGAAGTGTGAGGTTAGGGAAAGCTCCTTTAAAGTGACATTTAAGTGTCTTAAGTGGGTACCTTTGCCATGTTTGAGGAGCAGCAGGATGCCAGTGTGGCTGATGCAGAGTGGGAGGTAGAAATAGAAAAGCAGAGGTGGGAGAAGAATCCAAGGAGAGGTTGATAGCATGATAAGGTGTCATGGATTGTATCAAGCCTTGCAGGTACTGTGAAGACTCTGGCTCTTTCTGACTGGGAGGGAGAGCCCTACTGGGCGAATATTAAGTAGACTCTGACTACTACATTGGGAATAGAGTTTATGGGGGCAAACACATTTTCAGATGATGGAGGTGGGGCACCAATTTCAACCACTGTAAGTCTGTATCTTAGTAGCTGACTAAAGAGGCCTGGTGGCCAAAAAGAAGCTAGAGCTGGATAGCAGAGCCTGGCATTGTTATCATTTTTTTTTTTAAATCATTTTTGTGTTTGATCACCCTCTAGATTCTTTGTGCCAGAAACCTAAGCATATGTATTGCTGGGGTCCAGCAATCTGTGTTTTAACAAGTCTTCAGGTGACTGAGATGCACTTGTTAAAACAGGGAATGCTTGGCCCCACCCCAGAGTTTATGATTTAGGAGGTTAGGGGCAGGGCCCAGGAATTTGCATTTTTATATCTTCCTTTTCCTTGGTGATGCCAGTGCTGTTATCAGGGACCACACTTGAGATCCATTGCTCTAGTGAATGGGAGCTGATCTTGTTATCTCCAAAGTTAACTTTCTGTACTTCTTAATAAATAGTGGGTATTATAAGCTTTGGTTCTGAGCCACACTTGCTTGGGTTTGAATCCCAACTGTGCCGTTGTATTGTGACCTTGGATGGGGCATTTAGAATAGTGCCTTGCACATAGTAAGTTCTTAGTAATGGCTGACTATTATAGTATGATATATAAGTATAAAATGATGTGATGTAAATAAAATAATAATTTGCCAAATGTAAACTCTGGACTGCAGGCATTATAAACATGATCCTGTTTTGTTTTCAGGATGAACTGCAAGGTATTATCAGTTATATTATATACATGGGGAAGTTGCTTACTCAAAATTACACAACTTGTAAGTGTGAAGATGGATTTAAAATTGATCTCTCTCTGGCTTCTAAGTCTGAAGTTTACCACTGTGTGCTGCCTTGCAACACTAGATTGGCTTTCACAGATTGAGGTTCAAAGCTGAGGCCTGCCTTTTAGTGTGTGTGTGTGTGTGTGTGTGTGTGTGTGTGTGTCTGAGAGAGAGAGATCAAGTCAGAGACAGATGAAGAAAATGAGAGATTAGTATTTGGCTAACTCTCTGTTAGGCTACTTTTTCTATCTGTAAAATGGTGACGAAGCATGCAGACTTTACAGGATTTCTTTTTCTTTCTTTCTTTTTTTTTTTTTTAAACAAGTTGGCACTTTCTTTTTTTTTCTTTTCTTTTTTAAAAATTTATTCATGAGAGACACACACACACACAGATAGAGAGAGAGAAAGACAGAGACACAGGCAGAGGGAGAAGCAGGCTCCATGCAGGGAGCCCGACGTGGGACTCGATCCCGGGTCTCCAGGATCACGCCCTGGGCCAAAGGCAGGCGCTAAACCGCTGAGCCACCTGTGCTGCCCTACAGGGTTTCTAAGTACTAAGTAGAGTATTGACTTTTTAGCATCATCAGTTGTTTTCTTTCTTTCTTTTTTTTTTTTTTTTTTTAGTTGTTTTCTTTCTTAATTAAGATTTCAAAGCTAAATCCAATCTAGATAGAATATATTTATGGCATTTTTCTTTATCATTCCTTGTAAGAATTGACTTTTCTTTTTCTTTCTTTTTTTTTTAAGAATTGACTTTTCTTAATATGAAATTTGAATTACTGAATTTTAGGTGGACAGGATTCTTGTCAACAGAGTGTCAGCTTGGGAGGAAGAGATCATGTTCCCTTAAAAAAAAGCCTTCTCTGATTAGGCTTTTAGATTCCTTATCTCAGGAAAGTTCACACACTGTTGGGATAGAGCTTTTCGAGATAAGGCATTTGTACAGAGGAATAAAGTAGGTGGGAAGGCAGGTATGTGGGGAGACCACCTCTGTAATTTTTAAAAGCCTAGTGTAGTCTGGTGGTTTGCAAAAATTAAAAGTCACATGAAAGATAAAATACTATTACTGTCATAAAATCTCAGTTATCCATGGATCAGATGTGTGAAAGACAACTATCTTTTGGAAACCTGGTTATAAAATTGAAAAGGCCATTGATCGACAAATAGCTTTAACAAAGCTCTCAAACATTACTTTTACTTCTGTAGTAATGGTGACTGATAAGGCTCCCCTTGGTCCCTTTCTTACCTAGTCACCTATACAGGGATTGAAGGAGACATTGTATATATGATGATACCTACACAATCACAAGGAAGGTTAGGTGACTGCAGGGGGAAGAGACATAATAGCTATTAAAATACACGTATGGAACTTGGGCCCATGGGCAGCCCCAGCTGTCCTGGGAGTCCCCGAGGGCAACAATGTATGTAGAATGAGTCAGGTTCATAGAGAAAATTAGGTCATCAGAAACAACAAGCTTGTTCTTGGTGTCTTTTGAGGAATAGAGGGCAATGGTGAGCACATCAGAAAGCTCTTCTGACAAGTTTAGTTTCAGTAAAACAGTTTGCTTCTGGAGAAGTTTATTGGGGGAAAAAATCACCGATATAGCATAAGTGAGGTGATCACGTGACCAAGGAGGCCATGGGGTGAGGTGGAAAGAGTGTGGGCCTTGGTGACAGGGTCCCCTTGGATGTGTCGAGTCCCTGCTCCCATACCCGTACTCTGGGAATGCCCTGAAGAGTTCGTTTCTGGGACTGAATAAATGGCATACGCAGTGTTCTTAGTGCTGGGCTGAATGCATAGTGATTGAGGCTGGTGAAGTTCTGGTATCTGAAGGTCAAGTCAGTGAAGGTGATTCAGGGTACATTTCCTCTTTACCCACGTATGTTCTGTGAAGCCACTGCTCCCCTTTCTTTTAGCAGCTTTATGAGATCTAAGTCACAGAGAATATAATCCACCCATTTAAAGTGTGCAATTCAATGGCTTTTAGTATATTTACTAAAATATGTGCAAGCATCACCACAACGTTAGAACATTTTCGTCCCCATGCCCTTTAGGGATCACTGTTGTGTCCCTCCATCCTCTGCCCTCCCTGGTTCTTGAAGACCCCACTTTCCCCCCCTTCTTTTTAGTTGTAGACTATGCCAATTTTGCTGTTGCTGGATCATGTGATGGAAACTCTTTAAATTTCTCTGTAAATAGCCAGTTTAGCTTTTTTCCCCTCCAGAGTATTTGTTTCTTTGGCTGTTGAAGCAGCTGCTGCAACCAATGCAAGGGCTTTTGCACTGTGTGGCCGTTCATATGGCAGCTTTATTCAAAACCACTCCTGTACCGCTTACGTTATTTGTTTTATATGAAAACAGTTCTCCCTGGCTTGCGGCTTCTCTGCTGCCATGTTGACAAATGTTGCTTCTAGTGAAATACACAGAAATAAATAACAGCAAGGGAGAAGGGAGCACAGAGCTAAGTGAATTCATTTTGCTTCTTGAGTGCCATTCTCATTTGTTTTAAAAACCACCCTGGCATTACAGGCAGAAAGGAGGCAGGAGAGCTGCAGAAAAAGAATGGGCCACATCTGATCCTTTGAATTGAGCTGAAGGGGCTGGTTGAATAGACAAGTTTCGAAGTATCTGGAAAGGGCCTGGGGATGAGGAGTTTACAAGGAATCTGAATACCTTGCAGATACTCAAGTTGTGACAATAACTCCCATTTGTGTAGGCTTTATAGTGCATTTGGTGCATTCACTTGTTTTCTCATTCTGTTTATGATGAGGCCCAAATTTTAGACTTGCTGACATAGAAGTAAATGTTGGTTTGTGTGTGACCGTGTGGAGAAGTGGGTGGGGAGCTGAGGAAGTCCAAGGTGGAGGCTCTTGGAATTCTGGGTGTTCAGGCCCAAGGTCTGACCCAAGTGAAAAAGCAGAGGGGGTGCTAACAAGTATTGAGTGCCTGCTATGAGCCAGGTGTTTTCCATAAGCATCATTTATTTCACTGAACCATCCACAAAGGCTGGTGGTCTTATCTCCATTTTACAGATTAGGGAGGACGGAGTTTTGAGAAATTGTGGTACTATTTGTCAAAGGTCACCCAGAAATTAGAGAATGGGCTAAAATAGAAACCTGATGTTCCCAGTCTTCAGAACCTATTCCTGTAATAATAAGCAGTAGGAGCTATGGAAGGAATGAAAAGGGGGGAGGGGGAAGCATTGGAAAATAAGAAGCAGGGATAATAACAAGCAGTACAGGGCAAAACTTTTGTTTAGAAAAATGAGTTGCACATCTTTTGTGAAGGTTTACTAACTAAAAATCACCGGAGGGACGCCTGGGTGGCTGAGCAGTTGAGCGTCTGCCTTTGGCTCAGATTGTGATCCCGGGATTCCGGGGTCGAGTCCCGCATCGGGTTCCCTGTAGGGAGCCTGCTTCTCGCTCTGCCTGTGTCTCTGCCTCTCTGTCCTCATGAATAGATACATAAAACCTTAAAAAAATCACCGGAAACATAAAAAGTAATTCTCAAGTGCACGTGAAACTTTTTTGGAAGTGGGTGAGTGGAAGGTTGGGTTATTGGCCTGAACCTCAGGCCTTAACTCATTAGTTGTAGAACTTGTAGGATTGTTTCTCAGCATACAGACTTTTTAGCTACATAGACATAGACATAACACAGATATTTGCTAAGTTTACTGCAACTGTATTGCCAGATACCATCTTGAAGATGTACAGTATGGTATTTAGGATAACAGGAGTCTGAAACTCAGACTTCCTAGGTTTGAATCTGTCTCTATCACTCAGTGGCTAGATGTGACCTTGGACCTTACTTATTAGCTTTTCTGTGTCTCAGGTACCTTGTTTCAAAATGGTGATAGGATAGTACTTACCTAATAGAGTTGCAAAGATTAAATGTCTTATTTAAAACCCAAAGTTGTTACAATGCCCAGCACTCAGTACTCACTGAAAGTTACACATTGCCATGTCTGTGATCAATACTGGTTCTGATTTGCCTCATTACCTCTCTGCCCCTTTCTTCATTGTGTGCCTGAATTCTTCCTCCAATGCTCAGGCAGGGCCCCAGTGCTGGCTAAGGAGCCCTTTCTCTGAGTTTAGCTGGGGTGGCACTGGCTCCTCAAAGTGTATCCTCTACCAAGAGTGGGATGCTTGACTGCTGAGAGAGTGAGCAGGCTGGGGTGGGCCCTGGCTCTCTGCAGAGGTGTTCAGTCTCCCAGTGGGAGGAAACACGACTTGTCAGAACACAGCTTTGGCTTGCCCACATTTCCTGTTGTACAGATTGGGCCTGGAGTCTCTCTGGGCTCCTTGTCATGGATCCAAGCCAAGGCTGTTGCTTGCTGAGCCAAGAATAATACAGGAATTAGTCTTTTTCTTCTTTATACTAAGCACTAATCAATCTACAGCTAACTCTGTATCTAATTTCTGAACCAGATGCCGTGAATAACTGCCCCAGAATGTGTTTGCCAATAAAAGGATAAGTTTAAGGCTTTTAATCAATGCTACTTACACTCAGTATTTAAGGTCAGAATCTTGTGTGAGACTTATTTTGATCAGGATAATTGTTGGGTTAAAAAATGGTTTTTTGAAATTGTGACATTCGTGGTTAACTATAGTGAATTAATCCTTGAGAGGATGGAAAATTGTCAATTTCATAAGAGTTCTTTTGCTCTCTAGTCCTTCGGGTCACTTATGGAAAAATATGACTTTTAGGAAGAAAGCATTCTTTATCAATGGGGAAAGAGATAAACTATTATAAATTTCTCAGGATCACTGATGGAGGAGCAGAGGGGAAATTAGAATGAAGGAGTATTTTGGATCTGTGGTGTGCTGCAGGGCTGGAACTGTGGCTGCTGTGTGTTTTAGGTGATACTTAACTTGTAATTGTGTGTCTCCAGCATACTTTTCTCAAAGGAAGCCATATTTCCTGAACAAAGACTGTATTACCTAGAGTTGAGAAATATCTGGAGTTTATGGGGCACCTGGCTGTCTTAGCATATGACTCTTGATTTTGGGTTTATGAGTTTGAGCCCCATTTTGGGGGTACAGTTTACTTAAAAAGAAAAAGAAATTAAAAAAAAAAAAGAAATACCTAGGGTTGAAATGTTGGCTCCATTGAATGGCATAGGGCAGATTAGTTCCCATCTGTAAGATGGGAATGGTAATTGCTGTCTCACAATTGGAAAAATTCAGTGTGATCATATAACATGAGAATGGAGAGCACAGTGCCTGGAATATAAGAAGTGCCGGCAGGGGAGGGGGGTTCCCTTCTATGTCTTCAGAGGGACTGTCTGGCTTGCTCTCATGCATTTTGTCTGGGGTGCATCTGGATGTATGTAACATGGACATTTTCATACCTTGTACCAGTGAGTTGGAAATTGTTCCTGTTGACCTCTGTTTTGTTTGTTTTTGTGCTCAGTAAAAGGGATGAGAGGAGTGATTCAGGAAGCTGCCGAGTTCTAGAGAGGCGCAGTAATTTCCTTCCTCAGGGGCTCCTTGGATGGACAGTTCTGAGTGTACAGGATTGGTGGATCCAGGGAGGAACTGGGCTCTGCTGCTTTGGCTCTGGAGACATTACTTTGTTTTTCTAAAGCTGTTTCCTCATCCATAAATTGGGGATGCCCATAATTTGGGATGCTGCGAGGGTTCATCACTATGGGTGATGTTTGTGAAAGACCTCTGTTAATAGGATGGAGCTCCAGAACTGTGGGGTGGTATTTTCATCACTGTGAGTTCGGAACAGCACTTATCCAAAAGTCACTTGTGGTGTTTTGCCAAATGTTAAGGCTCAGCAAATACCCTCTAACACAAGGAAGATTTGTCTCCATTCCAGAGCTGGTGGAGCTTATATCCAGAAGACAAGACAGCTGGGCTCCTGCGGTTTCGGGGAGAGCTGGCAGTCCTCTCTGAGCTCAGGCTCTAAGATCTACAGGCCATTGTAGGAGCTGTAAGTGAGCTGGTGATGAGCCTTTGCATGCCCCAGACTGGTTTCTGCTGTTTACCTGCAGTCTAAAAGTGGCCTGTTCTTTGTCTCAGCTGTGACATCCTTTCCAGTGACCTTTAGGAAGACAGAGCTGGATCTGTCTTGATTCTTGCTGCCTACTGTGTTGTTGTGTGCAGAGTGCCCTTGTGCTCCTTTTCCTCCTCTGGTAACTTTACGGGGAACTAAACCAGAAGAGGAGGCTATGGGGGTGCCTGGGTGGCTCAGTTAAGTGGATGGGTGACTCTTGATTTGGGCTTGGGTCATGATCTCAGGGTCCTAGTATTGAGCCCTGTGTGAGGGTGTGCTCAGTGGGGATTCTGCTTGAGGATTCCTTCTTTTTCCCTCTATCCCCACCCCCCGCTTCCATGCATGGGCGAACTCTCTCAAATGAATTAAAAATATATATATATATATATATATATTTTTTTTTTAATGAAGAGGCTGTGTAGAAAGCCAGAATGCCAAGCGCCTCCCTCTGTGGCCTCTGGCTCCAAACCCAAGCACTGTGGTGGGCAGAGGTGCTCATGTGGCAGCACACACACAGAAGCCCCAGGAGCTAATGATGAGTACGGTTTGGTAGGAAGCTCAGCAAAGGACAGTTTGGAGGAAGTGGGGGTTAAAGTTGGTGAGTGCCAGGTAGTGAAAGGTCTTTTCTATCTCTATGCGGCTTTTGACTTTAACTCTGAAGGATGTAGGGATTTGTTGGAGAATGTTAAGTAGCAGGGGATAGTAGGAGAGATGCCTTTTCAAAGGTCATACTTACTCATAGCAAGATGGATGATGAAGGATGGATGGTGATGAGACTGGAAATAGGAATATAGAAACTTGCTGCAGTATCTCAGGCAGGGGATCGTGTGGGGCTTATCTAGGACATTGCCAGTGTGAGTGTCAAGGAGAAGTTGCAAGTGGTTTTGTTAGGTGCAAAGGAACCTGACATTTGAGTGCCTTCTTTGTGCCAGGAACTTTAAGTACTCCATGTACATTAGCTCATCTGATTCTCACAGCAGCAGCCGGGGGAAGGTGGTATATTTTTGCCATTTTGCAAATACAGAAACTGAAGTTTATAGGATATGTAGCTTGCCTGAGGTGCCTGGCAGGTGAGAAGTTGTAGGGTCAGGATTTAAATTTGATTCCATCAAACCCCAAATCTTCTCTTCCCATTACACCTCCCCATGGTCCCCAGGACACAGCCCTCATGTAGTGGTTTTGCATTAGCAAATAACTTTGCAAGGACTAGTCTATTAATAGTGGTCTCTTTCAACATTCCCAGGAGATGAGGGAACACAATTAATTGTTCAGCTGAGAGATTAGAGACATAGGGAGGTTAAGTGACTTGATAGGGTCGCCTGTCAAGTGGTTTGGGGGAGGGCTGGCAGAAGTGAGGTTTGAAGCAGACCATTTTGAGCCTGTAGTCTCACAGAAAATGAATTTGTCAGCCCCATTTTTTAAATCCAGTATTTTAGTTGGTAGATTAAGGAAGCAATAGTGGGATGGTGTATGCAGGGCAAGCACTCGAGGCTGAGATGGTGGCATGGAGGATCGTGCTATTTTTGGGGTTACTTTATAATTTGACTCTTTTCTGGTGCATAATCTTTAATTAAAACAACAATCAACCCACCAAAAACTAATCATCTTCATTAAGCATGGAGATTAGAGTAAGGGTGGGGAAACTTGTCTCTGAAAAAGATCTGACCAATAAATTATTTCGTTTGCCCTAAGAATTGTATTGCTTAGCTAAATAATTAGAAGAATTTTCATTTTAACCTGGCTTCTTTTTTCCTAGTTGATTTTATGAATTTGATTTATTATTTGATGTTATTATTTGTTGCCTTGGGGATATTTGGGGTGATACAAAGAACAACATTATGATGAGAACCATGAGAAGTCCTTGTTAATTATATTGTTGTCCCCATTCCTTGTCTAACAGTCTCTCTTGATTATTAATACTATTTTTTTTTGTTTGTTTTTGAGAGGTGAATACATTGGGTACTCATTCTGGGAATGAGTCTAGAGCTTTGCCTTTTACTTAGTGGACACTCTGGGCATGTAGGATAAAAAAAGATCACTGAGTATCTTGTGATAGAAGTTGGAGGGATGACATTTGGGAAGGGGGAGTACAGGCTGGAGATTGGAAAGATGCTGAACTACAAACCTGAATGATTTCATATTTTACTCATAGTTGTCCTTGCGTGCCATATACTTCATGATTTAACCCAGCCTTGCAAACAGAGACCACACTTTGGCTGACCCCCAGCCATCTACTGCTTTCTCTAGACAGGTCATGGAGTCAGGATAACTGGCTTGTGTGGATGTGGTAGCTGTAGATAGTGAAGTGGACACCTGCCCCATGGAAACTCTGTGAGAGATGTGGGTGAAGTGGGCTGGTTTCTGTAGTCAGGGTGCTGAGTATGGGAGGGAAGGAAGTGGCAGTCATTTACAGTGTCATGTTTAGTCTTTGCAGATGTGCTTACAGTTTTAACAAAGACGGAGAAGAAATTATAGGGTGGGAAAGAAATGCCTACAGCCAGCCTGCTAAAGCCTAGGAAGGAGGAAACTAGCATTTGTGTGTTTTAGGAATGCTAAGCCCTTGCTTACATATCAGCAAGCAAAATATTGGCATTCACTTCTGACTCGAGGAAGGCATCTCTGAAGTCAATAGAAGGAAATGCCTATTACAGGCCTTACTCAGAAAGAACGGAGAGCTGTGGAAATGCTCGGGATTATCTCATAAAAGCCGTTTGTGTATTTGAAACCTCTAATGAAATCAGCCTTGTTTTCTAGGCCAGACGACTCTAGTTGTTGTTCTTACCTTTCTTCATTGTTGTCTTTTCTTGTCTCTTTTATGCTTCTGTCGCCTTTTCTGATTTCTTCGTCTTGAACAGTACCAGTCAGAATTGAGCTTTGTGTCCTGATGCAGGGCTGACTTGATAGTGACTACTGGTTTTGATCAAGACATTGGGTAGATAGATGCCTTAATGATGTTGATGGAGAGGCTGTGACAATATCTTCTTTTTCTATGCCTCGCCTCGTTGTCTGCTCCTTCCCTGGCACAGAGTATTGGTGCCTGGAACGTTGTGGATTAGAATGTACACATCTGCTAAATAAGTGAATGGAGATATACCTAATTCTTTCCTCTGGCTGATTAAAAACACACATGCACACACACAACAAAAAAACTTAGTTTTGTTTTTCATTAGAAACACCAAAATTGTTGTAAGGAAAATTGGCTTGAATTGTTTCAGTGCTCTGCATCTTGTACAAAGACATGTAGGACTTTTCTCAAAGAAGATAAATTCTCCCGCTCCTCTCTGTTTACTGTCCCATTCATTCCTTTCCTTTTTTTTTTAATTTATTTTTTATTGGTGTTCAATTTACTAACATACAGAATAACCCCCAGTGCCCGTCACCCATTCACTCCCACCCCCCGCCCTCCTCCCCTTCTACCACCCCTAGTTCGTTTCCCAGAGTTAGCAGTCTTTACGTTCTGTCTCCCTTTCTGATATTTCCACTTTCATTCAATGAGTGCTTATTCAGCCTCTGTTATGAGCCAGGCATTATTTAAGTGGTGGGGATGTTGTTATACAAAGTTAAGTCCCTGCTCTCATGAAGCTTATGATTCAGTGGATTAAGGGACATGACTGACCAGAAGAAGTAATCTTCGTTGGTGACAAGGCTTTCAGAGAAGCGACTGTTGTGTGGGTGATAGAGGTAATGATTGCTCTTTTGTGATAGAATTGCTGGCAAGACAGGCTCTGATTTCACTTTCCTTTCTATTTACATAACCAGCTGAGTCCCTCTATAGCATTTTACCTGACATATAAGATTCCATTTGGGCAGGGTTTTGTCAGTTATCATTTATATATCCTTTCTTGAAATTGGATTAGATCCCTTTGATTTATTTGGAGAGAGAGGTGGGTAATACACAGTGTGTTTCTGCTGAATATCTATTCTGCTATGATGTTGACACAGTGGTGTATACCTTATTTTTATTCCAGTGTGTTTTATTTAACATTCCATTAGTGAAAGATTAGTGGGTTTTTTTTCTTACCTTTCCTCTCATACTGTTTGCCTCTAGTTTATTAAAAAATCAATCTAACTCATTTATTTTATGCCCCTTCTTCTTTTGAATAGGTTTCAACCATTTAACATAAAGTATACATAGCACCCTATGAATCAACTAAAACCCCAGCCTGTGACATTCGTTCGTTCATTCATTCATTCATTCATTCAGCAAAGGTACAAATCAAAAGAAAATATGTGCTTCCTCTCTGCAAATTTCACAGTCTAATAGGGTGGGGAAATACAGAAAAAATATGATTCTCTGGGGGTAAATATGCCAAAAGAATTCTGAATGAATGACAGGGAGCATTCAAGACACAGTGTGACTATGCCTGGCTTATCAGAGAAGGCTTCACAGAGGAGGTGGTCTTTGATTTGATTCTTGAAGAGTGAGGATGTTTGCTTCCTAGGGCCTGCTGAGAGATGACTACATTTAATTGGTTTTGCTGTAATCACTGAGGTGCTGATCCTGAGGGTGGATTTCTCTCCCAAGTACTGGACTTGGATAGTGATGGTCTCATTGCAAATACAGCTTGAGCCTTGTTTGTTTGTCCATGAAGCACTTAGTGTATAAGTAAGGCTGACACCAGGACTGTTTTATTTTGTTGCTGCTATTGTTCATCAATAGATTTGGATATATAGACTTCAGTTTTCACAGTGCTGCATTCCAACATTTTGAATAAATTAATGTCCCATTAACTTTCTGACTCCAATTCACTGATCCCCATTAAGTGAATCAGGGACTAGTTTTAGGTCACTCCTCTGTCCTCCATCTCTTCAGGTAATCTGGAATAGACATAAGAACCAAATCTCTTGTTTGGTTCCCAACTCAGATCCTGTGGAATGGCCATGATGCCTTCCAGTGAAAATGTATTAGGGAAGCCAGAGAACAAAGAGTTTCCTTTAAGAGTTTAGAGAAGCTCATTGACATATTTATTACTTGCTGAAAGCCCCAGTGGATTTTCCAATCTCCTTGTTGTCCCTAAAAGTTGTCCTTCGGTTGTTAAGGTTGATGGGACAACGCAGGGCTAGCTGAGGACAAGGTACGAGCCTGGGGCAGCACATTGACAAGCCCTTGAAACAGGAAGAGGGACATTCTTCTATGGACTCAACTGCCTCAATGTTAATACTTTGCTAAGGGCAGAAGGCAATCTTAGCCCGACCCCCAGGATCCTATAAGTCTACTTTAACATATAAAAACTCCTTTAGAAAGTTCTGTTATCTCTAACCCCCCATGATATGTTTTGGCAATCATCCTGCCAAGTATATGGCCCACTGATATACATCTAAAGGGTCTCATGACTAAGGGTTTATTAGACCATAATAAGTGACCTTTTCTAACAATAGCTAGTCCCCTCAAGGTCCTGGAAACCTTGCTTCCAAAATTCCTTAGAGTAGGCTATCCTCAAACCCCTCCCAACTCCCAGGTATCAGCCACCCCTCACAGTCCTGGGGCAGGAGCTCTTCCTGCCCACGGGTCCTGTCCCCGTGCTTTAGTAAAACTACCATTTTGCACCAAAGACGTCTCAAGAATTATTTCTTGGTTGTCGGCTCCGGACCTCACCTGTATTCCAAAACTTCATCAAAGTTACAGCGTTTTTTCTTTAACCGCCTTCTGAGCTCCCTCACTGGAGAGACACTTGGTGAGATAAGCCTTTCTTTGTGTGCTCTAGGGTCAGAGATGATCATGCAGCCTGATATTCTAGGGTAGGAAATGGGCTTGCTAGATCATTTTAGACTAACAGTTTACCCTTGTTATCACTAATGCTTGGAGTGAGGGCCTGGTTCCTCCTTGGGTTAGGGAAAAAAAAAAGAAAATATAGACGTTAGTGAGGATAATAATAATTAGGATGCTTAGAACACTTATTGAATATGTACTAAACACCTTGTAAGTATTTGCTTATTTAATCCATAAGACAACCTTATGAGGTAGGTCCATTCTGTTGATAGGAAAACTGAGTCACAGTCGTGTTAGATAATTTGCCCAAGGTGATGTAGCTATCTGCCTTTGGAGCCTTATATGTACTTCTTATTGAGGGGATTTAGCAACATGCCTTGCTCCTTTGTGACTAGTTCTCAAACATCTGATGTCCCTCCCAACCACTGCATGTTGTTTGTATATTGGGGAGTTAAATCTCCTTGGTGCCTGTCAACAGGTGGTCCTTTGAGTAAGATCTTTCTTTAGATGACTGTTATATATTATGACTTTAAAGACCTTATTTTTTATCCTTCCCTCCAAAGGACCCATTTCAAAGATTGGAAAAAAACTGAACTTGACTCCTAAGTCTTCATGTCTTCAGTTTTTGTGGTCCTTAAGGGCTTAATTTTTTACCTTTCTGTTGTTCAGAGGAGCACATTCAAACAGATGCTTTAATTTCAGTGTGCATTTTGAATTTTGATCTCTTGCCTAATAAATGAAAGAAAAAACAATAATAAATTGACAATGAAAATTACTTCTTTCTCCTTGAACTTGCTAATTGTTTTTCATTATGTGATCTGAACATAAATAGTAAAGACCTGGCCAAAATATAAGTGTCTTTTCCTATTAAAAATACAGTTTACGTTAAAACTTACCAAAAGAGTTTCACTGGAGATGAATTCTTTTAAATGAAGTTTTGTTTTGTAATGAGAACAGGGAAACCACAGTTCTAGACCCTAGAGAGGGGTTCCCTTAATATATTTAAACTGTTTACTGATAAATCACTGCTTTCTAGAGAGGCTTAATAGAGATCAGAGAAATCGAACTCCTTTATTAAAGAGTTGCTGTCCATTGAAAATAATTATACATGACAGTAAAGCATCTCCAACAAAATCTTGTATTATCAATAGGAAAATAGGTTTTGAGATTCAAAGAATTCAATTTATAAGTCTTTAGTTGTAGTTATTGACTTATTATATCAGTCACTTACCACATAAGATGGCTGCAGGTAGTTTGGAAAATAGGTAAATTTTCCTAGTGGTCTGCTAACTTTTTATTCAGTCTTGGCCAATCAGTGGTATACTGCTGAGAATTGCTTTCTACTTTCCCCTCTACTGACTTGAATCTGTTTGGTGTACTGGATGGAATTCATTGATCAAAAAGTCTGTAGCTTACAATGCTAATAAATTAATGCTTTGGCTGTCTGGAAATGCCACTGGACCAGTAGTTTGTTTCCTTACCCTCAGAGGAAAGAGGCAGATCTGGTCATTAGCCTGGATCTGCTGGGATCCTCTGTGCGGTCCTGGGTGGTGCGTCGCTATATAAATGTAACATCTACCAACTTTGTCAGATAATATGTCTGGCCTGGCCACTGTGGCTATGATTGGAATTGAAATATACTGCTCATTACTAAGGCAGTGACTAGCTGTGGGCGATGTTGGTGTCCGCTGTTTATCATTGCCTATTGATTTAGTGACTTAGAATGCTTTTCCTTTGGTGCTAGCATTAAACAGTTTGGTCCTGTTAGCCATTTTGTGAGATTGTCTTCATATGTGTTTTGTGTTTCCTTGATCTAGGGGAGGTATAGGGTCAGGGACAGAGGGGAAGGGATAATTGTTTACAGAAAATGTGGAGGTACATGGATTTGAGATCAAATGGGTTGGGGGATGTAGACTTCTCCCAAATACTGAAGAAATTCTTTAAATCCCGAATTATCTT
The DNA here is from genome assembly GCF_053574225.1 of Canis aureus. Lineage (NCBI taxonomy): Eukaryota > Metazoa > Chordata > Mammalia > Carnivora > Canidae > Canis > Canis aureus. Next base: position 74,323,000 of record NC_135618.1, read on the forward strand.
CTGAAAGTGCCTTCTTTGCTCTCACAGTGGGAAATTTGGCTAGACAAAGACAAGTTTTTCCCTGGTAAAGACCAATATTTTGAGCTTACCTCTGTTCTTGTCCTGTTATCTTTCATTGCATTTTTATAAACTCTATGCAGTAGAGATTATCTTGATAAAATTTTGGCTGTGTTTTGGGTCTTTATTAAAAGCTAGATGGAGTTATTTTCTATTCATTCAGCACATTAGTTGAATACCGACTATGTGCTAGACTGTATTTTTGATCCTGGGATATAGAGGTATACATGATAATCAAAATTGTAGAGCCTTATGGAGTTTATATTCTAGTGGACTGTTAACATTATAATGCTTGTTATCTAAGAGGACCGAAGTGATGGCTGTTGCTGCTGTGGCATTCTGGCAGGGTGAGAGAAGCAACTAGGATTTGGTTTCTAGTTTCTGTCCTGACATAATTGTTTCTGGAGAGTTGGTATTTCCACATCTGGTCATGCAATTTTAAAAATATGTAGTGAAGGGGCTCAGTCTATAGAGCTTGCCGCTCTTGACCTTGAGATTGTGAGTAGGGACAACAAGGAGATTGCCCTACATTGGGTATAGAGATTACTTAAAAGTAAAATCTTAAAAAAGTGTAGTGACTTTACAGATTTCCAAAGCACTCCTCCTGGACATTTTTATCCTCCTCAAAGTGACTGTCCAAGACAACATTTACTTCATAAAGTCTAGTGACACACAGTCTCCTGGCAGTAAACTTGCTGCTGAATCTTCAGTGGCAGAGGTCTCACTTCTGAAATAATGTTAAAAGAATGCTATGGGATAGGATTTAAGAAATCCTATATAAACTGAATCTTGTCCCAAATTTTAAAAGAAAAGGAGCAACAATAAAGAAATTTTTATTTATTCCAAAACCTACATAAGGTTGTTGAGTTTCTCTTGTGTCCTGTAAACTGTTTGGTTTTAGGTGAGGAGAATTGCCTGTTTTTACTTTCATGTGGCTCAGAACCACTCATCATTGAATAATAAATACATTTTTGTTTGTGTGAAATTATAATACAGGACCCAAACCACTGTGTGCTTCCATCATAAAGCTCAGGGATACAGGACTGCTAATCAAGCGGAAATATGAGAAGTGAGAAATGAAACACAAGCTTTATTTTCACACCTCTAAATGAGTGACTGCAAAGGATGAACTTAAAAATAATAATGCAACCTTATACTTGTATCACACCTTTTAATAAGACATTTAAATATATATTTTTTTAATTTATTTATTCAGAGAAAGAGAGAGAGAGAGACTGAGAGGCAGAGACACAGGCAGAGGGAGAAGCGGGCTCCATGCAGGGAGCCCGACGCGGGACTCGATCCAGGGTCTCCAAGATCAGACCCCGGGCTGCAGGCGGCGCTAAACCGCTGCGCCACCGGGGGTGCCCTTAATAAGACATTTTAAAAATATTTAGGGTGAACCTTCATCAGGATACTTTAATTGCCTTTGCACAATTGAATAGTACATCAAGGGTGATACCTCCACTGTGCTGAGGAGCCTGAAGGAAGACGCCTGGGGGGCTGAGAGACACTATCACTCAGTGATCCATTGAGGATATTGGATGGAACTCCTGTAGGTATTGGGATTTCAGGTTTCTCTCAAATGCATGCTATGAGGGTAGAAGCCCAGGCAGCAGTGGCCATTGTGAGTATAATTTACAACTGTTGATAAGTGACTGGCCTTGTGAGAATAAGCACAGAAGGCATCTTTGGTCATGTCTACGTTAATAACAATATCCACTAATCCTTCTAGGTCCATTGCAAATGCCTCTTTCTCTGTTACTTCTTTCCTGACCACACTGACTGACCATCATCTCTCTCTCTCTCTCTTATATTTCAGAGTGACCAGACTGAGACTCTGTGGCTTATGCCAGGTTGACCACTTTGAGGCCGTTTGGTTGTAGGCAATTTCACTTCCTCATTTGTGAGGTGGAGATAATAAGAGTACCTACTTTATAGGGTCCTGGTGGTTCTTAAATTGAGTGTGTGTGATGCTCTTAGAACAGTGTCTGATGTTGAGTTGTTGCTGTTTTAATAATATTATTATTTTACTTCTTCCTGGGGATATAGTTTTGTGTTCTGCTTTGCTCTGCTGGTGTATTTAATGCATCTGTGCTGTAAGTTGTGTTGGGTTCCTCCTACTCTGAGATTTCTTGTAACACCCAACATGGTAGGTACCCAATGAGCATTCTGGACTGAGTTTGTACAGGGTTTTGTTAAGAGTTTAAAGCTGGGTGTATTTTCATCCCTGATTTTGAAAGCCATTGAAGTTGGATGGGGTCTGGTCTCATTTGTTTAACTTCTGAAGCTGTAGCACCAAGGCCAGAATTTTGCTCATGGTCACCCAGTGGGTGGCCTGATAAGAAGGCCAGCTACTCAAGGCAATGGACTTCATTCTCTTCTTGCCAACATTACTAGCATAAATGAGATAGCTTTTGATAATTCTCTGAGCAATTTAGCCCAGGTTAATACTGGCCAGTAATTTCCTGAAGTGCCATGAAGTGGCAGGAACATGATTTATGTATGTAACATGTGCTCCTGCTAGCTGGGATGAACACTGGAGGCCCAGCTCTGCCTCTGGAATTATGAATGCCTGTCAGAGGAGCTGCTTTTATTCCAGAGAGGCCTTTTTTTTTTTTTTTTTTTTTAAATCATCAAGGGAGTCCTTATGCTGATGAATGAAGAGGTGCAGGGCTCACTGGCTGGTTGTGGACCTTTCTCTAACAGTTCTTTTTTTTTTTTTTTAAAGATTTATTTATTTATTTATGATAGACATAGAGAGAGAGAGAGAGAGAGAGAGGGAGGCAGAGACACAGGAGGAGGGAGAAGCAGGCTCCATGCCGGGAGCCTGATGTGGGACTTGATCCCGGGACTCCAGGATGGCGCCCTTGGCCAAAGGCAGGCGCTAAACCGCTAAGCCATCCAGGGATCCCTCTCTAGCAGTTCTTAAAGACAACTGGGATTGAGGGCATTTTGGCTGGCTGACACCTGGGTGAAAGTACTGAATTAAAATATGAAAGTGATGAGTGTGTAGGAGGAGCATATAAGAGGAGGTACTTGGGGTTCTAGCCAGGTTAGATCTGTCTTTTCTAAGGTCGACACTTTGGCATATGCAAAACTTGTATGACTTCAGCACTTAGAAGGCTGCACTTCGCTTATCAGCCAGACCCCATTCACATTAGTGATGGTGTTGCCAGCGTGGGAGGAATGTGGTTGTGGGAGGCCAGTGTTAGGAAGCTGATGAGTTTTTTACTTTGGGCTTAGGAAGAAGCACAAACAGCCCCTTGAGTTTAAAGCTTGCCAAGTAAAGAAGAAGCTTTGGCTCTGAGGCTGTGGCTTTAAGTAAGGATGCTTAGTTACTTTTGGGCCTGTGGAACCAGACCTGAGACAGATGATGGGTTCATTGTCCTCCACAATTTTATAGCCCAGACTCAACCAGGTCTCTCTGTGCCTCTCTCTGTGCTGCCCATGCAAGTATATTCATAATGCCTCTAAAAGATTTTAAGAATTCACCAGAGAGGGGATCCTTGGGTGGCTCAGCAGTTTGGTGCCTGCCTTCAGTTCAGGGCGTGATCCTGGAGTCCCGGGATCGAGTACCGCATCAGGCTCCCTGTATGGGGCTGGCTTCTCCCTCTGCCTGTGTCTCTGCCTCTCTCTCTGTGTCTCTCATGAATAAATAAATAAAATCTTTAAAAAAAAAAAAAAAAAAGAATTCACCAGAGGAATCTAGAGGGGATATAAGGACCTTCTTGATAGTTTAGGAATGTTGATCTTATCTCTTGATTGGGTGCATGCTGGTTTGGCTTCTGCTTAGGCCAGAATCTTGTTGCTAATTATGTTATCTTTTCTGCTCACCTTCCTCCACTCACTCTCCATTATTTAGTTCACTTGGTTTCAAAAATTTTGTGTCCTATGTATGGAATCCAGACAACTATTTTTCTCTCTGTGTGTGTGTGTTAAGATATACAAAACATAAAATTTACCATACCCATTTTTAAGTGTATAGTTCACGTTGTTGTGCAACCAATCTTCAAAACTCCTTTCATCTTGTAAAACTGACACTATGTACCGACAAAACAGGAGCCCCCAGTCCCTCCCTCCACCAGCCCCTGGCAACCGGCATTCCACTTTGTTTCTATGAATTTGACTTCCTTAGGTACTTCATATAAGTGGAATCCCACAGTATTTGTCTTTGTGTGATTGGCTTATTTCCCTTAGCATAATATCCTCAAGGTTCATGCATATTGTAGTAGGTGTCAGGATTTCTTTCCTATTTAAGGCTGAATAATATTCTATTTTGTGGAGTGCCTGGGTGGCTCAGTCAGTTAAGCATCTGCCCCCACCTCCGGTCATGATCTCAAGGTCCTGGGATCGAGTCCCACTGGGCTCCCTGCCCAGTGGGGAATTGCTTCTCCCTCTTCTGCTGCCTGCTGCTCCCCCTGCAGGTGTTCTCTCTCTCTCTCTTTCTCTCTCTCTCTCTGTCAAATAAATAAATCAAATCTTAAAAAAATTCCGTTGTGTATATGTATCACATTTTACTTATCTATTCATTTATCAATGGACACTTGGGCTGCCTTTACCTCTTAGCTGTCAAGAATATTGCCATTGTGGACAGAAGAGTAAAAATAGTTATTCAAGATTCCTCTTTTAAATATTTTGGATATATACCAAGAAGTGGAATTTTTGGGTCGTATGATAAATCTATTTTTAATTTTTTGAGGAACCACCATACTGTTTTCAATAAGCAGCTGGATTTTTAAGAAATGCATTTAAATTGGGTAAATATTATTATTATTATTGTTGTTGTTATTTTTTGGCTTTGATCTCCATACTGCCTTGAGTTGACCCTGAGCAGGTGAGCGCTTCTCAGTTATTTACTCACCCCAGCATACCTCTGAGCTTTGACACACTATCCATGTCTCACTTTGGCCCTTGTGGGTTGATGTTTCTTCATTAGATTAGAGGACAGATCGTCTCATGATGAAGGGCTAAACAGTGGAGAGGCAAGCTGAATGCTAGAAAGTCTGAGCTCAAATGTGTACCTACTGCCATGCTTCTCATACTCGTGCTCAGAGAAAGGTTGGGGTGACATTACAGTTTCCCACAAAATCTGATGGAATATGTCCAGGTATGTTTCTCTAAAACCTCTCTTCTGCCTTTAGAGTGGTATCGTTGGAAAAATATGTAAAGCAATAATCCATTATTACCCCATGCTACTGTATACTTTAAGGAAAATTGAAGATTAGACTAGGAAATGAGCTGCCTGTGAGTCATAGTAGTGAACAGTTCTGTGTGCATGTAGGCAGTGCGGTGTGAAGGATGGGATGAGAGAGAGAATTTCTAGATCCTTTTACACTGTTTATTACAGTAGTCGGGGTTGATGGGTTAGTCTTCTCTTCTCCGCATGGGTCCTTCCATACTGAGGCCTCAGGCGTACAACACCATCAAGGACCAACATCATTTGCCATTTCTCTTCTGTCACTGCGGAATCATTAGGGGCCAGGAAGGAGATGACCAGTCTATTGCATGTGTACTGGCCTGCCCTGTCTTTCTTTCCCTGGCTTATGGATGTGTTCATTAGCTAACTCCAGAGGGTACATTCTCTCCAAGAGCCTAGCCAGTGAGCTATTTAGTAAAGTCTACCTTTAAGGTCGGTAGAGGCTTTACGTACTTTGAGGCACATATTGTGCTTGCTGCCTGATGCCCTTTTCTGCCCACATCTTCCCAAGACCCGTTTAAATGTTACTTGTGAAACTTTCTAAGGCTTTTTCAGACCCTCTCCCTGTACCATCCCAGGGCAGGTTAGTCACTGTCCCCCTTTGAAGTATTGTCATAATGATGCCTGACCAGTTGGATTGTAGTTATCTGTGACAGTCCCTTCTACTACATTTTATCCTCCTCTGTACAAGTGCCATCTTTTGGTTTTTTTAATCTCCCTCAGGACCATACAAAGCATTCAGTTTAGCAGTATGTGTGCTGCAATTTTCTGATAAATATTTGGTTTGTCTACAGGTGACTCATATAGTGGGTTTGAGTAGAATTAGTTGTTTAAATCATGAACATCGCTCCAAAAGCTGTTTGACCACATCTAGGCCACTTACCATCTCTTCTTCTTATGCCAGATAATTTATTTTTTTATTTTTAAAAAGATTTTATTTATTTATTTATTCATTCATTCATTCATTCATTCATTCATGATAGAGAGAGAGAGGCAGAGACACAGGCAGAGGGAGAAGCAGGCTCCATGCCAGGAGCCCGACGTGGGACTTGATCCCGGGATTCCAGGACTGCGCCCTGGGCCAAGGGCAAGCACCAAACAGCTGAGCCACCCAGGGATTCCCCAGATAATTTAAATCAAAGGAAAAAATGCATTAAGTTAAAAGATATTTATACTTACTATGTACTAAGTATTTTGCTCAGCACTTAAATTACCTCATTTAATCTTAGGGTAACCCGATATAGGTAATGGGACAGAAACAGAGAAGAGAGGTTATCTGCTCATTTCAAACCCAGGTAGTCCAGCCTCTGCATGTATATTTTTGCACGATATTATGAACTAATAAGTTTGGTTACAGCCTTGCAGAGCTTTAACACACTCAATTGACATCACCAACTTTGGACATGTAAAGCTGTGAGATATAAAATGAGCAGAAAGACCTTGGGAGAAACTGAGTCCTTGTATGAAAGAACCAGTTTTCAGTTAGCAATGAGAATAGAGGGGTTAACTAGTGCAGGTTGAGCCACGAAGAAGGTTGTATGCTGTTTGAAGAGGTGCAAGAGACCCAGGTGCCTCAGCAAGGAAAGAGGGGAACTGAGGGAGAATGGGTCCCAGAGGAAGAATTCCAAGGATGAGGTGAATGAGGTGGCTGGAGAAAGATTCTTACACAGAGGAGCCTAGGTTTTAGCCTCTAAGAAGGACCCGGGAATGGACAGGAGGACAGGCCTGGTGGGATTAGCTAGTCTCAGGCTCCAGGTGGAGTACAGGCCATCTGTGTAGACTGGGCCTTGTGGTGTGCAGACCATGAAACATGTGAAGCAGAATGTGGGCACATGTGCTCACTTACACTTCTGACCTCATCCTGTGCAGCGAAGAGAAAAAAAAAGTGCCCAAAGGAAAAATTAACAAACATCCCAAGTCCCTTGACACACAGATCAAAACTGATCTTGATGGTGTCTTGCAACTCTGATAATTTCATTGAACTGTATGAAGCTTAAAATTGATACATAGGCATCCCCCTGATTAGCATTAAGTGCTGCTGTCAGTCTGACATAGCTGGATAAACCAATATTGAATAATCTATTAAATATGTCACACTTGAACAAGAAGAGTAAATCATATTATATTATTTCAGCTGTAATTAAGTGGGAGATAAAATCACAAATAGATGAGTTTAGTGAATATTTCTTAGTGTGTACACAGCGTCACTGGAATTTCTGTTCTTGCTCCACGGGAAGAAAGAAGTTGACTGCCTTCCAAGTATTGACTGCTGTCCAGGAAGTGGGATGTTGAGGGGTGACTTATGTAATGTTCACAGAGTGGGTTTCATTTATAAATTCAATGAGATTAGCTGCAATCTTCCTGAAGTTAATGGCAATGGAAATGCACCATTCTGCATTTAGCTGGAAATAGCTGGCTCTCAGGCTTGGAGACCTAATTGTTCCTCAGGTTCTGATATGTTTGCCTTTGTATCTGCTTCCCCTCCTTTACTGGGAGCTGCCTGCTGCCTTTATTGTCTGGGAATTAATGATGCAGACCAGAGCTTGTGGGTGACAGGGTGGCATTCTGCTTAGTCCTTTCTTACTGCTCTCTCCCAACCCTCAGAGCAAACTTGATTATTGAGAATAAATGAGAGACATAAACCAAGATGAAAAAGATACAGAAACTGTGTTAGGAGGCCCCAAATGAACCGAGCTCTCGCTAAGAAATGGAGATCATTTGAGTACTTCCTTCACGAGATTGTGTTGAAGGTAAACAATGTTATAAACCTTCAGAGCAGTGCCGCCACATTTGAGTACTTATCAGTTGCTTTCATGACTATTTCATAGGAAAAATAGTTGGCATTTGTGGTGGATGCTCAGGGTGGTACAGTGTGAAATTCAGTAGCACAAGCAGTTATCTGACTAGAATGGTTATCTTCTTCCAGATGGTATGGTGACATAAGAAGATTAGAATGTGATATTTGGGGATGTTAACATGTTAGAGTGTGTTATGAGCAATGTATACTGATCATCTTTTTATTAAGAGGCTCTGGTTTTGATTTTTTCGGTTGGTTTTTCAAATACAGTTTGATCCATTTCAGGTGATTATGTTAACATAGCAAAGCATCTTTTACACTTTTTCATCGTGAAGACCTTAGAACCTTCTCTGTGTGTCAGTCATTTAGCAGAGTTAGCAAATGCCTATGATGTACTAGGTGTACATGTGAATATTTTTGTATGAAGCGTTTGCTTAAAGTCTCTACCTGTGATGCTCTTCTCAACCCTGAGAGTTCACAGGGATTTCCAGAAAGACAGGTAGAGTTGCTGCAGTGGGCACATTCCTGGCTGCCTGAGACTTCTTGAGATGCCAGCCTCTTGGCTGTAACAGTTTTGGCACCAGTAGCTCTGATTTGAGCCACCTGGACTCATGGGCCTGAGCCAAGGCCATGGCCTTAGAAGCAGTTGTCTTGTTTCCTGAGTCAGGCTTTGCAGAATGCCACAATCAAGACCCTTCGAATTTCAGGGAAAGTGTGCTTTCTAAAGCAAGGATTTTCAGAGACCTAGGAGAGAAAAACAGAAGGCTGACATTTCCCCTCCAGGCCAATTGCTTGTCTCTCATTAGCATAATAACTTTCTCTCAGCTGCACTTAGAAGGACTTAATGGCACCATTTAAAGTTAGAGGATAAATGTAAAACCGATCTGTTCACTAACACCAATTACTTGTACTTTAAAAAAGATGATCTCACATAAAGCAGGAATAGGTTGCTACTTGAAGGGACTAATGGCCAGTTGGCTATAGAGTAGAACACCAAAGGAAATGTGGCTTCACATGCTGACCCCTGAGTGCAAGGGGATACAAGTTCTGTATCAGAGAACTGGGGAGGGCCCACAGAGGCAAGGAGAACAGAGGACACCTGTCCACAGAGCATTCGTGGCTTCTGGGCCTCAATGTATAAACTGTCGTCCATTGCCTCCAGTCTCCTAAGGTTCCTAGAGGGTTTTCTACATGTACCCATAGAGTTTTCTTTGATAATTTGCCATTCTGTTCTGTGACCTTTTTTCCTAGAGCATTAGCAGGTACCTAGAGGGGAGTGGTGAGAATGTGGATCTGGTGTTCTAGAGGGAGAAATGCTTGGTATTCAGACAGTTGGTGGAAAATATGCACTGAGAACTGCTAGGTCCCAGGAATTGTGGTGTGATACAGAAGTATGTGTAAGCACTGTTCCTGCTTTCAGGGAGTTCATGGCCTAGTGTGGATGGTCTCAGTGCAGCTGTAGAAGGGGCACAAGGTGTGGTGGTTGCAAAGAAAAGGCAGTGGTAATTCAGTGAAGATGTCTAGGAGTGCTCTTCAGTTGAGGTGGCTTTGGAGGACAGTGAGAAGTTTGCCAAATAGGCAAGAAGACAGAGCAACAGGACAGAGGGACAGTGGTGCCTTGATAGGACTAGGAGCTAGGAGTACAACTCAGAGATCGAGAGTTTTGGTTTCAGGTCCACTCATATACCTCTCTACCATGTGACCTGATAGTTTACTGAGAACAGAGAATGGAGAGAAATACTGTGTTTCTCCCTTTTGTTTGGCACAGGAAGCTGGACTTCATCCAAAATTGTGATCTTGTCCAACCTCTGGATAACTGTGACTTAGAAGGCTGAGGTGTCTACAACTGGTCTGATCCACATTCAACTCAGACGTTCATAGTAGTGTAGGGCCATCTTCGCTGTCCTAGATCCGAGGTGTTACTTTGGTTGTTCTCTGTTGGATTCATTCCTTCTCTCTTCTGTTCAATAAATATTACTGATTTGGTTATAAACAATTGTACAGTATGACAGGGATAGAAAGTCCTTCCTGTCAGAGAACTTACAATCTTTTTTTTTTTTTAAGATTCTATTTATTTATTTATTCATGAGAGACAGAGAGAGAGAGAGAGAGAGAGAGAGAGAGAGAGGCAGAGACACAGGCAGATGGAGGATCAGGCTCCATGCAGGGAGCCCGATGTGGGACTACATCCTGATCTGGGTCTCCAGGATCATGCCCTGGACTGAAGGTGGCGCTAAACTGCTGAGCCACCCCGGCTGCCTGAGAATTTACAGTCTTAAGGTGGGAATAAACTTTGGAAATATAGGCTGGAATCAGATTATGAAAAGCCAGATCAAGGAGTTAGGGCACCACCAAAATGAGAGACGATATGAATGAATTTCTGAATTTGTAGCCCAAGGCAAATCCTTTTTATTCCTGTGTTCCCTGACTTTATTTATTACTGTAGGATAATACTTTAGTGTGTTTGAATAAATTTTAAAAATACACACATAAAGATAGACTTTATAAGCCTTGCATTGTGTGAGAGAGAAGAGTATATAAGGATGTGGTCTCTGAGAACCATTCTGGTTTTGAATCCTAGCTCTACTATATGAGATGTGTGGCCTTGGACTATTAAACTCTGAGCATCTCTTCCTGTATACAGAAAATCATGATGAAAATAATACCCACATAAAAGTTATTATAAGGATTAAATGAGCAAATGCAAATAAAATGTTTATTAAGATACCTGGTACATATCAAGCATTTAGTAGATTTTAGCTGTCATTGGGGAATTGCTTAATTGAGTTCCTAGTTGGTCTGATTTTTCTCTGATGCTCTAGAATAGTGTTACTGTTTCTCAATCTGTTGGTGCATCAAATCATTCAGAGGACATTTTAGACTAACAGCTAGGGATTTCCAGTTCTGCCAGGATGGAGTAGCCCCTAGATTCTGCCCCTTAAATGGATAAAGCTTGGACCTAATACAACAAAGAAACACATGAAGTCTCTGAAAGGAAGGAAGAAGAGGACAGACTGCCTAGGACCTGAGGACTTGAGGAACAACAGGGTGGTAAGTTACTTGGGTTTGCTTATTGACTCCTATAAATCTTGAACAGGGTGCTACAGAAACCTCCCAACCCAGAATCACCAGGGGAGGCACAGATCAAAAAAAGCTCTAAGAATAAAGACTGTTTTACCCTAGCCAAAGGCCTTTTTGACAATACCCTCCCAACTGCAGCCAGATACCAAGGGAAAAGCTCCTATCTTCCACCCCTGCTGCTTCAGCTGGGCCATGCAGGAAGTTGATCTTCCACCTTGCCCCTTGGAAGCAGGCAGAGCATTTCAATTCCCCTGTGGGGCGGTGTCTGCACAACAGAGCAAGGTGCTGACCTTCCATTCCCCACTGTGTGGAACTAGACAGTGCTCTGGGGCCAGGCCAGGGGTGTGTCAGCCAGGTCCACCTTTAGGATGAGCTTTTATGCCCACCCTGAAGCACCCTGAATCAGCACTCTGCCTCCCCTTCCCTGGTGACAGTGAGGCTTAGGGGCATCTGCTCTCATACCCTCACTTGTGGAGGTAATGAGGAGTGCCCCATTTTTCCTGGGGAGGTGTTAGTGGGCCAAGTCAGGAGCTGAACTTCCACCCTCCTACTTGCAACAGGCTAGGTGGACTCCATGCTCTATTTTTGCCAGGATAATGTTGGCAGGCCTAGGACGAAACAGAATCTACATATCCATCCAGCCTTCATGCTACCATTTCAACAGGGACACTGCCTGCTTACTAAAGATGTCCTTATAAAAAATCATAAGAACCAAGAAAATCACAACATGGACGAGAACAGCTGAAAGCAGACACCAACATTGAAATGAATCAGATGTTGCAGTTCTGACAAGAATTTTAAAGCAGCTATCATAAAAATACTTCCATCAAGCAATTGTTAATATTTTGAAACATTTTAAAAATGAGAAATGTCAGCAAAAATCTATGGGCTCAAAATGAGGGGACTTTCGGGATGATGGAAATATTACATATCTTGTCATAGACACATTTGTTAGACTCATCAAAGTGTATACTTAAAGTCAGTAAATTACACTTTAGTAAAGTTGATTTATAATAGTGCATAGGGCCAGTCTTCATCTCTAGAGATTTTCTCTGGTTCAGTGGATCCAAGAAAAAGTCCAGTAATTTATTTTTATTTTTTTAAATTAATGCCCCAGTTGATTCTGATGTGGCTGGTGGCTCTTGGGAGCTCCTGATCTCTCCAGAGTAATCTAGGCTAGTTGTGAATTCTTCAGAATATAAATCTGTTATAAATCTGTGCAAATAGAAACTTGTTCTGGTAAATTATAAATTACCAGATAAGTACTTGCAGAATAAACAGAATACATAATTAGAAACCATTAAGCGTCTTATCCCCACATGGAAATTATTTTTTGTATGTTTTTTGTTGGGTAATGTTGTAAAGAATGTTACATGGTGTCCTGAGAAGCTGTAAATTGTAATGCTGGGATCTAAAAAAAACTGCATAGGGGTGTGTTTTTGTTTTATCTCCTACTTGGGCCACGCCTTCCTCTCCATTCCTTTTCAGGGCTTTATCTTCTTTTTGGCTAATGACAGTATGGATTCCACATTGGCTTGTGCAAGCTGCTGCTGCCTTGAAGGTTGTGGTTTTCATCAGTACCTCCCTGGGGGTGGTGCTCTCTGTCACCATTCTGCTCTGAACAGAGGCTGGGAAATGATTCCTAACCCAGTATCACTTTAACCTGATGGCTACATGTTGGCTTTTAGGCTGGGTTTTTAATCCTGCCAGGGAATCCATAAATTCTCTCCCACTGATGGGCTAAGTCCAACCTCTGAGTGAGTGAGGCCTCCTTACACTTCTTCCTGTTCCCTTGACAGTAGTTGGTCTGACTGGTATACTAGGTGAGTGTAGCACAGTGGTTAAGAATGGATGTGAGGCAGTGAGGGACTTGTCTTTGGGAATGCTTTCATCCCAGGGCACAGCTTCCAGAGCAGCTGGATCTTTTGCCCTAGAGCAGAACTAGTGGAAACTGCACCGGGAGGTTGGCTGCCTGTGTCTCCTGCCTGGGCCAGGTGAGCTGCCAACACTCCTCTCTGGGTGCTAGAAGGAAAGTCATTTTTTGAATTTGGTAACAGATTTAAAGCAAGCTATGACTGGGTGTCAGCGTGTTACTCCTGGATAGCTTTTCTGTTTTGATGCTGGAAATACCCTGTGTCTGGTTTTTCTGCCTTTAAATAATAGATGCCAGAGATTGGCCCTTCATAGGACATTCTCTCTTTGTCTCCTTTTTCTCTCTCTCCCTCTCTCTGAATTCATTGTGGGATTCCCCTGTTCTTGTCAGAGCTGAATCTGGTACTTCTTGGGGTCACTCTCATAGTCTCTAGTCTTTCTAAGTACTCAGTGCATACTTAGCTGGTCTTTGTTTCCATTGAGTGTTTTTGTATGTGTCATGGTTACAGTCACCAGATGACTAGTGTCAGAGGAGGTCAGACACTGTTACAGCTTCTAATCATGTTGGTGTTTTGGTAAGGGAATTATTTGTGGAGAAAAAAAAATACACATGGGGAATCATCAGTAAGCATTGGGGGGGTAACACTTGAAAAATGTGTGCATGATAGCTCCCTCCAAATATTTATGTGGATTGTGGTTTCTAAGAGGGATTAGTCAGTTTCTTCTTTCCTCATGTAGAACGAAGACTAGTAATAAGAAAGAGTAGAGAAACACATCATGGCCCTGTTTTTGGAAGAGCATTCTGACAAGGCTTTCCAAAATGTAAGTCAGTCTTCTGTCACTGAAGGTATTCAGGGCAGGTGTGGATATGGCTGAGAAGGGGGCTGTCAGGGAACCTTTCGGAGGATTTTCAGATTTTATCCTCCTGTTCTTTAAGAAAACAGAAACCATGAATGCTGTATCTGTGGACCTATTCCTGGCTAAAGATCTGACTTGCCTGCTTACTCAGTGAACCAGGGAATTAGCAGCAAGGAGTCACTGTTTCCTCAGACAGACCTGGAGTGCTAACATAGAAGGAACACCGTGGCGCAGGGCTGCACTTGTGTCTTGTACACCTTTCCTTTGAGAGGCCTGTGTCTGTAGTACCATTCCCCCAGAGTGCTCTGTTCTTATCACGTGTGGTGTACATAGCCTTTCCAGCATCTCTGCTGTTTGACCCATAGAAGAAAACAGGAGTTAACTGACTGTTCATCTTTTCCGGGCTTGAGGCAGGCTGCTTCCTCAGGAGCGGGCCCTGGTTCCCATTTGCAATGAAGCTTCTCTCACTAAGGCCAGAGATAAACTGGGAAAGTGGTGGTTTCAGTAACCATCATAACCTCTCTCTTGCACCCCCTGCGTTTACTTGCCCTTCTTGTGGTAAAAACAACACAGCATGTTTGGGGAATAATGAAGGCATGGTCTCTAAAGGGAATTGTAGGGGCACATGTCTTACTTTAGCTTGTGGGTGTTTCTAGGTGACCCCAGCTGTGTGGCCGTAAGTGAAGCAGGGAAGCCTGCCAGTGTATGAACATTTTAATAAGTAGAAGACCTTCATCCTGCCCCATGCCATTTTCTAATTGGTCACTCAGGGATTTCTAGCCCCAAACACTGAAGTTCTCTGGTTGTGTTGTGGTATGTGTGTATGTGGTGCTGAAAGTCACTTAGTTATGTTTATTTCAAATTGTATTACCTAAGTGTCTTTCTAAAAGATATTTGTACACTTTCTAGCTTAATAATACTTTGTGGCTTGAAGATGCTGCTCCCAGGTCCTGATATAAGCAGCTAACATTTCTTGAGCAGTTACTATGAACATTTTCCCTTTTATGTAGACAATAACATAACATGTTCCCTGGAAAGCTAGGTTTTAGAATAGAGCCCTGTAGACACTGCTGTTTTACCCTGAGGCATCTGAGGCTTGATGCCTAAGACATACTAGTGTCCTTAATGATTTCCAGCACAGTGCTTTGTGTTCAATAGGTGATCAATAAGTGTTGAATTTTGTTGCATATAAAATTGCTGTCAAATGATTTTTGTTTCATTTTAAAAAGTAGACTTTGGAGAAAACTTTCCACTCCAGGGTAAGTGCTTCTAAACCTTCCCTTTGTAACACTCAGTGAAAGGAAGAGGATGTTTGGATGATATGAGACAGCTGGTCAATGTGGGTTGGGGAGGGTATTTGCACTTCATCGGATTTCTGCAAGACAGATCATTCATGGCAGTTCATCCAGGGCTCTCCCCTTTCTGCACAGAGGGTGTGGGTTGTGTTTCATATGGAGCCTCAGTGGCCAGTAACCCAGTAAATATTAATGAAGCACCGTGTAAGGCATAGTATTGACTGCAAAATACATAGAAATAAATAAAAAATAGAGTTTCTGTCACTGAGAATCTTATCTAATTGGGAAGGCAAGTGGTAAAATGCCTTAAAAGTTAACTATAATAGTAAAGCAATTCTTTCAGATTCTTAGGTGGTCTGCGGTAGTGGTTCTCAAACATTAGTGTACCTCAGAAGCACCTTCAGGGGTTGTTAAAAGTACAGATCACCGGACCCCAACTCCAGAGTTTGTTCTGGGTCCTGAGAATTTGCATTACTAACAGATACATAGATGATGCTGATATTCCTGGTTTGGAGACCACACTGATGAAACATTGGTCTGATACCATGGTTTTCCACCTTGACTATGCGCTAGTTCCTGTGCCAGGGCCCCACTCTAGACCAATTAAATCAGAGTCTCTGTGGAATACGACCTAGGCTTTTTTTTTTTTTTCTCTTTTCCTTTTTAAAAAGCTGATTGTCCTATGCAGCCAGCCTTGTGCTATGCAGCCAGCTCACTGGTCTAATACATATTGGGGATGTAGAAAGTTTAAGATTGAGAAACAGATTACTGTGGGTTGTAGGGGTGTGGAGAGACCACAGGAATTATTTAGCCTGATCTTAGAGAATGATAAGGAAAGAGAAAGAAAGGGATGATTTGCATTCTTATAAAGGTAATGCTGTGAACAAGTTCAGCCTGTTTCTAGCTGTTTCTTGGGACAGGCTGATGAGTTTGTGAGTTCTTAATCAGGAAAATGCATGGTTTACTACTCAGCAAGGGGAGAGTGCGTAGGGCTGAGGTGCTTGTCACTACTATCCATAATAAGCATTCACTGACCACTGCCCCTTCCTGGTGTAGAAAGAAATTTGATATTCAAACAGACTTGTATGTGTGTGTATTTGGAGTGAAGTGTGGCCAGGAGTTGTGGACTGACTGTAAGCTGAACTTTGAGAAATGATTGCCATTTTTACATTTCGTCCCTCTAAGCCTGTTTATTCATTTATAAAGTCAAGTTCTGCACATAGCTGTCAGTATTCAATGTATGTGAATGCTAGTATAATTTTAGGGACCTTTTTTTTTTTTTTTTTTAAAGATTTTATTTATTTTTTTCATGAGACAGAGAGAAAGAGAGGCAGAGACACAGGCAGAGGGAGAAGCAGGCTCCATGCAGGGAGCCTGACATGGGACTTGATCTTGGGACTCCAGGATAACACCTCGGGCTGAAGGCGGCGCTAAACCGCTGAGCCACCTGGGCTGCCCAAGGGACATTCTTCTATTCATCTTGGACATTCCCCAACCCCCACCCTTGGTCTAGCAATGAGCCTGATACATAGCATCTGCTCAGTTAATCCGTGCTTTTTGAATGAATCAGCAAGGTGGTCTTTGATATCATGTACTTGTGTATTAGCAAGGATAGGGAGAGCTTGTTCCCAAGGATCTTTACAAAAAACTGCCCTGTAGTTCCCTGTATTTCTTGGGCAAGAAATCTCGTATATTTGAAATAAAGGAACAGAAATGCAACAAATATAGCTGGGCATTCATTGTTTTAATGGGTGCTAGTCATAGCGACCTGTGATACAAAGAGGTCTTTCATTTTCAGTTCCAACTAGTATTTAGCCACATCAAATTTTAGATGTCAGTGTTAAATTTTATTTTTAATTTTATTAAGTTTAATTGATTATAAAATAACTTGCTCTGTAAGGCCTGTGTTTAATTTCTTGGAACTATTAGAGCCTTTCTTGTAATAGATTTCATAGGGCTCAGAGTTACAAAATTAATATTAGAGAGTTGGTGCTTGTTAAAATTTTGACCTGTGTCTTTTAAAACCCATTGGAATGATGTACAGTGAAATGACTGTTGGTGGATAGGGGTTACTCTCCATCCATAGGTCTTTGGGAAGCATGATATAGCTCTGGTCTGACTATATTGTCTGGATTTTTGGCTCAGGGCAAAAAGGAGGAGGGTGCTAAAGAAACCTGATCAGACCATTTGATGCTAATTTCACAGGTGGCTGGTCGCTGTGTGCCTGGCTGTTGTTATTTATAGAGCTGATACCATGGTTTCATACCATGGTAGATGTAGCTACACACAGGAGCCTGAAAGGAAGGTTTGCATCAGGGTTTAGTGGTAAATGCATAAAAGCAGAATCTAGGAACAAATGGTCATTGGTTGAATGTCGTTGCTTGAGTTAAATGAGATTATTAGTGGCTGTCATGATTTTGCAGTCTCACCCCATCACCTTTCCTGATCACCCTTCCTGAATCCTTTTGAAAACAGGCAACAAACCAGACCAAAACAACCACAGATAGTTTCTCCTTTCCTTTTAATTGGGGTTGATAGGGTTTTAATCAGGTTGACTTAGATACTGATTTCAACTGCAATTTAAAGAGGTATCCACAAAGCTATAAATTAAATAATTAGAATTACATTTCTAAAGTCAAAAGGACTTGATCATTTCCTCCTACTCCCTCTCCTGTTTCCCATGTTCCCAAAGGAGAAACTGAGATCTAGCAGGGTTAGATAACCAGTTTAATTTCACAGCAGTGAAGCTTGGACTGGACTCTGGATCTTGTGTCTTCCCTATTGTAGCTTTTCCTATTATATTAGTTTTTAATGAAAATATCCTTTTCTTTCTTTGAATTCAAGACTGTCTTCATAGCCTTGAAAAAGGTTATCCTTTGTTGTGGTATTTTCTAAGAATTACACTGAGAGTTGAAAAATAGTTCTGTTTATTTTTATTTCTTGAAATGAAAAATAACATTACAACAAATTCCTTCCATTGATGATATATCTCCCTCCTTACCACCAGCTTTAGGAGTCATGACAGTGCCTCTTTGTGGGAGAGGGGGCCTGTCTGGGTATGGGGACTAGTGAGGAGCACAAAACAGCAGCAACAGCAGTAGGCTTTGGGTAAATGGCTGCATGCTGGCTGGAAGCCCCAGCAGGTCACACCTGGAGACAGTGGGTGCTGTGAATCACTACTTGGCCTTGGCCTCACACTGGAGACCAGCGCTCCTAAACACAAGGCTTCTCTTCTGTCCTGCCCATGGTGGCCTGTTGGCAGAGAGCTAGAATAATTGTTTGTTTAAAGTATTACTAGCTAATTATACTGCACGAATTGACAGGCGTCTTTATCAGAGGATTTCTAGTCTCTTGGAAGCTCTTTGCCACATTACTTGTAATCTAACCTCAGTGTAGACTGCAATGACTGGTCTTTGTTTTTCTCTCCTTTCCTTCCCACTTGTTTCAGAGGCCACACACCAGGCTGTGGAGAGGGAGCTGCTTATGAGCTGAGATGTGGCGGCCTTTCTCTGGTCAGCCGTGTGTGGCAGCTGGAACATGTGCCTTTGGGTCAGTCATTCTCAGATTACAAACCCTGGCACAAAGGCCTGTAGTCAGACACTATATTTGGGCTCTTTAGTGGAAAGACTTGTTAATTCGCCATCTGTAAACGGAGGCAGGGAGATTAACAGTTTCCAAGTCTTCAAAATAACCTGGAATAGTTAGAAACACTGACTCTCAGATGCTGTCTGTGGGTCAGGTCAGGTATGTCCAATATAAGGGCCAGGTTCTAGAACCTTGACCTGAAGAGTGTCTTCTAATCTGGATGGTTTTGTCATGGTCTCTGCCAGAAAGAGAAGAACTTTATTTGTAGCTACAGTTAATTCTCAATTATTTGCCTTGTAAACATTTTCAATCCCAGAGACCTTCCCCTCAGCAGGTTGCCAGATTATATTCCTAGGCTCCCTAGCTACTATGTACCCAGGGACTGAAAGATAATTTTCCTCTTAATTTTAGGAAAAGCTAATCAGGGAGGGAAATCTGCCATTAAAAAGGTGAAGGAGGAGGGTGCAGGGGAGAGAGCCAAAAAAAAAAAAAAAAAAAAAGAAATCTACTTTATATTATAACCAACTCAAACTTTTAGAGAGCTTCCTCTATTGGGAAGGAACAATGTGTTATGTTGCCTTGTCTTTGGGCAGTAGGTTAAGGCAGTCATATTTTAGCTCTCTTGTGCCTCACAAGAGTTAATTCCCTTTTCTGAAAGGCCTTGTTGAGTTTCTAAGAATTATTTAAATGGACTCTAAATGTTTAGCTCAGTGCTAAGATTCTAGTTATTTGGATTTGTTGTATATCAGCATTGGCTTCAAGTTGTCTCCCCTGCCCTGGGACTTACCTCTTACCCAGACCCAAATCTACAGTCCACATGATGGGACGCTCCCTTGTATTCTCAGCTCCGCCACATGTGCAAGGTAATCCCCTTGACCCTCTCAAGAGGGTGCTGCTCATCTTTTTTTGCTTTACTTATCCCAGTTGACATCTCCAAACCTGCTGTGACTTGAAGCACCACTGCTCTGGTGGTCCTCTCCTATGCCTCACTGACAATCTGTGTGTGAGGCAGGTCAGCCTTTGGAGATTAGCGCATTCACTTTACAGGGAGGGATGGTTTTACCCGGAGACTGTTAGAAGTCAGTTCAGGAGGGACCAGACCAGACGTGTGGTGGCAGGAGGGGTTTCCGCTCCGGTCCTTATAACCACTTGGTTAATACCGAGCTGGACACTGAAGTAGATGCTTGTTCTCCAGTTACAGAGTTCCCAGCTGGCAGATTCTCGCTGGGATTCCGTTTTGTTGGCTGCTGCTGTTTGTTGTGCCCACACTGATTTTTGCGGCATCTTGTTCCAGGCTCTTGAGTCTTTTCCAAGCAGGGGAGTTAGCTCAATCCTTTGCCCTCCCTTTCTTTTCTCCTTTTGGATATTCCATGGCTGTTAGGGAAGGACTTCCTATGAAATAAGATGAGGGCAAGAAAGTAGCATGCCTTAAAAAAAAAAAAAAAAAAAAAGAAAGTAGCATGCCTGTGGCATAAAAATGCTGTTAGCAAGCTTGAGGCATATCAGAGAGATTGGTCCTGAGTGTAACGTTTACTGCCTTTCTGCTTTTGAACTGTTTTTTTTTTTTTTTTTTTTTTTTTTTCTCCTTTGCTGTTTCTGAGGTCTGGGATTTATCCTGAATTTAAGAATGGACTGTTTTTGATCATTTGAATAGGTATCACCATTCAGTAGGGAATACATGTGCACATTGAGATATCCCTTAAAGCCAATTTGTAGTATAAGTCATTTGAAATGATTTCTTTAGTCAGTAATGCATTTCTACTTCACATTCTCTGCCTGGATTTATGCACTCATCTCCTGTTTTACCAGGTGATTTGCTTTTATTATGCTGCTATGATAGCCCCCTCCCACCTTTAACTACTACCCCCAGATACTTGTACTTGTTTTCCAGTATGAGTAGGCATTAAACCTCCCAAAATGGCATCAAGTGCCAGCACACAAGGTTGGAAAGAAGGGGAGCCCCGAGTCCAGGAAAATTTCCCTGCCTGCTTGGTCAGGCTATTGTACAAAAGATTATGTGGTTCTTTAACATTAGTTTTGGAGAGACTCAGATGAGTGATTAAAGTCTTAATGAGAAATCAGTGCTCAGCTACCAGGTAGAAAAGTCTAAAGTCTGGGCATGTTCTTTCCTCTTACAACTTGGGAGTAGCTAGCCTGAGAAGACACTCTTTTTCAAGGTCCAGCTCTCTCTTTGGTGAGAAGAAGGGGTAGATGAGACAGTCTTCAGCTATGCTGGATTACATCAGTTCAGAGAGTTTTGGTTTACCTTGCCTTTTCCTACTTGGGATTTGGTCCTGTTTTTCTTTTGGGGTGTGAGGGGCTTGACTAAAGGGCTTCCAGCCTTAAGCTCTGAAGGGTGGCATCAGCAAGACATGTTTTGATTCTACATAACTCTTATTTCATTAAGGGGAAATGAGCCAACTGGTTGACTCAGAATAATGCCAAGGGGAACTGGGGAGTTGTTACTTGTAAATGCAAAGGAAGAAAGGAACAGATACTGGGAGGCAGTGGCATGATGAACAGCTGATGCCTTCAGAGAATAGAGGCTGGTCTTCCTATGATTCTCTCTAACCATGGAGGAGGTAGAGGGAGGAGGCTTGTGGCTTGTTGGAGTTGAAGTCAACATTCTACTCGTTTAATTTACTAATTAATTTCACAACCATCTCTTGTGTTTCTACTATGTGCTGGGTACTATTCTAGGTACGAAGGATGCAGTGGTAAACAAAAGGTCTTTGTCCTCCTGATACTTAAATTCTTTTGAGGAGTGGTGGTGAAGGCAAACTTAAAATGATGGTGGTGGTGATAAATGATATGAAAGGAAAAAAAAAAACAGAAAAAAAATGGGGTAGGGAGCTTTTTCAGTAAGCATAGTCATGGAAGGCCTTCTCAAAAATGACCATAAAATAACTGACCATTAAAAAATACAGAATTTTTATTACCTAAAATATTTTAGACATTTCAGTTGTTAAAGTTATTAGGGATGTTAGCATGCATCGAAACTTTTTTTTTTTAAAGATTTTATTTATTTATTATGAGAGACAACAGAGAGAGAGAGAGAGAGAGAGAGAGAGAGAGAGAGAGGCAGAGACACAGGCAGAGGGAGAAGTAGGCTCCGTGCAGGGAGCCTGATGTGGGACTTGATCCTAGGATGCTAGGAACACGCCCTGGGCCGAAGGCAGGAGCTAAACCGCTGAGCCACTCAGGTGTCCTGCATTGAAACTTAAAAAAAAAAAAAAAAAGTTATTTATAATCACTACACCCAATGTGGGACTCCAGCTCACAGCAATAAGATCAAGAGTCACCTACTGTACCAACTGAGCCAACGAGGTGTCCCGTTGCATGAACAGAAACTTAAAGGATTTGTTTTCTATATAGTGTTGAGGGTGTTTTAAGGACACATCTTCCCTTCTTGTCCCTGGATGTGTTGCCTTTGTTAGCTGGATTAGAATTCATCATTTAGTTGCTTTTAGTGTAGATTAGGTTAAGACAGTCTAAGATT
This sequence comes from Canis aureus, assembly GCF_053574225.1. Classification (NCBI taxonomy): domain Eukaryota; kingdom Metazoa; phylum Chordata; class Mammalia; order Carnivora; family Canidae; genus Canis; species Canis aureus. The sequence goes on from NC_135618.1 coordinate 74,345,244, forward strand.
TTTAGGGTGTACTTTTCATGAAATTGTTTTATGTGATTGAGAGGTGTCTTCTTACCCCAAATAGATGTTCACCAGGTTTTGTTGTTGTCATTGTTTTTTTATTTTTATTTATTTTTACTTTTTAAAAAATTTTATTTATTTATTCATGAGAGACACAGGATAGCAGAGACCCAGGCAGAGGGAGAAGCAGGCTCCATGTAGGGAGTCTGATGAGGGACTCGGTCCCAGGACCCCGGGATCACAACCTGAGCCAAAGGCAGACACTCAACCACTGAGCCACCAGATGCCCCTGTTGTTTTGTTTTAGGTGGTGATAAGTAACTTTTGGGGATCTGAAATGAAATGAAGGATAAACAGTACCTAAACAAAGAATCCCTTCTCAAGAGTGGAGTGCCAACAGCCAGAGATGTAACTCAAGTGTCTGGTTAACATAACCCAGTGCAGTTGCTTTTCACTTTCAGAGGATGGAATGGTGGGGTGTAGTTCCTGGACTACTCTGATAAACAGGAGTTATATTTTCTGTCATTTCCTCTGAAAGGACAGTCTTATATGGAAAGAGAACCCACAATTGTCATAGCCTTCCTGAAGGCTGGGCTCTTTGCTATTGGATCACATCTAATTATGTCTGTTCCACAAGATACCCTATCACAGTGGTTTTTAAAACAGCATTTCTTAATCCATTAGTGTGTGACAGGAAGTATATTTTTTAAAAAGTGGAATCAAATAAGTGCTATCAGAGTATTTTACACTTAGTAAGAGTATGTATTGTTTCCAGAAACTTTTGTTTCAGATATGTGTGTGTATGTACCAGATCCTGACAATAATGTATTTTTATTTAATGTATTTTTATTATGTATTTTATTTTTATTCAATCTTTAAAAAGATTGAAAAACAAGTGTGTATGGTGCTTGGGTGGTGCGGTTGGCTGGGTGTCTGAATCTTGATTTTGGCTCAGGTTGTGGTCTTAGGGCCATGGGATTGAGCCTGTGTTGGGCTCCCATGTTGGGCACGGAGCCTGCTTAGATTCTCTCTCTCCCTCTCCCTCCTGCCCCCACCCCTGCCCCACATTTGCTCATACTCTTTCTAAAAAAATAAATAAGTAAAAAGTTTGAAAAACATAAACCTGTGAGATAAGTGTTGGTATGGTATCCTTAGATGGGGAACTAAGATTGTGAGGACATTCTCTGTGAGAATCAGAGAAAAATTTGAACTCTGTTCCTTCTGGCTTTCCACATTGGATTTAGGACATGGCAATTAAAATTTCACAGGACTTTCCATTTCTGATGATTTTATAGGATTTTGGAATTCACAGATATACTGTCTTTCTCCTGAACATGGTTTTAAAATCAGATTACCAGGCCCAAATTTGATTGGTTTCTCAAAACATCTCAATGTAGTCTATTTCTGGAGAAGGGAAAAGAAAGATGTGCCTAGTTACTTTTCTTTATTAACAAACAAGGAAAATCTAGAAGCTCTTTCCTCTTCACAGAAAGGCAGCCTAGTTTTATTCAAGAGGAGAAACTAACTGGAAGCAGCAGCCGGCTGTCTCTCTAAAGCATTCAGGAGAATTTGCTGTTGCTGAGAGCAGTTTTGGTGTGGTGAGTGGGTAGACATAGCACGAGGAGTCCACCACCTTGCTTAAAATGTTTTGGTTTTCACTAGTCAGGCATCGACTCATTTTTACATCGACTCACTAATGTTTAATATAGTAACTACTGTTTTAACATTTGTCACCAGTCTTAACCCACGGGAAAGCCTAGCCTCCTGGGAAAGAGGTGGAACTTTCACTGCTCTTTTAGGCAGCTATTTTGGCCTTACAGAACAGACTTTTTAGAGAGGCATTATTTTCCCTGGCATTCCTTCCCTCTTGCCTGTAGTCACTCTTGAATGAATTCCTGATTGGGCCAGCTAGACTTTTTCTTTTTTGCACAGAAGAAATCGCTCTTGCTGAGGATGGCAGAAAAGCATAGTGAAAACCTGCTGCCCACTTCCTTATCTGCCTCTCTATTTTGCTACCCCACTCCAAACCAACCCCCAATAAAAAGTGACCTTTTGGCCCAGGGCCCTATCTGAGTGTTTTGTGTGGCAGAGCTGTCTCTGGCTGACTCCCAGGATTGTTAATGACTTCCTCCTCTGTCTCTAAATAATTGCTTGAAAAGACAGCTGTGGAGAGACATTGCCCCCAGCTTGCAGGCTCATTAATTCCAGCCATATGGAAGAGGGTGCAAAGGAAGAAGATGGAAGTTACATTGCTAAGAGTAGCAGATTGGGAAAAACAAAACTAGAGGCTTCAGGGGAAGAGTGGCATAACCTTGGTGGAGATTAGACTTGGCATTGGTGAGGTTTGAGCGGACTTCAAACTAAGGAAACTTCTGCATTAAATACCAAATACGGGGAAACAAAGTGAGAAATGTCTTGGTTTCTAAGTCCTTCCAGTTGGGTTCCTCTGATGTTTGAGTATAACTAAGCTTGTAGAATACTTGATTTTGTGCAACTCTTCAAGAACAGGAGCATCCAGGTAAAATGGAAAGTCTGAGAAACTAAGAGGGAAGACGCCCACGAGATTCCCCAAAATCAACCATCGTGGACTTGACCATTCATAACTTTCACTTTTGTCTGTTCCCACAGTGGCCTTGAAGCTAGTTTCAGAAAAGAAACTTCCATAGCATGCTCCTTTAAGAAGAAGAATATTAATCAAAATATGCATAGACAGAAGGATGGTCAAATATAGCTAGGGAACAGATATTCTAATTAGCTGTTTGATTCAGCTTTTAGCATCTAACATGCAGGCTTATAAAAGAAACAGGGGAGGGCACTTGATTTTTATTTTTCAAGAACCAGGTTTACCCGGTTACCGATTTTTATTTTTCAAAAACCAGGAAACAGACAAGGTTTCTAAGAAGGTGCAAACTCTTTCCTAAAAAACAAATTATAAAAGAGGTTTATGTAGGCCTTTAGACAAAGGGCCGTAAACCAGATGAATATAGAATGCCATCAGCAGAGTTTTTCAAGATGCAGAGCTCTTTGTGTGGCTGACTTCTTGGAGTCTAATTCATGCGCACCAAAGATGCAGCTTTAAGACCATTTCCCAAAGTGCGTGCAGCTAAGAAGCATGTCAAGTTTGCCTGTGTAGTTTTGCAAGTTTTCCTGTAATGTATGTGATTTTAACCTGAAAAACAGATGGGTAATTCCTGCTAAAACAGTGGTTTTCAAACTTTGATACATATTAGAATTACTTGAAGCACTTATAAAAGTATCTGTGCCCAGGTTGTATCCTAGACTGATGAAGTCAGAATTTCAGTGTGGGCCCTAGGCATCCATAGTTTGTGAAGATGATTGCAATGGTTACATACGTTTGAGAACCAGAGCATTAGATAATCTTTAGTGAATGTTAATTCCCCCAGCTGCATTTCTCAAAGGTACAGATACTCCTTGAATGTTGAACACCCTTATTCCATGCTGTTGATTTAAGGGAGTCTGTGTAGCTTCCATTAACATTCTCTTAGGAACTTTGAAACCTGTATTTATGCTGGGGCCACCACATATTTCTTGACCTGTAGGAGTGTTTGAATCAGAACCAAAGTTTTTATTGTGAAGCTGCTTAGGATCATCAGCCTTAGCCAAGCTCATCATCATGGCTGTTGGATAATATAGGAAGTCAGATGACATAGGGAGTAAACTTTTCACAGCCATAGGTCACATGCATAAGGGTGCATTAAGATCACTTTTGGAGCTCAGAATTTTTTCTAGTGCTGGATGGGCTGTTGTCTTGGGAGAATGCCATCTATCTCTCGCTAGTGAGATAAGGAGAGGTTTATACATTCTCTGGTTCTTTTTTGAAGTTAAAAACACCCACCATTGTCAGATTTAATATCTGACCTCTCTGAGCCTTTGCAAAGTTTTTTTTTTCCCTTTCTTTTTTTTTTTTTTTTTTTTTTTTAAGATTTCATTTATTTATGAGAGACACAGAGAGAGAGAGGCAGAGACATAGGTGGAGGGAGAAGCAGGCTCCACACATGGAGCCTGATGTGGGACTTGATCCCGGGACTCCAGGATCATGCCCTGGGCTGAAGGCGGTGCTAAGCTGCTGAGCCACCCGGGCTGCCCGACCCTTTGCAAAGTTGATAAGATAGACAGTGGGTTTGTTTAATAGGATTAGTTATTTTAATTTAGAAGAACTGAAGAAGAAGAACTGAATATATCTCAAGGGGTTGTAACATCAGAGGATCATTGTTTTATGTAATCTGGATTTTATCAAACTCCAAATTATGTGTCTTTGAATATACATTATGTGGTATAGTGGTATTGTGTCAGTGAGAGGGAGAGAATATGAATGAGAATTATACTAAACTGAACCGTAATGAAAGCATATAGTAGGAACCATATGGTAATAGTATTGTGGTTAAGAGCCACTTCTAGGTTTTTATGGCGTTGGGCAGGTTGTAACTCTGCTCCTCAGTTGCTCACCTGAGAAATAATAATACCTGCCTTTTAGTATTTTTTTTTTAAGATTTTGTTTATTTATTCATGAGAGATACAGAAAGAGAGAGAAAGGCAGAGACACACAGGCAGAGGGAGAAGCAGGCTCCATGCAGAGAGCCCGATGCAGGACTCGATCCTGGGATTCCAGGATCATGCCCTGGGCCAAAGGCAGGCGCCAAACCGCTGAGCCACCCAGGGATCCCTTAGGATTGTTTTAAAGATTAAATGAGATTGTTCACAAAGCACTTTGAACAGTGTCTAGCTCATAACCAGACTTATTTAACTACTTATTAGAACATAGTATTAACTTGTCCCACTAAAAACATTCTAGAACTGTAAAATCCAGATGATGCTTTCTTTTGTAAAGTCCATAGGGGAGGTGCTTTCACATCCCTAAATTACCTTTCCTTTTACTTAGAAGTTGTTCTAACCTAAATTCTTCACACTTTGAAGCTGAGTCTCACCTGAGATTGGTGGTATCTTGAGGACCAGCTGCGTTCCATCCTCACATAACTGAAACACAGTTATTCCTTCTCTGGGCTTGATTCTTATATTCTTACTGTCCAGGTGACTCCTTAGCCCCACAAATCTAAACCCACCCCAGCTTTTCCATTCTCTGTCCAGCACAGATCTGCTTGGAGCTAACTTGGATGGAAGGGTGACCTCATGGTTTCTGAAGCTATCTTTCAATTTATTATAACTCAGTCCTGGACATACTTCTTAAAAATAATGGCCCTAAATTGCTGACATCTTGTCATCGGCTCAGACTCCTAAATCTTTCTGTGCTCTCTAGACTGAAAGGGATCAGCTGGAGCAAGATGATTGTGCAGTCCTGCATTTACTGTGCTTGGCGAGTGACCTCCAATAGAGCTGTGTATTCTATCCAAGTAACATGGGTAATGATTACAGCGACAATGCTGCTATTGTGTCCAGAGGTTTGGGGCTGTAATTTCATAATGAAATTGAAAAACATGAGATTAAAAACCTGAATATAGCACAGTAATTATATTTAAGTATCACAAATCATCTCCCTGTATTTAGTTAGGTGTTGGAGATTTGGCCTCTCTTTGTGGAGTGTGGTCACGTCGTTTCATACATCTGCAAAATGGAAAGCTTGTAATTTATGGCTAAAATGTGGGAATTGCTTTCTCTTAATGGGAAGGTGACGAGAATGGTATTGAATTTGAAGGAGCAGGTTTGCTTCATTGACTAGAGTCAAGAAAGGAGGTTGTAGAACAGCTGCCAAGATAAAGAAATGTTTGGGTCTTTAAATAGTTTAGTTCCCAGATACTTAGACGTGACTACAGGTTCTCTCTTTAGAAATTAACAGATATAGGCTGGCCTGGAAAAGTCTCCAGGCCTTTGAATAAGCAATGTAGTTAAAGAGGTGTGACCCTACCTTACCTAAGTCAGGATTTCTAGAAGACTTAACTCTGGTTTGTTTCCCACAGGTAAGTAGTGCACTGTTGGTGCGTGGTCCATTCACTGCCTGAGAACTTGCATGTACCTGCAGGTTCTTTAGTTTGGCTGAACCCCTGTTGAGGGTGGGGAATGTGTAGGTGGTAGCAGTTGGCAGCTATTCCTGGGGTATGAGGAGTAGAGAATTAGGTTCAGGGCTTGTCTTTAATACAAAGTTAGAGGGGAATGTGGTTTAAGACAAATGATATCTCCATCTACTTGATTCTAGGAAACATTGGGTATAAAATGATCAGAGAAGGAAGTTGTGAAAGGTATAATTATTGTTGTCAGTTATTTACTGATTATCTACCATGAGCCAAGCAAGTTTTGTTACGATTTTTAAACATCACAGTAGACACTGTTTTAAGAGGCATACTGTCCCTATATTGTCTTCTACGCCCCAAATAGTTTCTGTTAATACATGCACTACAGATCATCCCTTCTTTCCTAAAGCTTGCCTCCAAGATATGCTGTGAATCTATAAGGATAACTGGATTATGTGAAATTTGGGCCACTGACTGTTGGTAAATGTATGACCTGTCAGTCACTGTTCAAATCACCTGGGGAGCTTGCTTGAACCTCTCCACTCCCAGGCTTCCTCAACGTCCCCTATCTGGAGATATTCTGGTTTAGTAGGTATGGTGGGAGGGCTTGTGGTCTAGGAATCTACATTTTGTACAATCACCCCCCGGGATTCCTATTTATAGTAGATTCTGAGAATCGTCACCATAGACCCTCAGTTTCAGAAGCAGGGCTGTTCCAGTCAGTGTATGTGATGTTAAAATTTGTTATTTTGAAACATGGACCTATTGTTTAGTCCACTGGTTAAGCCATCATCAGTATCTTTGGTAAAAACAACAGCTTGGACTGATTCCATTTCCTCTGGGTGTAAGGAAGACTGGCTTCTTTGCAGCTTTTCCCACCCTTATGGGTAGCAGATAGGGAAGAGGAAGGTCAAGACCTGATGTTTTCACTTCAGGCCTGCTAGTGAAGAGGTTGCCTACCTCCAGCAGTAAACTTGGGATTCACCAGGACTTGCAGTAGTTTCTGTTTCCACTGGAAACTCATTGAAAATTTTAGCACTACTCATGGTTTTGGCAAAGTAGAGAGAAACAGCAATTCAATTAAATTCATCAAACATTTATTGAGTAGTTGCTGAGGCTAAAGTGTTGTGCCAAGGGTAATGACATAGATAAGTAAGAACATAGTTTCCAGCCTCTATCCAAGAGGCTGTATTCTAATGGTGTAGTCAGACAAATTTAGCTGTAACCTGCCGCACGATAGGGTCTTCCAAAAAGTGAAGTCAAAGCACTTCTAGGAATGTCAGGGTAGAAAGAGTTCATTGTATTAGGCAAAAGCCTCCTTTGGGGAAATGGTTCAAGGTGGTGGCTTTCCTCCTTGCCTGTGCTTTAGAATTACATAGTGAGAGAGGGTTTTTGTTTGTTTGTTTGCTTTGTTTTCTTAAGATTTTATTTATTTATTTAAAAGCACACATGGGCGTGAGAGCGCGCGAGGGGAGGGGCAGAGAGAGAGAGAAAGAGGGAGAGAATCCCAAGCAGACTCCCCGCGTGCATGGAGCCTGACACAGGGCTTCATCTCAGGACTCCAAAATCAAGGAGTGGAAATCAAGAGTCAGTTAGTTAACTGACAGCCACCCAGGCTCTGCACATAGAGGAAATTTTAAAAAAATACTAGCATCCATCCAAATACTACCTCATAGCAATCAGATAAAAATTTCTGGAGTTTGGAGACGGGCACTCATGATTTTAAGAGATCTCAACAGGATCATCCTGTGCAGCCAAGGCTGAAAGCCACTGATGCAGAAGGATGAATGGGTTACCATTGAAAGGGGGATGGGTTGAGAAGGAAGGGCACTGGAGACATCAACAGAGGCCTAGAGGCAGGAAAATGAAAGCATTGGTTGGAGAATGCTACTCAGTGGGGTGCAGTGCTCTTGTAGCGAGTGGGGAGGGAAAACTATCCTGATGAGGTAAGACTGGATTAAAACATTGTGCCAAGGAATTGGGAGGCATCATGTTTTTGTACTGTCTTTAGAATCCTTTCTCACCTTATATGAAGATGGGGAATGAAGCGCCAAAAAGTTTGTGCTTTCCCAAGATAATAGTAAGTCCGGGTAGATAACAAGAGGCATGCCTCTCTTCAGAAGGCTCTTTGCCTTAGATCTTTTGTGCTTGTGCCATGCTTTACATGTTCTCTTGGCATCTGTTCTTTGGCAATTTTCTTCCGTAAAAGAACACCAAAGATAAGGTAGGGTCAGAATAGCAAGAAGGTATTGATGTCAGGCAAGACTATGGCAATGTCTCTTATCCTTTTGTTTCACTCCTGTGAGGATGGTGTGGGAGAATTGCTGGCTGTACTGGGGACAGATGTTTGCAAGTCCAAGTGTGTATGTTTCTGTGTGTGCTTTTGCAGCTGCATCCGTTTTGTGTCTGATTCCACTGAGGACTGGTGCTTTATCTGCTTATTACTATTTCCAGGAAGTTAATTTGCAGGTGCTATAAATATGCATGGTTCATATACTTCATTTATTCTTTCTTTCTTGAAGCTTCTCTCTCCTCTGTACCTTTCATTTGTATGTTTGGTGCGTGTGTGCGTGCATACGTGTGTGTGTGTGTGTGTGTGTGTGTGTGTTTAATGTCATTATTTTGATAGTAACAATAAAGGTAAAGCCATTCAATCATGCAGGATTCTTGAAAAGTGCTTTAAGCAGGTGCAACTGAGCGGCTTATGGGGCGGTCCATGGATCAGGGTTTTCTGTCTTTGTTACAGGTAGAAAAACCAGCAGCGTTCAGGAGAGAGCTGATTTTCTTCATTACTAGTGTGGAGACTATGCATTCACAAACAAACCTTAAAGTAGTTCATAAAATGGGGCCACCCATGTTTACCAATCTGTTACTATATTTAGCTCTCCACCCGTCCATTTACTCACTTGTACATCTACCTAGCCATTCACCTGTCCCTTTAGAAAAGGTGGTACAGGTTCTGGAGCCTATCTGCCTGAGTTCAAATGGTGGCCCCTCTACTTGCTTAATCTCATTTTCTTTCTTCTTTAAAATGGGAATGGTAATAGTAACAACCTCACAGAGTTGTGATGATTAGGGATTAACATATGTAATGTGCTGAGGAAGTAGCTGGACATAGGAAGTTCTAATTTGCTGCTACTATTCTGGTAACCTTGGTATCATTAATCATTGCAAAGAAAATATAGTGATAAATACATTTGGTCCATTGACTTCCAGTTTTGTGATCTTAGAGTTCATTGAGGAGAAAAAAGGTTGGAAAGGGAGGTTTTCTGGATCACAGAGGCCCTTGATACCAGATTTTAGGATTAGTGGACAGTGAGAAGTCCCTCAGATTTTGGTCTTGGTGAAAGATGCATATCAGGAGGATATTTTTTATGATTTTGTGCAAAATAAATCATTTGCAGTATTAGAACAACAAGGAGGCTGTTTTAATGGTCCGAGGCACAGTAAAACAAGAAAATGAATGACAACAGAAATAGACACCAGCAGTTGAAGATAGGAGATTTTCTCTGATTACACTTGTTGATTCCATTTTGTCGATTCCACTTGACTTAAGAAAGGGAGATGGGAAATTAATTTGGAACCAAATATATTGGTGAATTAGTGCTCTCTGTCTTCATCTCCATCCTTGACGAGAGGGGAGCTTGTTACATAGATTTCATTACTAGGAGGTAGAGGATCTAGTGCCAGAACGCAGAGCTAGGTTCTTCTGTTCTGTGCTTTTACATGGCTCGTTATAGACAGGTCCCAATTAGTTCTTGAAGCATGACTGCCTGTTCTCTTCTCCACCTAATTACTGTGAGGAGCTTGGGTTCATGCACAAAGTTACCTTGATTAAACAGTAAGTTTATGGAGCTGTAAATGTTCCAATACTAATTTGAGAGAGTCCTTAAGACATTAACATTCAAGGTTTCTGTGGGTGGGCTGAGAACAGCCGCTGTGGATGGTTTCCAGATTCTGGGATATGACACCTTAAGTTTTCTACTCCTGTTCACATCTCCTCTTCAGCAGGCAGTAGACAATGTAGTGAGAAGATGTAACCTAACTAGAGATAGATAGACCAGACCAGAAGTTGAAGATAGGGATGAGTCTGCATGGTCCTGTAGTCTTTCCCAGAATTGGACATTTTTGTGGTGTAATCTGGAAGAAGAGAAACATTTATGGCCAAACCTCACTAAATCAAACAATTGTGAGGATGGTGCAGACCTATTTGCAGGGTAGTTAGAAATGCAGGTCTATTATTTGTAGTGACTTGAGCAAGGATAGTGAAGTGTTGCCTGGCAGAACTTTTTTTTGGAGATTGGCCTTCATGCATAATTAGGAATAGCAATCATTAACGGTATATTTGATTTTTCTCCTCTATCAATGGTGTGATTATGTCTATATGCTCTCATTTGCCCTGATATTAGAATCTATATGTTTGAGATAAAACTTGCCTCAGCCTAACTTGAGTCCAGATTGCCCTAGAAATTTTGAATTAATTTGAGTGTATCTGAATGTGGAGGATTTTTGATAGGGTGCAGTGGAATCACATGTGCAGATTGCCTAGTGCAGGGGATATTATTTCATTTTACTCCCTCTCTCCACTTTGAATGAGGGAAGTGCTAAGTTTTGAGTTTTGGGCTACTGTTCTGGCACCTTCATGTCCATAATGTAACCTTTTAGGGAAGATGTTCTTAGATCCAGAGATGATTGAGGGGGTGGGAGGTGGGAGGTGGGGAGGAGTATATTCGAGAGCCCAGGTGCCCTTGCTTTCTTGTTTGGAAATCAGTGGTTCTCAAAATGCCATATGCCTGAGAATCATCTAAGGGACTTCTTACAAGTTCAGCAATACACCCAACCTCACTCCCCTCTGCAAGGGATGGGGTCAGACTCTGTAGATCAAAGGAGCTGCTCTCTGGCAGAGATAGGTGCAAATCCTGAAACTGAGCCTGGACTACCTAGTGCCCACTCAGCATTCTTGGGCTGCCAAGAAGGCAGTGGTTCTCTCAGCATGGATGTGAAGCTCTTGCTTTTCTTTTTTGTCCTTTTAAATTCACACTGAAGAGAGTTTTAGATATGCAGCAAAGCAGGAAAGAAGACTGACCTTGCCTGTCTCCAGGGTCTTGCCAGAGATAAAGGAAGTGCTTGCACTTTGAGGCAGCTGGGGATTTGTGGTATTCCAGAAGACCTCAGCTCTCAAATGGGCTCTTGGCAGCCTCACTGATAATCACAGTGTGATGGCTACTAGGCTTCCTTATTTAAGAAGCTCTTAAATTTTCTTTTCTACACTATAAGGTTATGTCTTCACCAGCTCCTCAGATTTTTAAAAAAAGAAACAGAAGGAGGCAAAACAAATCCCAGAGCATTTTTTTTCCCTTTCTAAAGGTTACAAACATAAATCATATTTGAGAACAATGAATGGACCTTATTTTTTATCTTCAGTAAGCTAGGCCTCTGGCATCTTAAAAAGAATCTTTATTTTAGAAAGGAAAGAAACTGGTATAGTGGCTGGGCTATGCTCTGGGGATCAGGAGACCTGGCTTTGCCACCGGCTGCCTGGGGCTCCTTGGTCAGAACCAGTCTTGGCTTTGAGCCATTTTCCTTATCTATGAAATGTGGGGACCCTGAAGCTATTGTGGCTCTAATGTTTTATGATTCTAGTGATGGCCTCAATGCCTGCATGATAGTCATTTTCTAGATTTGTCACCCTATTTCAAATTTGTAAAGTATAGCATGTGCCATCCATCTTTGCTCCATACAGGGTATCTTGTCATTAGTGCTTCATAAACTTGGTATGTCAGTATCGGAGGACCATCAGAGAATGAGGTTCACCTCTTCATTGTACATATGAGACAGATGATGTCCTCGTTGATTTTCCCCAAGCATGGGGCATAATTTGGGCTCTTTTCACCTTACAATTTGCCTTTCTCTCTAGTGTATTTTTTAGCCTTTCTCCTTTTAGTTCCCTATGCCTTTCATTTCCCCTCGGACACTGAAATATTCAGTTGCAGTTCTGGGCAAAAGTGCTCCTGTGGCCTCCAGATTTTTTTTTTTTTAAATGTATTCCTTCTTGGGGATCCCTGGGTGGCGCAGCGGTTTGGCGCCTGCCTTTGGCCCAGGGCGTGATCCTGGAGACCCGGGATCGAATCCCACATTGGGCTTCTGGTGCATGGAGCCTGCTTCTCCCTCTGCCTATGTCTCTGCCTCTCTGTCTCTCTGTCTCTCTGTGACTATCATAAATAAATAAAAATAAATAAAAATAAAAAAAATAAAACTTAAAAAAAATAAATGTATTCCTTCTTGTAAAAAGAATATGATCATGCAGTGACAATATATATACATACTTTACAGATATATTAAGCTATTATATATGTAAATTATACATATAAAATATATATTAGAAGTTACAGAAGGATGATATGAGAAGTAACTAAAAAGAGAAGATGCAGTTTTTCCCCCTGTATCCCAGTGGATCAATTTATACCTTCCCTGGAGTGTGAACTTGTTTTTGAAGACTATTGATCCTAGACCATGGCAGGGTTAGAATTTAGACTGCTAGCTTTAGAATTTTCTGTGGCACTTGTTAAAAATACTAAGTCTGGAACATCAACCCAGACCAACCAAATGAGAATGTGTTGTTGTGAGACCTGGGAGTCTGCATTTTCAATCTGTTCTTCTGGTGCCCCTGAGGCCCAGCTAGTTTTGAGAACTATGGGTCCCTATAAAGAGTAGATACATGAGCCTGAGACTTTTGCTGACATGTTAAGGATTCTCAAGAGCCACCACTAAATTGGCAGATATCCAGTTAACACTTGGAAAAATCAGATTGGCATTTTTCATGTGAATTCCATCAGAGGGGCTACCAACTATATAGTCAGATATGGAATTTCTCAGAATTTGAAGACTTTCCAGGTGGTTTTTTGACTTGTAACTCTTAATATTTGCTTATTATGCCTTAGTTTTAGAAATTCTCATTAGAAATCTAAATATTATTGAAGATCTGAAGATAATGAAAGATGAGACATTTACCAAAATTTAAAGGTTATTGTTTTTAATGGCTTATATATCTCTAACCTTATGTTCAAAAGGATATTTCAGGATCTTGGTTATTAAGCATGTACTCTCTGAAACAGTCAAGTAAAATGAGTGTAAGTCAGATAAACGTGTACCAGGAAATTTGTTTCTAACTATTCATTCCAGGTCAGCATGCTCCCAGTCACCTTCTGGGTGTTAGGGTTATCTGTTCCTGGATCAGCTTTAGGAAAGCTCCTACTCAAGCTCTATGCAGCAAAAGACCATTTCAGAAAATGTGATAATTAAGATTCAGCAGCTAGAACAAGGCTGAATGAATAGGAATAGAGAGCATCAGGGAAAGTTAGGGGAGCAGTTAAGCTGAAGGGATGAGTAAGCCACAATACTGTCTGGGATCATCAGCTCTATCACTAGGATAGAATCCCAAAGCCCCCCTTGCTCTTGGTGTCTTCTCCTACCCTTAGATTTGGGCAGGTTTCCCAAAACTAAGGTGAAACACACTGCTGGGGCAAGGTTATGCAGCTGCCCTTGCCCATATGCTTATTCTGCTTTGGTATTTAAAAAAAAAATTCTCACATCCTCACCAGCCTTAACTCTCTGTCTTTCAGTTTTTTTGGCAGTAAGTGTGCCAAAGGTCAGGAATTCTGGCAGAGTTTGATTCAGCCCTGCTCTCCTGATAGCAGCTAGCACAGGCCTTGGGGCATAGAAGCTCTTGACATGAATTGACTCAAGTTATTATGACTTAGGAGGCCCCACCTAATGGGCTCCCTGGCTACCTCTCCAACCACAAACAGGTCTCCCTGCTCTCTCCTCCCTGCACTGTTCCTGGAGAGCTGTGTTTTTGTTTCTGAGCCTTCTCATTTATTATATTTCATCTATTTGGAGTGCTTCCAGGCCCCCTTCCCTTTTTACTTGGCTAATGATTTATCTTGTAGAGAAATACGTATAAATGACTGGGCCTTTCACTTTTCCTAAACTAGGTAAGTATCCCTGCTCCATGCTTCCATGGTCTCCCCACTTCCTCTAGAAAAACTTTTATCTTAGTTTTTGGTCCTTGTTTATTGTTGTCCCCCCAGATTGTCTGCTTTACCAGGACAAGCATTCTAGTATTCTTGCTCATCACTGTTTCCTCATCGCTAAGCATAGGTGTGGGACATGGTAGTCATCAGTAAACATTTCTTGACTTTAATAAAGTCAATAATCTAATAAAACAATATATACCAGTTAATGGAGTGATTGGCAAGGATGTATTTGCCAATTCCAGTGGTGGTCATTAACATTGCTAGGGTTAACTGCCAGGTTCTGTGAGAACAAATTATTAAAAATAAACAGAACAGAAATGGAACCTAGGAGCAAAAGCTTTTCTGCGCCTTGTGATGCCTAGTGCTGGGCAAAGTTTCCTGCAAATAAAGCAAAATACCTTGATAGACTTATCTATATACTATTTATGTACTATATATATTTTTATATACTATATATTTATATACTGTATGTTTATATAGTATATACTATACATTATATACTATATTATTTATATACTATGGATTTATATACCTTGATGGGCTTATATATTATCAAATACATAAAAAAACAATAAATTGTTTACTACGCTATATATAGTCTGAAAAAACAGATATCAGTTCAAACATGCATTCATTCATTTATTGACTCACTTAACATTTGTTTTTTTTGTTTTGTTTTGTATGATACATGCCAGGCACTTCTAGATGCTCGGGATCCACAGTGAACAAAACTTTCAGCAATATCTGACCAGAGGGAACATGCATTCCAGTAGTGGGGACAGTCAGTAAAGCAGATAAATAAATAAAATACCTGGAATGTTAGAAGCTGGTGAAATGCCATGGAGAAAAAAGAAAGAGGGTAGGGGACTCAGGAAAAGCTGCAGTGTGTGTTTTGGGGGCGGCGAAGGGGCACAATTATAGATAAGTGGCCAAGAGAGGGGTCATTGAGAAGACAACACTTGGGTAACTGACCAACACAGTGTGAGGAAATGAGCAGAGTGAGTATCTGGGAGGTGTGAGGTGTGGAGGCAATGAAGTAGGATGGCATGCATGGCTTTTTGGAATGTACTCATGATCCTTCATGCTTATTACTTTAACCAGATCAGCAGGTTGGGACCAAAGTGTCCTGTTGTCTTAAAATCTGTAAATATTTCTTGTCTTTGGACACTTCCTCTGGCTAAGTCCTCATCCTGAATATTTATGTTAAGGGTATTACATTTATTTCTTCTTAAAATGTTAGTTTGATGGAAAAGGACCTACCAAAACCTTTCTTTTTCCTTTTGTGGGCCAGAAAATGTGCCGTGTTATCTGTACTTACCCTCTAAACTCTAGTCTGTGGTGGAACCACCTCTCTCAGAGCTGGTATTCCTTGAGGGCAGGGTATATTTCTTGTTTTAACTAGTTTATACAGGTCTTATCACCCTGTCCCCTGCATGGGGACCTGATAACTTATTTTGGCTGATAATGGAAGGACTTTTCTGTCTACTTCTGTTCCCCTTGATGGCTTCCTTATCTGTTCTCCTGTAACACTGACTGTGAACTCATTTCATTACTTAATGAAATTTTATCTTATATTATTGCTTATTTTGTGCAGCCGTCTTATCTCTCCAACTAGGTAGGAACTTGCATATTCTTTCTGAACCTTACAGTACTGGCTTATAGTGGGTGTGCCATAGCATACATCACTGATTGCTCTTGGTCAAAGTGCTTGTCTCTTTTGGGTGAGTGAACCAACATCTAATTTTTCTAGTGTTCTCTTTTTATGGATTATAGTTTATATCTGGGGTTCTACTCTCCTTAGGACTTGGCCTGGGTATGCCACTGGAGGGCCCAAGGGAACAGTGCAATTACTTAGAGATAAATCCTTTGTGAATTCTTAAATATTCCAATGAAGCATCTTTGTATACTGGTTTTCTGCACATTGACAGTTCTTCAGAGAGTCATTTGTTGACTGTTCATGACATAAACATTGTAAATTAATTGCCCTTTTTAAATTTCATTGACATTTTCTTTCTCGATGGTAATTTTTGGTCACTCAGAGATAGTTGCTAACTCCAAGACAATTACTTTATTGCCTAATAAAAGTGAATGACAAAGCCAAGTTCAGTTGTAGGTGCTGGACTGGGCAGTTTCTAGCTCCTCCTACAACAGGCAAAATAATCAGATTTGTGTCTCAGCAGAATCATAAATGGCTATATTTCATGACTCTCCTTAGGAATTGCTTTGATTAGAATACTGTCCTGTTACTGAAACTGCTGATACACCATGCACTGTTTTCTGTTTGACAGTCTACTCTGAACGGCACCAACTGGGGATAACACTTGAATAGATGCTGCCACTTGTCACATGTGGTCACCCTCTGGAGGTTGTGCATGTGAATGTGACTGTAGGGGGCCATCTAGGATACCCACCAATATGCCACCAGTCACTGGGGTTGCTTCCTTATCATGACTTTGCTTTTCTGGAAACATTTCCTGTGCTGGTCAATGTCTGTTTCCTTTGCCCACCAAATAAAAGTCCCTTTAGTTTTAGATAGTTACAGAAAATATAAAGACTTGTAATAAAAAACAAACTAGTCTTCCCATACACAGTCAGTACCAGCTGTAAGCTAATTAAACTCAACAGGGAGAACTCTTAACACTGTGGCACACACTTTTCTCTTTGGGGCTTGTTAACATTTTTCAGAGCTCTTTAAATATTGTTTTCCAGTGATACCATATTAAACGGGGAAATAGAGGATGAGAAGTTGGGACTGTTGCAGCTTTATGGAGTGGAAACCCTAGCACACACACCCCATGTGAGTTTACTCTAGTTGGATTTTCACGAACAATAGTGGTATGGCAGGTGTCCCCCATGGGAAATCCAGGCAGTCAGCTCTCATTGTGTGAAATTGCCTATACCCTTGATGTTGAATTGGAGCTCATAATTGGCTTCTCTAGCAGGTCAGAGAATCACCTCCCTTGGTTCCCTGTTTGGCTCTGGTACTGAATTTCGGGTGCATTTGGAGTGTCATCTTTGTCCCTACTTTTCAAGAGTCACTGAAGAGTTGCTATGATTATAAATCCTGTAATGCCTTTGATGAAAAGTAAAATCATATGAGCTTATTAACCCAGACTTTGCTTTCTCATTTTCCTGATCTATTAGTTTCTAGCCCCTGTTGTGAGCCAAAATACAGGATCATGGACTCACAGTTATATTGATAGTAACAGACCTGGGTTGTTGTCAAGAATTGTGCAGATTGGGGCACCGGGGTGGCTCAATTGGTTGGGCGTCTCCATTTGGCTTGGGTTGTGATCTTGGGGTTGTGGGATCAAGCACACAGTCTGCCTCCCCCTACTCCTACTCTCCCCCTACTCCTACTCTCCCCCTACACCTCTCTCCCTGCTCCTACTCTCTCCCTGCTCTGGCTCTTTCTTTGCTTGCTCTCTATCTCAGGTAAATAAATAAAATCTTAAAAAAAAGAATTGTGCAGGTTTTGTCATCACGTTTCTCATGTCCCAAATTGTGGCATTTCTGGGTTCTACCCCTTGACCTCAGATTCATGGTTCTCAAAGTGTGGCCCCCATCCAGTGATGTCAGCTTCACCAGGGAACTTGTTTGAAATGCAAATTTCAAGGCCCCATCTTGACTTTTTGAATCCGGAATCTTTGGGGATGGGGTAGGAGGAACACCTTTGTAAGCCTTCCCTGGATTCTGACACACACTCAAATTGAAGACTCGCTGCATAGGCAGGAGGTTGTTTTTTTCTTTTTTTTTTTTTTTTTTTGGTCTCTTGAACTTGCTGCATTTGGTGTTCTAACTTTTATATAAGGGAGGACAGTAATGTCTCCCTTGAACTCTTTCTTGTCAGAGGAAAGATGATTGCCAGATGCAGAAGGCTGATGTCAGGATGGGCTGTGACCATGCCCCAGTGTGCAGTGTTCATAGCCTCAGTCCAGGGCCTTGTTGTGGAGACTTACGTAGGTAGCAGTCTTGGTAACAGGTAGATAAATCTACATATACAGTGAGGTTATGTAGCAAAACTTTCAAAAATCAACAATTTTATGTTTGTGCAAGCGTTTTGCTCAGTGTTGGCATTTTTGAGATCAGACTTCATCTCTGCCCCTGCCTAGAAAATTGTATTTACTTTAGACAGACTGCCCTGGTGAAGGATAATCAGAACAAGGGGAAAAATACATGAAAAAGCAGACTTTCCTTGTACTTATTGTTCAGAAGGAAAAAAAATTCCAATGAGGAGTGAGAGACGCTTCATATTCTGAGCGAGACAAATGATCCCAGTAGGGTGGCACAAGACTAGAGGGCAGCTGAATGAGAATACCAAACAGTGTGGACTAGAATGTTTGTGGGGGAACAAGGCTATGAAAAATACACAAAGAAAATGAAAATTCTTCTGGAAGATTTTTGTAAACCTATGTAGAAAAGGAGCCAAACAACCTGGATCAGTTTACTCAGGTTGGGAATCATCCTAAAAATTGCAGTAGCAATGAACTCTTTCCTCCTGAGACAAGTGTAGGAAGAAGAGCCAACTTTTATTTCCCTTAGGAGATGTAGATGTGATGCCCCCAGTGAGGATCAAGTTAATATGGGATGATAGCATTTCAGCGGCAGGGACAGATACTTTTTTTCCCTAACTGAATCCCACCAAGGTCGTCTTTTACCAGCTCCAGAACTACAGAAAAAGACAAGAAAGGACAAAACTCAGAATTTTGCTTCTCCTTAGGAGATCTATTCAAAGGTTTAATAGATAATATTGAAATGGAATACGATAATAGCTTACATTTATGAGTGCTTCCACATATGAAATATTGTTTTAGAACAATATTTTTTTTTACATGTATTGAGCCATAACTCCTTACACATTCTTATGGGCGAGGTTCATTAATACTCATTTTATTGTTGAAGAAACTGAGGCACAGAGCTATTGGTTAAGCTGGCTGTCCAAGGTCACACAGCTACTAAATGGGATTTAAACCAATCATTTTCATTCCAGAGCCCTTGCCTGTAACTGTCATATCTTCCTATACTCATGATAGGCCTTTGCTTCCTTGTGCTTCTAAGTTAATGAATTATCATTGGTTAGTTTTTTGCTATAATAAATGTGCTTGTTTATCAGACCCTTTATCATATTTGGTCTCAGGAAGAGAAATCTCTGTTCTTCCTTAAAGAACTATTCTTATTGTACTTAAAATCTAGAAATTTTGCATTTGAAATGAAGAAATAAAAAATAAAATAAAGAAATATTGTGTAATATTATACTGAATGTAAAATAAATCTTGCATTTAAAATCAGGAAATAGGGATCCCTGGGTGGCTCAGCGGTTTAGTGCCTGCCTTTGACCCAGGGCGCGATCCTGGAGTCCTGCGATCGAGTTCCATGTCAGGCTCCCGGCATGGAGCCTGCTTCTCCCTCCTTCTGTGTCTCTGCCTCTCTCTCTCTCTCTCTCTCTCTCTCTCTCTCTGTCTATCATAAAATAAATAAATAAATCTTTAAAAAATAAAATAAAATCAGGAAATATTTACCATGTAATATTATTATGCTACTGAGTGTAAATTTTAGCTGGCCATTTAAAATATTTATAGCAAGTGATGGACCACCTTGCTCTCATCCTGTTTAGTTTCATGGAATTTATGTTGTCTCTGTAATTTAAATGGCATAGTGGTTGCACAGGGGAACCATGGAAATGGAGTCCTATGTCTAATGACCTTGAATGAGATGAACACAATCTAATTTTATTTTTAGTTGTTTTCCTCCTTTTAACAGATATCACATGAAATTAGAAACATCTGGATTCTGTCACTATGGGTATTTTTTATGTAAATCACCAAAATTAAGATTTAAAATGCTGTTATATATGGCTCTATAGCAAATTACCCTAAAATCTATCAGCTTAAAACAGCACACATTACTATCTCTCTCATGGTTTCTGTGGGTCAGGAACTCCTAGGAAGTTCTTGTTCAGGTTCTTTCACAAGATTGCGGTAAGTGGGGTGGGCTGGACCTGCTGTACCTGAATGGTTGACTGGGACTGTAGAGTCCACTTCCAAGATGGCACACTCACTTGGCTTTTGGCAGTAGACCTTGGTTTCTCACCCCATGGACCTCTCCAAAATGTCTTCTTGACATGGTATCTGGTTTCCCCGGAATGAATGATTTAAAAGAGAGACAAATGACCTAATCTTGCAAGTCATAACTGTCATGTCTGCCATACTCTATTAATCAGAAGTGAGTCACTAAGAACAGCCTGTACTCAAGGGGAAGAGAATTAGGCTCCACCTTGGAAGGGAGGAGTATTAAAGGATTTGCGGACATATTTTAATCACCATATGAGGCCTGACTCCACACCTACTCCACACCTCAGGCTCTCTGGGTGTGGTAATTTGCATTTTTAACACATTCCCCCAGTTGATTTCTATGCTCACTTAAAATAGAGAATCGTTGGGTGTTCAGGTGTTACTTGTTGAATGATTCAGTCTGGAAGTAAATGAGTACTATAATGCACTCTACTGGCTTATTTAAGAAGCCAGAACTGCTTTTCACATATTTAGTATTCTAAATATTTAAGGTTTATGCTTAGACACTAAATCAGGTGCTAACTAGATAATATAGCAAATGATTTACTTAGCTTTCACTTTATCTGGATAGGCTCCTTAACTTTTGTGCTCATCTGGCCACATGAGCCCACTCTAATTTAGCCTGTGGAGTCAGAACAGCTCCCCTCAGATATGTATATATGTGTTTATGTGTTGTATATGTATATAGATATACACATACATACATACATACACATGTACATACATACATATGGCCAGAAATGGAACCTAAGCTCACAGTTAGGAAGAAATTAAGTATATGGTGGCAGGGGAGGGCGGGCAAAAGGACATCATGAGGTTTTTGTCTCAAGATCCAGGGTGAGTTGGGCAATGTCTGGTGATTCTGTTTGACTTGTTGCCTTCTGCAACTGCATGCTTTCTGTTAGGAGAGATGAGGGCTACACAACCAGGAGTTTGCAAAGAGCAGTTAGGTGGCTTTGAAGCCCTCTACCTTGGGTGTCACTCCTTGAATGTTAAAGGTTCTTGCTAGGCAATCAGGCCCCCTTCCCCGTCTGTCATAGCCAGCACACTCTTGCCTTCCCATCAGCATTACCTCTTAATTCTCTGAATTCTTGACTGCAAGCAATGCAGTTGGTTATTTCAGAGTGGAGGTTGCATGTCGTAGAAATACAAAACTCCTCTTCAAATCTGTATACCAACTACCCATCCACTTCCCTTCCTGCCCCCGGTGAGAGACGGCAGATAAATACAGATGCTCAGAACCTGGGTCTCACATTTCATCAGAAATTCCTCAATTAGCAGAAGCATACAATTAGGGATAAAAAAAACCTAGGGAGGAAGTAACAAACACTGCCTATGACAGAGGCCTTCTCAGTGAGAGAGAACACTGCACCCAAAATTTGTGATCACACACTGGAACAGCCATGTGATGGAGCTGACATGCCCCAATAGGTACAGCTGATTGTTCTGCTTATAACCAATCAATGCCGCAATTAACAAATATTTATTGAACTCCTAGGAGGTACCCTGATTCACACTGCTCTCATCAGCTGTTTCTTAGAATAATGCAAAGCCTCCTAACCCCTCTGTGTGTCTTCTGGTTTCCCCCACCCCAATAAAATTAGTTCTGTACATTGAAGCCAGAGTGGATTTTCCTAAAATATACAAACTTGACCAGGTTACTGACCTATTTAAAAGGCTTAGGTTGATTATCAGCATCCAGATAAAGCCCACACTCCCTAGCATGACCAAAGAGGTAAATCATGATCTGACCCCTACCTGACTCTGCTTTTCCATTGTTACTTCCTTAGACACTCCCCACGCCCCCAGTTTGCCTGCCCTCTGGTGCCACAGAAGCATGTCTAAGGACACTAGCTTTAGCTAAAGCACAGTGTCTGGCACATAATTAAGACTATTACTGTTGCAGTTATTAGTGAGGTATGGAAAGCCCCTGGCATATAGTAGCTGTTGAGAGATTTTTTCTTCCTTGGGCCCCAGTCTCTTTGAGGGGACTAGTCACAAGAGAGTAGCATTGGTGAAATCAGAGAAGAAAGAGTTTTGAGAAACATAGAGGAAAAAGGTGGGGGGTTACATTAAAAACGGTTTGTGTGTTTGCATGTGATCTTTCTCCACTAGAACATGACTGATAGCATCCTTCTTTGAGGGGCGGGGAGAGAAAAATGGAAGTGGTCTGGGATTGACAATCCCACCTTGAGTAAGTCACTGCTTTCTGAGTCTGTTAGTTCATTTGTAAAACAGGTTTGGGGGGATCCCTGGGTGGCTCAGCAGTTTGGCGCCTGCCTTTGGCCCGGGGCGTGATGCTAGAGTCCCGGGATCGAGTCCCACGTCGGGCTCCTTGCATGGAGCCTGCTTCTCCCTCTGTGTATGTCCCTGCCCCTCTCTGTCTCTGTCTCTCATGAATAAATGAATAAAATCTTAAAAAAAAAAAAAAAACAGGTTTGGCATTAGAGTTAACTCATAACTTTTTCAGAACTTTTTGGGGACTAGACCCCATACCGTGAAGGTGACAATATTATACTGTCCTGCAATTCACAGCATGTTAAACACCTTTTAAAACAAGATTGTTATACTTACATATCACTGATGCTGATGCATTACATACAGGCCCCTAGAGATGGAAGTGGCTCACAGGTTAGAGAGAGTTGTGCATCCTGGCAGCGTCTCTCCTCTTTCCCTCCTGCCTTCTGCATCTCTCATTTGAGAAGAGTTCAACTTTCTCAGTAGTTCCTCTGGCCACTGTTTCTACTCCACATCACTCTCCCTACTGCTGAGTTACTTTCATAAAAGAAATTTGAAGGGCCTTGTGGGAAGGAAACTTAAGCATGGAGTCATGGATTTGGGAAGAATGGAATGAAATCCAGAACAGTATAAAACTTGACCTAACATTCAGTTTTTCCATGTGTGATCTGGGGCTCATATGGCTACCCTCTTGCATCACTGTGAGGTGTAAGAGGTACCTGTGGATACCTAGGATGTGTCTGGCTTATAATTGACATGTAACAGACCTTTGTTTTCTTACTTGGTACCTGAAAGGGTTCCCCTGTGTCCCCGGAATATCCAACCCAAAATCTTCAGTCAAGGAGGAGCCGCCACAGACTGGCTTCAAGCCTTACCCTCTCTGACCGTATATGTACCTCTTTACCTCTACACTCCCCCAGACTTATCCTCTAGACTCAAAGTGCTTCAGGTGACTTTTCAGTTACTCATAGCCTTACCTTGTCTCTCACATGCGACTGTGGCTCTGCTGTGTCTGCTATCTTAATACCTTTCCAGGGCCCATGGGACTTGAAGGTCCTATTCATATTATAGCTTTTCCCAAAACCACCCCTCCCTACCAGGTGGGATCAGTCCTTCATTCCCTCTTCTCTCAATGCATGTTGTTTTATTATAGCTCTTATCACAGTCTGCCTCGTAGCAGTCATTTCTGTGTTTTCCCCTCCTGATTCAGAGCCCCTGGAGGGCAAAGACTGTTGTTTTATTTTGTGCTGTATTTTCCCACCTCCACAGTGCCTGGTGCAGTAGGGGTTTAGTAAATACTGCTTGAATCAATGCATGAATGAAATCGTCTCTCCTGGTCCTGTTTGTAGTGCTGTAATGCAAACCAGGTGAATGTAGAATTTTGGCTTAGTGGATTTAGTTTAACATAGGAAAGGAGTTTTCCCAAGAAGCAGTACTGGTTTTGAAAACAGCAATTGCCTTTAATCTGGTGGAAAACACATGCCAGCCTCCCCTCCATAATAGTCTCAATTACAGGAGAGCATCATGTTACTGTAAAAACACAAATAAATAAACCCGTGACAATACTGTGTTTGGGAGATAAAACCACATAAAAGCCATCTTTCCCCAACTTTCCAGCATGATAATTAAGGTATTTCTGGAGGAAAAAAACAAACAAACAAAATACACCAGCAAAAGAACACGTGCTATTACACTTAAAAACCCTTCTTGCACTTGCCAAGGTGGGAGAAGGGACTATGCTTTTCATCCAGCACAGATACACGAGTTCCTCCCAGCTTTTGCCAGACCTGACACTGTGCGGATTGGATTGCAGGATAAATTTGGGCTTTAGGGCTGCCAAAGATGGTGGGACTACCTGGAGAGCAGAGAGGGTCACCTGGAAGGTGGTGCTGTAAAATTTCTCTATTTGCCACATTTTGTCCAAACATTTCATATTCTTCTAAGAGCTGGATCTCCACTGGCTTAGGGATACCCTGAGTGAATCTCTGTGGGCTATAGCTTTCTTTCTTTTTTTTTTAAGATTTTATTTATGAAAGACAAAGAAAGAGAGAGAGAGAGAGAGAGGCAGAGACATAGGCAGAGGAAGAAGCAGGCTCCATGCAGGGGAGTCCGATGTGGGACTCGATCCCGGGACTCTGGGATCACACCCTGAGCCAAAGGATGACACTCAGCGCTGAGCCACTCAGGAATCCCTGGGCTATAGCTGTCAACTGGATTTCTTTAATGATGCCTATTGCAATGTTTGCTTGGCTCTTTTACACTCTGGATCCAGGTTTTTTTTGAGGGTAGAGTGGGAATGATTTTGTCAGTCACTAAGGGCTAAAACCAGACTGAACAGAACCCAGCTACTTCTCTTCACCTCCATGGCTACTCTCCCTGGGCTGAGTCACCATCATCTTTCACCTAGATTGCCCCAGTGCCTGCCAGCTGATCTCTGCTCCTACCTTTGCCTCCCTATAGAGTGTTCAAGAGGGCAGAGTGGCCCTTTTAAAATATACTTGAGATCCTATCACTCCCCAGTTCCAGAGTCCTCCGACTAGTCTCCCATTTCACTAAGAATACAATTCAGAAACTGTAGTTACCATGGCCTGATGATATTGCATGATCTGGAACCCCCCATCTCATCTCCTGCTATCCCCTCCGTTAATCCACTCTAACCCTTGAGTGTTCTTAAACCAAGCCAGGCGTTCTCAATCTCAGAGCCTTTGCATTATTGTTCTTTTAGCTTGGGATATTCTGTTCCCAGAGATACATGTGGCTCATGCCCACACTTCATTCACCCCTGCTGTGTGTCATATCTTTGGGGAGGGGGGGTCCTGTCCACCCATGTCCCTGGTGCTGTGGCAGGCACTTAGGACATCATTATTGGAAGCTTGAGTAAGCATTGGCCTGCAAGTCTTAGCAGAGTTGAGAGTGTGGCCTACAAGGACAGTGGCCCTAGTGCCAGATATCAGGTCAGGCTAGATTTATCCATCCTTCTCCATGTAGTAGATGTTCTACTTTGGGAAAAGTTTTAACATAAATGAGATTATGCCTGCTACCTGGGATTATTGTGAAGAATAAGTCAGATATGTTTGTAAAGTGCCTGGCATCGTATCAGGTGAACATATTAGAAGCTTCCTAATTATTCTTAGACATCCTACTTTCCAATTGTGGAGGTATGTTATATGGGATAAAGGAGGTGTCTAAAAGTGGTTGACTTTGGTATGTAATTCTCAACCTGTAAGTAGCTGTGAATATATTTAAAGCACCTAGGCCTGAGCAGCCCCGGTGGGGCAGCGGTTTAGCACCGCCTGCAGCCCGGCGTGTGATCCTGGAGACTCGGGATCGAGTCCCACATCGGGCTCCCTGCATGGAGCCTGCTTCTCCCTCTGCCTGTGTCTCTGCCTCTCTCTCGCTCTCTCTGAATGAATGAATGAATGAATAAATAAATCTTTAAAGAAAAAAATAAAGCACCTAGGCCTGTGCTTGACATAGCTAGGCCTTATTAAATTTCCAGGACTTCTTACTTTTAATTATCAGTCTTAGACACTGCTGAAATGCAGGGTGTCACCTGGGGGCAGCTCTGTGGGCACGTAGGGATTTTGGTAAACAGAAAAAGGGAGAAGTCAGCAGCTGGGCTGGGGGCGGTTCACAGTCCTGCTTGTGGTTCAACAGGGACTGCATTTATGAAAATGGCAATTGAGACCAGGCAATTGAGACTTTGAGCTGTGCCAGCAAGTGTGGTATTTCCATTTACATCCTCAGAGTAAGTACAATTTCACCATTATTCCTTTGAGGCTCTCCTTGCCAAGAAAAACCCATTGTAAATTTCTGGTTTAAAGATTCTGCAATTTTAAGGAGTCGTACTTTTTGTTGCTTTAACATTTTCTTGGCACCATATATTTTAGGCCCCACTGGTCTACCTTGTAAATACTGTACAAATGTTGTGAAAAGTTGAACCACGTCATTTGTTTTCTTAAGTTCCTTATAGGAAATGGTGATGCTTCTGCCCCCGCCTACTACTACTCCTGGGTTTCAGCTCAGGCATTTTGGAATGAGAAAGTGAGGGAAAGAAGATATATTGTCAGCAAAAGATGGAAGCTGTATTCACAAGAGTGTTTTCTAGATAGGGTTGGGCTAGGCTGGAGAGAAAAGTGTGTAGCTGGCAGGGTGTCTGGGTGACGGACCCATTGTGTGGAACCCTCCTGCTGTACCAGTGGCCAGCTCCCAGCCAGGCCACCTGGGTGAGGGCCTCTGAAGCAGAGAGCCCTGCACAATCTGGAGCCTCTCTAACCAAGTGTACTGAATAGGACTCCAAAGAATAGAAGCCGTGTTCCCTTTGTCACCTACAGCCCTGTTTTCAGCCTGCACAGTGAATGTGCACTTGGGGGCTCAATTGGCACTTGGAAAAATCTGCAAGAACTTTGTGTGTGCTCAGTGTGTGCCCAGCAGCCTGCGGGGAGTGGAGCATGCACTCTGGAGATGTCTGGGGGCTGGTGCTTGCAGAGGAGGGGCTGCCCTCTATATGCTGCAGGGTCTGCCAAGAATGTGCTGCCCTTGACAGTGTTGTGGCCAACAGGAAAAGCATTCATGGCATGTTAATGAAAGGCAGCAGTTCCTTTCTTCAAGAATAACAGGCATTCTTTTATTGAGCAAGGTCCCTTTCTAGAGATGGAGAGAGAAGCCAATTATTTTTCAGTTAAAATTTATTTTTTTAAACAGTGATACCTTAGTTGCAAATTACCTCTGCTTCGCCATAGAGACATTTACAACTAGTCTTCTGACATGGTTTTAAGCTGCCATCTTATAGGATAACCAGTGATATGCCACAGTGTGATAAGGGACTTCTATATCACATCTGTATAGCTGATTTGCCTTCCTCTGTAGGTAGAAAATTGATGTTTTCTGAAAGGGAATAGGTCTATTTCCCTTTATCCCACATCTTGCACATAGTGTAACATACCTCTTTTTACTGAAATGGGGCAGTTTTCTCCTGTGGGCATGAATATATTTACTTAAGAGGGGGTTTGATAAGGGAGAGAGTTGCCAAGTTGAAACGATCGAGGTATTTGAAGCACCAATCTGAGAGTCATCTTTGGGTGATAGATCTTTTCATTGGAAAGAAACAAGATCAATACAAGTTGTTTTTTAATGTGTTGGAGGAAATGCTCAGCTCTGTTTCTCATCTTTTCCAGACTTCTTTACAGTTTTTTTTTTTTAATACTTGAGTGGAACTTGGCATAATGACCCCCACATTTCAGCTGTGCATATGTTCTCTGTATAAATGGTAAAAGACAACAGAGCCATTCCTATGTCTTACTCTGTTTACTGTAAGAGGCCCCTATCAGTAAATGACTTCCTGTTGGAGGCAGTAATTTGTGTTTGGGCTTCGGTACTGTCAGTCTGAAATGAGCCAAGAGAGGTCATGCTATCTGCCGCACGGTTTCCTAGTGAGAAGACGAGCCAGGCCTTTTACTTCTGAAATCCAGGTACCACAGAGGCTAGAAATGATGCCTGGGTTTGGTTATAGAGAGGTGTCAGTTTCTGAGTACAGCTGTTAACAGTGGCAGCAAGCTTCCTCCTTGGGAGACATGTACTGTGGATTATTCTGACATCTCAAAGCCTTATTTCCTAATGAGCATTAAAAGGGAAGAGGGAACCACTTTTTGGTCATCTATGTTCTGGCAGGGTGCTGGGTATTTAACATATATTAATTCATTAAATAATGAATTTATGGGTATTTTAACATATATTAATTCATTAAAATGCCACTAAATTCTAGTAGGATTTAGATCATTCTATCCACCACTGGAAATTAAAACATCCCCTCACCGTCTGCTGTCTCCCCCCTACCCCACTCCAGACATATTAGAAGCATATTAGCAGATGAAGCCAGTTTGGGGTTAGTGCTTTCCCTTAATTGTTAAACTCAGTTATTCTGGCTAAAGCCAGATTATTTTGTGTGGTTGGAACTGAAACTTGAGAGGAGTGGTGTAGACTGAGTGCCGGAAATGAAGGTCAGCTTCACACACATGCCTTCTGCATGTTGTTGGTATGCTCTGAGGTTCCCATAATGACGCTGCCCACTGCTGTCAGCTGTGCCCTTTTGCTCCATTCTGTCTTATGTCAGAAGTCTTGTGGTACTAATCTTGGATCTTTATAAAGGGCTCACTTTTGACCCAGTTGACTGATAATTGTAGAGTGCTTTACAATTTACTGAGAGCTTTCACTAGTATTTGCTCTTCACATCAGAATTACAAGATAGGTTTTATTATCCCCATTCATTTTGTAGATTAAGAAAATGAGGGCCAGAGAGGTTATGAATCAGCCCTGGTGGCCTGTCCAGTAAGTGGCAGAACCAGGATTCTAATCCAGGATGTCTTATTCCAAATCCACTACTTCTTCACACTGCAGTTACTTTTGTGTTCAAAGTATGTCATTCATTCATCCGTTCAGGAGATACTAGGTTGGCATGGGCTTTGAAGGCTGACAGCTATGTGACCTTGGGTCCTCATCAGTAAAATGATGTTAGTAATAGTAATAGAACCTATCTAGTAAGGCTGTTTTGAAGTGCTTTGTACATAGTATATATTCAGTAAATGTTTGCTCTTCCTCTTCCTTCTCTTCATCATCATCATCAGCTTACTTTGATCTGTCTCTAAGGAGACAAACTAGGATGGACTTCGCTATTGAGAATCACTAGTTCTGATGTGAGAAATAAACATGACACCAGAAAACTGACAATTGTGTGTGGTGTGTGGACAATGGGAGTGTGATAAAGGTGCTGGGGAAGCTTAGAGAAAGGAACACTTGTGCTTCTAATTGCCAACCAGGAACCTAGCCCTCTAGGAGCCCCACTCCCCTGTTGGTAACATTCCCATTGTATTCATTCCTCGCTGACAGCAATGTTTATTTTACCAGGTCTTATGGGCATTTTGTGTATTATCCTATGTGGGGGAGGAAGGAGAAACAGAATATGTCCTGCTAAGGGAACCTAGTGGTCATTTGGGGAAATCAGACCTGTATTTATCAATTGGAAGACTTTCCAGGACAAAATAGATTCCATTGTTTTGGTGTGTTGTGTTCTGTAGGAGTGCCACAGGAAATCAGATGTGAGTGGGTTCCTGTGGGTTGGTGAGTGGGGTGGACTTTGAGGTGGAAGAGGGCCTGGAGGTTGTATCTGAATGAGCTTAGAATTTGGATTAAGAGCTGCAAAAGGGCAGAGAGCCTGAGCAGAGGTGGAATTGTGAGACAAACCACTGCCTGGCCTGGCTGGAGGGAGAGCTCTGACTACGGAGGTGGGTGGTCCAGGAGGCAGATGCCACTCTGTTGCTAACAGAAGAACCTGCCTCTGGACCCCAAAGGGATACGCATAGCCCCTTCCCACCCTCTATGCAGCCCATAATAACATCTTTGTGTTCATCATGATGTTTCTGGTCATTTGGCTGGAGACAAAAACCTGGAGAGACCTACAGCATGGGCACTAGGTCTGAGTGGGTCTGTGAACAGCAGCCTAGCTGCAGCCTCTTTGTTTGTGAGCTGTTTGCCTGCATTTAAATGCCATTTACATACGGAGCTGTCAGAGTTGAGTTGGCCCAAGATTATTCCTTGATGTATGTTGGAAAAAAAAAAAAGGGAAAGAAAAGAAAACCTTGGTTAATGAGGAGCTGGGTTCCCTTTCTCCATTGATGACAGCTTCCTTTCTGATCTGATGGTCCTTCAGAAACTAAGGTGGTGTGTGACTCTGGGGTTATGTCCCCGCTGAAGCCGTCTTTCCCTCAGAGTTGTAATTGATGGGGAGACCTGTCACTTGTTATGCTGATGTTGTGCAGATTTTTGTGCAGCTGCCAGCCAAGAGAGTTTTAGGACAGCATCTGATTGGGTGCAGGTTGTGGCAAAAGCGATAATAAATAGAGAGCTGGTGAGGGTAGATTTTGATTGACCTGAGATTGTATATTATTAAACTGAGTCTGCATGTACATGTCAGTTTATGAAGAACCAGACCCATAATCCAACTTAGGGCTGTGGCAGTTTGAGTTTATTAAATGTGCTTTATATCACTATTAATATTGAGCAGAGAGGAATATCTGTAATCTTTTAATCTATGCAATAATGGTTTGGAGGGAGATCACCAGACACATTGGACTATTGTTTGCCTATAATTGTATTCAGAACTCTTCGAAGCATTGATTTGTTTCTGGCATACTGATTTGGCTCAACAGTCTCATAAAGTTCTTTTATAGTCCTCTTTGCTTTGGATTTTCCAAAAATAATTGGGGAATAATAATAATGTAGCTGGTGATAAAGAAGAGAGTGTAAGCTTGAAAGCAAATTTTCAGCCAAGTGGATAGCCATAAACATCTTCTGTGCTCATAAACACCTGGGTCTGTGACCTTTGTGTTTATAAGATATTTATTGCCTCATGGGCTCTCTGCTAGGGGGATATCACTTCAGTGCCTTGTAAAATTTGATTGTTTAGTAAGTAGATTCTGAGATTTTGCTGAGTAGGGAAAAAGTTGTCCCTCTGCCTAGTTTTCCTTGGGAATAACTGATCTGCCCACAAGGGAAGATCTTCTCTATTACAGCAGCAGAGAGCATGATTGTGATGGAGTTCCATTGTGGAGACAGCCAGTGGGACCCATCAAGGGCACCTTTTGCACTTAATTAAGTGGCTTTTAATGGAAATGACTTTTGAATGGAAGCCAGTAGGGCAATACATTGAATAAACCCAAGTAATGATAATGTGTTTTCCTTTTTAAGTAGAAATGAAATTTTTGATCCAAATCAAAGAACCTTTCTTGGCATTGTTACCACTTCTCACCCTTTCTTCCCATTTCCAAAACAGACCCGAGGAAATAAGCCAGAGAAATGGTGTCCAAGTTTAGATTCACTGACTTTAATAAGAAGGCATGATTAAGTGCTGTGGAGGCACAGATAGTTGCCTTCCATCTTCAGTGGTTCTTGAGACATTTCTTCAGGAAGGTCTAGGCACCCTGTCCACCTTTATCTTCACTCCAGTGCTATTGCCTAACTGTTCCTAAAGGAAACAGTTGGATCCCCATGACCGGATAGGGATGCCTGGCTGCCTTTGTGAGCTATCCCTTGCCTGCTTTGTGGTGCATATGTACAAGGGAAATTACCAAGAGGGCTTTATTATAACTAAGGTATGAGCCAGTCTTGAGGTGGACAGGATCCATATTTATCAAAGGAGACTGTTCTACCCCACGACGTAGTTTCCTGTCCCGAGGTTACTTGCTGCTGCATTTCGTGGAGTTTATGAGGTGTGCTTTCCTCTGCCCTGCTCCAGTCAGGTGGTAATACTAGCACAAGACTGGCTCTGAGCTGCTTCTACAGTGGCACTCCACACTGAACTTTGTGGTGGTAGAGAAGGCAAGCCCTAGCTCCGTGGCACGAGGGAATGAGATGCAAAGGCAGTCAGTAGAGATGGTCATCAAATGCCTACTCTGTGCCTAGCTTTGTAAAATACGAAAGAAGTGTGAGTTCCAGGCCCCAAAGGTGCTGGGAAAAGAGCAGGGTAGGTCAGTGGTTCTGCTGGTGTGGTCCCCAGATGACTTGCATCACATTCTCTGGGACCTTGTTAGAGTTGCAGATTCTGAGGTGTTCTCTCAGAACATGGGTAACGTTTGAGAACCTTTGCTTTAGGTTGGCCACTTTTAGGGGAATAAATTCAAGGCACATGGAGTTAATGGCTGCTTGCTTATAGGGCACAGGAAAAGAAAGAATAAGGTAGCACAGGATGCTGAACTGAACTGTGAGCTACCTGTGAAAGGGGTCAGAGGAGGGAGGGAGCAGTGGGGCATCAAGGCAGTATATCTCTTGGGAGAGGGAGTATGGAGCCAGGTTTTGAGGAATTAATAGGAGAGAAAGAGGGAGAGCAGCATAAATGAGTGCTTATGTGATTGGTGAGTGTTGTGTCCCTTCAAAGAGCTTAGCTAAGTATAGGGAGAACACAAATTTACAAACTCTAGCCAAGAAAAATAAATGTAAAATCAATTAGAGAACTCAGGCAGTTTTGTGAAGAAGAAAATAATGCTCCTTACAAGTTGAATTCTAGTGTGAGTTCATCCCTTTTATCACCTCTGGTAGGGGTGCAGTTAATTGGGGCCAGAGTTCTCGCACCTGGAAAGGCTTCACAAAGTGAGGATCTCAAGAGGAGGATTTTATTTGCCTAAGTCCACTGCTTTAAAAGTAGGAGGCCTGTGGCGCTCAGGAAAACTGGGGGAACTCTATGTAAGAAAGGATGAGCTGCCTACATAGGAAAAGTGCCCAGTGTTTGTAAACTGTGTTGTGTATCCTGGAGAGAGAGATCTGGGATCTCACTTGGGGGTGGGGGTGGATCCAGAGGAGTGGGGATGTGAGGAAATATAAATATAATCTCATAACGTTTTGTTGTCTTTTAAAGACAGAAAAGAGCCTCTGAAATTTATCGCAGGGAAATAACATGATTAGAGTTCTATTTCATGAATCTATTTAGAGGGGCATCTGTGACTGGAGGGAGATAGATAGTGAAGAAGCTCTTCTCAAGAAGTTGTAAGAATGAGAGATGACAGGACTTTGAACTAGTGCAGTCTAGAACAGTAGTGGTGTGAGCAGCAGGAGTCATGGTGTTTGGAAATGGAATGGAAGAAATGGGGGACCAGCTGTTGTGCTGGTGTGTTCCTGAGGAGGTTTAATAAACTCCTTACCACTGCCATTGGTAGATCTTAACCATCACCATTTTAATGATATGGAGATTTATTTTTGCAGGAGGTCCAAAGGCTTTGTGGCTAGGAAGTGGCAAATTCAGGATGTAACTCAAGAGTTTTCTGCCTGAAAAGCCTGTGCCCTTTCTGCTGTAGATGCTAAACTTTGACAAAGAGAATGATGCAGTTTGTTTAGACGTGGGTAATTGTTGGGGTGCCTGGGTGGCTCAGATGGCTAAGCATCTGCTTTTGGCTCATGTCATGATCTCCAGGTCCTGGGATCAAGCCCCACATCAGGGTTCTTGCTCAGCAGGGAGTCTGTTTCTCCCTCTCCCCCAGCTTGTGCACTGTCTCTCTCTGTCTCAAAATGCAGGGGGTGGCGGGGAAGAAGTGGCCAATTGTTGATCTTGGCAGAAGTCTTGATGGCTGGGAGGAGGTGTTAAGAGAAAGGGAAACAGTAGCATAGAACATTAAAGTTCCTTTGATGAAACTATATCTCAAAGAGCTTCAGTGCAGGACCCCTAGAAACACAAGGACTGTGCTGTTTTCTATGTTGACCTGTGATCCCCACATCACAGTTGAAGATGGAGTCTTTGATCCAATATCTGTCTAGGTAGTTCTGTGAATCTCGGTCCCACAGGAACATACACATGGCTCCTACTCCTTTTTTGCTTTGGTGTGAAGGTTGCAATTTTAACTTTACAAGGTCCTATTGATTACTTTAGCTCACTTTCTACAAAGGTTCCCACATTCTGCAAAGGATAAAACTAAATCTAAAATGAAATCCTAGGGAGATGGGGAGAAGAAAGACTATAGGTAAACCAGGAACTGAGTTGTTTAGTCTGAGTTTTTTTTTTTTTTTTTTTAAAGTAGGCTCCATGCCTAGCTTGGAGCCCAACACCAAGTTTGAACTGACAATCCTGAGATCAAGACCTAAGTTGAGATCAAGAGTCTGACACCTAACCAACTGAACCACCCAGGCACCCCTAAGCTATTTGTTTTTTATCTCCACCTCCCAGCAAGCATATTGGTACTTAGCAGTGTTTGGCGATAAGCAGAACCATTAACCTGTCTGCACACCTGAATCTCCTTTTCAGCAACTCTCCCTTCCCCCTCTGCCTTTTCTCATGCACACCTTCTTAGGTATGATGTGCTGCTACATCTGCTTTGCTCCTCCTCTCCTAAGTAGAAGCTTTGGAGGCAATGTTGGGAGTCAGGTTACACTTGGAAGTGAAACTGTGCTGGATAGTAGCTGGCTTGCTTTGGGATTAGGCTGCATGCCTCATTGAGTCTGAACACCACTCTCTGTGGACTCTTGGGGACCCATAGGGAATATATTTAGGTAAGGAGCCCTTGTGTTCTACATGTGTCAGCAGCAGCGTTGAAAAGATGCCTAAATATGTGTCCTGCACCTGCTAACGTCCAGCCACATAGTTTCTCAGCAAATTAGTAGATTGCTCCTGCTGTTATTACAGATCTCCATTTACTGGTTTTTTGTTCTTAACTGTTGACTGCATTTTTCATTAGAGGGGACTCACACATCACACTAATATTGCTGTGCCAGGCCAAGTATCAACAGGTTTCACTTACATTTGGGATCACTATAGTGCATGCTCAGCTCATTCCACACCCTATCATGACGTTGGCATGTAAAAGGGAGTATTTGGTAAATTCTAGAAAAGTTTATGATTGCTAGGTGGAAAAAAAGGACAAGAGGGTCCCAGTTTACACATATAAGTGTTCCAAATGAACAGTGACAGGAAAATGGCCGTGAAAGGTATTGAAGTGATTCTGTTAGGTATCTTCAGAGGAATTGAGAATGATACATTCTGAAGGGACAGCTTGACTTCAAATCCTATGTCTGTGATTTTGCCCAAGACCTTTCTTCTCTCTGCCTCAGTTTTTCATCTGTAAAACAGGGATAATACTACCCATCTCACAGAGCTGTTGTGAGATTTAGTGATATAATAATATATGTTGAGTGCTTAGCTTATTCACTGAATATACTCAGTGAATCACTAATAATTATGACATTTAATTATATAATAAATCATCATTATTATTGTTTGTGGGAATTGGTAACTTTTGGCCAGTTGTTGTAGTAGAGGTATAAATTCCACAGGAACAGAAAGAAACCAGTGTTCCATTTCTTTCTCCTGGTCTTGGTTCGGCTGCACCATCTACTCTTTCCATCAATTCCATAATGCCTCAGTTCAGAGAACCTGCCTCGCTAGACACGCCACTTGAGTGTCTCTGTTTTCCTTGAACATCTTCACCTTTCCCTTCGTTTTGATAAGGCCTTGGAAGGGGAACAGTCAGATAAGGACATGAATGTTGGGCATTTCCAGTGGCCATAGTTCTGACTGTGGCTCAACTTTGTAAATTTGGGGTAGTTCCTGGTGAAATTGAGCTTTGCAACTTCTTACATGTGTGTATATTCCCTGGTCTGCTTTGGAGGATGGCTGATGCCTGCATCTATCTTGGAGATTGTGAAATGAGACTTCAGATGACTACTCTAAAACAAAAAAATAAAATAAAAGGTGTTGGCGAGGTTGAACCTTAAGCAGAAGATACACTTCCTATACTCTGGTACCTTCTTTCCATTGCTGATTTTGTATGGAGAGGAACTTAAATTTAAGAAATATGTTTATTGACATATATTTCTTGGGCTGCTCTTGAAAGAAAGCCCTCTCTTCATCTAGTGAATACAGCTTCCTTTAAGCTTTAGACAGTTTTCTCTTTTTTATATTAATTTCTGTGATGTATGTGAACAAGGCCACCTTTCCTTTAACGGTTTCAGACCTCCTCTATTAAATGGGCCACTGTCATCTGTGAATATAAGAGAAATATTTCTGAAACAGGAGGACCTAAAACAGGGGTTCTCAACTCTGGAGTCACATTAGAATAATTTAGGGAGCTTTTAAAGACTTCCAGTGCCTGGGCCACCATTCCAGATATTATAGAATTTCTCTGGTGTGGTGCCCAGACAGTGGTGTTTGAACAGCATTCCTTGGGTGATCCTAGTGTATATAACTAGATTGAAAACCACTAATCTGAAAGGATTTTTGATGAAAGATCCAGTGGAATGAGACCTGTTCTAGTTTTTTCCAGCAAGTACTCTTGTTGTCTTCCACTGCAGTGCTCTTTTCGACAGTGAGTGGTGCGACTGTTCAGGATAGCAGTTCAGAGGGTAGCAACTATGTCTTCTCTGTCTCTGCGTCCAATGCAGCCCATCTAGTGCCAGGCATATACTAGATGTTCGATATCACCGATGCCCCCACTACCTGTTTTTTGATGACTAAAGTAATGGAATGGAGCCCAGATTTACCAGCTGGTCATTGTTACTTAATTCCTGAGCCTTTGCCTTTCTTTGGTTCATGAGGGAGTAAGTCCATAAGCAGATATTGTTTTTATTGTTCCAGGAGGAGAAAGACACCTAGCTTTGAAATGCTTGAGTCATAAAACTGATCTTTGGTTAAGATAGCAAAGGCTTGCTGTGTATAACAACAACTGTCAGGTAAAGGGGTAATCCATGTCATTACCTTGTTACCTCGTTCTTACTAGAGTTGTGGGTTCTGCACACAAAAGGGAAATGGATTCTCTGTTGCTCAATTTTCCTCAGGGGAACTAACGCCTCTTTTTATTCTTTACAGATAGCCCATATTGCATCAAGGCCTATGGCTATAGTTAATTCATAAAGAGAGAATTCTATGAACACTGGGTGACATGGCTTGGAAATTTGATAAACTATTGTTTTTTGGTTTTGTAGATTGAGCAGTATCAAGCAGACATTAGGTAAGAGAAGCCCTTTATGGTTAGATAGTATTTTATATACTTTAGTGTTAATTTTCTATCCAGAGATTGTTTTAATCCCTCACAAGACTGTAGATTAGCAGGGCAGGTCTTTACATTTAAGACTCAGACTGAGTGACCTGGCTTAGGTGATAGAGTTGGGTCTTTGAATGTCAATTCCTTCAGTATACTGAGCATTGGTTGGTACTTTTTTCTTGGATGAGAACACCCTGTAAATGTGAGTAGTGGAGTTTCAAGGTTCTGTTTGTTCCAGCTGTTGTAGATTGAATCCTTTGTTTGCATTTGTGTGTGCATGTATATATGTGTGTATCTCTATTAATATTAAGCATCTTGTCATTTGTCTCTGCAGGATGCAGTTAGTAGCTGGAAGTGTACATTTGACATAGTTAAGAAAGTGTCATCTTTTATTAACAGTTGTGAGTTTTGTCCTGGCAAGGAGAGCCTACTTTCATTTTTAGTTTATTGTAAGGGTGACTATTCACGTACGGTATTTTATTTCTAGGTAAAGTATTTTTCTTAGCTTATATTGTTTGCTTAGAATGATAACATTGAAAGCTTAATATATTGTTTTAGAAGATGAAATTTTTCATGGTGGTTTGCAGGTTCTTTTCATTCATCCAGCCAATTATGGAGTGCCTACTGTGTGTCAAGTGCTGTTTACCTTTACTTCCATCTTAAGAAAATTTAGAATAAAACTAAAACTGCACATAAGTAGGGGAAAAAGAGTCTACACCCATTTAGCCACTGGTCTTTTTCACGCCAGTTTGGCTACTGAGCTTTATTGATTTCTTGACTTTTGGGAGATTGTGTTTCCCCAAGTCACGTGATAGGCCCAGGGTGGGAAATGCCTTCCGTGCTCCCCAGAAATATCCCTTGGTGAGGTACTTGTGGCTGCTGGGAATTTTGAAAAGAGCCACACATGTTGCTGCCTGGGCTTTGTCATTCCATCCTATTTTCTCTCTTCCCTTTCATCCACCTCCTCCCCGCCCCAGGCAGAGCCTCTCTTTGCTTCTTGGCTTCTATATGCCAGAGAGTTTGTTAATTATACCTGAATGTAAGGAAAGCAGTCAGGGTTGAAGATCTCAAATGCAGAAAAGTGGTTTTTGTACTCAAGAGCTACTTCCCTTGTGCGTTAGTGCAGTGCATTTATCTCCCTCCAGGATGAACTTCTACTACAGAGATGGATCATAGCCATTAAAGAGGGGAAAAGAAAAGAAGGGGGAAAAAAACCCCAAAACACCTGTATTCTGAAGATGGTTGTAGTAGATGCTTCAATAGAAATTTGAGGCATAAAGTGCCTGTTAGAACATTACATGAAGCCCTTCTTAAAACATGAGGACTTAAGAGGGAAAGAAAAGCACTACTTCCATTTTAAGGACTATAAGCATTTGACTTGTCACCTTGGTAAAGATAAACAAAGCTTATCTTTTTGGTTGACATCAGAGGGGGCTTTTAAAGTCTCAGAAGGAGAGAAGGGTTGTTCTGTCATTTATTTATCTTGCTTGAGTTAAGTCACTGGAATCCTTGGTGGAATGTCTCTGAGATTGCTCACTCTAAGCTGTCTGTAGCACTGTGGCCATTGCATATGCTTCTTCTCACTGAGGAAGCCCATGGCATGGTTTCCTTCCTCTTCAGTTTTTCTGTCTTGACTTGTCTCTTTTGTAGACAAGAGCATTCGGTAGTAATTCTCATGTAGAAACCTTCATGCCTCAAATCCTGTCACACAGAACAGGTTGTGAATAATAAGCATTCTGTGAGGACTTGATCAGTGGGCTGGGAAACAGGATTTGTATCATCTCTCTGTAGGAGATTTCAACCCATATCTGTCAGTTCACCCCTCCTTGCTGGCAGAGCCCCAGTTTCATTTAGTTGTTCACTTTCCATGTGGACTTGAGTTCAAGGGATACATCTTGATTAGTTTAAGGCAATCATGATAATTCCACTCTTCCTGCCACTTAAAGATCCAGGTCTGGCCAATTCAACATTAGGAAATCTTGTGCGGATGCTTTTGGAAAAAGTGTTTTTTTGGTTTTGTAGATTTGAAGAGAAGAAAAGTCTAACTTTCATACCTGGTTGTTGTTTGTATGTGGTGCTTTGCAGGTGACTGACTTCAAAAGACAAACCAACATGTAGGGGACAGCACAGCCAAAAAAAAAGAGAGAAAGATAGTATCTTTGATATTGTTGAGGTGCTGACTTAATCAACATAGACTCACTCATTCTACCTCAGAACTTACTGTTATATGTGGGTAAAACCAATTCTTATTTAAGCTATTTTGGTTGAGTTTTTTGTTTTCCTATACATCAATGTATTCTAACTGATGTACTGTCTACTCGCCCACACAGGATGGTTTGAGATAAAACAGATGTTGAGAATACTTTTGTATGTATGTTATACTTGTTATTAGCCTAAAGATCGTCAATATTATAACATTGTGTACTATTCCATGTTCACTTTGCTCCTGCATCACTTTTGCTGGTACTTTTCTCTGTAGCAAAGGGACAGGCCATTAGGATGAAAAGCAGTCATTAAAAGGTTTGAGAGCCTTCAAGGATCTATAACAACTGACGTGATACACAACTCTTAAAGTTACTGTGAGGCAAAAATTCCTTATTGTTGTTTCTTATTGTTGGAATGTGACAAAACAACCCCGTATATTTTCCCTTTGTCTTACTTTGCTGAGAAGCTCCAATCCAACTTTGATGCTTTATGATACTCCATCTAAATTCCAAGTGTATTTTTCTTCTAATTTTTGCTATTTTATTTTAGTTATTGTAATAAGCCAATAATCTGTATCACATCCTTATTGGAAATGGCTAACCACCTTTGGTTTCACTAGTACTGAGGATACACTTCTCATTTGTTTGAAAGTGTCCCAAATGCCTTATATGGATTATATTTGTTTGGTTATTCATTCATCCATTCACTGCAAGTTAATTGAGCTCTTACTAAATGCCAGCCAGATACTTGAATATTTTTCTTTGGTTTGAGTATAGGGCACAAGAAAAGAAAGCACTAGGAACTCACAGTTTTGTGTAACATAGCACTAAGTTAGGGGAAAGTCATGTTTCCTTGCTGGTCCTGAGGAGAGTTTTAAAGCTAACATAAAAGTATTGATTTAAGGAATGCTGAGGATCTTCATCTCCTTTCCCATCTCTGAATGACTTCCAGAGGTCGCAAGTCAGAAGACCTGTATTAATAGTGAAAGGACAGGGAAGGAAGACTTTCCTAGACATCACAGTACTTCCAGTCAGCATTCAACAGAGAAATTCTAAGGTTGAGTAAATAGTTTATTTATGGACTATGATTCGCATCTTACTTCCCTCAACCAAGAAAAAGAAAAAAGAATAGGTTGGAATCCATCTTTTTCATTCTTTTGTAATTTGCTTCTTTGAAAGTTTTGTTTTTTCTTCTTTTTTTTAAATCAGTTTTTTCCCTTCTAAAAGCAGGTAAAACAATCTCTTTGAATAGTGCAAATACAGTCAGGGAACAATGTTTATTCTGTGTTTTCTGCCCTGGTAGAGGCTTGGGGACATCATTGCTGGAAGTGAGATGCTGAACCCCAGGATTACTTCATCCTTAGGATTCCAGAATCCGAATGACAAGGATAGACCAGTTTGAACAGCTTCTTGATTGGCTTCTTATAGCTGCCAGTTTTGGTCAAGTAACACCTTCTCTCTCTGGTATAGATAATTTAGTCTGTCCAGGGGACCAGAGAGTCTGGGAAGACCCAGGTTCCTTTTGTCTTTCTGTGTGTCACTTTGAGCCTTGCTCAGAGCCATGGCTTACTTTTCCCTAAGCCAAGATTCTAGGGACCTGTCAGGAGTGGGTTGGTTGGTCTGCCTTTTTCTTTTTCTTTTTCTTTTTCTTTTTCTTTTTCTTTTTCTTTTTCTTTTTCTTTTTCTTTTTCCTTTTCCTTTTCCTTTTCCTTTTCCTTTTCCTTTTCCTTTCTCTTCTTTTTTCTTTTTTCTTTTCCCTCCCTCCCTCCCTTCCTCCCTCCCTTCCTTGTCCTGTGACAGTGTTGTGCCTTTGTGTTGAGCATTAGCTGGATCCCAGATGGCTCACCTTTAAAGAGAACCTGCATTAAGTGGCAGAGAGAAAATAGAAAATAGAAAAACAAATCTCAGGAGGCTTCCAGTTAACACCCTAAATCTTCTCAAAGTGTTGAGAGAGTGAGGTATAGAATTTGAAAGTAAAAATCCTTACATTTCTTTACTCCATAAGTGAAGGTACTTGACTTTGACCCTTTACATTATTTAAATGGTGATAGATTTAAAGGATGCTTTGTTACTAACTTAGTTTTCAGGGTTTTAACTCATTTGCTAAGTTGGTTCACCAGCCCTAAGCAGCAGCAATAGTATTTTGTGTGACATTTTCTGAAGATTGTTTGAGTCCCTGGTAATCCCAAAAGTAGCCATTGTGCTAAAATTCTTAGAAAAGCCTCTAGGTACCTGAAATCTGTATCTTCCTTTCTTTTCCACAGGAAGTCATGTGTTGAGTTTGTGATATCTGGAACTGGATTTAACTTCTGTAGCATTTTAAACAGTTGTTTTGTTTTCCTTCCTTCTCAATAGCAACAGTGTTTTCTTCCTCTGGTCATCCCCTGAAAAGTGTAGGTGACAGTAAGCATCAATTGAATGGTGGTTTTGAACATAGGAATGGTAAGTGTATTATACTCCACAGAGTTACACTAAAAAAAAAAAAAAAAAATTATTCCACAAAAAATTATATCCACACTCTAATAGAATCATCTGGAAGTTTTAAAAAAATACCATGCTTGGGTCTCATTCTAGACTGATTAATTCTGAATCTCTAGGAATAAATACGTTATAGTTTCACAAGTTTTTCAAGAGATGCTAAATGGCAGCTGGGTTGAGAACCATTGCTTTAGCCTGTGGGTGGGGGAATAAGAGAGCTCTGGTAAGTCCTTTATACTTCCTTTTACCAGTTGGTTTGCAGCCTTCCCTTTGTTAAACAAATACCTGTGTCACTTTGCTCTGTTGGACCCTTACTAGC
Organism: Canis aureus; assembly: GCF_053574225.1. Lineage (NCBI taxonomy): Eukaryota > Metazoa > Chordata > Mammalia > Carnivora > Canidae > Canis > Canis aureus. Next base: position 74,387,086 of record NC_135618.1, read on the forward strand.
TTCATTGCATTGTAATTCACTTTCATGGGATTTAGGAAAGTCCAGTAGACTCCTGTGTATACAATGAAAGATCTTTATTCTTAGGGTTCAAATTGTTTTAAGGTAGGGGTGTTTAGTTTGGGGTATAGCCAATTACCTTTTTTTTTTTTAAGATTTTATTTATTTACTCATGAGAGATACAGAGAACGAGAGGCGGAGACACAGGCAGAGGGAGAAGCAGGCTCCATGCAGGGAGCCCAATGCTGGACTGGATCCCGGGACTTCAGGATCATACCTTGAGCAGGAGGCAGACACTCAGTTGCTGAGCCACCCAGGATCCCTAGCCAATTACCTTTCTATACCAGAGTTTGGACTTCTGTTTTAGGTAGGGTTCCCTTGTTTTCCATCTTCACTTGAGTAAAGAATAGTCAGGGATGTTTCCAAAGCTTTTTGAGTAAATTCTTAATGCTGGCAGGAGGTTTAGGAAAGATCCAGGCTCCCAATACTCCCAATGAGTATTGTTGAATCACTTGATCCCAGCTCTGTGAAATAATGCACAGGAGGAATTTCTGCTTTATGACTTTAGTCTGATAAACTCTACTCGCTGTAGTGTGTTAGATTCTCTGTGTGTTCCTCTGCTCCTACCAGCATACTCCCAGCCTTATGTGTTAACAGCTAAGATGCGAGGCCTGAAACTCAAACCCAGCCTTGATGTAAACTTCAAACAAGATTTGCTTTAGAAAGATCTGTGATAAGGCTAGGCACTTAACATTACCACTGCTGGGCTCCTGAAAGGAGCCAGGAAGTAGCATGTCAAGATAATTCCATAAAATTTCCTATTGAGTTTGGGTTTGAAGCAACCAACCGCTATAACCAAATAAAGCAAGACCAGTTTAACTCTTGTTTTTCTTGTATCCTTTTTTTTGTTCTCATTTTATATGTTATAATCTGACTTTTTCTTTTCTCTTCCTTATTTTTTTTCATTCATACCTTTCCTCTCTGCTTCATCCATCTTTTTCACTGCCTGTTTGTTTTTCTCCTCCTCTGTGTTCTCTCACTTCTCACGGTTGGAGAGCCAGGAATCTTATATAGTTTGAGAATTAACCCAACTTTGGAGTATTTATTATGAGTGAGCCTTGGATGGTTTTCTTTATGTTCATTTTCAGTCTCACTCATTTCTAAATCCAGTTGGCTAGAGAGCAAGCCACAGAGAACATCTATGGCTTAAACTCATCCAGGGTGGTTAGAAACAAGGAAAAGAGAATTAAAATAAAGCCTTTTTAGGGCAGCCTGGGTGGCTCAGCGGTTTAGTGCAGCCTTTGGCCCAGGGTGTGATCCTGGGGACCCGGGATCGAGTCCCAGGTCGAGTCCCAGGTCGAGTCCCAGGTCGAGTCCCAGGTCGGGTTCCCAGCATGGGGCCTGCTTCTCCCTCTGCCTGTATCTCTGCCTCTCTCTCTCTCTCTCTCTCTCTGCCTCTCATGAATAAATAAATAAAATCTTAAAAAAAGTAAAGCCTTTTAAAGATAAGTTTATAATATGTTTTTTTTTTGTTTTTAAGAGACAGGACCTTGTCAATCTAGTTCCTTCACTGTACAGCTGTCTTTTTTGGTGGAAACAAAGCAAATATAGAGATTGATAGGTACTAGGAAAAATTTGGCTTAAAGATAAAGCATGAACTTTAGGAGAAAAATTCTTTACATTCTAAACAGAAATGGAAAAGTTATAGTCATATGTATGTGTGGACAAGCTTATGCATACATATATTTATTTCTACATGTACACAGAATAATTTTAAAGCATTATTATATACACAGGTAATCTGAATTTTAGAAAAGATACAAGCAACGCGGTATTCTTTTTTCCAGTTTTATTGAGAAATAATTGATATATACCACTATATAAGTTGAAGGCATACGGCATGTTGGTTTGATTTGCATATATAGTTAAATGATTACCATGGTAGGCTAGTCCATTGAAAACTCCGGAGATGCTGATACAAAGATGACAAAGTCCATGGTGTGTCTATGACAGTTTTTCTTTTTTGTGTTCCTAGCAAATATCATAAGTAGATCTCAGAACTCTGATCTTCCAGTTTTTCTTAACCCATTAACTCCAGGATGTATTGGCCAATAGGCAAAGATGAATCCTCATCCCTGTTAGTGGAAGCTTAGAGGGATTTTTGGCAAGGAGAAAATGTTACAGAACAAAGTCACATCTTTTGAGATAGCTCTTTTGATTCAGGGTTGAAGATTTTGTTCCCACAGACCCCCAAACCATCATAATTGTTGTAGCCTTTCCTTTTATTGCCTGTTAACCCAGGCATGTGACAAGAGCAGGATTTCTAGAGATTGCTGTGGAGAAAGAAAGATTTCAGTGAGTTTGAGAAAGCCTCAAGACTGATTTGGGATGAATAGTGCTTTTCAGTGTGGGTTGTTGATTTTTTGGGGGAAGTCATTGGTTGGACAAATGCCTTTCCTAAAATCATGTAGGATACTTAAAATGTTGAATGCTGTATGTAACACCCCAGAGGTGAAAGTACTTATCAAAATTCAGGTGCACAAGTGGCAGTCTGATTATTACAAAGAAGGTGAAGAGATTTGACAGTTTTAGGATTGAGTCATATTTGAGCAGTAGCCTCTCACCGTCCTGGAATGAATTGCCTCCTGATCAAGACTTATCGACCTGCCTGATGGATGACTCAACACAAGCCACCATTTGTCTGTTTCTTCAGTTGACCATCAGGAAGCCTTAAATAATTGTGTGTGTATGAAATGTCAAAGACAGACTTGGGTTCAAAGGACTATAGATTTTTATACATATCCCCTCCCCCTTGCCCTTCTTCCTTGACTTTAACATTTCAGATAAAACTAATATTTTCTTCTATGTAATGTAAACAGATTTCTACTAAAACTGGCTGAGAAAGCATGCTCCATGTTACAGTTTTTGGATGGCTGCCAGTGTGACATCTCTATCGAATAGAAATTGCCTCTGCCTTGTCTGCTTGGGAAGATAACTGACCACATCTCTGAAATAGTCACGTGTGGCTAAATTTACAGAAATTAGTACCTGGACACGAAACAAAATAAAGAATAGTTGTATCTTTATGCAGTAGATAAAGTTACTGCATTCTAAACGATTTCTGTAAATTGAATTATTTAAACTGGATTTAGAGACCTTATTTTAAAGGTAATCTCTGGTGGTGGTGGTGGGGTATTTTGCATCCCCATTTGAAAGCCCACCTTTTGATCTGTTTGGATAAGGTAGATTCTTGTATGGTTAAATCACTCCAGTTTATACCTACTGAGGAGTCAATTACCAGACTAAGCTCCTTAGGGGCGGTGCATGACAAAGAGCTTTGCACCAGGTACTCAGGAAATGTGCATTCACTTTCTGTACACTGGAACTCTGTTTTCAGTAAGTCCAAATATTTGGAATCCTAGGAAAAAACTAAAGAAGTTTAACTATAACTATATTAACAATCACTTCATTGCTCGAAAGAAGTTACTAAGCATGATGGTGTGCCTGGCAGTGAAGATGGGTAGCAATTTTAGTATGACCCACACTTTCTACTTTGAGCTCACTGTAGGGGGAGGGGGAGAAACAGACAAGAAAACCAATGACTAGTGTATAGAAAATGTTAGGTGTCATTGCTCTTGTGAGTGTGGTAACTGTTTTAATGGGGGATCCTGTGAGCCGTAGCTGTAGAGACCCTCAGTGTGCCTGAGATTGGTAAGAAATGCTTCATGAAATAGACAATGTACAAGGTCAGCATCTGGCCTGAGATGATGGCTAAGAGGACTACAGGGCTCAGTTTCTCCATCTGGAAATGAGGATAATAATCCAGGTCCACTGGGTTGTTATGAGGATTTCATGAGACTGATGCATAGGTAGTGGTCCTGGGAATTGAGAAGCTCTCTGTAATGATAGCTATCCATGTCACTCATCCTTTCTTCCTTACAACAATCTTTTGAAGAGGGTGACACTTTCCTCTATTTTGCAGATGCTCAGGTTAATTTGCTCAAGGTTATCCCCCTAGAACTTGGTAGGGCCAGCCTTTGAATCTAGATGTCTCTCTCCTGGTTACCTTTTGTTCTCTTTATGCTACTCTGGAGGCCCAAGATGATTCCAACTGCTTCCTGCTACATTATCCCCCTAAGTGCCCCACTGAGAGGAGTCTGCAATTGCCTACCCCTCCTCTCCCTGCCTCCTGGTCCTGCCATGAGTCACTGCTGAGCCATTTGTGTCAGAGAGGGAAATGGGGGCTTGCTATCACATGTAGCAATTTGCTGTGTGTTCTTGCTTATTTGCTGGGGACACCAACAGAGAAATGTTCATCAAGAGGCATCATGTTTGTTAAGGGACCACATGGTGTATTTTAAAAGCTCTTAGCTCTCTCTGGCATCATTGATTGTGTTTTAACATAAGAAATAAAGTGACTCTGAGCCTTTTATTAATACTACATATGTTTTCCATTTAACTTTGGTTAAATCTGGCATAAAATGGAAACTTGCAAACCAGTCTCCCTGGGATGTGTAACTTCTCATGCTATTTATGCTGAGAATCTTTATTGAACAGGGGCCTCAGATGGTCTCTGCCTGCAGCTAGGTCCCCAGAGTAGATTTTCTGCTTTCCTTTACTTTCTTGGTGGCATGGGTTGCCTTGTTTCATGAATCTTGTGGACATGGGTAAATATTGAAATGGGAGCTGGTATTTGACAACTAGATAGGTTATATATGTGCTCTTATACTCTGATTCAAACTTTGTATGTTTAACGAAAGGGGGTGGACAGTATTTGGAATTTATGTGAAGTTTAGGAACTTGGAACTCTGAATTTGGAATGATTCTTAGAGATCATGTATTTTATCTCACAGATCAGAAAACAGAGTGATGGATGATGATGGTGATAGCAGCCATAACATTAATACTTTTTTAAAAAAATATTCATGAGAGACACAGAGATGCAGAGGGAGAAGCAGCCTCTTTGCAGGGTCTCCAGATTCACAACCTGAGCCAAAGGCAGACACTCAACTGCTGAGCTAGCTGGGCACCCCATAACACCAATACTTTTGAAGCCAATCACTTTCCAGGGTGCTTTACATGTACCTTTTTTGATCCTTACAATGACTTTATGAGACAAGCAATATTATCATCTCCATTTTAAAGGAGAAGAAACTGAGGCACAGGGCAGCCCGGGATTGAGTCCCACGTCAGGCTCTCTGCATGGAGCCTGCTTCTCTGCCTCTCTCTCTCTCTCCTTCTCTCTCTCTCTCTCTCTGTCTCTCATGAATAAATAAAATTTTTTTAAAAATTCTTTAAAAAAATAGAAACTGAGGCACAGAGCCTGTCACATGGCTGGCAAGTTATAGAACTGAAATTTGCACCCAGGCTCTCTGGCTCTGTCAGAATCTTTGATCTTGGTCACTATACAGTAGCTTGTATGTGACTTGCCCTGAATCACAAAGCTTGATGGAAATGATTGAGGACTGGGGTCCTGTTCTTTTGATGGCTGAACTCCATCAGTGATATATAAAATTATTTTAGCTGTGGAGCCCTTCCTTAAATGGAGATTACTAGATGGTGTAACAAATAAAGCAAAACCCCAGGTGCTGTGATTGAAGTGGGGTAAGAGGGGCATTAACAATTTATTCAGCCCTTCACGTGGCCTTTGAGAAAACTACATGGGGCATAATTTTAAGACTCTGTCTTTAGTTGGGGATATGAACTTCTTACTGATATCTTTTTTGGCCACAGTTAAAATCATAGCAGGGAACAGATATCTCTGGTCAGATCTGTCCCATTATCTCTGCTTCTGTACCCACCTGAAACGAACTCCTAAGCTTTTGTACCTATTATTGTAGGTTTGCAGGGTCATTGAGGGTAATCAGAATCAGGTGTGTACTGGAAAAACCAACCCCTTTTTGAGATTCTAAAGTGGGCAGCAACCCCCTTGCCTGCTGAAAATCTTTGGGCTGGAGTCACCACTGTGATCTGCATATTTACTAGGCAGTGAATTTCTGACTTTCACTGCCTTTTTCTTTGTTTGCACGTTGTATAGTGCTCCTGAGTCATTATTCTGAACATTACTTTTGTTATAATTACCTGATTTGGCTTTGTCTCATTCACTGGACTGTGACCCACTGTTATCTCTGTGTCTGCAATGTGGAGCACTGTTTAGCAGTAATTCAATAAATGTTGGGTGAATTTTTTAAAATCACTTATTAGAGTTCCAGACTGTTAGACATAGATTAGAGGTTGAACAGGTTGACAGTTACTTGACCCCCAAACATCTTCTACTTCAGGGCCTTTTTTTTTTTTTTTTTTTTCTATCTTCAAGTAATGGAATAAAGCTGGCTTAGTTGGGGTTCTAGTCTGGCCAAACAAAATAAATAATATAAAGCAAAACAGTCTGAAGCTCATAGCCTTTTTGAAAGTTATGAAAAATACAGATTTGATTTTTAGACTTTTCTCCCCTAGAGTAAACATTTTCTTCTGTTGTAAAAGTAGTTGAGGGAGAAAAGAAGGATGGACATGTTCAGGAAAAGTGGGTCCCAAGCCAGAAGAGTCCCTTCAGGGTCTCTGAGGTCTGTTCCTTATTGGCCCACTAGTGGTCTCATAACAACCTGTATTTGTTCTTGAGAGGAGAAGGAAACATAGCAGGAGAGTGAAGTATGTGAGGCCCAGGAGCTTGGTGAGGTGCCAGGGAGGATGAAGGTAGGATAAGAATAGGAATCTTTCTCGGCCAGTGGTTCTGAGTATGATCCCAGATTGTGCACTAGCAGCTTCGGCGTCATTTAGGAACTTGTTGGAAATGCACATTCTCATGTTTCACCCCTACTGAGTCAAGGGTGAAATACATGTGTTTTTGAAAAACCCTAACTCTACTAACGCTTTCTCCTCCTAACTCAAACATTCCTGACTGTTGCTGGTTTTTAGTTGATCCCTGTAATATACTTTGGTTATGTGTCTGATTTAAAGGAGAACTGTTAAGGAAACATAAAGGGATCTCTTTGTGTTCCAAAGGCTTTTCCCAGAGTTCAATTACTTGTGTTATTAGTGTCTATTGCTTTTGTTCAGATTAAGCTCTGAAACAAAATTAAGATTCTCGTCAAGCCTTGAGTTTATTAATAGCTGTTTCATTTGTTTAGTGCTAATGTAAAATGTCTGATATCTGCAGAGGAAGTGCTTCATAAAAACGTACACTTCTTAAGTACTCCACTAGGAGAACCATTGTGAAGCCCACAGGATGCTAAGATTAAGCAAATAAGTATAGTTTTGTGAGTTCTTCTCAGTGTAATGAATGTAATGTTTAAGAACATAGCTTGAAGGGGTTTCCTTTGGTCAGAGTTCAGACAATTTGGGCATTAAAAGAATGATGACAATTGAATGTAAAGCACTGAGTCCAGTAATGAAAGATAGAAAAGGGGATAGAGGCGGGAGAGAAAGCAAGGATGAGAAACTCTGCACTACTGGAAATGACTATTATCGCAGCTCCTTATTCTAAAAATTGTAAATTAAGGGAAAATAATTGAGTATTTACCCTGCCCCTTGATGAGAGACTATAGTTCTTCTATGATTGAGAAGGGGAAGTGCTAGTTTATAAAAGAATACTAGAAATTAAATACAAAAGAAAGCATAGAGTATCAGAATTTGTACCCTAGGTGAAAGACTTGATTCAGCAAGGGTCATTAATGGATAGCAGAACAATTGGGTTAAAGGATGTAAGGAACAGAGTGATCTTATGGTATCAAAGAATACTCCACACATCACTTGCAAAGGGGAAAGTGTGCCTTTACAACAGTGGTCACCACCTTAACTAAGTCACCAAACTCAGCATCATAAATGGTAGGATACCCTGACAGCACACGTCTCCTGATGGCGTGTAATATGAAGTACACAGCATCACCAAGGAGTAGTCTTGCCAAAAATGTTTAATCTGAATCTAATTAGGTCTACAAGAAAATACAAAGGACAGAGACAAATTAATCCACATTAGGGGAAAACAATCTCATAAATCCAAAATGTGGAACATTCTTAAGATAATTTTGGTCAGTCTGATCTTTTCAAAAAGTCATTGTCATGAAACAAACTTGCTGGTCAGCATTATTGTGGATTACAAGACACTGATGCAATAACCAAATGCAATGCATACATCTTGATTGGATTTGGCTTAAATAATAACTGCTATAAAAGATAGTTGGGGCAGTTGTGGAAATTTTAATATGGACTTGGTATCAGATTATGTTAGGAACTTATTGTTAATGTCTTAGGTGTGAAAATGGTATTTGGATTGTGTTAGAAGAATGCCTTTATTTTTAGGAGATGCTTATTAAGTTTTCAGCATGAAATTGTCAAGATATCTGGAAATCACTTTCACATTGTTCCATAAGAAATAAAAGTGAGTATGTTGCATAAGTGAGTTTGGCCAAATGTTAACAAATTTGAATCTAGATAGTAGTAGGCATGTGAGTTTTTAGTTCCTATTTGAAATATGTTTGAAAATTTTCTCAAACAACAAAAAGGGGTGGCTTGGATTTAGATATTGACCATGTGAAGGCATAGCCTTGGGTAGGTCTCTTATTTAATATTTCTCAGGGTCCATGTCTTTAGGTTGGGTGTAATTATAATACCACAAGGTGTTGTTGAGGTTATTAAGTGACATATTTAGCATATAAAACATATTGGTGTAATGCACAGCATGCAAGTGCCTTATACAGACTAGATGCTGAATAAATATTAGTATTTGTGATAATGGTATTGACTCTGAGTCAGTATTTCAGTTTAATGCTACTGATTCAGCATAGAGAATAGTGGGTCATGTTTGATGATAACTTGACTCATGAAAGGTACAGATTACCAGAAAATTTTACATTTTTGAGATTTCTAGCTCATCTATCCATTCCCGCTTGAGAATGCCTTATCTAGAATTTGTTATTTAGAAATTTAGGTGGTGGTTAAAAATACCTTATCTAGAAATCTGTTGATGTCTTGGTATTATATTTTGACTTGGAGAAAAATTCAGTGGATTTAAAAGAAAGACAAAGAAGTGAATGAAATCTCTCATTTTTGTATGAGATTACTTTTGTAAACATCATGTAGCCAGATGAACATGTCTCAGTTAGTTTGGTTGTCTTCAGAAAAGACTGTCTTAGAACACTATGCATGGAGGCAACTGGGTGGCTCCCAGTGGTTGAGCATCTGCCTTCTGCTCAGAATGTGATCCTGGGGTCCTGGGATCAAGTCCCGCATCGGGCTTCCTGTATGACCCTGCTTCTCCTCTCCTTCTGCCTGTGTCTCTGCCTCTCTCTCTCTCTGTCTTTCTCTCTCTCTGTCTCTCCTGAATAAATAAATAAAATCTTAAAAAAAAAAAATCCACTATGCATGTATGGAGCCTTTTACTGTTTAAAAGATTCTCTTTAAGGATTTCCTTCAGAGTGTTAAAGTTAATTCATTTTTTGAAATATCCAAAGTTTTCTGTAGCTTATTCTGATATTACGAGGTGATTGATTAAAATGGATTATTCATTTTTGATCACAGAGGTAGGATGTTTTTGTTCCTCTTTGTGGCCCATGGTACTGTTGGAAATTTCAAAGGAAGGATTTCAAAACAGATTGTTCAGACTTTCTAACTTTAAGCCATTGTCAGGACTAGTGAACATCCATTATTTGACCTGTCTGGGTGTGTTGGATGTATTTTCTTTAGGTCTTTACCTTTTGTAACTGCCCCAAAGGTTAAATTTGTCCTGTGGACCTGATTTGGATGTTTTGTGTTAGAACTACAGTGGTAGCCTTGTCAAAAATTGATAAATGGCAGTAAATCCCTAATGGCTGGCCCTCTGTTGGCTGCCTGTCCCGGCTTAGAATTTCAGAGAGGTATAAAAGTTCACTAGCAGCTGGGCATAATGGCCAGGATTCACTCATGGCTGGACGCTACTGTGGGGCAGAAGCATAACTGTAGTGTTGCTGTGTGTGTGGGATGATCATGGAAGCTGGAGGAGGAGACCTCTACCAGGTGGAGACTGGTATGATGTTCAGGCAGAGTCTGGGCAAAAGGTTGCATTTGATACCCTTAAATTCAGTGATAGGTGACTCTGGGCTGTCTACGCTAAAATGAAGTTGTGATTCATTGGTAGATTACAAGCCCGGAATAATCATTCTGAATGACACTTTTGGACTTCATGTCCTCCAATGGACCTGTAAGTGGTGGTCAGTAAATATCTTGTGGATCACTGAATGAACCAGTGTAGGGTGCCTGAGTGGCTCAGTTGGTTGAGTTCTGACTCTTGGTTTCAGCTCAGGTGTGATCTTGCAGGGTCATGTTATCAAGCCCCATGTGAGGCTCCACACTGAGCTTGAGATTCTTTCTCACTCTGCCTCTGCCCCTCCCCCAACTCCTTATGTACTCGCTCGCCCAAGTGCTCTCTCTCTCTCTCTCAAATAAAGAAATAAAATCTTTAAAAAAAAAGAATGAAGCGGTGTTAGATGAAAGTATTAAAGGGTAAACAATGTAAAATAGGTTCCTGCAGTCACTAGTCACTAGTCACAGTCACTAGTCACTAGAGGGGCTTTTCTCTGTAATGGTGAGTAGTGAGAATTTGGGGGGAGGGATTGCATTGGAGCTTGTTCCCTAAGGCAGAGTTCTTAAGAACAGTTGTATACAAGAGGTCAAAGTCAGTTGGAGAAGATATGGAGGGCAGAAACATTATTCTGGAGGGCAGAAAACATGTCTGTATTGTTCAACAGTAATTACTTGATGTGCTGTTTAGTAGGTGTGCAGTAAATATTTGTAGAGTAACTGAGAGTGTTGAGTAGGTGAATAAAATAATGAAGCAGCTTGTGCCATTTGCCAACTGACCTAGTTGCAGAGTAACAGGTGGAGTGCCAATATTGTGGATTCCCTCAGAGGCTAGTTTCCAAGATGTTTCTTTTCTCAGTAAGGGAATCTTGTGAGGGCTTCTTAGTTCAAATGATAATTTGTGCAGCAGAACTACAAAGTAAAAATGTGTGTCCATTTTAGAGATGAGAAAACTGAGATTCAGAGAGTTGAGTAGTTTACATGAAATTGCACAAACAAGAAGATCGTAAGCTCTCAACCCCGGTCTTTCAATTCTTCAATGCAGTTTTCTTTTTTATGTCAGTAATCAATGCTAGAGGCAGTTTTGCTTTGGAAGTGGTTTATTAAATAGTCTTTGTTTCATATTAATTACTTATTAAGTATGAAGAGATAAATAAATCAGGAAAAATTCACATATCAGCCAATCCCCCTTGCTCTACTTGTTCTGCTAGTCATCGTTTGTCTGATTGAATAATGAAGAGGATAAAGCTAAATGAGTAGAACAATTTGTGATTTTTTTTTTCCTCCAAAAAACTTACATTCTACTTAATGGGCTGCAGTTATTAGAAGGAAATAGAAATCCCAGTTAATCTTAATATGGGTTACTTATTTAGGAAAGGAGATATTTCAAATTAAATTAGCCTTTCCTTTGCATTGTATTGCTGAAGACAGTTTTCATTTTGCCCACCCAGCCCTTAAATGACTATTGCTATAAGGAAACCAATCTTACTGATATGTGAATGAAAGGATTTAGACACACACACACACACACACACACACCCCTAAAAAACCCTAAGAAGGATGTGGCAGTCATTCAGTGAGGCATTTGGCAGAGATGGGTTATGCAGATAAAACTGTCATGGTTTTCAGAAGTCATCCCAAGACAGCAGAGAGGAAACATGACAGACACTGGAAAGAGACCCTCTCTCAGATGATGAGTAATATATATTTTATACTCATATTAATATTTCATTGGAGAGAAGGTCAAAATCTACATTTAAATGGAAATATTTAAAAAGCAGAAGCATAATATTTGACTAAGTGAAACACTCAGGGTTTTTCAAGAACACAAGCTGTACCCCTGGGACTTCAGCCCTCCAGATCTGTTGTTTGTTAGAGCATGCTGGAATGTTTGAATTACTTTAGTCTTGTGGGTAGATCTTAGCTCTGGAATCTGGGAATCTAACTTCTCCCACTCCTTTTCCATTTAGCCCTGAAGTGTGTTATATACTACATAACATCATGGCCTGTGCACATGGTCTTAGTCATATGAACTTATGTAAATCTCTAGAAACTCATTTTGTCCATCCTGGGAAATGGATTTAATAGTAGATTATGGAAATGGGCGTAAACAGGATGGTTTCAGTTATAAGTAATAGAAAACCTCACTAACAAAGTGCCTTGACAAGGAGTGAGGAATAGGAGGTCCCAGGATTGATTCAGAGAGACTCAAAGATCCAGGTTTTATTCATCTTTTCATTTCCCTTTGTCATTTATAGTGTGTTAGATTTCACCCTTAGGCTTGTGACCTCTTGGTTATAAGATGAGTGCCATAGTTCCAAGAATAATGTCTTTACAACATTCAGAACAAGGTGGCAGGATATAGTAGCAAAAGAATCTTCTTGGTACATGTTCCTCCTTGGTATATGTTGTCAGGAAGGAATATTTCCCCCAAAGCCTGTCAAAGATCTGCCCTTATGTCTTATTTACCAGACTTGGGTTCCATTACCAGCCCCCCTTCCCCAACTAGTGAAGAAAATATCAACACATGACCATGATTGGCTTAGAGCACTTATGCTTGGTATCTTGAGACTGATCCCATTGCCTCTATCTTAAACTTGGGGCTCTGTCATTAACAGAGAGGGGGAATGGGTGTTGTCTGCCACACTGATGGTCTTGTGTGAGCTTTTGAGTGTGAAGTGAAATTGCACACAGGCCTGGTTTCCCTGGGTGTTTAGTGCTTTCTGAATTTGTAAATGGCTACAATGGCATGAATAGGAAGCAGTCTAGAAAAGGAAAATTGATAATTTTGGCCTATTCCTAGAGAAATCATAGCAGGAAGGAGTGCTTGCAAAAGAAGGAAGGGTCCAGTTCTCTAAAATTAGGCTGATGAACCAGCACTGCAGTGATTGGGCCAGTGCTGACTCTGGACAGAACTGGAAGTGAGCTGAGATCATCCAGTGATCTAGATTTTTCTTCAGTATTTCTTCTTCTCTGTTTTTCACTGATCCAATCAGAGCTGCTGATGTAGTTGCTACAACTGCTGGAGTTCATGAGGCCATGTTGTGGTTCTATTCTGATACTATCTGTGGACAATTTGTTTCTGGGCTGGCACTTTAGATAAAAATAAATGACCTATAATTCCTGTTTTTAGGAGTCCCAGAGTGAGGAGCTTCACTCTTCTGGGTCCCTCTGGCCTCTTGATAGAATGAGGGTTTAGACCAAATGACCACATCTCTCCCTTCTCACTCTTAAGTTTTATGATTTCTTTCAAGGTCACTTGGGATTAATTTTTTTGGCAGTGGCTTTTGTCAGAAATGTTATGCATATGTTGTGCTTCTAGGCATATTGTTACAAAGCTTGCTACTCTCACCCAGGTGAAGTCTGAGAGTGCAGAGAGAAGAGATGGTTGATCACTTTATGATTATTCTGGACCATGCAACCCTCTTAATGCAAGCCAAGATCTCATTAGCCTTCTTGGCAATATCTTTATTCTGCGGCTTTTATTGGGTTTGCAGTCAGCCGAAATTTCTAAGAATAGTATTTGGAAGGTGACTTTGCAGAGACTTGGGGCTCTGGACTTCTCTTGTTATTTTCTTCTTTGATTTTGTACCTGGCGGTGGGCCCAGAATCCATGATATTGATAATAAATATTAACAGCTTCTGAGCTCTCACCATGTGCCAGGTACTATAGCAAGCACTTTGCAGGTAGTGTTTCATTTAATCTCCACAGCAGTGTTCTGATCTAGACTTTATTAATTCCTATTTTACAGGCAAAGAAACAATATGGAGTGGGGCTAAATAATTTGAACAACACTGTATGCTTAGCAAGTGGTTGAGGCAAGACTAAAAAGTATTTGGGCCACATAGCTCAAATTCTTAATATTGCAGTGAAACTTAAGGCAATTTTGTGTTTCTCTTAACATTTCCCTTTCTCCCTCTCTCTCATCTAGTACTTGTATAGTTGCTTTGAAATCTTACTTATTTGTCTTGTCATTCAAATGGCTTATTAGATGGTACACTATAGAGATGAGAAAGTTATAAAGTCTTAGACCCTTAGAACAAGGGTTTATTTATTCACTCTCTTGTTTATTCATTCACTCTTTAAGTAATAATTGACTGAGTCCGTGAGGTGCCAGATTGAGTGTTGGGGGTCCAGAGAAGAGCAAGACCTGTTGTCCTGCGCTTGAGGAGTTCACAAAGCTGCGCAGTAGAAGCAGGTTCCATCATGCTTTGTGGGTCACGGCGAAGACTGTACTTCATTGTAAATGGGATGAGTTCAGAGCATAGCACCAGCTCTGCCTCTCCACCGCTTCTAAAGCAGGACTCATCTTTGAGCCTAGGTACCAGTACATCTTTGGGGGTCCATGTGGCCTTCCTCATGCTCCCCCATGTCAGTGACATACTTTTCCCTTTCCTCAGATTGATTCATTGTTCAAAGGCTGGTACCCCTAGGAATGGAGACCTGTGAATTTACTTTGATACAGAAGAATAAAAGACTAGAATCCAGCCTTTGCTCAGGTCATACTTTGTGAAGGGGGCAAGGGGAGAAAGCTAAGCAAAGGACACTTCAGTATGAGAGCAAGGAGGGAGCCACAAAGGAAGGATGAGGACAGAGAACTGGTAGCTGGAGGGCTCAGAGCTTGCCAAGGCTTGACTCAGTACCTCATTTCTAATGTCTGAAAACAGCCCAGCTCTGCCCTATTCCTACCCAGGCACGGTGTGACCCTTCCCAGTTCCCCACCTCAGTTCCCACCAATGACCTTCCTCCTCTGACTAGATTTATTTTGGGGAGGACACATGGGGAAAGGAGGAGGAAGCTTCTGAGTCCAAATGGAGAGAAACTGAGGCACAGGGTAGAGAGGGAAGTCATGTATACCTTGTCCTGTAAGCCTTCAGGGATTGTCAGAGTGTTGTCATTGATCCTGGGGTGTGTTATAAGCTACAAGTTCTTCACAGAAATAGGTCCTGCCACCTTCCTCACCATTTGTGGTTGGGTCTTTTTACCTGAGAATGACAGCTCCCATCCAAGGGAAGCAGCTCCTTCTAACAGAAGGAAAGCCGATTGGCGTCTGTACTGCATTGCCCCTACCCGTAACCCCATTAAGGGGTTGTAAATAGTACTATAATGATGTCTCAGTCATTTGTTTTGATGTATCCGAGCTTTTAATAAATCAGCCACAGCTTGCTTAATAGGAATATGAGAGCAGAGTGCGTTGCTGCCAGCAGCTGCTAGTAAATTATAAAGCATTCATCTGTTTTACAAGGGAATTAAATGTTTGTTCTCTTTTAAGGGCTTGTGACTAAGCAAGGGCAAGGAGGGGGTGTGCAGAGGCTTGCTTGCTGCCCGTGCCCTCTCCAGTGCAGTAACAGTTCCAGGTACCTAGAGCAAACAACCTGTAACCAGAGCCATGGAAATCACAGTGCCCCCAGGTAACTGTCATTGTTGGTTGCTACTCTATGTGCATCTCCAAAGCAATCTTTATTGGATTACGTTTTTCTTCCACTTCAAAGCATTCTGTGAAATGCAAGTCCCATTTCTCCCATCTCCCTCCCTCCTTTTATCTTAAGACTGTCTAGAGAAGGAGCATTAGATAAACTATATATCCAGCATGACTGACATTCAATTGTCTGCAAAATTGAGTTAGCCTATTTTATTTGACTGTTATGTTTACATTTGAAGTGGACCTTTTTCTCTTCTTTTCAACACCACTGGCTTTTATTTATCAAATAATTTTGAGAGGGAAGGCCTCAGAATCAGTGCTTTTGCTATCAGGTAAAAACATGGAATCAGGTAACCAGGAATCAGGAACCATTGGTATTTATTTTGTGAAATAATAATAAATTTCTTGTTAGTTTTGATAAGTTGTGGAGGCTACTTGAATTTATTTCATTATTTTTCATTATTTAAAAATTTTACAATAATTACAGATCACAGGAAGTTGCAAAGATAGTATAGAGTGATCCTGGGTACCCTTCACCCAGTGTAATGTATGTATGTAGTTTTGTGTCCTTCTGTACATGTGTAGAATTATATAATCATCACTGCAATCAAGATACAGAACTAGTCTATTACCACAAAACTCTCCCTAGTGGTACACCATTATAGTAACACCCAACCCCATGCCTCCCAACCCCCCCAACCCTTGGGAACTAAAAATCTGCTTTCCAGCTCTACAATTTTGTTATTTCAAAAATGTTACCTGAATGATATCATATAATAAGTGACTTTTTGAGATCAATTTTTACTCAGCATAATGACCTTGAGAGTCATCCAAGTTGTTGCTTGTGCCAACCAGTTAATTCTTTTTTATTGTTAAGTAGTATTCCGTGATATGGCTATATCACAGTTTGTTTAATCAATCAGAAAACGTACTCTGTATGATTCAGCTCTTTAAATTAATTTAAATTAAATGTAATTTAAAAAATAAAATTTCTGTATTAAAGCCTAGGATATGGTCTATCCTAATATTTTTTTTCCTTCAGTCACTTGAAAAAAATGTGTTACTTAATCAGGTGAAGTATGACATAAATGGCAATTAGATCCTGCTGTTGGTTGATGGTGTTGTTGAATTCTTTTACTTCCTTGGGGATTTTCTGTCCAGTTGCTCTATCACTTGTTGAGAAATGCACATTTTTAGTGTCCAACCATAATTTTGTGTTTGTCTTTTTCTCTTTTCAGTTCTATCAGTTTTGTTTACATTTTTAGTTTTTTTTAATGGCCCTACACATTGAGGATTATTTTCGTAGTAGATGGACCTATATATATCATGCAATGTCCGTCTTTGTTCCTATTAATTTTTTGTGTTCTAAAATTTACTTTATTTGATATTAATTTAGATACTCTTGCTTTCTTCTGGTTACTGTTTTCATGGTATATATTTTTTATTTATTTATTTTTATTTTTTTTAATTTAATTAAATTTTTTTAAATTTCTTTTTTAATTTATTTTTTATTGGTGTTCAATTTACTAACATACAGAATAACCCCCAGTGCCCGTCACCCATTCACTCCCACCCCCCGCCCTCCTCCCCTTCTGCCACCCCTAGTTCGTTTCCCAGAGTTAGCAGTCTTTACGTTCTGCCTCCCTTTCTGATATTTCCCACACATTTCTTCTCCCTTCCCTTATATTCCCTTTCACTATTATTTATATTCCCCAAATGAATGAGAACATATAATGTTTGTCCTTCTCCGACTGACTTACTTCACTCAGCATAATACCCTCCAGTTCCATCCACGTTGAAGCAAATGGTGGGTATTTGTCATTTCTAATAGCTGAGTAACATTCCATTGTATACATAAACCACATCTTCTTTATTCATTCATCTTTCGTTGGACACCGAGGCTCCTTCCACAGTTTGGCTATCGTGGCCATTGCTGCTATAAACATCGGGGTGCAGGTGTCCCGGCGTTTCATTGCATTTGTATCTTTGGGGTAAATCCCCAACAGTGCAATTGCTGGGTCGTAGGGCAGGTCTATTTTTAACTGTTTGAGGAACCTCCACACAGTTTTCCAGAGTGGCTGCACCAGTTCACATTCCCACCAACAGTGTAAGAGGGTTCCCTTTTCTCCGCATCCTCTCCAACATTTGTGGTTTCCTGCCTTGTTAATTTTCCCCATTCTCACTGGTGTGAGGTGGTATCTCATTGTGGTTTTGATTTGTATTTCCCTGATGGCAAGTGATGCAGAGCATTTTCTCATATGCATGTTGGCCATGTCTGTGTCTTCCTCTGTGAGATTTCTATTCATGTCTTTTGCCCATTTCATGATTGGATTGTTTGTTTCTTTGGCGTTGAGTTTAATAAGTTCTTTATAGATCTTGGAAACTAGCCCTTTATCTGATATGTCATTTGCAAATATCTTCTCCCATTCTGTAGGTTGTCTTTTAGTTTTGTTGACTGTATCCTTTGCTGTGCAAAAGCTTCTTATCTTGATGAAGTCCCAATAGTTCATTTTTGCTTTTGTTTCTTTTGCCTTCGTGGATATATCTTGTAAGAAGTTACTATGGCCGAGTTCAAAAAGGGTGTTGCCTGTGTTCTCCTCTAGGATTTTGATGGAATCTTGTCTCACATTTAGATCTTTCATCCATTTTGAGTTTATCTTTGTGTATGGTGAAAGGGAGTGGTCTAGTTTCATTCTTCTGCATGTGGATGTCCAATTTTCCCAGCACCATTTATTGAAGAGACTGTCTTTCTTCCAATGGATAGTCTTTCCTCCTTTATCGAATATTAGTTGACCATAAAGTTCAGGGTCCACTTCTGGATTCT